>NC_080395.1:4937500-6137500 GCF_030265065.1 Corythoichthys intestinalis
CATACTTCAGGAGAAGTGTCCTCCTGTATGTGTATTCGAATATCCTAATGTTAATTAAACTGAGAAATAGAGTGAACTCTGCTCAGCTGAAAGAAATGTAGTGAACTAAGGTTTACCCCCTTCTTCCCAATTTTTATTTTGCTTATGTGGTCTTAAGCAGCCCAAAGGAGCTTTCATTTTTTGTTGAGTTTGGCTGTGCTTGTGGACAAAAGCAGTCGTGCGTTTCCGAAAGGAAGGCTCTTTTTCATTTATTTTTATTATTCACTGACTAAGAATTTTTGTTATATTTAGTTTATTTATACAGACAATTTTGAGTGGTATTAAGACAAATGTTTATTTTTTTGCATTCCTGAATAGTTAAGAGATGATTAACAATTTTGTATTTTAATACACAAATTTGTGTTCAAATATTGCAATTGAAATTTCCGAATAAAATCCAAACATTTATTCTGGAAGTTTTCAAAATGTTTCCTTTGTAGTTTTTGAAAACAAAGGTTTAAATCAGTCAATCTACTAGAAATAAGTGAAATTATCTGCCATTGTTTCAAGTAAATTTTAATCCGATTTCCTAAAGAAAAATAGCTATCTGAAAATAAACTTGACAGACTTATTTTAAGCAAAAAGCTTCTATATTTAATCTTTAAAAAAACTTGTCAGAAATGTTCTTCAATTATATATTGTTCAAAACATTATTTAAAAGCATTTTTTCTTGATTTAGGTGAAAAATGACCGACTGATTGTGGGGTTTAATAAGAAGAAGGGGAAATATTTACTAAAGGTAAGTGTAAGAATCTGACACATTCATCTGTTAACTAGGCTTTAAAACTCAAAACAATATGAAGAAAATTATTAGACTAGATTTAAGAAAAACGATCAGATTAACACATTATACTGTAAATTTGCAGTGTGTGAGTTAATGTCAGTCAATACAGATGTACACTGGGGCAAATAAGGATTTAGTCAACCACTAATTGTGCAAGTTCTCCCACTTGAAAATATTAGAGAGGCCTGTAATTGTCAACATGGGTAAACCTCAACCATGAGAGACAGAATGGGGTGGGGGTGGGGGGGGAACAGAAAATCACACCGTTAATTTTTAAAGAATTTATTTGCAAATCATGGTGGAAAAGAAGTATTTGGTCAACACCAAAAGTTCATCTCAATACTTTGTTATGTACCATTTGTTGGCAATAACGGAGGCCAAACGTTTTTTGTAACTCTTCACAAGCTTTTCACACACTGTTGCTGGTGTTTTGGCCCATTCCTCCATGCAGATCTCCTCTAGTGCAATGATGTTTTGGGGCTGTCGTTGGGCAACATGGACTTTCAACTCCCTCCACAGATTTTCTATGGGGTTGAGATCTGGAGACTGGCTAGGCCACTCCAGGACCTTGACATGCGTCTTACGAAGCCACTCCTTTGTTGCCCTGGCTGTGTGTTTGGGATCATTGTCATGCTGAAAGACCCAGCCACATTTCATCTTCAATTTCCTTGTTAATGGAAGGAGATTTTTCTCAAAATCTCTCGATACATGGCCCCATTCATTCTTTCCTTTACACAGATCAGTCGTCCTGGTCCCTTTGCAGAAAAACAGCCCCAAAGCATGATGTTTCCACCCCCATTCTTCGCAGCGGGTATGGTGTTCTTCGGATGCAATTCAGTATTCTTTCTCCTCCAAACACGAGAACCTGTATTTCTAGCAAAAAGTTCTATTTTGGTTTCATCTGACCATAAAACATTCTCCCAGTCCTCTTCTGGATCATCCAAATGCTCTCTAGCAAACCGCAGACGGGCCTGGACGTGTACTGGCTTCAGCAGGGGGACACGTCTGGCAGTGCAGGATTTGAGTCCCTGGTGGCGCATTGTGTTACTGATAGTAGCCTTTGTTACTGTGGTCCCAGCTCTCTGTAGGTCACTCATTAGGTCCCCTCGTCTGGTTCTGGGATTTATGCTCACTGTTCTTGTTATCATTTTGACGCCACGGGGGAGATCTTGCATGGAGCCCCAGATCGAGGGAGATTATCAGTAGGCTTCTATGTCTTCCATGTTCTAATAATTGCTCCCACAGTTGATTTCTTTACACCACGCGTTTTACCAATTGCAGATTCAGTCTTCCCAGCCTGGTGCAGGTCTACAATTTTGTCTCCGGTGTCCTTCGACAGCTCTTTGGTCTTGGCCATAGTGGAGTTTGGAGTGTGACTGACTGAGGTTGTGGACAGGTGTCTTTTATACTGATGAGTTAAAACAGGTGCCGTAACGAGTGGAGCCTCGTTAGAAGAAGTTAGACCTCTTGACAGCCAGAAGTCTTGCTTGTTTGTAGGTGACCAAATACTTATTATCCACTCTAATTTGGAAATAAATTCTTTAAAAATCAAACAATGTAATTTTCTGTTTTTTTCCACATTCTGTCTCTCATGGTTGAGGTTTACCCCTATTGACAATTACAGGCCTCTCCATTCTTTTCAGGTAGGAGAACTTGCACAGTTGGTGGTTGACTAAATACTTATTTGCCCCACTGTATTTTATCATTTAGCCTATCAATTAATTACATTCTTATTGGTGAGAAATGTAGCCCTGGCCGCCGTTCACACAGTCTGTTGGTCTTATCATGTCCCGTCCACAGCAAAAAGTGTACTGTACATGCAGGTTGGGTTGTTATATCATCCCTACCAATACAGAGACCAAACCTACGCCCTTGGTTTTATCGATATGATGTATTCTATTTTCAATCACCAACAGGAACGCTCATGTGCTGGCTGTGACAGTCTTCATTTATTTTGGATGTCGTCAACAAGGACGTTTGTCTCGTACGACTACACTGAGTGAATAGTTCTTTTTGCTAATAATAGCAGTGATTCTATTGATTGGTCGACCGGAACCCCCGAAGATTTTGAACAGGAGGAGCTTCATACCGGATGGATTCTAGGGTGCAGTGTGGACTGGCCAATCCTTTCGAGAGGATCTCCACCCCTTCGTCCGACAGATTGTTCTCGGACAGGTCCAGATGCTTCAGGTTGGATGGAGAGCTGAGAACGGAAGCCAGCGGGTGACAGCTGCCTGTTCCCAGCTTACAACTCTTTAGACTGGAGCAAACAAGGAGGAGGAAGACGTGAGCCAAACATACAACCTGCTGACTTTAGTATGCTGCTTTGAATAATAATCATAGCTTTTATTTCAAGATGACAAAAAGGCAAATTACAAAACCTGATTTATCGTTTTATCGATATGGTGGATTGTATTTTCTAGTCATGATGTCACCAACAGGAATGCTCATGTGCTGTCTGTGACAGTCTTTATTAGTTATGGATGTCGTCAACAAGGATGTTTGTTTCGTTCGACCACATTGAGTGAATCGTTCTTTTTTGCTAATAATAGCAGTGATTCTATTGATTGGTCGACCGGAACCCCCGAAGATTTTGAACAGGAGGAGCTGCTTACTCGAGGGACTCTAACTTGCAGTTTGGGTTGGCCAGTCCTTTCGAGAGGATCTCCACCCATTTGTCCGACAGATCATTGTGGGACAGGTCCAGATGCCTCAGGTTGGATGAAGAGCTGAGTACGGAAGCCAGCGGGTGACAGCTGCCTTTTCCCAGCTTACAACTCTTTAGACTGGAGCAAACAAGGAGGAGGAAGACGTGAGCCAAACATACAACCTGCTGACTTTAGTATGCTGCTTTGAAGAATAATCAGATTTTATTTCAAGATGACAAAAAAAAAAGGCAAATTACAAAACCTGATTTATCGTTTTATCGATATGATGGATTGTATTTTCTAGTCATGATGTCACCAACAGGAATGCTCATGTGCTGTCTGTGACAGTCTTTATTAGTTTTGGATGTCGTCAATAAGGATGTTTGTTTCGTTCGACCACATTGAGTGAATCGTTCTTTTTTGCTAATAATAGCAGTGATTCTATCTATTGGTCGACCAGAACCACAGAAGATTATGAACAGGAGCAGCTCCTTACTCGAGGGACTCCAAGATGCAGTTTGGGCTGGCCAGTCCTTTGGAGAGGATCTCCACCGCTTCGTTCGACAGTTTGTTACCTCTTAGGTCAAGACTCTTCAGGTTGGATGGAGAGCTGAGTACGGAAGCCAGCAGGTGACAGCTGCCTTTGTCCAGGTGACAACGACTTAGACTGGAGCAAACAAGGAGGAGGAAGACGTGAGCCAAACATACAACCTGCTGACTTTAGTATGCTGCTTTGAATAATAATCATAGATTTTATTTCAAGATGACAAAAAAAAAGGCAAATTACAAAACCTGATCGATAAAACTAATCGTTTTATCGATATAATGGATTGTATTGTCTAGTCAAGATGTCACCAACAGGAACACTCATGTGCTGGCCGTAACAGTCTTCATTTTTTTTGGGATGTCGTAAACAAGGATGTTTGTTTCATTCGACCACATTGAGTGAATTGTTCTTTTTTTTTTTGCTAATAATAGCAGTGATTCTATTGGTTGGTCGACCGGAAACACAGAAGATTATGAACAGGAAGAGTTCCTTACTTGAGGGACTCCAAGATGCAGTTTGGGCTGGCCAGTCCTTTCGAGAGGATCTCCACCCCTTCGTCTGACAGATGGTTCTGGGACAGGTCCAGATGCTTCATGTTGGATGGAGAGCTGAGAACGGAAGCCAGCAGGTGACAGCTGTCTTTGTTCAGGTTACAAGATCCTAGACTGTAGAAAACAGGCAGGAGGAAGACGTGAGCCAAACATTAAACCTGCTGACTTTGGTATGCTGCTTTGAATAATATTCATAGATTTTATTTCAAGATGACAAATAAAATAACAAAACCCCATGACAAATCTGAAAACTAATTGTTTTATCGATATTTTGCATTTTATTTTCAAGTGAGAATGTGAGCAACAGGAACGTTCATGTGCTGACTGTGATGCAGTCTTCATTTTTTTTGGATGTCCTCAACAAGGTCGTTCATCTAGACCCACCGCGATGTGTTTTTTTTTTGTTGTTGGTTTTTTTTAATTCAAGATTGAAACTCGGAATTTCCTCGAATTTCGACGCATTTGACATTCTTTTAAGATTCTGAATTAGAAAATGTTTCAGGATGAACTTCAGGTCAACATTTTCTTTGCCGCCATACACATTGAAATTAAGGCTGGCCAGCAATGAAAAATGTTCATCTCGGTGAGCAGCGTGAAATCCTCGCAATGAATCATACACAACCATCATCAAATCAAAAGAAAGCAAGAGACCCGGGTATATAGAGACCTCTCGAAATGAGTCTTTCCTCTCGTCCAAACAGCCGCGAGTCAACTTCGGCACCAGTGCCAACCATTTCCGGTTTCCTAACGCTTTCACTCCCAGCCGTTTTTCAGAAGACATCGTCTTCTGTTCATTTACGATGATTTTGGCCGACTTGTCAAGCGCTACAGAATATTGTGTTTGATGGCTACACAAACATTTATTTTTGTTTCACAAAATGTTTGACTCTTTTCCGTTCTACAGTGATGAACAGTTGAAGATCAGGAGTAATTTCCTTTTTCTATATGCCTTTGGTAGCGTTATGGAGAGCTGGAGATTCTGTTCAGTTACAAACAGTTGAAAGTAAAGATGCACGATAATGTCGGTTACCGATAATTATTGGCCAATAGTGGCAATTATGACGTCACTCAGATAACAGATTTAAAAAAAAATTCAACCGATAATGGAATCCGATAATTAGATACTTGATTTGGCCTCCAATTGTGCGCAATCGAAGCAGTTTTGTCCAATTCTGCACCGCCGCCTCCTCAACCCCTCCTCCCTCGGAAGCCCCTGATGCATGAGTGACGCGACATGGTTGAGGTAGTTGGATGTCGTGGCGGCTCTGTCACCAGCGTAGGTTGATTTTTCCGTGTGTGAAACAAACGGCGCTCTCGCCATCTGCAAAAACATGCACTGCAGAAGTTCCACGAGGCGGAAAGAAAGTGTCCTCATGCAACACCCCTAACCTGATCAGAAAATTAAAGCTGCATCACAAAGATATTTGGAACGAATACAAGGCTGCTGCTAGCGCGAAGGCTAAAGCGAACGTAAACAAACATAAACTAAGCTAAGTTACGGGGCTTGTGACGATCGAGAGACTCTTTTGGCAGCTCGGTCTCGGGCAGCCCCGCCCCACTCATCTCCGGTTCAACTCATTAAGCACCACGGCCAGACTGAGGCCTGGCGCGGGTGCTCATTTGGGGGCCGGACGGATCGAAGAGCACAGGCGGGAGGAGGTGTCAGGCTCGGTCGGATGAGAAACGTTTTTTTTTACTGAAGTGACCCGAGAGCCAAAGCCCCGGATGAAAAAATAATGCAGTTTATATGACCACCATTCTTTGTGAAAAGCATGCCGATCACATCAGTTTCACCACGGACATTTGGACACTTGACGTCAGTCAAGTAAGCATGCTTATCATGACGGCACAGTGGTTAGATGATCATTTCAACATGCACCAAACCACACTCACAAGAAGTCAATCAGTCAATGATGCATTTAGTATGCTATAAATTTATGACTAGGCATGTGCCGGTATGAGATTTTGACGGTACGATAACCTTGGGCAAAAATACCGCTGTTTTACGGTATTGCAATTATAGCTCCAAAATGTGTCATTTTGAGATGTATGGGATTTTTTTTATTTTTCAGAACATATTTGCAAATTGTAACATGAATATAATGTTAAAATAAATAAATAACATATTTCAAATAAAATTAAAATGAATAGAACTTTTAGACTATCCACAGGCACACCTGCGTTTGCTCAAGATTTGAGCAAGAACAAAAATAATTGCTATACAAAAAAAAAAAAAAAAAAAGAAAAAAACAGTAAAAAAAACACTTCTAAATAAAATTAAGAAATATTTACTGCACGACCTTTTTTCTTTTTCGGAGGGGGCAAAAAACTCAAGTAAAGTTTCGCCATTTTCAGCCATTGTGTCAACTCTAGTCTACATGTCATGCCTTTGTGTTAAAAAGACAAGTTAAAATATAAATATTGTTGTGTAACGGTTTCATCTAATAAAAACATTGGGAGTGATACCTGTCCCTTTCCAGCGAACGTGTATTTTTGGTTAGGGCAAGATCATTTGTCGCAATCAGCGAACTTTGACGCTATTCTTTTTCCCTTCATTCAAGCTTGTTTCCCAGTGGCCGTGAGATTTATAACCATGACGAAGTTGCTCTCCCAAATAAGACTAGGCTAACATTTTCTTTGTAAGTTTTTAGTTACTTTGTATTTTGAATTTGAAAGGAAGATGTGCATTTTATTTTTCATGGTCTTCATGGATCTGACTTCCTCACATTCTGTTGTGTGTGCTAATGAAGCTACTCACACGTGTAAAAATACTATTGTACAACGTTTTAAATGTATTTATTTTGTATATATCAGTTACCATGATTTGAGGTTTCCATAAATTCATGAAAATCTAAGTGAGTGAAATGTACTTGAAGTGCTGGCAGACAATTTCACTTATTTCCAATAGATTTATACTGAAAACACAGGAATTTAACTGTTTTTAAGGAGGTGTGCTTTTGCAGTGTAGTAATGGTATATATGCATGTTAGGAATGGCTTACTTTTAAAGGCATTTTTGTGCAACATAGGTATTTACTCTGTAAGTAATTGTTGCCAAACGTTTACCATTACACAATGTCAGACAAGCTGTCATTATTTAGATGTTGGAATTTACTACTTTTTCACATTTGATGTTTAAAAAAAACAGCAAGAAATTCTATTTTTACACAGTAATATTTGCTCTTGTGTACACTTTAAAATTTTATATATAACATTTAATAGAATTATTGGCTTGACATTATTGGTCATCAACTGCGACGAGGAGGAAATTGTCGGTTATCGGTTGAAAAATGTATTATCCTACATCGCTAGTTGAAAGGACTGGAAGGATTGTTTCTATAAGCCTTTGGTAGCAAACCTAAGTGCTCCCAAAAAATGTACAAACACGTCTTTGGGAGTGAATGTGTTCATTAGCTTTCTTTTTCAGATTTGTTGTTGGATTCTGTGATATGCAATTGTTTTCAGATTCTTTTTCTTTTTGCCTGTTTTGTGATTTGCAGTTGTTTTGTTTTGTTGAGTCATCATGTTTTGTGACTTGTTGCACTTGTTTTTGGATTTGCCATTGTGCTTTTGGATCTTTCCCACTTAAAAAAGACTTTAAACCACGCACATTGATTCTTGAGAAGCCTTGACCACCACCAACAGCTTCTGGAGCCCCAAAGGCGACGGGTTGTAAAGCCTCAGGCAAAAGCTGTTCATGGTTTCGTCGTCTGTCAGTAAGAAGAAGGCCAAGGCCGACCACATGTCATTTGGCATGTTGTCCCAGTCAATATAGTCTGAACTATCTTCCTTCTGAAACTGCTTCAGCAAAGAGTCGTCCTTCAGCTCGTTTAGGCAGTAGAACAAGTTGATGTTCTTCTCTGGAGTGTTCCGTTTAATCATTTCCATGATCAACTTGACACTCTTGGACTTATTTTGCCTGCAGTCCCGAGGAGCCTTCAGCAGTTCCCCCACTGTTTTCTGGTTGCATGGCAAGGAAAGGCCAAAGAGGAAGCGGATGAACATGTCCAGGTATCCTTCACTCTCCGAGGCTACCTGGAGAGCTGACTCATGGACCTCAGGGATTGTCTTTTGTTTGAAAAACCTAAAACGTCTTTGTATGCGTCCTGAATCATCCAGTACATTCTTGTTGTCATGGAAAAGGCAAATCATCACATGTAATGCGGCCATATACTCCTGCACGGTCAGATGGACGAACTGAAACATCTTGCCCTGTTGGTTTCTTCTGAGTGGTTGGACCTCCTTCAACACCTCGGTGAATATACCGGAGTGTTTTGCGGCTTGGCTGTAATCAAAGCCGCTGTACACCAGATCCTGCTCATAGAAGATCTGTTGTTTACTCATGGTGTGGTGAAAGGCCATCTTTGCTAGCGCTTTCACATAATAAATGTACTTGGTCATCTGTCTCTTCCCTGACCTTTTCAGTTGATTAAACACAAACTCTGAGTACATGTCGGTCAGCGTTGTGGGAAGCTCTCCCTCCTTCCCTTTGTCCAAATGATCCTGAAGAACTGTAGCGGTGAGCCAGCAGAAGATGGGCATGTGGCACATGATGAAGATGGTGCGAGTTTTTCGGATGTGCTCAATGACACGCTCCTCATTTGGGAACTTTTTCCTGAAGTACTCCAGCCTCTTGAAATCGCTGAATCCTCTCACCTCCGTTCTGCTGTCAATGAGGTCGGAGGGGATATCGCGGGCCGTCGCGGGCCGCGTGGTGATCCAAACCCGGGAGCAAGGAAGCAGGTTCCCCTTGATGAGGTGCGCCAGGAGCACCTCCAGCGGGTAAGCCTTCTTCACATCTATGTCCACTTTCATCTCATTCTTCAAGTCCATTTTAAAGTTGCACTCATCCAGTCCATCCAAGACAAACAAGATTTTGAGCCTGCTGCGTTCGTAGTCCCGCTTCCCGGACGTCTGCATTTCCGCAAATATATTGTTCAGTGTCTCCTCGTTCATATGCCTACTCTCGCAAACGTAGCGTCGGATGAGCTTGGCCAGCGTAAAACTTTTCCCTTTGTCCGTGTTCAACTCACGGAATGTGAAGGGAAATATGAAGTGCACGTCCTGGTTGGTTTTCCCGCTGGCCCAGTCACACACAAACTTTTGAACCAGTAAGGTTTTCCCGATTCCCGCGAAGCCGACGGTGAGCAGCGTGCGTATCGGTTGCGGCTGCCCGTCATGGCTTTTGAAGATGTCGCACGGCAGGATAGAGTTCTTGGCCGCGGCGGCACGCGTCTCCATCTGAAGCACCTCGTGTCGCTCGTCGGGCCTGACGTCGGCCCCGTAGGTGATGTCCAGCTCCGTGTAGACGTTCGCCAGAGGCTGCTGCTGCCTGCGCTTGGTTTTGCCCTCGGAAACAGAGCTGTACAAACTCTGCAGGTTGTCCTGCAGGTCCGCCTTCAATGTGGCAATCTGATCATCATCAAGGACGGAGAAGCCTGCGAGAAAGCAGCGGTGAGCCGTTATGGACAAAAAACAACAACCTTGCAAACAACCCCAGGGCACACAGCCACCAGAGAGATGAATACGTAAAAGTCCCACCCTCACATAATGGACAATGTGATTGTGTAACTCAAGGCAGATTCTCTTCATAAATACCTCCATGGTTGAGTTATTTAGGGATGTTTTAATGTTTTATTAGTGTTTAACCCTTTACACTCCGTGCTATACAATTGGGGATGCTTGCCTCCCCTTGATTTCTGTGGCCCATATCGTCTGTTGTACTCGTCATAAAGACGTCATTTAGACCAGTATATAGAGAAATAATCGCTCTTTCATTCAACACCGGATGGCAGCACTGTCGCATGTTAACTAAATGAATTTTCCTAAGGTGACTTGAAGTTGAAGTTCACATTAGTGGCCGCCATCTTGCATCCACGATGTTTTATATCACGTCTCTGCTGAAATAACCAAATTTTCTTACAATTACATCGACAAAATAGAATCACAACGACAAGATAGGGTTAGAATAAGGTGTAGAACACCAGTAGAAGCACATCTAGTTCTTAGGAGGCAAGTAGAAGCAGTGAATTAGTCCGAGTCTGAAGAGAAGTCCACACAAAGAGGGGGAATGGATTCGAAGGAAGAGAATGTGATCAACGTTGGCATTGATCTCCTCCAAGAAGGTCATAAAATGAAAAAATATAGCCATTTATCATAAACATACCGAAGATCAAGTCATATTAGGTAAGATTTGAGTCCTACAGAAATACTTTGAACAAAGTTACCCTCCCTGCTGAATCAATAACATCTTGTATTATTGGCCATGTAAACAATGACAAAAAAATGTGTTTTTGTCTGTTTGTAAACGGCCAAATACCATTTCACACCTACAAATTCTTTGATAGACTATGAGATATTATTGTTATATTTGACTTTTATATCATACTCATGTGTGAATTTAAAAATAGTGTGAAAACAGCTATTCCAGTGGTTCTTAACGTGGGTTCGATCACACCTCAGGGGTTCGGTGAGCAAGTCTAAGGGGTTCGGCAAAGGTAAAGACAACCAGAGCCTTATTTTTGTATGCTGATTAAAATCAAGGCAAAGTGGCTTTTTAGACCAAGTTTTGGACTTGTTTGCTCCCAATTTACATGCTTAATCCATTTCTTTTATCAGCTAGTCCTCGATCAGATAGGAGGTTCTTCCCCAGGGACTGGTTTGCTCAGTGGAAGGTTGGCTCACACTTGGCATGAGGGAATACAACAGACCGATGGCCAGCGTGGTCTCAAATATTGACCCGTATATAAAACAAGCTGTCAAAATGAAGAATTTTGAACAGAAGTTTGCTAAATTATTAGCTCGTTAGCTTAGATAGATAGGTTTTGAATTAGAAATAAACTGCTTTATTATGTAACTCCGAAGGGATCGGTGAATCCACATGTGAAACTTGTGCGGTTCGGTACCTTTAGCAAGGTTAAGAACCACTTGGCTATTTGTAAACAATAGAATATATATAATTTTTATTCACTTTTCAGATCGACCCTCTGCCAGAGCTCCAAGGGCTGAGAGGACGAGAGGTTGAGCCAGCGGCATGAACAGACCCCTCCCAGATGACATTTCATTTCATTGAAATGAATAGGAAGTGTGAGTTTTCAAGTTTCGTGGGAATGATGTGGATTGTTTACAAACTATTGTCAATTAGTGCCATTTTTGAAATGTAAATGACACCGTGCTCATTTGCTCAACCTCGATGTGCAATATGTCAAATCGAAGCGAAGAAGTTTATTTTTATAATCAGTTGTCAAAATCTTACTGAGATTTATAGTTTAGCAGTCATTAAGCAATGTTTGTGAGTATCCATATTTGGCATGTGAAATTCTTTGACTTTAGCTGGTGATGACACTTTCAAAAATGTGAGAAATTTGAAAAATAAAAGTTTGATGATGACATTTGATGATTTAGGAATAAAAATATGTGAAACAAGGCATGTTTGCGCAGTTTTTTGGGGGGGTGTATGAATACTCATTGAAAAATCAACGCCTCATTCCACAAAAATTGCTCGGAGTGTAAAGCGTTAAAATGAGAGGAATCTCTCCGGTTCTTTGACATGCGGAGACTCCTCTCACTGTTCAAACACCATGCCCATGATTAGTTGGAGGAGCGATTTAATTTTATGATGTCCCACATTTAATATATTTTTTGTTTTAAGTGAACTGTTTTCTATTCATATAAACTACTGTCATGTGCTGAAAAAACAAATCAACTGGAATGCAAAAAAATGGCGCTTCTAAAACGAGTAAAAAATTATTTGAAATGAGATAAGATTTGCTTATAACAACTAAGAAAATTCTGCCAATGGAACAAACAATTTTTGTCTTGCTTTGGCAAAATGTTCTTGTCATAAGCAAATCTTATCTCATTTCAAGTCATTTTTTACTCGTTTTAGAAGTGGCATTTTTTTCCCCAGTGTGTTACACTGATCAATGACATTTTTTAAAGACCTAAGGATTTATTTTTAATTCTTAATCATTTCTCATGTTTCTCATGTGTGGCTCAAAATGACCTCATTATTGGCCTGTGACGTCACCCAGGTTACGCCCACTGGCGTGACTTTGTTGGCTTTTTATTTTCGACCTTTGTAGGGCCTCTCAGGAGCAACAGAGCAGCAACAAATGATCACAAAATGAAAAGCAATAGTTATGTCCAGGGGTGAAAGTGGGCCAGAACGGTTCAGGAAGGCAGTTCCGGTTTAAGATTCAGGGCCAGAACGCAGTTCCGTTACACGGTGCTTTGATTCCAAAAATATGACGGCAACTGTCAAAACACTATGTAAAAAAAAAAAATAAAAAAAAAATAAATAAAAAAGGCTAAGCTGCCACACATGCATTTCATCTCCAAGAAGAAAACAATCTAACAACATCAGATTTACATACACACTTGTTAACAACAAACATAATAAAGTGCTTGTGTAGTGTTTCCACCAATATTTATTATTTACTTTATTCCACGGACGGCATAGAGGTTTCCCCAGCTGCTGCAGTTATCTGAGTCTGACGATGATGAGTCACGTCAATGTGCCAATGCACACTGCAAAGCAAAATGCCTGGACTCATTTGTCTGTTAATTTGGCTGACATACTGACATGTAACCAGCAGAGATAGTTAGCTCTGATTGGTTCAAATGTGCATGTTTTCTAAAAAAGCACCACCAACAACAAAAAATGGCTGAATTGATGTGACAAAAAAGGGCAATACAACATAAAAATGATCAAATCTTTAAGAGCAACGAAAGAGTTGAGGAGGCTTATTTATCATTATTTAGTTTTATTTGCTCTGATGGGGAGGTTCAGAACATATTAGCTGTCAATGTGCACTTTGGACTTATATTTGTTCATTTATGTGAGGCTACTTATTCATTTCCTTATGATTTAAAAACGTTTGCGCGATCTTCAATTTTTGGCATTTAGTATGTGAGGAAAATAACGGTGCTGAAACAGTTTTATTTGCATTTCAGTAGTATGTGAAGTAAGGTTGGCCAACCATGTTTTTGAATAATATCAATGGCTAAAAAGTTATAAGCATATTTTCGTTATTTTTTTTAAAGCAACCCTTCCAGATTCTTTGTTTAACCCATAGCAACGCCCTTGACAACGAAAATGCTTTTCTTCGGCAATCTTCTGAAATTACGTCACAGAGGGTAGTGCGAGGGAAGTCCGCCATAGAACAGTATTGTTTGTTGCATTGCCTCTCGGTAAGATGCCACGGCGGTGTGTGGCGATGTTTTGTTCTCACTCAAACAAAAAGTTGTATGAGTGGCAAAAGGATAGCACTGCAGGGCACGTAAATGGACATCTTTCGTTCGCACGAAGCGAACGAATTTCACGCCATCATCAAGTAGTGTTCTCTGCTGCAAACACTTCGAAGATGCCTGCTTCCTTAACCGGTCTGCTTATGATCAAGGATTTGCCAAAAAGTAAGTGTGATTTTTGGATAGATGACTGATGACTTTGTAAAAGCAGAGCTGCCAACTGTTGTGGAATGAACAGTATAAGCTAGCGACGTTAGCCGAAAGTTAAGTCGTGGCTATTCCATACATGTCATAAGAAAATTAAGTAGTGGTGCTGTGAGATCCAAATTTAATATTTTATATGACTTCCATGGGGTTCGGCAAGAATTCATACAATTTATTGATGAAGTAATCAGGATCATCAAAGAAAGCAGGCTTGCATGCCTCCCAAAGTTCATCAACATTCTTAGGTTTCGTCTCCCATGCTTCCTCTTTCATCCTGTTCATGTCTGGTGACTGCTGGCCAGTCCTGGAGGATCTTGATCTTATTTGGCTTGAGGAACTTTGAGGTAGAGATTGAATTATGTGATGGAGCCCCATCCTGCAGCAGAATTTGTCCCTTTTTATGGTTAGGAATGTAAGAGGCAGCTAAGATTTGTTGATATTTCAGACTATTTATGTTGCCTTCCACCCTGCAGATCACTTGCACACCCCATACTAGTGTTGTATCGGCCGCAAACGATTCGTTCTTTTTGAACGAATTGTTTGGGTGAACGAGACCGAACTAATCACCATCTGCACTGATTCGTTCTATGAAGTTGGGGCTGCGTTAGCTGCGTGGGAGGGCGTTGAGCAAGCGGCAGCGTCTTCTGACATCGTACACGACCAATCAGACGCCAGCCTCATCGCGGGAGGGACCGGAAACAGAATCAGGGCATCTGTCACCCACTTCCCCGTGTGGCCAATAAGCAGCCAGCGTGCAGGCAGGGGGGCAAGACTGAGTTATGTCACTTCCCGTTCAGTGACTCGGTCTTCCGGTTCCTGACCTAGCTTGCTGCTAACTTGACTTTCCAGTAATGACTATGCGGTGAACGAGTCATAAAATGAAAGGAAATGACTTTGTCACATATTTGTTAACGTGGAGCCTATCAAATGCTGCTCAAACAGACAAAAACACCACACAAATCTAGCGAGCATGGTTTAGTGTACTACTTTTCTCAACAGACTCGGGACTACCTATGACGACATACTATCAAATTTACAGTAGTTTAAACCACGGGTAGCTACGAGGCAAGCAAAAGCTGAGCTGCGGTCGCGTGACGGCAGTGACGGGGGCAGAGAACTGTCACTATATGGAGGCTTCATGGCAGCAATATTTACCTTAGTATGATCACCATAATACTGATTTACAATGAAACTACTGCATATACATGTCCATTTTTTCGGAGTATTTTTTTTTTTTTTTTTTCGTGTCAGAGCATGTCGGGTGTTGGTTGGTTTGACAAATTATGTCAATCCGTCCATCATGTGCTACTCAAGCGCCCAAAAACAACGCACGCGGACACGGGACATTTTTCTTAACAGAGTAATGAGAGTAGAAAGGCGACATCATAAAGAGCAAACAATTATTTCTCGTCAGCATTTGACGATCTGAGATGAGGGGACGACAGGGGAGCTGACCGGATTATTTTATTTATTAATACCAGTGCAAAAATTCAATACGATCATCTTAATACTGATTTGCACTTAAACTGTCAAATATCAAAATGTAGTATTGTTTTTATTTCAGAGCAGCACATTTGACAACTAGCTATTTACACTTTAGTTTTAACAATAGTGACCAAAAATAATAGTGATGAGCATAAAAACAAAAATACAACAAAGCGAGAGGTAAATATGATGTGTTGGTCGTTCCATATTTAGAAATTAAACTTTCGATTTATTTTTATTTTCGTGACAGCAAGCATGCCGCGTTGGCTGGTAGCAGCAGCATTGTATATGTGATCAAGATCATGCTAAAGAAGGTCCGTGTGCCCCCGACCCCAAACCCCCACTCCCCCCACAAAAGGAAAATGTTTAACCGTGTCCTAAATTGAAATGCAAGCACGAGCCATGACTTTGTTCCCATAGAAATACGACAGACGACGCGGAAGTTCTCCCTCGCTTTTGCAGCAGCGGGAGGCAGACCAGGCTGTCTGTGAATGCAGAATAATATCGCCTGTCACTCATTTCTAAATCTACGACGAGCAGTCAATGAGGAGCCTGTGTGCAAGAGAGGGAGGGACCAAGCAATGTCACTTCCCATTCGGTTATACTGCGAAGCGGTCTTTCGTGATTCGTTCGGCAACGTCACTTCCCGTTCACTAACCGAACGATTCATTTGGGCGGGGAGGGAGTTGAGGGGTGCGAACGATTCGTTGAATTATTTGTTTGAACGAATCTTTTTACTGAACGAACCAGAATGGATTCGTTTACTCAAGTGAACGACAGATCCCGTCACTACCCCATACTGGATGTAACCCCAGACCATGATTTTGCCACCACCAAACTTCACTGTTTTCTGAGTGAATCTCGGATCCATGCGGGCTCCATTGGTTCTCCTGCAATATTTGCGGTGACTGTGCTGTAATTGAATGGAAGATTCATCTGAAAAATCCACATTTTACCACTTCTCCAGCATCCATCCTTTTGACAGGCTGTGGGCCTTAGCAAATGCCATACGGTTTTTTAATTGCCTGCACCCTGAGAGATAAATAGTCTGAAATATTGTCAAATCTTAGCTGCCTCTTACAATCCTACCCATCAAAAGGGACACATTCTGCAGCAGGATGATGCTCCATCACATAGTTCAATCTCTACCTCTAAGTTCTTCAAGGCAAAGAAGATCAAGATCCTCCAGGACTGGCCAGCCCGGTCACCAGACATGAACAGGATGAAAGAGGAAGCATGGAAGACGAAACACAAGAATGTTGATTAGCTCTGGGAGGCATGCAAGATTGCTTTTTTTGATATTCCTGATGACTTCATCAATAAATTGTATGAATCCTTGCCAAACCGCATGGATGCAGTCCTTCAAGCCCATGGAAGTCATACAAGATATTAAATTTGGATCTCACAGCACCACTACTTCATTCGCCTATGTTATGTAACATATTTTTGTATTTGAAGTACATTTTTAGTTCAATTTTCACACTACTTTTTGTAGGCGCCAAAACTTTTGTCTTGCCAAAATTTGACCTTTATGTCTTCATTAAATGATAAATCTTTTATCAGTGAAACAAATATATTTTTGAACATTCAACATCATTTGGGAGGGTCTTAGCTTTCATATGAGCCATTTCTGAAACCAATTGAATAATTAAAAGTCATGTTATTAACAATTGTTTCTCCAAAATGGATAAGCGACAAGACTTTTGTCAGGGACGGTATATAATTTTTAACTTTTCAGATCGACCCTCTGCCAGAGCTCCAAGGGCTGAGAGGGTGAGAGGTAAAGCCAGAGGCATGAACAGACCCCTCTCAGATGTAAAAGATGACATTTCATTTCATTGAAATGGATAGAAATTGTGAGTTTTCAAGTTTCGTGATAATAATGTGAATTGTTTACAAACTATTGTTAAAACCTGCCATTTTTGGAATGCAAATGACAACGTGCTCAATTGCTCAACCTCGATGTGCAGTATGCCAAATCGAAGCTAAGATGTTCAATTTTTTTTTATCAGTTGTCAAAACCTTATTGAGATTTATAGTTTATCAGTCATCAAGCAATGTGTGTGATTTCCCATATTTGAAAATTCTTTTGACTTAAGCTGGTGATGACACTTTCAAAAATGTAAGAAATTTAGGGAAAAAAGTTTTTGACGATTGATGATCTAGGATTAAAAATATGTGCAACACGGCACCGTTTTTCGGGGGCGGTTTATAAATACTCATAGAAAAATCAAACCCTTATTTCACAAAAAACGCTCAGAGTGTAAAGGGTTAAAATGAGAGAAACCTCTCCCGGTCTTTGAGATGCGGAGACTCCTTTCATTGTAGAAACACCACGCCAATGATTAGTTGGAGAAGTGATTCAATTTTATGATGTCCCACATGTCATTTATTTTAAGTGAACTGGTTTCTATTCATATAAACTGCTACCATGTAGTGAAAAATCAATCAATGTACTGTTACACTGATCAATTACTTTTTTTTTTTTGTTAAGAACTAAGGATTTGTTTTTCATTCTTAATCATTTCTGATGTTCCTCATGCGTGGCTCAAAATGACCTCATCTATTGCTCCGGTGATGCATTCCAAAGAAATAAATGAGATGAGGAAGCGCTATTGATGAGATCTGGATAAGAGCTCACCATTCTCAGATATCTCTTAAATGAAAAAGAGAAATAGTGTCTATCTATTGTTCCTAAGGGTCTCTTAGGAGCAACAGAGCAGCAACAAATGATCACAAAATGAGAAGGAATAGTTATGTCTCAGGAGATGATATTGGGAAATAGATGAGCAACAACATTTTTGCTACGGTTTGTTTCATGGTTAACTTCCACAGTTTTCAAGTCACCTGCTTTCTACCACGGGAAGCTACGTCAGGGACTAACCTTTTATTTCTAGCATGTTGTTGCGCAGCTTCTTGGCCAAATGTTTGTTCCCGATCTTCTTCAGAAGTACGATGGTCTGGTCCAGAGTGTTCTCGCCCTGGTTCTTTATCAGCTCGTCAGCAATGTACGCCCGGCTGGGGTTTTCACGCACACTTTGAGGCAGGTCCGTGTGGAACCTGAAGCGCTCAAAGTCCTTCTCCCCCAGGTCCATCAGCGTGTTCAACAGCAGTTCCCTACGTCCACTCTCCTGAGCCATCCTTGGGACGTATATACGCGTGAGGGAGGTGACCGTGGATCAGGTATCTGCGGACGACAACTTGTATTGACTTATTGTAACTTGAGCTCATAAACCATTTGAGTGACGTGACGCAAAACACAGATGTCAGGGTAATCTTCATCTTTTCTCTTAGCAGTGGTCGAAAATAACGAAGAAAAACTATCTCTCATTACTGTACAGTATTTAAGTACATTTTTATTTGTATCTATACTTGACTTGAGTACAAATATGAAGTGGTACTTTTTACTTTTACTTCAATACATTTTACATAACAAATACCGTATTTTTCGGACTATAAGTCAGTTTTTTTCCCCAGAGTTTGGCGTGGGGTGCGACTTATACTTAGGAGCGACTTCTGTGTGAAATTATTAACACATTATGATATCATTTCACATGTTATTTTGGTGTTTTGGAGTGACACTGATGGTTTGGTAAACTTGTTAGCATGTTCTTTATGCTATAGTTATCTGAATAACTCTTAATAGCTATGTTACATTAACATACCGGCCACAATCGCGTTCTGCCTTTGGCATTGTGTGTTCAATTGTATTATTGGCTTTTTTATATTGAAATGCATGCTTTTAGTTTGTGGCGCTTTCACGCCCAAGTGGGGGCACACTCGCAGTTGTTTACGCGAAGAAGAGCGCTCAGACGCCAGAAGAAGACGGACAGCTACGCAGCTCTGAGCGAGTGGGCGAGTTAGCGAGAGAGAGAAAAACACGGCTGTGAACCTACATTCATTGTTTATAATAATAATAACACATTTTATTTGTAGAGCGCTTTTACCAATGCTCAAAGACGCTTTACAGTAGGAACAAAAACAGCAAACAACGTGAACAGAACAAAACAAAGAATAATTATAAGTTAAAAGCTAGTTTAAAAAGGTGAGTTTTTAACAGTTTTTTGAATGTGGGAAGGTCTGAACAGGTACGGATGGCTTTAGGGAGTGAGTTCCAAAGGGAGGGGGCAGCAGCGGAGAAGGCTCTGTCCCCCCAAGTTCGGTGTGTTCTTTGTTTGGGCGGCGCGAGGATGTTTCCGTTAGAAGAGCGGAGGTGACGGGAAGGGGTGTGAGGACAGAGAAGGTCTGTGAGGTAGGGAGAGGCCAAGTTATTGAGTGCTTTGTAAGTGAGAAGGATGATTTTGAACTGAAATCTGTATGAAATAGGCTGCCAGTGCAGTTTATGGAGGTTCCTATAGGGCAGGGGTCGGCAACCTATGACACGCGTGTCAGCACTGGCACGCGAAGGGTTAACCAGTGACACGCGAGGGCATGGCAAAAAAAAAAAAATGCGTGTTATGTTTACTGTCGGTTGCATCTTTATCAGTTGCTGAAGCGCCCCATCTTGTGGCCGTATTATTTATTGGTTCTAAAACAGTAGAAGAAAAATGCAAATAGGAAGTTCTTCAAATGTGATTCAGTGTGTTACATGGCAGCTCCACTCTCAACTCTTCAGTGGCATTTGTGTTCTTTAGAGCAACGTGTGAGTATTTTGTTGTCAAATTGAGAATTACACTCTTTATATTGTCTTTAGGTTGCATGTTTGAGGGAAATGTGTTTGATATTTCTAATTAAGAACTACTGAATACAGGCTAATTGTGTTTGCATTTTTGTTATTTGCAGCATTGTTGCTGATTGCATGTATTTTTTCATTGTTTTAGTTTCACAAAAAAGAAAAGAGACACATAAAGGATTACTGAAAACATCCGGAGTGTTAACCTTTTCATGTTTAGCTGTTTGGATAGCGGAAGCGAGCCCATTTACAATGCGCCTTTTTACCGGAAATTAAAGCATTTTCAGTTGCGCGCCCTGTTATTTAGGGGCTTTACGGGACCGTCCCTCTCACCCACTCTGCCTGTGGCGTTATATTCGAGCAATAATGGATTTTGAGCACACCTCCAGCTCTTCCCCAATTTCTCGATTCCTGCCCTTGTCGGATTTTTTTCTCTGCGCGTTTAATTCAGCCCACGCTACTAACATGTCACGAAGCCGACCAATCAGAGAGCTGTCGGAAGTACACTGTGTTACCAATTGCACTTTTTTGGTAATTGTAACTCTGCACCGTAGTGTGTAGTGGACAGGCGATTAACGTGGCTCGTTGTCGTCGATTCGCCCGGTGCTTACTTCAGAGAGGTGGTGATGTGTATAAAAACACAGTGACACGTTGGATGGTATTTTGCTGGAGACTTTTATTAACAAAACTAAAACCAGCATGGGACACAGCCACTTTTCATGGCGCTCTTCACACAACTCTCTCTCAACACCTTGCTCCCTGCCTCTCTTTTTCTTACGCTTAACTAGTAAGGTAGTCATACTGTAGGGGACAGCGGCCCCTTGGGGGTGCCGGTAACAACTGGTTGGCTGGTTACTTCCGCTTGCTCTGTGCATTATGCCTCGAGAGCATTGTGTGTGTGCCGCACAGCAAGTGTCAAACGCCACTACGAGACAAAACATGAAATTCATGGAAAACAGGGCCAGGGATCACATTAAGGTAGGCATCTTTTGTATTTGTTATATAAAATCTAAAATTGTGCATAGAATTCACTGTTAGTGAAAAAGACAAAGTAGTCGCCTGTTCTGACTTTGAAGGTTAAAACAGCCCGCTCTGTACTGTGAGAGACCTGTACTGAGAATCACGCTTTTTCCCCTTTTCTTGCTGGGTTGTGTGGGTTGTGTGTGTGTGATATGTTTACATAAGATGATGCTCAAGTTTTGATATTTTCTACAATATACTTTTATTTTTTAGTTATTTGATAAAGAAGAATGGTAGTTGTAAGATTTCAACGTATGTTCATGATGTTTTCTTTGGAGTAAAATTACAACTCTGTTGGATAGAAAAATTCGGATGTGCGTCATTAATCTTGGTGTGGCACACTGATTGGCAAGAAAATTTGAAAGTGGTACGCCACACCAAAAAGGTTGCTGACCCCTGCTATAGGGGGTCCTGGTGAGAAGGGGTGCAGCGGAGTTTTGGATATATTTTAGTTTATTGAGGAGTTTGGATGGAGAACTGAAGAGACTGCTGTTGCAGTAGTCAAGTCTGGAGGTTATGAAGGCATGGATGAGGGTTTCAGCAGTAGAGCAGGTAAGGGAGGGGTGAAGACGGGCTATGTTCTTGAGATGGGAGAAGGCAGTTCTGGTGATATGGTTGACGTGGTGGTCGAATCTTAGCTTATTGTCAAAAATGATACCAACGTTGCGGGAATGTGTTGAGAGAGGCAGGGTGCAGTTGTTGATGGTGAGGGAAATTGACTGTCTATGATGTAGGCTGCAGGGTTGAAGATGATTATGTCAGATTTGTTACTGTTGAGTTGAAGATAGTTTTCTTGCATCCAGGAATTAATTTCACGAGGCAATTTTGAAGTGTGGATTGGGTGCTTTGCGAGATTTGTTGCGTGGTTATGTAAATTTGGATGTCGTCAGCGTAGCAGTGAAATTGGAGTCCATGTTTACGGATGATCTGACCAAGGGGGAGGATGAAGAGGAGGGGACTTAGAACTGAACCTTGGGGGGCACCTTGTCGTAGGGGAACAGGAGGGGATGTACAATGATTGATGGCGATTAATTGTTGTCGGTCGGTGAGGTAGGAGCGAAACCAGGAAAGTGCGGTACCAGTGATGTGTAAAGATTCTAATCGGGAGAGCAGGATGGTGTGGTTGATTGTATCAAAGGCAGCAGTGAGGTCCAGGAGGATGAGGATGGTGAGTTGTCCGGTGTCCAAGGAGAGGAGAATATCGGTTATTTTGAGAAGGGCTGTTTCGGTGCTGTGCTGTGAGCGGAAGCCAGATTGAAAAAGTTCAAACAGGTTATTATTGGTGAGGTGGGTTCTGAGTTGGGTGGTGACGGCCCTTTCCAGGATTTTTGACAGAAAAGGGAGATTGGAGATGGGGCGGTAATTGCTTGGTATTTCGGGGTCTAGGCCAGATTTCTTTAAGATGGGAGTGATGGCAGCCATTTTGAGAGTTTGGGGGACAGAGCCAGAGCGGAGGGAGGTGTTAATGATGTCGGTGATAAGTGAGGAGATTACGGGGAGACAGTCTTTTATTAGAAAAGAGGGAGTCGGATCTAGGGGTGCAGGTGGCAGTTTTCATTCCAGACATTATGGTGGCAAGTTGAGTGGCTGATATTGGAGAAAGTTGAGTGAGTTTCTTGATCGGAGTGAGCATAGAGGCAGGTGGAAGGAAGGATGGAGGGGTAAGTAATGCAATGGGACGGATCCTGGAGGTATTTAGGTTACTGTAGATGTTGTCAATTTTTGGGGGGAAAAATGAAAGAAATAATTGAAACTTTTCTGGAGTGAATGAAGCAGACGAGTTGTCATGGGGTTTGAGCAAGGAGTTTATGGTGGAAAAAAAGAGGATAATGTTGGCATAGTGGGTGGTCCGGGCGGTGTTGATTGCTTCTTTATATTGCTGTAGATGGTCCTTATATGCTATTAGATGAATTGTTATGCTTGTAAAATATCTCTAAAGAGGCAAGGCCTGTGTGTATCATCTTTTCTGTTGTTGTTGTGTATTTTCCACCTGCGATCGGACACTTAGAGCCAGTTGTGTGGTTGTTTGAACGATGTGCTAATGCTAGCGAACGCATGCTAACCGTTTGTGTATTTGCTATGATAGCAGCTAATTATTCTTTATTTAATATCTGTTTGGTATCGAGGACCAAATTGATTTTTATTATTTCTATTTTTAGTTCCACTCTTCAAATGATGGTGTCATAACGACGGCCAAAATAAAGTCAGCAAATTATACAGATGTCCAGCATTGTCATTTGGGAGTTTAGCTCGCTGTATAGCCAGGACCGAGCCATAGCGTGGTGGGGGCAGTCCATTCGCATTTTGTTGTTCATATATCATGTAACATTATCATACTGTACACTTATTCAGCATGTTGTTCTCTATTGTATTTTTATTTAAAATTGCCTTTCAAGATGACATATCTGTTCTATGTGCTGGATTTTATCAAGTTAATCTCCACCAAAAATGCGACTTATACTCCGGTGCGACTTATATATGTTTTTTTCCTCTTTGTTGGGAATTTTATGGCTGGTGCGACTTATACTCAGGTGTGACTTATAGTCCGAAAAATACGGTATGTACATTCTACTCCACTACTTTTTCAAATTGTTGCCTGCGTTCCACTTTACTTTTGATTGGGTTTTTTTCTCATTGTGAATTGATCGTTTTCATGCCTTCGGCGCAATCGATAAGCTCTGTGCAACTATACCTTTATTGAGCACTAGAGGTAGCAACAGCGTTTATTTCTGCCCGCTGTCTAGAGCCATCCTTCCTCCTTGTTAACATGTGAGTGAGGTGACCGTCAACTGGGTATCTGAACGACAACTTTTCATGGCTTATCGCAACTTAATAACTGGAGTGAACTGGCAGTCATCCTCCTCCAGCTCCATCAGCATTTTCAACAGCAGCTCTATACGCCCGGTGTCTAGAGGCATCCTTCTACCTTGTAAACGCGTGAGCGAGATGACCGTCGTTCGGGTATCTACGGACGACACCTTGTTGTAACTTGAGCTCGTAAACCAGACATGTCCAAAGTAGCTTTCACACTAAATGCTGCTCCTCATTTACCCACTAAAAAGCAGCAGCACTCTAAGCAACATTACCCCATTACCCCATGACCCTTTACTCCCAATTTTCTAAAATGGCGACAATCAACAAAAAATGAAAGTTGACTGCGACGGCCGACGCTTCAAGGATAGGTGGAAATTGGATTATTTCGTCACTAAAATAGCCAACAACTGTGTCTGCCTCATTTGCAAAGAGACCATCGCTGTTTTTAAAGAGTTCAATTTGAGGCGATACTAACAAACAAAACACGCTGACATGTACAACAAGATTACAGGGAAGATACGGTGCGAGAAATTGAAGCAACTTGAAAGTAGTTTAATTTTACAGCAGCATGATTTTGCAAGAGCCTGAGAGTCAAAAGAAAACGTCACAAAGGCTAATTGCGAGATTGAAATTATTAATTAAAAAACTAATAAACACAGAATGGCTTGCTAAAATTTGCTTCAATATATTGTTCTACGTAAAGGACGTCAGCCAAAGTCGGCCCCCCACATTTTTACCACATCAAATCTGGCACCCTTTGCAAAAAGTTTGGACACCCCTGTACCCCTGTAGTAAACCGTTTGAGTGACGCGACGCAAAGCCTGGAAATCAGATCAATCTTTTTCATTCATGTCGGAACTTCCTTGTTGCTTTGTTAGCTATATTGTTAGCTATATTGTGACACTAAATGACATGTTTTGATGTTGAAAATACCTGACAGTATAGTTAAAGACATAATAAACCAGATTCGGTCTAATTTTCTTTTTCAAAGAGGCAAGATTTCAAACAATCAAATAATAGCTGGCAACAAGGAAATGCATTCCAAGTGTCATTGAGGCGAGTTGCCACTTCTACATACCACAAGAAGTTGCCGAACCTGCTTCTGCACCCATGTCTTTCTAAAAAAAGGAGAAAAGCTCCAATGCCAGTAAACGGGCGTCGAAAATTCCGTCTTACGCAAAATGTAATCGGGTATTTCAAGCCAAAAGACATTTTTGTTTCGGACACAAAATGTACTGTATGGCTTAAAACAGGGGTCCCCAAACTACGGATACGGCTCGCCTCCACATTTCGTCCGGCCCCCTGAACAATACCAGAGAGCGTTTTGAATTATTATTATTATTTTTTTCTCAATAGTGTTATTTATTTCCTGGCCTTTTTCTTTGAAGAACTCAGAAAGGGTTATTTGGTTATTATCAATTTAATTAATAGTGTTATTATTATTTATTACTATTATATATTATTATTTTTATTTTATTTACTTTTGTTCCGTGAAGAATCCAGAAAGGGTTATTTGATTGTGGCTTTCTGAAAAACAAAAATTTTTTACATTTAGGCACTGCTGCAATCGTCACACTTTTTCAGTTACAAACTGACCCCGGCCCCTCATCAGAGAAGGGAACAGTTATATGGCCCTCACAGGAAAAAGTTTGGGGACCCCTGGCCAGTGGCGCCCCCAGGGGGTGGCCAGGGGTGGCCACGGCCACCCCTATAAATTTGTTGGCCACCCCACTGGCCACCCCGCTTGCCAGTATATCATTAGATTGTTGTAGCATTAGTTATGCATTTCATCCCAAATGCAAATCTGCCAGCACCTGCTTTTCCCCAGTAATTATTTTGTTTTGTTAAATGTAGACCTTTTGCCTAATATATACATAACACAATTAAACAGAATTGTGGAAGTCAAAATGTTGACTGGACAGTTATGGACTATGCACATTAAATCATTAGTAACTTCAAGTATTACACAATACACCAAAGTATATCAGTAGCCGTGTCCTTAAGTCTTTCTGATAGTTTTCCCCTGACCTTTTTACTGCAATAATATAACGAAACCCTGAAATTATGGCTTTAAGTTTTGGTGTGCCACCAGAAGATTTTAAGTGGCCCCATCTGGCCACCCCTATGAAAAATTTCTGGAGGCGCCACTGCCCCTGGCTTTATAGATATTTTTGTGTTTCCCGTTACGCACATGATAGAAATGCAGCGCGATAAATGAAACAATAGGCTAATGTACCAAAGGAGCAAATTATTTTAAAAAAACAACTTTAAAGCAAACAAATTTGTGACTCCTTTTTTTGTTCGTGGTTTCCTTTTCAGTATAAGAGAAAACTTACGTGGCCTTGTTGTCGCCTCGTCGCCTCCCGTCTGAGTGATTACTTGACTGTCCGGTCCTCCGAGACAGGGCACACTGGGTGTGACCTTCGGTGACACCCACAACACCCGTGTGTGCATTATTGCCACCAGTGTTTCCAGATTGGGCGGTTTTGTGCCCAGTTGGTCTATTTTTAAAGACTGGGGGCGGGAGAAAAACTTCAAAGCATTGTTGTTTTCAACAAAAATGAAAGTAACAAAGGTTAACAAGGTTCGCGTCAGCTGTTGGGGGACCAGGACAACCTGATGTCAAGTAGGCTACTGGAACAAGACACAGATGGAGCAGGACGGTATATGGTGGGGCAAATAAGTATTTAGTCAACCACTAATTGTGCAAGTTCTCCCACTTGAAAATATTGGTGAGGCCTGTAATTGTCAACATGGGTAAACCTCAACCCTGAGAGACAGAATGTGGGGGGGGGGGGGGAAACATGATTTGATTTCTGTAGAATTAATTTGCAAATCATTGTGGAAAAGAAGTATTTGGTCAATACTAAAAGTTCATCTCAATACTTGATTATGTACCCTTTGTTGGCAATAACGGAGGCCAAATGTTTTCTGCAACTCTTCACAAGCTTTTCACGCACTGTTGCTGGTATTTTGGCCCATTCCTCTATGCAGATCCCCTCTAGAGAAGTGATGTTTTGGGACTGTCGTTGGGCAACATGGATTTTCAACTCCCTCCGCAGATTTTCTATGGGGTTGAGACCTGGAGACTGGCTAGGCCACTCCAGGAATTTGAAATGCTTCTTACGAAGCCACTCCTTTGTTGCCCTGGCTGTGTGTTTGGGATCATTGTCATGCTGAAAGACCCAGCCACGTCTCATCTTCAATGGCCTTGCTGATGGAAGGAGATTTTCTCTCAAAATGTCTCCATACATGGCCCCATTCATTCTTTCCTTGACACAGATCAGTCGTCCTGGTCCCTTTGCAGAAAAACAGCCCCAAAGCATTATTTTCTACCCCCATGCTTCAAGGTGGGTATGGAGCAATTCAGTATTCTTTTTTCTCCAAACAAGAGAACCTGTGTTTCGACCAAAAAGTTCTATTTTGTTTTTTTCTGACCATAACACATTCTCCCAGTCCTCTTCTGGATCATCCAAATGCTCTCTAGCGAACCGCAGACGGGCCTGGACGTGTACTTTCTTCAGCAGGGGGACACATCTGGCAGTGCAGGATTTGAATCCCTGGCGGCGCATTGTCTTACTGATAGTAGCCTTTGTTACGGTGGTCCCAGCTCTCTGTAGGTCATTCACTAGGTACCCCGTGTGGTTCTGGGATTTTTACTCCCCGTTCTTGTAATCATTTTGACACCACGGGGTGAGGAGGGCGTTGAAAGTCCGTGTTGCCCAACGACAGCCCAAAAGATCACTGCTCTAGAGGAGATTTGCATGGAGGAATGGGCCAAAATACCAGCAACAGTGTGTGAAAATCTTGTGAAGACTTACAGAAAACGTTTGGCCTCAGTTATTGCCAACAAAGGGTACATAACCAAGTATTGAGATGAACTTTTGGTGTTGACCAAATACTTCTTTTCCACCATGATTTGCAAATCAATTCTTTAAAAATCAAACAACGTGATTTTCTGGGTTTTTTTCCTCATTCTGTCTCTCATGGTTGAGGTTTACCCAACCATGACAATTGACGTTGACAATTACAGGCTTCTCTAATATTTTCAAGTGGGAGAGTGTCAGGGAATGCGCGGGCAGGCAGGTTGTGGGGACCCAAATGCAGTGAAACAATAATGCAAGGCAGGTGGCAGAGAACTCAAAAAATGGTTTTAATTATAACTAACAAAAGCACAAAGTACAAACAAAAGGACTAGGGATCAAAAGGCAAGGTTCAAACAAAACTTACTTTCAAAGCAGGGCGAGTAACACGAGGAACTGGGGGGGAACGCAGGCATGAACGTGGACCAGTACATTGACAATGACGCAACAAGGAGTGACAAGAAACTGGGTCATTATATACGCAGACAAGGGGTAATGAGACGAGGAACAGCTGGGTAACACAGGTGGATGCAGATTGCAGGATACACTGGGAAAACACACACAGGTGAGAGCAATGGGTAATCACAGGGACAAGTCACACTAGGAGAAACCAACACAAAACCTAACAGAGAGCTTGCACAAATAGTGGTTGACTAAATACTTATTTGCCCCACTGTATAAATAAATAAATACATACATAAATAAATAAATATTCATAAATATATATATGTATATATATATATATATATATATAAGGGCTGTCAAAATTTAAAATATTCGACGCAATTAACCCACAAATGCCCTGCTCAAACAGATTAAAATGACAGCAGAGTGAAAGCTGTACTTGTGTTTTTCGGAGTTTTGCCGCCCTCTGCTGGCGCATGGGTGCGACTGATTTTATAGGCTTCAGCACCCATGAGCATTATGTAAGTAATTATTGACATCAACAATGGCGGGCTACTAGTTGATTTTTTTGATTGAAAATTTTACAAATTTTATTAAAAGGAAAACATGAAGAGGGGTTTTGATATAAAATTTCTATAACTTGGACTAAAATGTATCTTTCAAGAACTACAAGTCTTTCTATCCATGGATCGCTTTAACAGAATGTTAAGAATGTTAATGCCATCTTGTTGATTTATTGTTATAATAAAGAAATAAAGTACTTATGTACCGTATGTTGAATGTATATATCCATCTTGTGTCTTATCTATCCATTCCAACAATAATTTACCGAAAAATATGGCATATTTTATAGATGGTTTGAAATGCGATTAATTGCGATAATTTTCGATTAATTAATTTTTAAGCTGTAATTAACTCGATTAAAAATTTTAATCGCTTGACAGACCTGATATATATACATATATACATATACATATATATATATATATATATATACATATACAGTGCCTTGCAAAAGTATTCGGCCCCCTTGAATCTTGCAACCTTTCACCACATTTCAGGCTTCAAACATAAAGATATGAAATTTAATTTTTTTGTCAAGAATCAACAACAAGTGGGACACAATCGTGAAGTGGAACAACATTTATTGGATAATTTAAACTTTTTTAACAAATAAAAAACTGAAAAGTTGGGCGTGTAATATTATTCGGCCCCTTTACTTTCAGTGCAGCAAACTCACTCCAGAAGTTCAGTGAGGATCTCTGAATGATCCAATGTTGTCCTAAATGACCGATGATGATAAATAGAATCCACCTGTGTGTAATCAGGTCTCCGTATAAATGCACCTGCTCTGTGATAGTCTCAGGGTTCTGTTTAAAGTGCAGAGAGCATTATGAAAACCAAGGAACACACCAGGCAGGTCCGAGATACTGTTGTGGAGAAGTTTAAAGCCGGATTTGGATACAAAAATATTTCCCAAGCTTTAAACAGGTCCTTGACCTCGCCTCATCTGCAGATCAACAACTCATCTACAGGTATGTGACTTTCAGCTAACAAAGAATCTTTTAATCCTGAGACTGAGCTAATTTTTGTGTTTTTTTCCCCCCTAGATCCTGTACTACTTGCCTGGTGAAACGCCTGCCTGCCTGTTCACCTGTTCTATCACCAAACTGCCCACTCGATTCTTCGGACACTATTTAACACTCCCTCTCATCGTTAATGAATTAGGTCCTCCGTTATCCCAGAACCTTAACAAATACAATATGTTATTTACAGTCTAAAAGGTGGTCATCTTTAATGTTGAGTTGCTTGTTCCAATTAAAATATTTTGTGAAAAAAATGTTTCTATGTTGCATTAATATGTTAGCATTAATAAATGGCATGAAAAAGAAGTGTTGTCATTATTGCTTTTAAGAGACAAATTTAATTTGCAATTAAAACACAGTACAGTATGATACATTGAACAAAATGGACTCCAAATTTATTACTGAAAATGGTTTTGATACAAATATGGCCCAAATTGGGTAACGTGTGCCATATCCGGGCCAGACAGTAATGTCATGTCTGCTACTTTGGACCACATCTGGCCCAAAACTGGTTGCTGATCCGGCAAGTGAGTCCTTACTGAGTTTGGGACATTGTTCGAAAAAGACACTGGGGGGGATCCGTTTTACGAAGTTGGGCCGAAATTTGCAGTACATCTTGACCCATATCCGCTCCAGTTATATTTTGCTCTCTGGGTATGTTGTAAAAACATTGCAGTCGGGCCGGTTTCGGGCCATATTTCATTGGATGTTAACATTTTATTTGATCAAAAACAAGGAAGATTGTTTTATAGTTACATGAAGTGTTTTGCATTTATTATTTTTATCAAAATAAGTATCTTATAGATACAAAACTTGACGTGATAGACAAAAACTGAGAACATTTTTTAATTCTGCGGCCAAAAATGTGTTAAAAACAAATTAGCAAGGCTTAGGATGATGGTATGTGTCTCTGTTTTGACCAATTTTTAAATGGTCGATTTTATTTGAATAAATGCACTGAATATTTAGCATTAGATTAAAAACAAAAACATAGTTGTTTGGACTACAGCCATTTAAAATGACTAAACGTTTTCTCACAGATTTGCAAATACCACTTTGAATCGTAGCAGCTGAAACTAAAGTAAAAAAAAATAATAATGTCAAAACGAACTGTGGGAACAGGGCATCGCTGGAATATCCTCAATGTAAAACAGATCATTAACTGCATTTGTTGCATACCAGCCAAACATACGCCGTTTTTTTTTTGTTTTTTTTTTGCATCAACAAGCGTCCATTGTTTCGTCTACTTCCTTGTTGGGAACCTGAGTGACAGCAAGCAATTAGTTGGTGTATTGTAATTATGATTCATCTTAAGGGTGAAGACAAGCAAAGAAAAACATTTTCACTTTGGTAATTTCGGCCAGAAAATACATGATCTACTATGGCTACCATGCTTAAAAACTAAATACGGTGGTATATGTGCATATTTATTTGTCATTTATTAATTTATACAGTTACTTGTGTAGCAATGTAACAAGGTAGACCAAAGCAGTACACGTAATAATAACCCAAATAGCAAAACATAACTGAAGCATCATGGGACAAGATGTACTGCCAATTTCATAAAATGGACCTGCCCCAGTGTCTTTTCGAACAATCGCCCAAAATCAGTAGGGGGTCACTTGCCGGATCAGCAACCAGTTTTGGGGCAGAACTAGTCTAAAGTAGCAGACACTACAGTATGGCCCGGATATGGCACACATGTTACCCAATCTGGGCCAGATTTGTATCGAAACTGTTTTCAGTGTTAAATTTGGTGTCCATTTTGTTGAATGTATCATACTGGAATGTGTTTTTATTTCAAATCAAATTTGTCTATTAATAGCAATACTGACAACATTATTAATGTTAACATGTTAATGCACCAAAACAATACAATATTGTTTTTTCACAAAATATTTTAATTGTAACAAGAAAGATGACCCATTTTTATACTGTAAACAACATATTGTATATTTTATGAGGTTCTGGGGTAACAGGGGACCTCAGCGCAGAGACAGGGGCAAACTAGCAGTGGTAACAAGAGTTCATTGACGATGAGAGGTAGTGGCAGATAGTGTCCGAAGAATCCGGTGGGCAATTTGATGATAGAACAGGTGAACGGGCAGGCAAGCAGTACAGTATCTAAGGGAAAGAAACAAAAATGAGCTCAGGATTACAAGATTATTTGATAGCTGAAAGTCGCGTTGGTGAGTTGTTGATCTGGCGATGATGTGAGGCCAAAGACCAGTTCAAGGAAGTTGCTGACGTTGATCAGCAGCACCTGGTCCCAGGCTCACCCATCTGTGCAACCAAGGCAGTGACACAAACTCACAAACACAAGGAGGAAAGGCTCAGTTGGAATAATAGTATTCAAACATTGAAACATTTATAGCAACACAGAGTAAATGCTTTTTCCCTCCATATGTTGTTATGCAACATATTTTGTATTACTTAACTTGCTGACATGGCATATCATTTTATTAACGCTCGAGTGAATAACTTGTTTAGCAGTCAAGAAGTGACTTCAAAACGCAAATTTGACTTTGAATAAAGCGCTCAGCATGAAAATTTACTTATGCTGATATGACGTGTCCTGAACTCCTGTTTAGTGTCACAGCGGATGCCCGTCTTCAGGGTGCGCACTGTTGTGACGTCACATATCAACCGTTAAATTTAAGATTTTCAGCCCGTCCGGTCTGCACGGTCCACCCTGGACCATTGTGTAACCCATCATTTGGACTGTCAGATTGATGATCCCCACTGAGGCGTTCAGCAGACGTGATTGCTATGTGAACCGGGTGAACTGATGCCGGATCTGGCACACAGTCACCTATTGGGGAAGGGAGACGGTACTTTGTTGGGGGTTGATAGACAGGGTGTCATTTCTTTGTAATACAGTGTGCTAACTCCGTACAAAAAGAATTACATTTGAGAATGATTACACCTTGTCGATGCAGATAGCCATCTTTATAGAAAAGGTTATTAGTATGCCGCAACAGGGGGAAACCAGCAAGGCCATTGAGTTTACACAGTGTGTACATGTCATTGATTAAATATGCACTACAACGCGCTGAACTTTTGTTTAGAATTAGCTTCTTATCACTGGTTACTATGAGACTCATTTATTCGACTCCAGAGTTGAGAGTGCATTGTTTCACTACAGCGAAACGAGATTGTCATGTCTTGGTATATTGTCTCTTCCTGCTTTATTTTGAAGCCTCACCCTCCTGTTTCCACCTCACCCTTCCTGCAGTCTCACCTGTTTCTGATTATGATTACCTATTGTTCCCACCTGTGCCTCATTCCTCATGTGCTTAAATTGTGTCTCTCTCTAGTCTCGTGCCAAAGTGTCTTCGTCCTTCGTCGTCACTACAGCCTGCATTCATAGTCCAAGTTATTCTACAGTTTTGTTCTTTAATGCCTAGTGCCAAGTCCTTTGTTATAGTATTCTACTCCAGTGCATTTTGCAGTTTGTTACTGCCTCTGATTATTTGTGTTCAATAAAAGACTGAATTCTGCACGTGAGTCTGCTCCATTCTGTCCAAGTGTGACAGAGATGAGCTATTGGCTATTGGCTTGGCGGGTTCATCCCGCCCATCCAATGATCCTTTTCGGCGGGGAAAACGCCACAAAAGCGTAAATGGCCGAACACAGTGCGTCTCTGGGGGTCTTTGGGCAGTGGGTAGCGCTCGGCTGGCCCGGACGTTCTGGTTCTCTGCATGACGATTGGATGATCTGTCTGAAAGTGAATCCCTTTGTGATTGACAGCGAAATTGCCTTGTAGTATTAACATCGGCGGAAGGCATTTTTAAATTTTTAATCCGTTTTCCTGAGTTGAACCGGAGGCTTTTACAATCATCCTAGCTACACTTGCTTTGTTAAAAACTCAATCTGGGGGGTGACGATGGTTCCTTTGCTGGGCTGCGGAAGGAGGGATGGGCTGGACTAATTGCTGGCCACTTTAAAAGTATCCAGTGCTTTTTCTCAAAACCATTTTCTAGTGCTTTTTGAAGTGTTTTTTAGGTCATTGTCTATCTTGACTTCTGAGGGAGACTCAGCATTCTCACATTGGGCCCTATATTATGCTGCAAAATTTGTTGGTAGCCGTCAGACTTCATAATGCCATGCAGACGGTCAAGCAGTCCAGTGTAAGAGAACGCAAAGCAACCCCAAAACATCAGGGAATCTCCGCCATGTTTGACTGTGGGGACTGTGTTCTTTTCTTTGAAGGCCTCGTTTTTTCCCCTGTAAACTATGTTCATGCCTTTTCCCAAAAAGCTCTATTTCGTCTCGTATGACCAAAGAACATTCTTCCAAAACGTTTTTGGCTTTGTCAGGTAAGTTTTGGCAAACCCCAGTCTGGCTTTGTTTATGTCTCTGGGCAGTGGTTAATTTGTAAATCATAAGGTGCCGGAACGCAAAGTACATATGACAGCACAGGGATGACTAGACACATACAGGTCCCGGAACACAGGCAAAAACTGGTGTCAAAAACAACATGCAAATGCCCACTTGCCATACTGTGGGACTTACAAGCCTCAATATCAGATAATATTCATGGTATAAATGTTATGACAACAATTTACAATTATTTTGACTTTTCTCTGCACAGCACGGGCAATTGCCCACATAACCACATTTACCGGTCCGGTAACACTGAACGCAGCCTTTTTTCTCCTGACCCTCATTGCACTCTGTGTTGTGTGTGGAGGGAAGATCGGGCCTAGAAAATCCAGCCCGACCCAACCCGGCACGCGGGTATTAAAGACTGACCGGCTCGAGGCTGATCAATTAACTTGATTTGGAGACCCGAGTCTGAAAAACAAAATAAAATTTTATGTTTTATTTTTAAGCCCGAGCCCGAAACCCCGCCCGAAAATGTTATGTTTATTCGTAGGCTCCACTCCAGCCGTAAAACCCCCTGAAATTGCATTATGTTTTATTTGTGAGGAGGGAATGCGGGGATGCGACGCGTTAGTCAGAGCACTGCTTGGAAAAAGGTTGCGTTTTGTGTGAAAACGTCTGTGCAAAAAGATAACAAATTAAAGCCTGTCTTTTGAAATGAATTCTACCAGTTAAACAAGACTAAGATGCATATTCAATAAACAATTATATCTTTTATATTTGTGTGTCTGTTCTTTCAGGCGTTCAGTGGATTTGACATTTATTTTAATTTCTTTGAGTTGGCGGGAAAAAAAACGCAAGTTTTCTTAATGTTTAAATAGTCTTCAACGAAATAACGCTAGGAAAGGCTTTTAAATATCTGGCCCCAAATTTCCCACCGCCTTACAAATTGTGCAACCCAAACCCGAATTTCCCATAAGAAGCCAGGGGTAGTAAGTCTGCTTCACCTTGAACTGAGGTGCAGTCCAAACCCCGTCGCTGGAGGATGTCCCACTTTCTTCTCCGCTCAGTGTACTCCTCTCTCCTTCTGGATCTTCCTTTGAGCGAGCTGATGTCGCGGTTCCTGCCTTTCGCTCCGGCTGCATGACCGGGCTAGCTGATGCCAGGGTACAGGCCTGCTGTTCCGGCTGTTGCTGGTCTACCGACTGTTGGTGGTCCACCTGGATGACTGCTGGTGCTGTAGCTGGTCCCAAATCCGGGTGGCGCTGAACCTGACTGTGGTATGTAACCACAGCCACAGGGTAACGTTACGACGGTGTGACGTCACGGCCGTAAAGTGTTTTTGCAGGAAGAGTGCTGCGTTAGGATAACGGCGACTTACAATAAACAGCAGTGAGCACACAGTCAGTTTCCGAGCGTTTTATTGAACATAACATTGGCGACAAAGATGGAGCTTCCACTCTCTCCTCTTCCTCCGTTCCTCGCCCTGCCTGGCGAGCCGCCGATCCCGTGGCCCCGCTGGTTTGAGTCCTTCGGAATTTTTTATTGAAGCCATCGGGCTAGCCGGCGCTAGCGATGCGCGGAGGCGGGCAATGCTTATCCATAGCCTGGGTGGCGAGGGCCAACGCATCTTTCGGACCCTCGGACCGGCCACGACATTTACGGACTGTATTGCGCTGCTCTCCGGACACTTCGCTGCTCCACAGAGCGTCATGGTGCGGCGGATTATTTTCCGACAGCGTCACCAGCTGCCCGGTGAGTCGGTCCACCATTACGTCGCCGACCTCCGGGGCCTGGCCAGCCTCTGCAGGTTCGGAGATTTGGAGGACGAGATGATTAGAGACCAGCTAGCCGAACACACGACGGACCTTAAACTGCGGGAGAAGCTGTTTTTATCGCCGGACGACACGACGCTGTCTAGAGCCGTGGAAATGGCCTTCCAACTTGAGTCAGCGGCCCTGCTAGCGTCCCAGCTAGCCGCCTCGGGCCCGGCTCCAGCCGTTCCCCACCTCGCCCCACATCTTTCTCCTTCTCATACTGTTGCTCTCGCGGCCCCACTCCCCGACACCGCCGCCCCTCTCGACGAGCTGGAGGTTAATGTCGCGGGACGTCGAGGCGCCACGATAGGACAACATTGTGGAAACTGCGGCTCCTCGTCACACCGCACACGTGCGCACACGTGCCCGGCACTTGGTCAAAGATGCCAACGTTGTGGTAAGATGAACCACTTTTCTAGAGTCTGTCGATCTGCTCCTGCACCTGTGAACCCCGGGCCCCGTCCACCCAACGCATCTGGCTCCACCACTATCCACTCGGTGGGCGCCATCACCAAGCCGTTCAAGTGGTGCACAGTCGAGCTGGACGGCGTGTGCCTGTCGCTGCTTCTGGACACCGCAGCCTCCAAGTCGCTCCTAAATGAGTCCACGGTCCGGCGACTCTTCCCTCGAATGACTGTTAAACCAGGTACAGAAGACCTATTTGGTTATGGTCACACCAAGATCGACATGGTTGGCACTGCGACTTTTTCGGTGCGCTATGGCGCTAGGACCCTCCCGACTTTCACCTTCCAGGTGTCCCGCAAGGGCGCCAACCTCCTCGGTTTCGACCTGTTCTGTGCTCTAGGCTTCTCCATTACAGACAACTTGGGTGCCACCATTCTAACCGTCGCCACACCCTGGTTGCACCGCTGGCCCTCGCTATTCACTGGGCTGGGCTGCCTCACTGCCTTCAACCACCAGCCACTCCTGAACCCAGAGGTGACCCCAGTCATCCAGCCTCTCCGCCGTCTGCCCCTTGCTCTACGTGATGATGTTTCAGCCGAGCTGCAGAAACTTCTGGACGCTGGCGTCATTGAACGGGTGGACGCTTCGCCATGGATCTCCAACCTGGTGGTGGCACGGAAGAAGACGGGTGGCTTGCGCCCCTGCATCGACCTCAGGCAGGTGAACAAGGCCGTAATCCCTGATAAATATCCTCTGCCCACTTCTGAAGAGCTCTCCGCCAAGTTTCACGGCTCCTCAGTCTTCTCCAAGCTTGACCTCCGCCAGGGTTACCTGCAGGTTCCGCTGCATCCAGAAAGCCGCAACCTCACCGCTTTTGTGTCGCACATGGGCGTTTTCAGGTACACCCGCATGCCTTTTGGTCTTAGCTCCGCCCCCAGCTGCTTCCAAAAAATCTTGTCCACCATCTTTGCCGGCATCCCTGGCGTTGTCGTATACCTGGATGACATAGTGTTGCACGGTGCGACAGCAGCCTCACACGACGATCGCCTCTCCAGGGTGCTTGAGGTGCTCACCCGCCACAACCTCACGTTGAACGGGGAGAAATGCATCTTCTCCGCGCCAGTCATCGAGTTTGTGGGGTTTCGCCTGAACGCCGATGGCCTCAGCCCACTCCACTCAAACGTGGAAGCCATCCTGAGTCTGCCTGAGCCCTCCTGCCCTGCACAGTTGTCCTCATTCCTGGGCATGACTGCGTTCTACCTGCGTTTCCTTCCACACTACTCTGAGACCACGGCACCGCTACGCGCCCTCCTCAAGCAGGATGCTGCCTGGTCCTGGACACCCACGTGCTCCGCAGCAGTCCGCCTGCTGAAGACGCAGCTCACCTCCCCTCCAGTACTCGCGCACTTCGACCTCCAGAGCCCTACGCTGGTGACCTGCGACGCGTCCAGCACGGCGATAGGGGCAGTCCTGTCCCAGCTGCATGGGGTGACCGAACGTCCCGTGGCGTTTGCCTCACGATCCCTGACTCCCACGGAGCAGAGGTATTCTGTGGGTGAGAGGGAAGCGCTAGCCTGCGTCCGGGCGTGCGAGCGGTGGCATATGTACCTTTACGGGCGGCACTTCACACTCCGGACCGACCACCAAGCTCTCACAGCCCTCCTGGCCACGACAGGGTCGGGACACAAACCGCTGCGCCTGTACCGGTGGTCGGAGAGACTACAAGCATACAACTTCACGACGGTGTTCACGCCCGGTAGAGATAATGTTGTGGCTGATCTGCTCTCCAGGGCCACGCCCAGCTCAGCGTCTGACATCGCCCCGGACGGCTCGGAGTCAGAGCTAATCAACATGCGGCACGAGCCCCTCCAAACAACTGTCTCCCTGCAGGAGCTCCAGGCGGCCTCTGCACAGGACCCTGTGCTCGTACAGCTCCGCACGTTTATCCGGGAGGGCTGGCCTGCAAAGGTGCCAGAGGTGCTGGCGCCCTTCCACCGGGTCAGAGACGACCTTTCCTGCTGGAACGGTGACTGCGTCGCCCGGGGACTGTGCACGGTGATCCCTAGCTCCCTCCGACAACGCATCCTGAATATGGCACACGACGGTCACCTGGGCATCGTGAGAGTGAAGCAGCGCTGCAGGAGCCTGGTTTGGTGGCCAGGCATAGATAGAGATATTGAAACGATGGTGAAGGACTGCACCGCCTGCCTTCTCAGCGGTAAGACGGGCCCGCCCCCTACGCCGCCTTTGCAGCCCCTCCAATGGCCTGCGACGCCGTGGTCCCACATCCAGGTGGACATCTGTGGGGAGTTCCATGGCACTCCTCATCACCAGCGGTTCCTGTTGGTGGCCTACGACCTCCACTCCAAGTGGCCGGAGGTCCTCCCGGTGAGTTCTGTAACCACACAGCAAATCACTGACTTTCTTTCCTCCCTGTTTGCACGCTGGGGTGTTCCTGACGCCATTACCACCGACAACGGGCCCCAGTTCATCTCATCTGACTTCGCTGCCTTCACGGGGGAAAAAGGAATTAAACACATCAGGACGGCCCTGTACCACCCGCAGGCCAATGGGGGGGTAGAGAGGTTTAACCAGACCCTCAAGAACGGCCTGCGAGCGCATCTGGCCGAAGGTCTCCCATTCAACACGGCGCTGCAGAACACAGTACTGCACTACAGAGCTACGCCACATGCCACGACAGGTAGCTCCCCAGCCTTCCTGATGCTAGGACGGGAACTCCAACTTCCCATGGATCGACTGCGTCCTCCCAAGAGAGATTCTCCAGGCCCTCCAGCAGCAGGAACCCCTGTCAGCGACAAGGTGGCAGAGAATCAACGCCGTATGAAGCACCGCTACGACAGTGCACGTCGGGTGAGAGGTCACACACTGAAGGTGTCGGACTGGGTCCGTATCCGCCGGCCCCATCGGTCCCACAAGCTACTGTCTTTCTGGTCCTCACCCCAACAGATAATAGCACAGTTGGGCCCAGCTACGTTCCGCCTTGCTGACGGCTCCCGTTGGCATGCCAGCCGCCTTAGGCGCGTCAACCCGCCATCAGCACAAGAACTGGCCGCCGCGGCTGATCCTCGCCACACTGCGGGGGACTGGGATTTCCCTCCAGTAGCCCCGGGAATTCCACCCGAACCCGAGGCGCCGGGTGACGCCCTCGGACCAAGGCCCCGCCCTATTCGGGCTCGGCGTAAGCCCCCATATCTCAGAGACTATGTTCTTCACGTTTAGGTTAGCGCATAGCCTGTTATGTGGCAGAATAAACCACTTGGCTATGCGGGTAAACAGGTAGTCTACCCTGTTTACCCAGATAGGTTGGCCACGTTCCGGCCTTAATGTCGTTTTCTATTACTATGTTTGAATGTTTTTTGCACTTTGACAAAGGGGGGGGTGAATGTGGTATGTAACCACAGCCACAGGGTAACGTTACGACGGTGTGACGTCACGGCCGTAAAATGTTTTTGCAGGAAGAGTGCTGCGTTAGGATAACGGCGACTTACAATAAACAGCAGTGAGCACACAGTCAGTTTCCGAGCGTTTTATTGAACATAACACTGACCAGCGGCTGCCACGGTAGTAACCTCTTGCTTGGCTGGCTGTCCGTGAACCTGGCTATAGCTGCTGGCGCTAGCCTCCTGCTGCACCTGCTTCTCACCGCTAGATCGCTGCAGCTGCCCTGTTCGCTGGTTGTTGCTTTTTCGGCTCGTTTTGAATCTAGCTTTCTTTGGGGAAAAAAAAACAACTCTAAATACAATTCTTTGTGGCATGTTGAAATAATGTTTAATAATGTTTAATCCTGGCTGCTTGCTGCCCAAATGCCGCCGAAGTTTTTTTGTTTTGTTTTTTATGTCGGGGAGGGGTGTGATTTGTCATCAACAAATCTCCAACTCTTTCAAATGACCTTAGTTTTTTTATAAACAATGTACAATTCTTGGGATTTTTTTCTTTAAATGAATTTATGCAGATTATTATTTTTATTTTATACATTTTTAAAAAACGTTTTTATATTATTATTACGTTCTATGTAATATATTGATAGGATGATCTATGTCATCCTAGATTGATTGGTTCGCCCTGGGAAGCACATCCTTATTTGACATGTAATGTCTGGGTCTGCGGGGAATATATGTTTATGTTTGATGTGCGCTGCAGTACAAGAGTAGCGAGATTAAAGACGTCTGCTACACGGTGTTCACCAACAACGGCCTGATCATTCTAAGTGTAACAAATACACAACATTCTAAACACGAGAGGTAACGGATCTCGCCAAATAAGTCCCGGAATATTGGGAGGCCAAAATCAAAAGGTGCTGGAAATTAACCCCTGTCTCTGGGTCAGAAGTGGGGTCTTCCTGGGTATCCTACCATAGAGTCCCTTTTCATTCAGACACCGACAGGTAGTACGGGTTGACACTGTTGTACCCTTGGACTGCAGGACAGCTTGAACTTGTTTGGATGTTAGTCGAGGTTCTTTATCCACCATTCGCATAATCTTACGTTGAAATATCTCATGAATTTTTCTTTTCCATCCACATCTAGAGGGTTAGCCACAGTGCCATGGGCTTTACACTTATTGATGACACAGCGCACGGAAGACACAGGAACATTTAGATCTTTGGAGATGGACTTGTAGCCTTCAGATGCCCATGCTTCCTCACAATTTTGTTTCTCAAGTCCTTACACAGTTCTTTGGTCTTCTTTCTTTTCCCCATACTCAATGTGATACTCACAAGGACACAGGTCGAGTCAACTTTAATCCATTTTAACTGGCTGTGCGTGCGATTTAGTTATTGCCACCACCTGTTATGTGCCACAGGTAAATAACAGGTGCAGTTAATTACACAAATTAGAGAAGCATCACATGAATTTTCAAAGGGTGCCAATACTTTTGTCTTGCCCATTTTTGGAGTTTTGTGTTAAATGATAAGGATTTAAAAAAAAAAAAAAAAAAGAAATCGTTCTCTCTTGTATTTTTTCATTGCAAGCAAAATAAATGAAGATATTACTACCAAAGCATATGTAATTGCAATCATTTTCTGGGAGAAATTGAGCATTATTTGACAGAATTGCAGGGATGCCAATACTTTTGTACAGCAGCGTACGTATCAATTCATATTTTACATTAGTAAATGTAAAATGCAGACATAAACCTAATTAAATGGGGACAAATGAATCAGAGTGAAGATAATTGGAACTGGATGAGTTTCATACCAGCCAAAAGACGAACCATAATTGTCTTCCATTTCTTTCCAACTTGATGTCAAACTTGTTCAAAATGGATTGACAAGGCCAAACATTCATGCATTGTTTCCTTCTTTCTCACGCAACAAGGTGCGAAGCGCTTCACATCATAACCTTCAACCACAACTGAAATAACTGTAATGATTTTGTTGCCACAAACATTTGTTTCCTCATAGCTACACTCAGAAACACAAAAACCATGATACTCCCTGATACAATGAAAACAGTGATGCGGCATGTCTCTTCACATGAAACAAACTGCATGAGTATGCACATTTAAAGGTTTAATTTATTGTACTTTTATATATTTTTGAAACAGTTCTAGAAGGTGTGTGACCAGTAACCCTTCAGGATACAAAGTATCGAGATATATCAACCTATAGATTTACTGTCACAATATGTGGCTGTATAAATAAATACACACACACACCCCATATACACAGTAATGTTAGCTAACTTAGGTTAGGTGCATACCGCAGGTCTTAATGCACGAATCCGATTTTGTGTTTTTCCGACTCGACTGAACGGTAAGGGTCATATAAAAGTGGACCATTTTAAATTAGATCAAGGTCACTTTCGTATGTGGTTAAAATCCCATCCGGGCCACATTTTTCCAGAATGTGGTTGTGGTCTGAACTGTCAAGTTCTCCAAAGTGGAATTCATAGAGCAATTAACGTCAGCTAAAAGCGAGAGGGACAGGGCGCTAGGGTAGTGCTGCAGCTGTGGATTTTGGGGAAGGAGTGGGCTTGACAAAAGTCATAAAAAAATCAAATGGGTTGATGACAAGTCTGAGAATGCTCGGTTTTCTCTCTGCTCCAATGCTCCTGCGCATGCAGGCCAGTTTGCTCAGCGCATCTCGGACTGCGAATTAGAGCGAATGTGTGATACTTGAACAGGCTCAATGGACAAAGGCAGTCTGAACGGGCACGCCAAAAAAACTGACATGACAAAAAATTACAATTGTGAATTAGGACCTGCGGTACGAACCTACCCTTAGTTAGCTAGCTAGTTATGAAGTAGATTAATTTGTTGATAAATAATAATAAAAAGAGTCATGAAAGACACACACACAAAATACTATATGGACATAATACTTATAGTACACATATCAGCTCTTGCCGTGTAAAATAATCTTCTTCTTCTTCTTGTCACTTTTTACATACCTAGTCTGTGTGGTCCACGTTAAATTTATTCCTGATGGCTAAAGCTGATAAGAATGAAAGATTCCCATTGGATTCCATAGAAAATGCATGTGGGTCATTTTTGACCTCCACTTGTGGAAGCTTAGGGTAGTAATACAAAAATGACAATTTCTTCAAATGTTCAAAACGGTCATCAAAAATTTGAATGGTATTATATCAAAAACATGTTTTTTGACGAATACTTGGAATATGAATTGATAACAATTTTTCAATCCGAAGATATTTCAAGAAAACAACCTCACCGGGTCATTTTTGACCCACTTATGCATCTAAGGGTTAACGACATATTATGGCGTACTTACCTTGTTTTGATCCAAAAACTCCATGTAGCATGTATCACTGAGTGTCAAGACACAGCTGTGAATGGTCACAGCTGGATTTTTATTTTATTGTATGGGTGAAACACGGTAATCGCAGACAAAAATGAGTGATCGGAATTTTCTTTTTCATATATTTACCCTTTTAAACGTTTTTTTTTTTTTTTAACACCTAACATATCGGAAAAAGGCGACAGTAACAAAAAAAAATACAATTAAGCAATAGTTATGAGGTAGATATCCATGACTTTTTTACAGACACCTTATTTTTTCATTGTGACGTCATTTGTAGAAGCACCAGGGGTTTTGGTGCTCCCTAATATTACCAAGGGTGACACCCTGGAGATCCGCCCCCAAGCCGAGCCTAGCCTTTGTTTTGTAGATGGGGCCATTACTTATGCACCGCAAGCCGCATCCCATTTCTGTTTTTCTTCCCCTACCCCTTGGCCCTTCAAATGAAGCAATAAGGGGTAGGGCTTGAAACGTCAGCACAACCCCCTCCTCAGCTAATGGCTGAATTTACGAGCAAAGACAAAGCAGCCTCACTCAGGAAGGTTTCTTCCTTACTTTTGCATTCAAACACATTTTGCTTTCATTTTATTATAAAAGAGCCAAGTGTCAAGTTAGAGTTAAATGCTCACAGAACTCTGCAACCGGCAGATGTGATCACTGCTACAGGTACACCTGTGGCAAATGCAAGAAGGAGCCAGCATTGGAGTGCCAACCCTGTTATGACAGCCCAGACAGAATACGCGACCACCACTGCTGAGACACCATGTATTTTGCATGATGACTATAATGAAAAGATATACAAACAAATTGTTGTGTTTGGTATATTTATTTTGCTTTTGATATGTTTTTATATTTTATTAAAATCAATCACAGCTTTGAAAGCCTACTGTAGGTTGATACATTTGTAGGTAGAATTGTTTATTTCTTAGTCAATCCCCCCCAAAAATAAGTTCCTTCAAAGTATATATTTTCAATTGAAAACAAAAGTCTGAATGAAAGCAAAATGTGTTTGAATGCAAAAGTAAGGGCGAAACCTTCCTGAGTGAGGCTGCTTTGTCTTTGCTCGTAAATTCAGCCATTAGCTGAGAAGGGGGTTGTACTGACGTTTCAAGCCCTACCCCTTATTGCTTCATTTGAAGGGGCCAAGGGGTAGGGCAAGAAAAACGGCTTGCGGTGCATAAGTAATGGCCTCATCTACAAAACAAAGGCTAGGCTCAGCTTGGGGGCGGATCTCCAGGGTGTCCCATTTTCTTGGGGATGATCCTAGGGTGTCCCAAAATGGGACACCTATGGTATTTCTAGTGTTAAAAAGTTGGCAGACACTGACAGAACAGGCAGAAGGGGAGCTGAAACCAGACAGAGTGCAGATGTGTGACAAAGAACTTGACATGAAAGGAGTGACAAACTAAATCCATGCCCACTTGCAAAGGTAGGTGTGTCTGCGTGTACTGTCTATCTTTGTTTGATAATTAACAGTGTATACAGTGACTACTTTGTGTCATTAAGTTGCAGTAATTTCCTGACGAGTAAAATAGAGGTGCCATAAGTCAGGAAATACAGGAAAAATAGAAAAAGATGAATTACAGTATTTTTTTTACGTTGCATGTTTACATTAGCGATATGCATGCGTTATATATGTTAGGGTTTGCGACGAGAGGGGATCCAAATGCAGACAAGCAGGGGTTGTGACGAATAATATTTTATTGGCCAGCACAAACAATAACTTGGCGGGCGTAAGTTGTTCTGCTCGGGATAGCTGAGCCGACGCAGGGTGTGGAAGCTCGGAAGAAAGGCAGGCGTGGGATCCGATAGGGGCGCGCAAAGTCAGGATCTGGGGCGAGAAGAGAAAAGTCGTGAGCCGGGGATCAGATAAATAATTAAGTATGCGAGACGCAACTGACGTGGTAAACAGACTAGTTGATCGGGCGACGAGGTGGTGGCGTCCACTGGCTTATGAAGATGGCTGATTGTCATTGCCAGCAGCTGTGGCCGCCCCACCCGTCTGGCGTCCAACCTGCAAATCAATAAAACACCCACACCTGCCCAAGGTGGGCCAGGGTTCAGGAGGGAGGGGCCGAGGCCCTAACAGGACCACCTGGCGCCCGACGAAGACGACCGTGATGGGCACGGTGGAAATCTCTGATGAGCTCGCGGGACAACACCCACCGAGCCGGAATCCAGGACCGCTCTTCAGGGCCATAGCCCTCCCAGTCGACGAGGTACTGAAGCCCACGGCCTCGGACATCGAGAAGCCGCTCTACACTGTAGGCAGGACCCCCATCGATAGATAGAGGCGGCGGAACAGGGGGTGCCAAAGGACTCGTGGAAACTGGCTTGACTTGGGAGACGTGGAAGGTAGGGTGGACTCTGAAATGGGCAGGGAGCTTGAGGCGCACGGCGGTAGGATTCACTACCTTGGTGATCTCAAAGGGACCAACAAACCGGGGGGAGAGCTTAACTGACTCAGTCTTGAGCGGTAGGGTCTTTGAGGAGAGCCACACCTTTTGGCCAACAGTGTAGATGGGCGCAGGCCTTCGGCGGCGGTCAGCCTGAGTACGGGATTTCTCGGACGAGTGGAGGAGTGCGGAGCGCGCCTTCTCCCAGATCCTGGAGCAACGACTGATGTGGGCTTGGACCGACGGGACGGCAATGTCGCGTTCCTGTGAAGGGAACAACGGGGGCTGGTAACCCAGGGAGCACAGGTAGGGAGACATACCTGATGAGGCATTTGGCAGGGAGTTGTGCACATATTCGATCCAAGGCAGGTGATCGCTCCAGGTGTTTGGGTGAGCTTGGGTGGCACAACGGAGGGCTGCTTCGAGCTGTTGTTTTGTTCGCTCGCACTGGCCATTGGTCTGCGGGTGGTAACCGGAGGAGAGGCTTACACCAACGCCCAGGGCAGCACAGAAGGCCTTCCTGACCTGTGAGGTGAACTGGGGTCCCCTGTCAGAGACAATATCTACCAGGATGCCACGTAAACGGAATACATGTGTGGTGAGCAGGGTTGTGGTCTCTGTGGCTGTTGGTAGCTTGCGTAGGGGAATGAAATGGGCGGCTTTGGAGAACCTACCCACTATGGTGAGTATAACGGTGTTTCCCTTGGAAGGAGGCAGACCGGTGACGAAGTCAAGGGCTATGTGGGACCAAGGACGGCTTGGGATGGGTAACGGGCGGAGGAGTCCAGAGCTGGGCTTGGTGGTGGTTTTGCTGCGAGCACATACCGTACATGCCAGGACGTAGGATCTGGTGTCCTCTGGCATTGTCGGCCACCAGAACCGCTGGCGCAGCACAGCCAGCGTCCTTCGTATGCCAGGGTGGCAGAACAAGCGGGAAGAGTGAGCCCACTCCAGCACCTGGGAACGGAGTGACTCCGGGACAAAAAGGTCAGTTTGAGGACCCTCTCGTGGGTCTGGATACTCACGGTGGGCTTCCTTCACTTTGCTTTCTATTTCCCATTCAATGGAGGCAAGGAAGCAGGTCGGCGGAAGGATCAGCGCGGGTTCCCCCAGGGGTTCGGTGACTTGAAACTGGCGTGACAGTGCGTCGGGCTTGATGTTCTTTGAACCTGGGATGTAAGACATGGTGAAATTAAACCGGCAGAAAAACATGGCCCACCTGGCTTGTCGGGGGTTTAGTCTTCGGGCAGACTTGAGGTATTCCAGGTTCTTGTGGTCCGTTAGCACAGTGAAGGGCTGTAGTGCTCCCTCGAGGTGGTGGGGCCATTCTTCCAAGGCCAGCTTAACTGCCAGGAGTTCCCGGTCCCCTATGCCGTAATTGCGTTCAGAGGGGGACAATCTGCGGGAGAAAAAGGCACATGGGTGTACCTTGCTATCAGCTGGCTGATGCTGGGATAGCACTGTACCCACTCCTATCTCAGATGCATCGACCTCCACGATGAACTGAAGAGACGGGTCGGGATGGACGAGCACCGGAGCGGCGATAAAACACCTTTTGAGGTCGTTGAAGGCGGAGTCGGCGGAGTCCGACCAGCGAAATGGTATGGCAGTGGAGGTGAGGGCAGTAAGGGGGGCTACGATCCGGCTGTAGTTTCGGATAAACCTCCGGTAGAAGTTTGCAAAACCAAGAAAACGCTGGAGCTGTTTTCTATTGGTGGGGCGACGGCACTCCAGTACTGCTGTTAACTTGGCTGGGTCCATCCGCAGCTTCCCTTTGCCCACAATGTAGCCCAGAAAAGCCGTTTCTGGGACATGGAACTGACATTTTTCAGCCTTCACAAACAGCCTGTTCTCGAGTAATCGTTGTAGGACCTGACGGACGTGGTTCTCATGCTCTGTGGGGGTACTTGAGAACACCAGTATGTCGTCCAGGTACACGACCACAAACCGATTAATCATGTCCCCAAGGACATCGTTGACCAGGTTCTGGAATACCGCTGGGGCGTTTGTGAGCCCAAACGGCATGACCAAGTATTCGTAATGTCCCAGTGCTGTATTGAAGGCGGTCTTCCATTCGTCTCCCTCTCGGACACGAACCAGGTTATATGCACTACGCAGGTCTAGCTTAGTGAAAATGGTGGCACTATGGAAGGGGGTGAACGCGGAGTCAATGAGCGGAAGAGGGTATTTATTCTTGATGGTGATAGCGTTAAGTGCTCTATAGTCAATACAGGGTCTCAGGCCACTGTCCTTTTTGCCCACAAAGAAGAACCCTGCGCCAACTGGGGAAGGGGATGGACGGATTGTGCTGTTGGCTAGGGACTCCGTGATGTATTTCTCCATGGCCTCCCTCTCTGGTGGCGAGATGTGGAACAACCGCCCCTTGGGAAGCGCAGCACCAGGAAGGAGGTCTATGGCACAGTCGTAAGGGCGGTGTGAAGGAAGCGACATGGCGTGGTCCTCGCTAAAGACTTGTCCGAGGTCATGATAGCACTCGGGGACTTTGGACAGGTCTGGCTGCACCAGGTCCTTGACCGGACTTGCAGGCACCAAAGCAGATTTCAGACAACTGGTGTGGCAGAATTGGCTCCAGGTCGTCAACTTGGGGTGGGTCCATTCTATGGGGGGATTGTGTGTTCTGAGCCATGGCTACCCAAAGACAAAGGGTGTGCGAGGACATACAAAGACAAGGAAGGAGGTTACCTCTTGGTGGTGCCAGATAGGAGGACGTTGATGGGTTCTGTTTGTTGGTTGACATGAAAAAGAAGTTTGCCATCCAGTGCAGTGGTTTTTAAAGGCACTGTGAGTGGGCGTGTCACCAGGCCGAGTTACCAGTTAATGGTCAATAAAATTCTCGTCGGACCCACAATCCACAAGGGCAGTGACGGTGCGCGACTGGCCCTTCCAGGATACCGTCGCGGTGAGCTGCAGCCGGCGTGAAGAGCTCTGTGACATGTGACTCACCATTATTCCCCCTTCTATTGGCGAGTTAGGACGCACAGGACAGTTGTGTCGAAAATGCCCACTTTTCGCACAATATATACATGGGCGTTCTGCATACCGACGTGAGCGCTCCTCCTGAGTCAGCCTGGTGCGTCTCAACTGCACCGACTCGGCACGAGCAGCAGGTGGCGATGTCGCGGCATGGGCTGGAAGCGGGGCCGGCCGAAAGACCGGGGAAAAAGGAAGTGGTGCGGCAGGCTGTTCGCGATGCTGTCGTTGGCGTTCACGAAGTCGATTGTCCAGACAAATCGCCCTGTGTATGAGGTCATCCAGCGAATTTGGCGGCTCTTGGGTGGCCATTAGGTCCTTGAGGGACTCGTTCAAGGCACTGGCAAACACGGCCTGTAGCGCTTCGTCGTTGAAGCGGCTCTCTGTGGCTAACGTCTGGAACTCAACTGAAACTCGGCGACGCTGCGTGTTCCCTGTCGAGCGGACATGAGACGACTGGCGGCCTCCCTGCCGCAGACGGGGTGGTCGAAAATCTTGCGCATCTCTTCAGTAAAGTGGAAGTACGAGGCACACACCGCGGAACCCTGCTCCCATACTGAGGATGCCCAATCCAGCGCGACACCACGAAGGGAGCCGATGAGGTAGGCGATTTTTGCTTTTTCCCCCTGATACATGGACGGCTGCTGTTCAAAAACCAGGCTGGATTGGACCAAGAAAGCCCGACATGCACTAAGGTTTCCGTCGTAAGGAGCGGGTGCGGGGACGTAAGGTTCTCGGCTCGTAGACGGTGACGCTGCGTTAGATGCGGGCATGTGGCTCGGAGGAGCGGCGGTGTGACGTGCGGCTAATCGTGCCTGACGAAGTGGTGTGAGTTCTGCTTGTATGGCTTGGAGTGATTGGGAAATGTCTGTTACCTTATTGAAGAGGAATTCTATGGCTTGGTGGTGGTCTCGGAGTGAGGTGGGCGAGCCGGCGGGGTTGTCTGCGGGATCCATCGTGGCCCGATCAATCTGTTAGGGTGTGCGACGAGAGGGGATCCAAATGCAGACAAGCAGGGGTTGTGGCGAATAATATTTTATTGGCGAGCACAAACAATAACGTGGCGGGCGTAAGTTGTTCTGCTCGGGGTAGCTGAGCCGACGCGGGGTGTGGAAGCTCGGAAGAAAGGCAGGCGTGGGATCCGATAGGGGCGCGCAAAGTCAGGACCTGGGGCAAGAAGAGAAAAGTCGTGAGCCGGGGATCAGATAAATAATTAAGTACGCGAGACGCAACTGACGTGGTAAACAGACTAGTTGATCGGGCGACGAGGTGGTGGCATCCACTGGCTTATGAAGATGGCTGATTGTCATTGCCAGCAGCTGTGGCCGCTCCACCCGTCTGGCGTCCAACCTGCAAATCAATAAAACACTCACACCTGCCCAAGGTAGGCCAGGGTTCAGGAGGGAGGGGCCGAGGCCCTAACAATATATACTAGATGAGAAAGAACTGTGATAAACTTACTGAATATTGCTTGAAAAACACATCCGTGTCTTTGTTGACATAGACGACAAGGCATCTCAGGATGCACTCCCTCCTTATGTTGATGTCATCACACTAAAACATCGGTGACAAATGAAAACACATTGTTGTGATGATGGCGCAGGGATTAGAGCAGTCTTAAGAACAATGGGCTTTTGGGCTGTTGTGTGAAAAGAATAATTGTATAATCAAATTGTGAAAGAAAGACATTCAATTGTGAAAATTATAGCTGCACTAGGTAGGTTTTCAAGCATTCACCTCCTTGCTTCAAGCCTCCCTCTTAGCGAGATTAAAAGAATAGTTAACTTCAAACCAGACTGCTATCATTATTAGGCGAGTTGCAGATCTACAAGGACAAACTGCCCACCAATTGGTTTTGGTTCTAGGACAGATGCATTTCTATTTCCATTTTTGTGTCAACCAAGCAACACTCAATTTGCAAGAGGTGTTTTTTGGATGGTGCACTGCAGTGCATTCTTATCAGCTGATTTTCCTTCTTCCCTTTTAGACAAAAGCACAGCCCATTTTCTTTGTTCATGTAGCACCTATTTTCTAGTGTTATGAAAACACAATATTTCCAGCTGTAAAATATTTATTTAAATGAGCAGCTACAGACAAGAAAAAACTTAATCGCCACGATACAGTGAAAGTTTGTTTGACGCATTTATACTAACCGAGTCTGTCATTGCCAGGATGCGCTTGATCTTTTGCCCTTTAACACCTCCTTTTTTTATGGAAGATCTGAATCAGCTTGTCCGTGAAGTGGTCCATCTGTGACAAGAACTTTGACTGCAGTGGTTTGGTGGTGATACGCAAGAGCCCTGCATTCACCTGAAAATTTTTCAACAATGTACAGACATGTTACCTGTATTGCCATAAAGGGATCCAGGGTTATTGCAATACAAAAATACAAATTGCAGCAATTAATCACCAGGGGCAAAAATAAAACTTGACAACACAAAAACATTTACTTACTTCACTCTGCTCAAACAGGGCAGGCCATCTATTTTTGAAGTCTGCTATCATAGGCCTCAGCTCCACAACCTCGAGACGTCTGTGAGAGAAGGTTTTCTCCATTTTTGCTTTTATTACAACTTCATAGTCCCTCTTTTTCAGTTCTGACAATAAATTAATTCTCTTGTTCTCCAAACTCTCCGCAGCTTCACCTTGTGGGTGCAGAGGTATGTAGTTGACTTTAGCCTTTCTAGGCTTCTCGATATTAGCTGCATCTTTGCCTTGGCCTTCTCCTTTGTGTTTCAAGGAGTTTAAACGGATTTCAGGATGACCGAGTCTTCCAAGCTTTGTTCGATAATTTTGCATTTTATTTTTAAGTGACTGCTTCCATCCCCAAAATCCTGTCTTGGTTCCTAGCTGTCCCAAACAAGGATGGGCCCTTGTCAAAGCTGCTGCTACTTCTTCACACTGATAGTCTTTTGGGTATTTGGTGTACTTTATCATCTCTTGCGCTAGGCTATCAAGGATGACCCCTTTTAGCTTTGGCCCAGGGTTGAAGTATGAAGTCCATTTGTCTCAAACTCATTATTGTTTTGCTGTAGCTCAAATCCAGCTTCATAGGTGAATTTAGGGACCACAAAAACTTGGGGCCAGGAGGACAATCCTGAGAGATGAAATTCTGGGGATGAATGCGAGGTCAATGTGCACAGGGTATCATTGCTGCTTGATGAGGCCAGTGATGAAGAAAAGGTTTCAGAATTTGGGGTTGTGGTATTCAGAGCCTCATCAGACGGTTCAACTGGGTACAAAGTGATGTAGGGTTCCACAGGTGGCGTGAGAGACATGTCTATTAATTTGAGTGTGGTCTCATTTTGGATTCCAAACACTGAAGTTAGATTCATGAATGAATGAATTTATTGTCATTGTCATCATCATCATCATCATAAACAAAAAATCATCAAAAAAAGAAATCATTAACAGTTTCAGAGTGTGGGCATTATCAGAGTGTGAATTTGTTTACCCGAAGGAAAGACAAAGATGAAAATAGACAAGGAAGACGGGAAAAGCAGAAGCTTATCGGAAACCCGTCCCCCATCCACCCAGGTCGCACAAGCAGCATGTTGTGTATCAGTCCAGTCATAGTCTAACACATTTCGTTCAAAAGTCATTGATTGCCATGGAAATTTCACATATAGTAATTTGATTCATTAAAGTCAGAATCCATGTACTGCAAACGAAAGTCCTCATTCAATTGAAAGCATGTCTTTACGAGATGATGCAGTTCGTCCACTGTTTCTGGAATACCAGAGCCCAGGTGCAATTTTCTTGAGTCAGATGCATCACCAAAGATGACCCGTAGAACAGCTGGATTTGTCATTGTGTAACACCTTTAATCCTGATCTGAAACAACATAGAAGTAGAACAAGAAAAGAATGCATAAGAATTACATATTAAATGCAAATGAAATCAATTTCAGAGGCAGACTTTTTAAAGGAGCCTGACTGATGAATTTTTAGGCCAAAGCCACACTCTGTTTTTGCAATGATCAAATATCATTGAAATACAATAATCAAACATAAGTGAACAGCAGTTCAGAATACCCACCCTTTTTGGAGTCCTTGGAGGGTGTGCTAGAGAGCGCCCCCTCTGGGGACTCCCTCGTTCTACTGGGGGACTTCAACGCTCACGTGGGCAATGACAGTGAGACCTGGAGGGGCGTGATTGGGAGGAACGGCCCCCCCGATCAGAACCCGAGTGGTGTTCTGTTATTGGACTTCTGTGCTCGTCACGGTTTGTCTATAACGAACACCATGTTCAAACATAGGGGTGTCCATATGTGCACTTGGCACCAGGACACCCTAGGCCGCAGTTCGATGATCGACTTCGTAATCGTGTCATCGGACTTGCGGCCGCATGTTTTGGACACTCGGGTGAAGAGAGGGGCGGAGCTGTCAACTGATCACCACCTGGTGGTGTGTTGGCTCCGATGGCGGGGGAAGATGCTGGCCAGACCTGGCAGGCCCAAACGTATTGTGAGGGTCTGCTGGGAACGTCTGGCAGAATCCCCTGTCAGAAAGAGTTTCAACACCCACCTCCGGCAGAACTTCTCCCTTGTCCCGGGGGAGGTGGGGGACATTGAGTCCGAGTGGGCCATGTTCCGCACCTCCATTGTTGAGGCGGCCGATCAGAGCTGTGGCCGTAAGGTGGTTGGTGCCTGTCGTGGCGGCAATCCCCGAACCCGCTGGTGGACACCAGCGGTAAGGGATGCCGTCAAGCTGAAGAAGGAGGCCTATCGGGCCTTTTTGGCCTGTGGGACTCCGGAGGCAGCTGACAGGTACCGGCTGGCCAAGCGGACTGCGGCCTCGGCAGTCGCCGAGGCAAAAACTCGGACATGGGAGGAGTTCGGTGAGGCCATGGAAAACGACTTCCGGATGGCTTCGAGGAAATTCTGGTACACCATCCGGCGTCTGAGGAGAGGAAAGCAGTGCACTATTAACACTGTGTATAGTGAAGATGGTGTACTGCTGACCTCGACTCGGGACGTCGTGAGTCGGTGGAGAGAATACTTCGAAGCCCTCCTCAATTCCACCGACACGCCTTCCTTTGAGGAAGCAGAGTCTGGGGACTCTGAGGTGGGCTCTTCGATCTCTGGGGTTGAAGTCACTGAGGCGGTTGGTAAGCTCCTCGGTGGCAAGGCCCCGGGGGTGGATGAGATCCGCCCGGAGTTCCTAAAGGCTCTGGATGTTGTAGGGCTGTCATGGCTGACACGCCTCTACAACATCGCGTGGACATCGGGGACAGTGCCTCTGGATTGGCAGACCGGGGTGGTGGTCCCCCTTTTTAAAAAGGGGGACCGGAGGGTGTGTTCCAATTATAGAGGAATCACACTCCTCAGCCTCCCCGGTAAAGTCTATTCAGGGGTGCTGGAGAGGAGGGTCCGTCGGGAAGTCGAATCTCGGATTCAGGAGGAGCAGTGTGGTTTTCGTCCCGGCCGTGGAACAGTGGACCAGCTCTACACCCTCAGCAGGGTCCTCGAGGGTGCATGGGAGTTCGCCCAACCAGTCTACATGTGTTTTGTGGATTTGGAGAAGGCGTTCGACCGTGTGCCTAGGGGAATCCTGTGGAGGGTGCTCCGGGAGTACGGGGTACCGAGCCCCTTGGTAAGGGCTGTTCGGTCCCTGTACGACCGGTGTCAGAGTCTGGTCCGCATTGCCGGCAGTAAGTCGAATTCGTTCCCAGTGAGGGTTGGACTCCGCCAAGGCTGCCCTTTGTCACCGATTTTGTTCATAACTTTTATGGACAGAATTTCTAGGCGCAGCCGAAGCGTTGAGGGTTTCCGGTTTGGTGACCTCAGCATTGAATCTCTGCTTTTTGCAGATGATTTAGTGCTGTTGGCTTCATCAAGCCGTGACCTCCAACTCTCACTGGAGCGGTTCGCAGCTGAGTGTGAAGCGGTTGGGATGAAGATCAGCACCTCCAAATCCGAGACCATGGTCCTCAGTCGGAAAAGGGTGGAGTGCCCTCTCCGGGTCGGGGATGAGATCCTGCCCCAAGTGGAGGAGTTCAAGTATCTTGGGGTCTTGTTCACGAGTGACGGTAGGAGGGAGCGGGAGATCGACAGGCGAATCGGTGCGGCGTCTGCAGTAATGCGGACGCTGCACCGGTCCGTAGTGGTGAAGAAGGAGCTGAGCCGAAAGGCAAAGCTCTCGATTTACCAGTCGATCTACGTTCCTACCCTCACCTATGGTCACGAGCTTTGGGTCGTGACCGAAAGAACAAGATCCCGGATACAAGCAGCCGAAATGAGTTTCCTCCGCAGGGTGTCCGGGCTCTCCCTTAGAGATAGGGTGAGAAGCTCGGTCATCCGGGAGGGACTCGGCGTCGAGCCGCTACTCCTCCGCGTAGAGAGGAGCCAGCTGAGATGGCTCGGGCATCTGGTTCGGATGCCTCCCGGACGCCTCCCTGGAGAGGTGTTCCGGGCATGTCCCACCGGCGGGAGGCCCCGGGGACGACCCAGGACACGCTGGAGAGACTATGTCTCTCGGCTGGCCTGGGAGCGCCTTGGGATCCCGCCGGAGGAGCTGGTTGAAGTGGCTGGGGAGAGGGAAGTCTGGGCTTCCCTGTTAAAGCTGCTGCCCCCGCGACCCGACCCCGGAACAAGCGGAAGATAATGGATGGATGGATGGAAGTGAACAGAATTCCCTGTGCACAACCAGTTTCAGGAATCAGGTGCTGGTTGGCCGCAGGAACATCTCTAGTCAAAACATCAACATAAACCACTGCACACTGAACTGAGTAGCTGTGATTTTATTCAGCGGGAACCAGGCATTTCGCCCATGGCTTCTTCAGGTTCGCTCAGCGGAAACACACACAGGTGTGTTAAATACACAGGGGTCACATGACCCATTCTCAATCAGTTATTTCATGTTACTTATTTTTCAATATTTTTTCTTTAACATTCAAAGGCATTTTCACAAGATTTTTTCATGTATCCAAAAAAGTCTATATATTTATACACACACACACAAGATTACATAGATCAAAAAGCAGGAATTACAAAGAGTTACATGTGTTACAAAAATATGTAACTTTGTCTTGTACCATATTGTAGATCACTACAGTACAGATTAAAAGGACAGATGTAGGTCCAGCAGTCTACACCTTTTTAATCTGTACTTTTCATTGTGTGGTAGTTTATGTTGATGTTTTGACAATTATCAAACACATGACTATTATATTTTACAAACTAAAAAGAAACTTTACTGTCTGGTGCGCGTTATGCACGGGTACAGGGACGGAGACAGAAAAAAATCATCATGATTCATGTTACATTGTGTTGAAATTCGCCCCCTGGCCCAGACAGCACCGGCCAAAACAAGTGCCGCTCAGCCGACGCTGCCTCCGCGCGCGCCGACCGGGAAGGCCGAATCTCGCGCGTCCTCTTATTTTAACCCTTTGTACTGACTCCATGTTTCAAAAGCTTGAAGAACACTCACCGAAAACAGGTTGACAATTTATTCGTCGGCAATGGTAAAAACAAGGCCAAAACAGACGACGGAGGGACAATTCTGGATCCAAAACAAGGCTACATGTTTCCGAGCAGCAAAAATCAGTGTTATCTCAGTGTCCAGTCTTTTTAAAGTCTTTGCTAAAGCGGGCCGTGTCAAAGGTGTGTCCGAAGGTGTGTCTGGGTGTTGCTTTTGGGTCTTCCCCTCTGTGGCCGGTTTTGGGCGGCTTAGGTTCGTGCGCGGATTGGGACGCCCGCTATCAACTCTGCTGTCCGGGCTGGTTGTACTTGTTTTAGGACAAAGCGCTTTGTCCTTGGAGTTTGCTGGGAGAGCTGATTGCAAGAGTTGGTGCGTCAATCTTGTGATAAGACGGCATTGTGTATCTCTTCTATTTCTTCTCATTAAACTATGGTGTGCTATTTATTTTATATTAGTAGTGTAGTCCTACCGTAAATATGAAAATGATACTATTTCCTGATTAATTATATTACGTGTGTTAGAGAAATGCAAACAGTTAGACGGTGCCTACGAGAACCTGTACCATATGTTAGACTATATATGTGTTAGACTAATGCAAACAATTATATGGTGTGTGCGATGACAATATCTTTTCCCCTTCAGTCTCAGAAAGTGAGATTGGGAAATAGATGAGCAACAAAATTTTAGCTACGGGTTGTTTCATGGTTAACTTCCACAGTTTTCATATCATCTGCTTTCTACCACGGGAAGCTACGTCGAGGACTAACCTTCTATTGTCAGCATGTCGCTGCGCAGAGTCTGGGCTAAATCGTTGTTCCCGATCTTCTCCAGAATCTTGACGGTCTCATGCAGAGTGTTCTCGCCGTGCTTCATCACCAGCTGGTCAGCAATGTACTCACGGAAGGTGTTTTCACGCACGCTTTTAGGCAGGTCCGTGTAGAACTTGAAGCACTTGAATTCGTCCTCCCCCAGCTCCATCAGCGTTTTTAACAGCAGCTCCTTCCGTCTGCTGTCCAGAGCCATCCTTCAGACTTGTATACGCGTGAGGGAGGTGACCGTCGATCAGGTATCTGCAGACGACAACTTTGACTTATTGTAACTTGAACTCATAAACCGTTTGAGTGATGTGACGCAAAACACAGATGTCAGGTCAATTTTTCTTCACTCCTCTGAGCAGTGGTCGAATGTAACGAAGAAAAACTCTCATGACTGGACTTAAGTACACGTTTGTGTGTCTATACTTGACTTGAGTACAAATATGAAGTGGTACTTTTTACCTTTGACTTCAAAATATTTTACATCACAAATATGTACTTTTTACTCCACTACTTTTTCAAATTGTCGCCTGCGTTACACATTACTTTTGATTGTTTTTTTCCTCATTGTGAATTGATCGTTTTGATTGTTTTTTTCCTCATTGTGAATTGATCGTTTTCATGCCTTTGGCGCAATCGATAAGCCCTGTGCAACGATACCTTAACTGAGCACTAAAGGGAGCAACAGCGTTTCCAACAGCAGTTCTTTTTGCCCGTTATCTAGAGCCATCCTTCCTCCTTGTTAACATGTGAGCGCGGTGACCGTGGATCGGGTATCTGTGAACGACAACTTTTCATGGCTTATCTTGACTTAATAACTGTTGAAGGACTGGAAGTGGTCCTCCCCCAGCTCCACCCGCGTTTTCAACAGCAGGTTCTTACGCTCAGTGTCCAGGGGCATCCTTTCACCTTGTAAACGCGTGAGCGAGATGACCGTCGATCGGGTACCTACGGGCGACACCTTATTGTAACTTGAGCTCGTAAACCATTTAAGTGACGCGACGCAAAGCATGGACGTCAGATCAAGCTTTTTCATTCATGTTGGGAGTCCCTTGCTGCTTTGTTCGCTATATTGTTACAGTAAACGACTTGTTTTGATCTCGAAAGTACCTGACAATATAGTGGAAGACAAAATCAACAGATTGCCAGATTGGGTCTAAATTTTCTTTTTCAAAGAGGCCAGATTGCAAACAATCGAAATAATAGCTGGAAACAAGGAAATGCATTCCAAGCAACATTGAGGCGAGTTGCCACTTCTGCATACCACAAGAAGTTGCCGAACCTGCTTAAGCACCCATGTCTTTCGGAATAAAAGAAAAACTTAATTGTCAGTAAAAGTGCGTCGAAAATTCCGTCTTACGCAAAATATAATTGGGTATTTCAAGCTAAAAGACATTTTGGTGTACTGTGCTCTTAAGTGACATCTTTGTGTTTCCTGTTACTCACCTGATAGAACTGTGGCACAATAAATGAAACAGTAGGCTCATTGACAAAGGAGCAAATTACAAACAAACTTTAAAGTGAATGAACTCGCGACTCATTTTTCGTTCATGATTTTCATTTCAGTTTAAGAGAAAACTTACGTGGCCTTGTCATTTGGACGGGAGGAGACAACAACTTGTCTTTCTGGTCCTCCTAGACAGGGCACGCTGGGTGTGACTTTCGGTGACACCCACAACACCCATGTGCGCATTTTTGCCACCAGTCATTACAGATTTGGCGGTGCGTCGTACCCGCGCCGCGGCTCTATGCAGACCAGTTGTATTGGTGCCGTGACCCGGGTCGACAGTGAATGTTTCGAGGGGTGCGCGTGTCTGTTCTGTGCGGTGCATAGAAACCTCCCTCCTGATACCCTCAAGCCCGAAATCCTATGTAACTAAACCCTAACCCGAGTGTGTGCAGTATTATGAACCAAACAAGAACACAAAGCAAAGAGCACTGGAGATATGAAGAGCTAAAACAAGGAAATAACACGTACAGTAGCATATGTAACGTTTGACTCTGACTTTTAATACAGTGTGAGATATGGAAAGACCAGTCTGTGGCAGGGGGCAACAGGAAGCCAAATCAATTAAGACAGGGGTCTCCAAACCGGTCCTCGAGTGGCCGCTGTGGGTCCTGGTTTTTGGTTCATACCGATCAAGCACAGTCCTTTTAACCAATGTGGTTTCTGGTTTGGAGACCACTGAATTAAGACATGACTTAAATACTCCAAACACATTGATAAGCCGCTTGATTTTATTTCCATTGAAAACGTGCTGAATATTGCCAATATTGCTTTGTTTCGCAGTGTACCGTGAGTAAATGTGGCATACCAAATAATGTGTTATACAAAGTTCCTCAGTGCAAAATAACTCCACACCACAGCAAAGGAGCTGATACTGCCTGCAGCAAAAATAAAAAACAGTCACTCTTTCTCATGACAATGTCATTTTTGTTTTATAAATTTTTTGTTTTTTCAGTCAAATGGTTTGGCATATTATCCTCATGAGTTCATGTCGATCATCAATTGGAAGTTATTATTATTCATTCATTTTATTGAATTTTACTTTTGGCAATCAAATGTTCATAAAATGTACCTTGAGTGCATTTTTACAGTTTGGATGTGACTTTTTTTTTTAAATTCCACCAAAGTGATTTGTTTTAAGGCTATACTGGACTGTCTCAGGAAATTAGAATACACAATATTCTAATTTTCTGAGACAGTCCTGTATATTGTTCTATGTAAAGGACGTCAGCCAAGGTCGGCCCCCCACATTTTTACCACGCCAAATCTGGTCCCCTTTGCAAAAAGTTTGGACACCCCTGCTTTAAATGGTGGATTAATGTACAGGACTGTCTCAGAAAATTAGAATATTGTGTATTCTAATTTTCTGAGACAGTCCAGTATATATGTTAATAATGTAAATAATAATGCACATATACAATATGTAGAGTAAAAATGAGTGAAATCAGACGCAATTTTATTTCAATCTAACATAACCTATATGTGCTATTTGGTCAAGGTCAACCTGCCTGTTTATTTGGGGTCACTTCCTGTTGATATCAGGTCACTTCCTGTAAACCTAACTCTAGCTGTGGCATTAACCCTACAGTTGAAACCTTACCTTGCAATTGAAAGGCCATTGGAAATGAATGGCAACATTTTTGCTTTTAAAAAAAAAAAAAAAATCAAGAATTTTGGGGGATTATTTTCTGATATTTTCATTCCGGTCCCGAATCTTTTACCCGTAACTACGGCGTACCGGACTGTTCCGGCCCACTTTCACCCTTTACTAGCGATTATTCCACCAGCCGCTAGAGGGTAGTGTCCAGAGCCGAATAAAGAGAGTTGCGACACTCTTCGATCTCGCCGTCACGTGATTCCTGTAGGGTGTGTGTAGAGCAGGGGTCAGCAACCTTTCTGGTGTGGCGTGCCACTTTCAAATTTTCTTGTCAATCAGTGTGCCACACCCAGATTAATGACGCACATCCGAATTTTTATATCCAACAGAGCTGTAATTTTACTCCAAAGAAAACAACATGAACATACGTTGAAATCTTACAACTACCATTCTTCTTTATCAAATAACTAAAAAATAAAAGTATATTGTAGAAAATATCAAAACTTGAGCATCATCTTATGTAAACATATCACACACACACAACCCAGCAAGAAAAGGGGAACAAGCGTGATTCTCAGTGCAGGTCTCTCACAGTACAGAGCGGGCTGTTTTAACCTTCGAAGTCAGAACAGGCGACTACTTTGTCTTGTTCACTAACAGTGAATTCTACGCACAATTTTAGATTTTATATAACAAATACAAAAGATGCCTACCTTAATGTGATCCCTGGCCGTTTTCCATGAATTTCATGTTTTGTCTCGTAGTGGCGTTTGACACTTGTTGTGCGACACACACACAACGCTCTGGAGGCATAATGCACAGAGCAAGCGGAAGTAACAGGCCAACCAGTTGTTACCGGCACCCCCAAGGGGCCGCTGTCCCCTACAGTATGACCAGCTTACTAGTAAAGCGTAAGAAAAAGAGAGGCAGGGAGCAAGGTGTTGAGAGAGAGTTGTGCGAAGAGCGCCATGAAAAGTGGCTGTGTCCCATGCTGGTTTTAGTTTTGTTAATATAAGTCTCCAGCAAAATACCATCCAAGGTGTCACTGTGTTTTTATACACATCACCACCTCTCTGAAGTAAGCACCGGGCGAATCGACCACAACAAGCCACGTTAATCGCCTGTCCACTTCACACTATGTTGCAGAGTTGCAATTATCAAAAAGTGCAATTGGTAACACAGTGTACTTCCGCCAGCTCTCTGATTGGTCAGCTTCGTGACATGTTAGTAGCGTGGGCTGAATTAAACGCGCAGAGAAAAAAATTCGACAAGCGCAGGAGTCGAGAAATTGGGGAAGAGCTGGAGGTGTGCTCAAAATCCATTATTGCTCGCATATAACGCCACAGGCAGAGTGGGTGAGAGGGACGGTCCCGTAAAGCCCCTAAATAACAGGGCGCGCAACTGAAAATGCCTTAATTTCCGGTAAAAAAAAAAAAGGCGCATTGTAAATGGGCTGGCTTCCGCTATCCAAACAGCTAAACATGAAAAGGTTCACACTCTGGATGTCTTCAGTAATCCTTTATGTGTCTCTTTTCTTTTTTGTGAAACTAAAACAATGAAAAAATACATGCAATCAGCAACAATGCTGCAAATAACAAAAATGCCATCCATATATGCAAACACAATTAGCCTGTATTCAGTAGTTCTTAATTAGAAATATCAAACACATTTCCCCTCAAACATGCAACCTAAAGACAATATAAAGAGTGTAATTCTCAATTTGACTACAAAATACTCACAGACGTTGCTCTAAAGAACACAAATGCCACTCAAGTTGTGAGAGTGGAGCTGCCATGTAACACATTGAATCACATTTGAAGAACTTCCTATTTGCATTTTTCTTCTACTGTTTTAGAACCAATAAATAAAACGGCCACAAGATGGGGTGCTTCAGCAACTGATAAAGATACAACCGACAATAAACATAACACGCATTTTTTTTTTTTTTTTTTTTGCCATGCCCTCGCGTGTCACTGGTTAACCCTTCGCGTGCCAGTGCTGACACGCGTGTCATAGGTTGCCGACCCCTGGTGTAGAGTGTTCCAAGCACAAGCGGCACTGTAGTGGTTTTCAATGGAACTGACAGCCGTAATTGCAAAATTTATGGGAAAATGGATAAAATCGCGTATCAGTACTCATTTGATTGTGTCAGTGCAATATAACATACAGGGTGTCCATAAAGTCGCTTTACCATTTAAAAACAAAATTTTAAATGCAGTTGATAAGATATTTTATTCTGATATGTTCTATTGTATTCAGTGTTTTTATTACGCTGCATTTGTGTGCGTCAGGGAAACTGAACAAACACAATGTAAGAATCTGGGGATCAAAACACCCCCACTTGACTAGAGAAATTGAGCGTAATAGCCCAAAGGTGAATGTGTGTTGTGGAATCATGTGCAATCGAATAATTGGTCCATTTTTCTTCATCGAGACATCAATTTCTGCAAATGTTTACTTTGACCTTTTAACTGAATATGTGGCACCACAACTGAATGACCTTCAACCAACCATCAGTTTTCAGCAAGATGGTGCACCACCACATTGGGGGCTGCAGGTTCGTGGGTTCCTCAATCAAACATTTCCAGACCGATGGATTGGAAGGGATGGGCCAATTCCTTGGCCGCCACGTTCACCAGATATCACTCCCCTGGACTTCTTTCTATGGGGCTATGTTAAAGATATCATGTATCGAACAAAGATGGGGGACATTACTGACCTTAAGCGAATGATTACTGAGGACATTGCCACAATTGATGAGGCTATGCTACAGCAAACATGGCAAGAAATCGAGTACCGTCTTGCTGTGCTTTGTGCAACTAATGGTGCCCATGTAGAAGTATTAAAAGAGGTAAAAAAAAAAAAAAAAAAAAACTTCAATAAACGCTGAATACAACAGAACAAATCTGAATAAAAATAATCAATTGCATTTTTAATACATTTTTGAAATGGTAAAGAGACTTTATGGACACCCTGTATATTTAAATGATAGTTTTACCATAGACATCATAATTTACTTGACGGGTCACTTGAGGTATTCTCCGCGCACTACCCGCCCATAGGGGGCTATGTGAGTCAGCTTCATTTATTAGAAGCAGTGTTGTCAGTAACGTAATCTGATTACTTTCGTTCAGTAACGAGTAATCTGACGCATTCATTTTTCGAAGCCAGTAATCTGATTAAAGTTTGTTTCCTTATTGTCTATGTGTTACTATTTTGTTTTTTCCTCATGATTTATGTACAATAAAGAATACTGTAGTCATGTACGAAGAGAATCTGAATAGAAAATATTGCTCTTGAGTTTGGCAGTGACATCGGATGTCATGTTTTCTCATCGGGGGAAAAAAAACACGTCACGTGTATTACCATGCTATGAGCGCTGTTGGCGGCCAACAAACAACTGGCTACCTCTTAGGATGCTAACAGTGGAAGACTTAATAGAACCACAAACGGCTGCATTTGCTTATTGGACATACAGCCATATTTCTCTCCAATAAAGATGACAAAAAATGTCTGCGCTGGCTCAAAAGGGCAGTCGACCGCTAATAACTACATCTAATTCGAGGAACCACTTGGAATTACAGCACAACGCGACAAAAATCGAAACAAAGCCATCAGGTAATGAGACAGCCAGCACTTTTACACTTTGTAACCAGCCTTTACGTACATTTTTTAGTTTGTAACCATAGGCGGAGTGTGACTTTGTGTGTGTGTGTGTGGGGGGGGGGGGGGGCACAAAAGAGCGAGTCAAAAGTTTAGACACGCCTCATCATTTGTGCTTTTTATATATTTTCACTACTATTGTAAATTCTCACTGAAAATATCAAAACTATGAATGATTATGAGGAATTATGTACTTGAAAACAGGTTTTATACTCTACATTCTTCAAAGTATCCACCCTTGAGGTGTCTCCAAACGTTTGGCCTATACTGCATACATAATGAAATACTTTGTAGGATTCTTGCTCATTTAATTTTGTTTACTTTCAGGGCTCCGGAGTGGCTGAGCTAGCGCAAGTCAATGGTGGTTGAAATCAACTCCATCGACTAACTAAACCCCTGCTAACTCGAAGATAAAGCCTTATCTGAAAAATTCAAATACATGCGTTGAATTTTTTCTGTTGAGGCAGCAAAGGGAGAAAAATTGGGAAAAGTAACTGCCAAATTACTTTTAATGTAACTTAGTTACTTTGATAATAAAGTAATCAGTAAAGTAACTAGATTACTTTTTTGAGGAGTAATCAGTAATTGAATTACTTTTTCAAGTAATCTGTGACAACACTGATTAGAAGTAGTGGGAATGACTATCACATATGCTGTGTTTAGAATTACCTTCAAAAAGTACGAAATCTGGAACGCATACTAACAACAAGGATTGTCTCAGGAGTGATTTGTTCGAGGATTCAAGGAAATTATTATATTTTTTTGCACAATGCATGCATTTTGAAATGTATTGAAAAAAATCAATGGGAGCCATTGGCGTCATTCTTTGACAAATTTATGTAAAACAACTCCCCGGTTTTTGCTTTCAACCAAGAATCGAGACTGTTTTACGTCCATATCTAAAAAGAATTTAGTGATTTAAGCATTTATTCACAAGAATTTTGAACGGAAAACGCCATTATGGCAGCCCCCTTATCATAACAAAGCTAACGGACTAGCTTAATTCTTCGACAGATTTAAGTTAAAGTGAACTCAAACTACCCGTTTGTTTTGCTTTCAACCAAGAATCGAGACTGTTTTACGCCCATATTTATAAAGAATTCAGGGATTTAAGCATTCGCAAGAAGTTCAACGTAAAAGGCTCTTTGCTATGGACTAGTGGTAAAACGGCGCCAGAGTGAACTTAAAGACGAGCCGCACATTCTCCATTTTTACGTGAAGTAAATGCTTCCTGAACGGTTGCTTTTGCTTTTAACCAAGAATCAGAAGGTTTTACGTCCGTATTTAAAGACTCCAGGGATTTAAGCATTTATTCACAAGACGTTGAACGTAAAAACCTCATTGCTATGGACTTGTGGGAAGGCAGCGTCAGAGTGAACTTAAAGTGATTCTCGATCTTTAAGACAAGTAGCAGAGCCTGGAATTATTTCAAGGAAAATATCGAGGGTGCCACTTTCACCCCTGCTTAAAAGTAACATCGACCAACTTGCTCTGCCAGCTAAGCCTAGGCTAACCTTCGTCTTTGTAAGTTTTTAGTTAGTTTAAATCTCGAATTTGAAAGAAAAATGTATTTTTTGTTTTAGGCGAACTTTTTCACTATCAATTGATTTCACTGAGACATTCTGTTGTGTTTGTGCTAAGCTACTCACACGTAGGAAGGTATTATTGGATGACATTTTGAATGTATTCATTTGTATTTTAGTTACCAACAAACAATTTGAGACCTCCATAAATCCAAGAAAAGTACGCCTTGTCTCTGGAGAGTTTCAATTTTTGGATCGCTGGCTATACAGCAACACGTCACGTGTTGTGAGGACAGCACAATGATGTTACTTCCAGCAGAACCTTCAACACTTTAAGCAGGTTCCCTTCTTGACTTCAGGCAATTATCTCATTTGTTGCAGTGTGGAACACTGCAAGATCACCAGTAATGGATGTGTTTCCGTGGCTGAGGCACTGAAGGTAACCCCATCCCATCTTGAGGAGCTGGACCTGACCCGGAACAATCTGTCGGATGAAGGGGTTGAGATCCTCTCGAAAGGACTGGCCAGCCCACACTGCATCTTAAAAATCCTCAAGTAAGGAGGTCCTTCAGTTCATAATCTTCCATAGTCCATGGTGAACTAATCAAAAGAATCACTGCTGCGATTAGCATAACTATAATCAATTATGTTAAAAAAAAAAAAATCCTGTCAAGTTTACATAATTTGAAATGCTTTGAAACATTTAATTTAATCCTTTTTAAAGCCCCAATTTTCACAAAATCCATTATTAATGACAATGCTTTTTAATGACCCGCATCAACCCTGTATCAGTCAAGGAAAAGGCAGACACAATGTTACTTTCAGCTAGAGGTGCACGATAATTATCTGTCCGATAATAGGAATTATGACGTCATCCCAATAAATCCAATAACAAGATATTTTATCGGGCCGATTAATCATATTTTTGAACTTGCACTGAATGACTTGTTTTGATGTTGAAAATACCTGACAGTATATAGTAAAAGACATAATAAACCAGATTCAGTCTAAATTTTCTTTTTCAAAGAGGCAAAATTTCAAACAATCAAATAATAGCTGGCAACAAGGAAATGCATTCCAAGTGTCATTGAGGCGAGTTGCCACTTCTACATACCACAAGAAGTTGCCGAACCTGCTTAAGCTCCCATGTCTTTCTAAAAAAAAGAAAGAAAAACTCTAATGTCAGTAAAAGAGCGTGGAAAATTCCGTCTTACGCAAAATATAATGAGGTATTTCAAGCCAAAAGACATTTCGATTTGGACACAAAATGTACTGTATGGCTTAAAAGATATTTTTGTGTTTCCCGTTACGCACATGTTAGAATTGCGGCACGATAAATGAAACAGTCGGCTATCTTACCAAAGGAAAAAAAACTTTAAAGCGAACAAACTTGAGACTGTTTTTATTTTGTTTGTAATTTTCTTTTCAGTTCAAGAGAAAACTTATGAAGCCTTGTTGTCACCTCGTCGCCTCCCGTCTGAGTGATGACTTGTCTGTCCGGTCCTCCGAGACAGGGCACACTGGGTGTGACCTTCGGTGACACCCACAACACCCGTGTGTGCATTGTTGCCACCCGTGTTTCCAGATTGGGCGGTTTTGTGCCCAGTTGGTCTATTTTTAAAGACCGGGGGCGGGAGAAAAACTTTAAACCATTGTTGTTCTCGACAAAAATGAAAGTAAAAAAAAATATTTCGTTGACAAACAATTTTTTTCCTGATGATGACGTGACAAGATAAAAATGTGTCTTGGTGGAACTGGTCTGCAAGGAGCCGCGCCGAACAATGCGATCTGTCTTCCTCGTTCAGGTCAGGACTCGTACCCGCGTGAAACTTCCCTCCTGATTCCTTCAAGAGGGTGCGCTGGCAGCTGAAGTGCTAGCTTGGACTTTTGGCTTAGTGGTCAGCACACTCGCCTGCCGTGTTGGGCGCGTCGTGCAGTGCAGTTAGGACTCCTGACCTAGATGAGGGGGATGAATCTCGTCATGCGGCGTGGCTCCATGCAGACCAGTTACATTGGTGCCGTGACCCGGATCGGCAGTAAAGTTTTCAAGGGGAGCACGTGTGTCTGTTGTGTGCCGCGCCATAGACTTCATAACATATGGACGGGACACGGAAATCGGGGCAGATTGATAGAGGGCCTATTTTTTTTTTAAAAACTTAAAATTCAAATATTTTCAAAAACCAAACCCGCTACCGAGCTAAAAACAAAACAGGCACCTCCCTTAAGCATATATGAGTCTCCATGAGTTTTTCCCTAATAAAATCCTGATTAGTTATTTTTTATGTACATCAGTATAACTTGGCTATAAAAGTCTCAGATTTTACACTAAATGCATAAAAATCACCAAATGCAGATGAATGTTTTCATGATCAATAGCAATATTTAACATATCATAAGTTTTTGCCCAAATTAGCAACATAATTATTTTTTATTTATTGCAAATTTGACATGTTTTCAAGAACTAATAAATTACTCAATTTTCACAACAGAAATGGAATAATTGAGGAAAGCATGCAGAATCAATTCTAAATAATATTCAAATAAATAGATATTCTATGTACAATAACAACTTTATTTATTATACTTTATAAATTTATGGAATTCTGATGTTACCATGGGTCATGGGGAGTGAAGGAATTCGTCCTAAGCCGCCGGGACCGTGACAGCCGAACCAGTAGGCGTCCCGCTGTCGCAGCCCCGGCAAGTCAGCCACGAAGGCCAAATCCTGCGCATTCACTCTGGTGTTAACCTCTGTACTCACTCCATTTTGAACGGTTTAAAGAAGGCTCACCGAAAACAGGTTGACAACTTATTCGTCGACAGTGATCAAAAAACAAGGCAAAGAGACGACGGAGAGGCAATGTTGGATCCAAAGGCCGGCAAAACAACGGATATATCGGAATGTCCCCGAGAAGCGACCATTGTTCACTAAAAGTTCAGTCTTTTGAAAGCTGCGGCGGAGTGGGCCTAGCGGAAGGCGTGCCTGGGTATTGTCTTGGGATCATCCTTCTGTGGCAAGTTTGGCCGGTCAAGTTTGTGCGTCATCTTTCGTGGCTGGGACGTGGTTGCCACGCCAACTAAGGTATGTCTTGATATCCAAGGCTCCACGCTATTAAGTTGTTGTCTTGGTAAGGCGAGGGCGTTCTGACCCCACCGAAGTGTTGTTGACGTCCTGTTGAGGTAACTATCGCTAATTATCTTCTCTCCTTATTTTGGGGTAATTTTACAAATGTCTACCTAAGGGTCTATTTTAAAACTTGACACGTCCTTTCCTTCGCTTATCAGGCGAGGGCTGATAAGTCAGTCAACTTTGCTGTGTCAAATGGCATGTAGTAACATCTCCCTGAACGCTTTACTATAATGAATGTGTTAGACCAATGTAGACAGTTATACGGTGTCTGCGAGAAAGGTAACTATTCCCTTCAGGAGACATGGCCGCTTGAGGACAGCCCAGCTCTACGGTGTCCAGCTCTCCCCTGTCATAGATTTATATATAACGAAAAACACTTAGGTGACATGAAGTTCTGCTCTGAGACACCTAATTTGGCCAAATTTCAAAATTGTCTTATATGCATGTGTGCTACATCATTGGAAAGCTTCATTTAAAAAAAAAAAAATTGAACAGTAGGGCATTTAATTTTTTTACTTTTAAACAACGAAACTAACTGAAGGTGAGAGCATGAGAGAGCATAATTAAAGACACCATGATTTTAACGAGATACTGTATTATCGTGTACTTACCTTGTTTCGATCAAAAACTCTGTGTGGCATGTATCACTGAGCATCAAGACAGAGCTGTGAATAGCCCCAGACGGACTTTTGGGGGATTTTATGGGTGAAACATGGTCATGTAACAAAGGTCGCGATGCAGAAATCGCAGACATTAAAGAGTGGTCGAGACTTTCTTTTTCATATACTTACCCTTTTAAAGGGTATGTCAACCCCTGGGGAAATGTTAATATTCCATCATTTATCCATAAACGCATGCCTTTTGTATTCATATCATGCCACTTCGTGTAATTACACACAAGAAAATGAGAGAAATTTGGATGGATTGTCAAGCTAAAACGACCGGTGCCTGAGATCTGGCAGATTGTGTGCGTGACGTCATTACAAGTGAAGAGAGTGCCACCGGCCACTTGGGGGGCAGCGCCTGTCTGCATCAATATAATTCCTTCTGGTGAGGGGAGAAATAGCGGTGTTTTGAGCGGTTTATGCTGTTGCATTGTGTTCGTCCTGCTCTGCACATATTCCAGGTTCCCTCATGAAGAAATACCCCTCTTTGTCAATAAAAGAGAATTCAGAATTGACAGTGAGGGGTGTTTCTTCAACAAGAAAAAGGCTCAGTGCTTTAATTAAGGTCGAGCGTTTACGTCACAGCAGCACGGGATCATGCGAGATTTGCGACAACGCAGCCATATTGGGAGTACGTCTGCATCACGGGACATTTAAACTTAACGGCAAATACAATTCAACTTTGAGTGCCAAAGATGGAAAAAAGTAAGGAAAACTTGACAGTTCGATACAGAGACAAAGTTGTTACCTCGGCGAAGGACAGATATGTGGGCAAATTTAAGGATGTGAACAATGTTGACCCTTACGAGCAAGCCGAACACAAATGGAATAAAGATGTAGACAAGCTTCCACCGCTACGCGAAATGGACATCATGCTGTATTTAGTGTTTGGTGTAAGTTACTACACTCATCAGCAATTCCGAAACTACAAATCGATACAAAGTTACGAACAATTTTGCTGCGGATCGGTGCAGGACCTGCACATTATGACCGTAGCAAACGGCAACACCATCGTTCTTGCAAAGGTAGGCAATGTGTGTTTACATTTTCATTGTCATGAACATCTGAATTTGTGCTGTGCTGAGCTGTGATAGTTAAGTGACAACTCAATGCTGTGTTTTAGAAAACAGATTTGTTGCAGACAATGTACCCTGTGTACAAATTCTTTGCCACTATCTCACGGCAACATATTACAGCTTTTTCATTTCGAAACGACAGGAATTATGTCTTATGAAGACAATGCACATGTATGCATGCTAGTTGTGTAGCTGTAGCTATAGCTAACAACAGGCCGATTTAGGGCATAAAGTTACCGAAATTTGCGTAGGCAAACGAAATTAACTCACCGGAGTGGAAGTGCATAGAGCAAACTCTGAGTGTAACTGGAGAATCAAATGTTATGCCACGTTATTTCCAGCTTATCAACTACCCTCCTTTGCTTTGCCTGGGATGGTGAGGTGGTCTCATCAGTGGTAGTCTCCGTCCTCTTTCTTCGTGTCTTGGGACATTTAGGTGGCTGTGCGTGTATGGTGGGCACCGCATCTGCTTTGAGCAGCAATCTTTTAGCAAAACCCGATTTCACTTGTCCATAGTTCGAGAAGCTTTCAGGTGGAAAATAACAGAAAACCGTGCCGGAGGCTGGGTCTAGAAAATTAGCCCTCTTTGCCCGGACGAACTTTACCCATTGTCTGCGTAGTCCAGCTTTTTTTTTTTTTTCTCGCGTTCGGGAACTCATGGATACTATATTCTGATAAATAGCTATTTGTACACTACATAGCACAGCAGTTTTGAACCATTTTAGTAATGTTTTGTTCAAACAAACCCGAACGCTACTCTCTCGTCGATAAAAAACAATGGCACCTGGCTCTGCCTCGACTTTCATTCACTTGTAGTGACGTCGCCGCTCCATTCGGCTGTTTCGGACACTTTCGGAAATGTTCGTCATTTTCGATCTATTTTCGATAATTGCTCATTAATGTGATTGATTTTTTTGTTAACTTTATCAATATTTGTTATCTTGGCACATAACGGTTCTATTGATGTCTCACACCCCCTTTGCGTTTTCATACCCTTTAAGCTTCTTTTTCAGTTTTTCTTTGCTTGTATTGATTATTTATCATCTAAAATATCGGGGAAAATGCGACCGTAACAAATCAAATACAATTAAGCGATAGTTATGAGGAAGATATCCTTGACTTATTTACAGAGACTTTTTTTTCCATTTTGATGTAATTTGTTAAAAAGGTGAATATATACGAGTGAATAATTTTATAAAGTTTTTGTTAAACTAAATATTAGACATCGATTAATGATTCTAATCTAAAAATGACAACATTTTGAATAGCAAATATAATTATTTACCTTCTTTCTATGGCTGAGTTGAGACAAAAGCGGTTGTGCGGTGTCTGTAAACGGGGGTCTCAAGGTTAAAACGGACAAATTAAAAAATAGTTTGTCGGCTTAATGCACCATGAAACTGCTATGGAAGCATATAGACATATTGTTCTATGAAACACAACAGTTGTTTTGGCTTAAAATACCGCAGGTTATCTTAAAGAGGGGTGCAAAAGCAGAAACTGCTTTTTCAGCCTTGTCTGTTTTCCGCCATATATATAAAATAATTAATAATTGATTCATTGATAAAAGTATTAATCGTCTGATGAATTGATTTTTAAAAATTGTTAGTTGCAGCCCCAATACACACACACACACACACGCACACACACGTTTAATCTTGCAATCTAAGGATAGGTTCCTTCTGCAGGTCTGAATGCAGAAATTCGATTTTTGTCATATCCGTTTTTTGGGCGTGCCCATTCAGACTGCCTTTGTCCATTGAGCCCACTTAAGTACTACGCATGCGCACTATTTCGCATTCCGACGCGTGCGGAGCAAACTGACCTGCATGCGCAGAAGCATCAAAACAAATAACCGCCCTGTGCGTGCACGACGCACACACATTAGCCTAATTTGTGTGCTTCAGTGTGCCCCGACTCGCCCATGTAAGCAACACTGAAATATTCCTCATTTGGTGTACAGAAAGAAAACCAAGCATTATTAGGCTTATCCTTTTTCTTCCTTTTATATTACTGCGGTCAAGTCCGTCTATTGCGTCGTAAAAGTAGAGTTCAAGCTAGGCGCTAACGCTAATGAACTGCTATATCGCTGCCGTCGTGCTGGCCGCTCTCGCTCTTTGCTGACATAATTGCTGCATGAATTCCGATTTGGGAGACTTGACAGTTCAGACCGCCGCCACATTCTGGAAACATGTTGCGCAGATCGGATTTTAACCACATACGAATATGACTTAGATGGGTATTGAAATGGTCCATTCTGATGCGACCCGTCAAGTTCACACCTTCAAGTTAATGCCTCATTCGAGTCGGAAAAACACGAAAAAATTGGATTTGTGCATTAAGACCTGCGGTATGAACCAAGCCTTAGATTCATTCCTTTTTTTTTTTTTTAAACCTGTCCTGTTCAGCTGTTTGACACAGAGAATGGAAGTCTAAGTGCCGGGATTCTGAACAGTTTTAATGTTTCACATTGAGAGTCTGACATACTCCCATTGTGATCATTCAGCATACCTCGTTTATTATGACAAAGCAGCGAACAGGAAGGGGTTATGGGGGAACAGAAGAAAAGAAACACAAGAGAAGAAAGAAAAACACAAACTACAACAAGATATATATTGAACATCTAGAGCAGGGGTGGGCATTACGTCGATCGCAACGCTAGTGTGGGTAGCTCGCAGCATCAAAAAAAAAAAAAAAAAAACATTTTTTTTTTTTTTAATGTACATAGTTAATCATGTTATGTGAGCAAACATAATTTGCCATCCATTTTTTATTTATATTTTTTTAAATGTACACAGTTATTTGTGTTTTGTGAGCAACATAACCTCATATGTTGCTCACAAAGCATAATTACTGTAACTGTACATTTAAATGTTTTTCTTTTTTTTAGTTCACCCTCTTCTCTTAAGGTAGATCGCGGGAGGTTGTCTCATTTAAAAGTAGATCTTGGAGCAAAAAACTTTGAGCACCCCTGATCTAGACCAATTACTAATATGTTGGTGCTATCGTCAGCTAGATGTATTTCCGGTTGACACCATGTGGGGGGCCTGTTGACCAGGGAAAGAGGAGAATGGGGGTGGGGGTGTCTATAAGACTATAAGCTAAGTGATTGAAAGGGGTAGAGTGTACACAAATCAGTGTTCTGTTCTGTGATCTAGAACCCAGTAATCGTGTGAATCTCTTATGAGTGTAAGCCCGTTGGGGACCAACCCTACGCCGCCGCATCGCCTTAGATTCATTCCTATTCGCAGCTGAAAACGACAGGTAAGAAAACGTTCAACAACAAAAAAAGACGAAGAAGAACTGTAACACTGTCATCCGATAACAAAGGGATTCAAACAGATGAAATTTGTTAGAGACCTTAATGACTGCTTAGGGGCAACCCACAGCTTTACAAGACAATACATTTCGCTCATGAGGGTTACTCGCATTCCAACAGTGCCTTGTTTGCGTCATGTGTTCTTTGATGTCTGTAGCGTGTGCTTGCCTGTAGCCCATTTCTCATCATTAATGCACTGGTTCCTCGGCACCTGGGCCAAACCTTGTTAACCCTGAGCCAACAAGTTTCTTATCGCTCTTCAAATACCAAAGGCTCAAGCTGGAGAAAGCCTAGGAAGTGAAAGCAACAACGATGCCCGTGGTCATAGCAGCAACGGGGGCCGTGTCCCCCACACTGGTGACGTTGCTCCAGCAGATACCTGGACAAACATCAGTCATCTCTGATAAGATAATTCTTAAATGGTTATTAAGCATTTGCGTTTTTAGTGATTGATAGCTATAGACATGTTTGAATCTGCCTTGTCATTGTGACTGGTTTAAACCGGCCCAGGTTCCACAGGTCAACTTCAAGGGACAAGCCACAGACAGTAGCCACGTTTACATGCTGACTTTTTTTCATACCGATTCAAATCATTCCGAATGGAAATTTCACATCAGCTGTTTACATGTCACTTCATCTATTCCGATCCAGCGTTTACATGTGTCTGCCTTTATTCCGAAAGGACGTTTGACAACTGCCGTCTGACATGCGCAGATTAATCAAAACAAAGCGTCACGTTGCAAAACATGGAGATCGATCGTCAGATCAGCTGCTGTTCTAACTTTTCGAGTGGAAACAAATCTTCAGAATGACACGCCGTTCATTTAAAAGGTTGTGTGGGTGCGCTGTGCGTGTGCTTGGAAGCCATGTTGCATGTGACGTTACTTACGTCACCAAGTGACGTCACCACGTCAGTACGGAGCATGTGCAGAAAGAACGCAGCCAGACACCATTCCGCTTCCCTGTTTACATGATATAATTTTACTTCTAATCGGTTTGGGGAAAGGAATATTCCACCCCTGTGAATCGGAATGAAATTCCATTCGGTTTGGGCCTGTTCATTCCGAATGAGGTGTTTATATGGAACACATTCTCGATCTCGATCTCGTCGCTTCTCGATCAGGATGAAGAACCAACTCCATGACATACTGGAGGTTGTTCGACGCAACGGCGACGAGTTGGCACTGTTAATGAAGGAGCAGGCAATGCTAAGTGACGCCGCCGCACGACTGGCCACAAAAATTGACGCGGAGCTGCGTGATCATGAGAGACTCGCTCGGGCCAACCGGGCCAGAGATGATGATGACTAATCTCCTAAACCGGGCAAGGGATGCTGACTAGAAATCTTCTACGGAGGATACAACTCATGCGAGCCTCCAAAGCACCCCAGGCCTTCCACCCTTCACCTACTTGGACATGAACTGATCCAATACACTTAAATTACTATATGTGAAATCTCCATGGCAATCAATGACTTTTGGACGAAATGTGTCAGACTATCACTGGACTGATCCAGAACATGCTGCTCGTGCGACCTTGGTGGCAGGGGGACGGGTCCCGATAAGCTTCTGCTTTTTCCGTCTCCCTTGTCATGTCTGTTCTCATCTTCTTTGGATAAACAAACATACGCGATGATTTCCCTCTTTTCTTTTCTTTCTTTCTTGTGATTTTGATTTTAATGTTGATGATGATGATGATGATGACAATGACAATAAATTCAAATTCAACCAAAAAAATTCACATTTATTCGGTTTGAACAAATATTCCGATTGAAATTGGAATATTTGGCTCCATGTAAACGTGGCAATTGAGAGCTAAACTGTCTGGGACATTTAAGAAATCATATTGCTGCAATTTATTACTTGCCAAATGCTATGACTTCCTTCAATGTATTTGATGCGATAGTTATTGAGATGTTTATTATATGATTGCGCGAATCCAGAGGTCAGCAACCTTTTTGGTGTGGAGTGCCACTTTCAAATTTTCTTGCCAATCAGTGTGCCACGCCAAGATTAACGACACACATCCGAATCTTAATATCCAACAGAGCTGTAATTTTACTCCAAACAAACCAACATGGACATACATTGAAATCGAATAACTACCATTCATCAATTAACTAAAAAAATAAATGCATATTGTATAAAATATCAAAACTTTAAGTGCAACAGTATTAGCAGCTTTACAGCAGCAGCAGCATCGTTTGTAAACATATTCACTCGGGGCCGTCGGTGCCTCGTTTCCGGTGCGGCGTTCGCTCGGGGCCGCCAGTGTCTCGCCCTGGTGTGACGGTGTGTTGCCGGTGTGTTGCCGTACGGGTGGGCAGGAGGGCGCACACGCCGCAGCGCGCCGCCTGCCCGTCCTACCGTCTCCGGGCCAGCCTCTCTTTAAAAAAACGTCAATCACGTAGGGGGCGGGCGGGTGTGGTCCCTCAACCCATCATCACCCTCAGTTGCCAACAATTAAAACTCATCACTAACAACATGCCATATAAAAATATGAGTTAAAACTAGGGCTGTCAAAATTATCACGTTAACGGGCGTTAATGAATTTTTTAAATTAATCAGGTTAAAATATTTGACGCAATTAACGCATGCACTGAATGAGCCGCTCTCGCATTGCCTCAAACAGATTTCAATGTCGCCGTTTATGGACATAAAGAGTGAAGAGAATGCCACCGGAGCGCAGCGCCGTTCCATACTAATGTTATTCCTTCTAATAGTGGGAGAATTAGTAGTTGTGAGACGTTTATGCTGTTGCTTTGTGCTCCACACATATTTCGGTAAGTTTGCTTTCTTTTAGTGGCAATTATGTGTCTCTTGTTGTATTTTGGGTAAGATATGCAGAGAGATATATCTGTTATAAAGGTGAGTGGACACAGGCGTTCTTTGGGCTGCGCCGCATAAGCTTCTGCAACTCCTTCACAACAAACAGAAGTATCATTTAGTGAAAGCACAACAAAAATAATATTGCTATCTCTCAAAAAAAATAATGTTCACATAAAGAAAAGCACTTCAGTCTGTAGTAATGAGGCCCTGTTCTCACACAGCTAAACAACAATGCCAAGTGAACTGGCATTACTCAGAGTTTGGTCACTCAATTCTTATTACTGTTATTTTTATTCTTCTTCTTATATTAACTCTACTTTTGATTGAAAATTGTACAAATTTTATCAAAACGAAAAGATGAAGAGGGGTTTTAATATAAAATGACTATAACTTGTAACTTTAACATTTATCATTTATGAACTACAAGTCTTACTATCCATGGATCACTTACACAGAAAGAATGTTAATAATGCCATTTGTGGATTTATTGTTATAATAAACAAATACAGCACTTATGTACAGTACGTTGTGTGTATATATCCGTCTTGTGTCTTATCTTTCCATTCCAACAATAATGTACAGAAAAATATGGCACACTTTAGCGATGGTTTGAATTGCGATTAATTACGATTAATTAATTTTTAAGCTGTGATTAACTCGATTAAAAAATTTAATCGTTTGACAGCCCTAGTTAAAACCTTAAAACACACATAAAAACAGTTAAAACTCATGCAGTTCTAAAACTATTAAAACAAGTTGGCAGCCAAGATAAAAAGGGTCCATTCTGACACAGGCAAGGCCAGACTGTTCTCTCAGTATTTTTCAAACACTGTGAGAATAGCTGGAACAGCGGTGAGTGTGGTGTACCAGGCTATGAAAGCAACGCAATTACCAGATTTGTAATTACGCAGATTGGTAACACAGTGTACTTCCACCAGCTCTCTGATTGGTTGGCTTCGTGACACGTTAGTAGCAGTAACAGGGCATACAACTGAAAATGTCTTCATTTCAGGTAAAAAGGCGCAATAGTTTTCTTTTTTTATTTTGCCGTGCGCTCGCGTCTCACTGGTTAACCCTTTAACACCGAACGTGTCGGCAGCGACGCATTTACGCATATCATCTTTGAAGCTTCGTCACGCTGTAATTACATCACCCACATGCTGCTGGTTGGTCTCGTTTGAAAGTGCGGAAGTTGATGTCCACACCAGTTTTTATTTGAAGTCAATCGGCCAAGAAAAACGGGAGATAATGTCATTTGAGTTTTATAGTTTTATTGCACTCATAAATATGCATTAAAACGCTGCATGGACCATGTATCCATCTCCATATTTCCATAATTTCTTGTCCTTTTTCAAAAGCGAAAGCAGCACAAAAGACTACTTATCTCAAGAGTCGTTGTGATGTCAGGAAGGACGAACCGAATGTGATCATTTTTAATAAATTTCCGAGCGAGGCGCCAACTATTGAAAGGGAGGCATGCGAAGCAAGCAGCAGCCGGTGTCGTGCCGAAAAATGCACAACACCAGATGGTTTGAGCGAGCGACTTTGAAACGTGCAGAATGAATCTAAAACTACATTTAGCACAAGGTAATGCATTATTTCATTAACTCAAGGAAGAAGATGAGTCGTATTTGTCGTTGTTTTCCTCTAATGAATTGGCGTCTCGGCGAGTAGAAGTGACAGTAGAGCGCAAACGGCGAAAGAGTAAGCTGTGTGACGTTGTGTGTGACGCAGCTCCGTGACCTGTTCAAGACGAAGCTTTATTGAGTGCACAGAAAAAATAAATAAATAAATAAAATAAACTTTATTGGGCCGCATGCCTGAAAAATTTGAATTGAACTACTTGTCAATATTTTTGAAAATACTTTTTTTCAATGTTATATATATTTTTTCTTCACTATAATCTTTTCAATTTTTATGTAGATGTGTGTGCAAGAAGCTTGATTGCATGTACGTATATACTTTTGATAAGGTGACGGGTACAACACCTAACTTCACAAAGAGATATCTTCCTAACCCTTTTTGTGTTAGATGATATATATAAAATTTTTTTCTCACTATTTTGCACACTATATAGACTGTTTTGACCATAGTATGTGTAAAGGCCAAAAACTATTCAATCTTATTTTTTTCTATTGAATGTTTATCCTAACAAGTTGAATAAATATTATCAAGCTTCAAAACGGTTGGTCGAGCATGTTTGGTTGTCAATGGGACGTCAACATTACAAATTTTGAAAAAATATTTTGGGATTTTTTTGTCTTTTTGGGTCCAAAATGTGGATTATAATTGGTCAGTGAAGAAAACAACAGTTTAGACACGAAGTTCAAGGTGTCCTGAAAAAAGGGACCCAATTTGACCATTGTAAACAATTTTTTCTTTGAAATATAAAGGCAACATCAAATGCATGCAAATTCGGCCAAAATAGGCTTAGGTGTTAAAGGGTTAACCCTTCGCGTGCCAGTGCTGACATGCGTGTCATAGGTTGCTGACCCCTGTAATCAATAGCTGCTCGCAATGAAGAAATGCTTTGCTGCCCGCAATGAAGAAATGCTTTGTTTATTGTGCTTACAAAGAAGGAAGTTTTGCTTGAAGAAGCCTTGTAGACTCTTGCCTTCACAAGGTCAAAAGGCAACAACTAGACAGTTTTTGCTTTGCTGGAATGTGCTGACACACATGTATTAATCCCACCTACATGCATGCACATAGCCAACCAAATTCATAGAGGTGTCGCTCGCTGTGCTCCCCAACCCTTTAGGGTTGGCACCTCTCTTGTTACCAGGGCTGTCCTGAATAAAAAGAGAGGGGAAGGAGGTGTTTTTTACAACGATTGTTGAAGCTAATTAGCATCCTCTTTCTCCTTGCAAGCTTTTCAACTAAATTAAGTGACTTCTCTCCTTATTTTGGGTAATATAAATGTCTACCCAAGGATTCATATTTGAACTTGACAATCTCCGTCCAGAACAGCGCAATCCTAGGAATAGCAAAGAATAGCACACAGGCCTCTGGTATAGGAGGAGATGAGGAGAGGGTGAGGGAAGAGTTTATATAATACAGTGGGGCAAATAAGTATTTAGTCAACCACAAATTGTGCAAGTTCTCCCACTTGAAAATATTTGAGAGGCCCGTAACTGTCAACATAGGTAAACCTCAAGCATGAGAGACAGAATGTGGGGGAAAAAAAACAGAAAAACCACATTGTTTGATTTTTAAAGAATTTATTTGCAAATCACGGTGGAAAATAAGTATTTGGTCAATACCAAAAGTTCATCTCAATACTTTGTTATGTACCCTTTGTTGGCAATAACAGAGGCCGAACGTTTTCTGTAACTCTTCACAAGCTTTTCACACACTGTTGCGGGTATTTTGGCCCATTCCTCCATGCAGATCTCCTCCAGAGCAGTGATGTTTTGGGGCTTTCATTGGCCAAAACGGACTTTCAACTCCCTCCGCAGATTTTCTATGAGGTTGAGATCTGGAGACTGGCTAGGCCACTCCAGGACCTTGAAGTGCTTCTTACAAAGCCACTCCTTTGTTGCCCTGGCTGTGTGTTTGGGATCATTGTCATGCTGAAAGACCCAGCCATGTCTCATCTTCACTGCCCTTGCTGATGGAAGGAGATTTTCACTCAAAATCTCTCGATACATGGCCCCATTCATTCTTTCCTTTACACGATCAGTCGTCCTGGTCCCTATACAGAAAAACAGCCCCAAAGCATGATGTTTGCACCCCCAAGCTTCACAGTGGATATGGTGTTTCCACCCAAAAGTTCTATTTTGGTTTCATCTGAACATAACACATTCTCCCAGTCCTCTTCTGGATCATCCAAGTGCTCTCTAGCGAACCGCAGACGGGCCTGGATGTGTACTTTCTTCAGCAGCGGGACACGTCTGCCAGTGCAGGATTTGAGTCCCTGGCGGCGCGTTGTGTTACTGATAGTAGCCTTTGTTACTGTGGTCCCAGCTTTCTGTAGGTCATTCACTAGGTCCCCCCCGTGTAGTTCTGGGATTTTTGCTCACCGTTGCCGCATGGAGTCCCAGATCGAGGGAGATTATCAGTGGTCTTGTATGTCTTCCATTTTCTAATTATTTCTCCCACAGTTGATTTCTTTACAACAAGCGTTTTACCTATTGCAGATTCAGTCTTCCCAGCCTGGTGCAGGTCTACAATTTAGTTTCTGGTTTCCTTCAACAGCTCTTTGCTCTTGGCCATAGTGGAGTTTGGAGTGTGACTGACTGAAGTTGTGGACAGGTGCCTTTTATACCGATAATGAACTCATTATCGGTATACCTGTTTTAACTAAAACAGGTGCCATTAATACAGGTAACGAGTGGAGCCTCGTTAGAAGAAGTTAGACCTCTTTGACAGCCAGAAATCTTGCTTGTTTGTAGGTGACCAAATACTTATTTTCCACTCTAATTTGGAAATAAATTCTTTAAAAATCAAGCAATGTGATTTTCTGTGTTTTTTCCCCCACATTCTGTCTCTCATGGTTGAGGTTTACCCATGTTGACAATTACAGGCCTCGCTAATCTTTTCAAGTAGGGGAACTTGCACAATTGGTAGTTGACTAAATACTTATTTGCCTCACTGTATATAATCAGAAGAACATACTGTAGTTCAGTGTAGCCTCGACATATGATCGCTTCGACACACGATCTTTTCGACATCCGACGTAAAATTTGACTCGCCATTTGTTTCTACATCCGACGACATGCTCGAAATACGACGACATGACAGCGCCGCAGATAGACGAGTAGCGGATTTTCTTGTGAGCGAAATCAACACACGTTTCAAAAAGGTTGGCACAGGTGGTGAAACAAGGAAAAAGTTGACGCTTACCATTGAAATGAAGATGCAAATGGAAGAAATATATGAGCGTGGGGTGCGCATCCGCGAAATGGCTTGGCAATACAGCTGTAGAACGTCTACGATCTCCACGGTCCTCCTCCGTTTGCCAGTCTTTATCAGTTAAGGTGACAAGTATTATTGTGGTAAAATCGCCAAAGAAATCGCCATCTTTGTCAGGTTTTTATCAATTATTTCAGAACTTGTCCAACACAACATGCCGACGGTCCGTCGCAGTCGACGGTGTTCTCAACAAAACATTAAAAGTGAAAGTAAACTCTCAACTGCACCGCTCCCCTCTTTGTCACGTCAGTGACGCGGTGCGTTCTGGTACAGCATGTTAAACAATTCCGCCATAGTAGAACCAGATTCGTTACATGATTGCAGGAATTACTGTTATTATTTTATCATTGCAATATTGTATTAAAAATGTATTTGTTTTGCTATGTGTAATTGCTATCTGTAATTGTACCACCAGTATTTATTAAGGGGTTAGTGTAGGTTTTTAGGTTGTGGAATGAATTAATAGAATTATAATGCATTCTTATGGGAAAATCCTACTTGACAAACGACCATTTCGACTTACAAACAAGGTCCTGGAACAAATTAACTTTGTATGTAGAAGTACCACTGTACTGTGACACAAAAGATGGTTGTAATGACCAGTCAGGACAGTAGGGGTACTGTTAGCCTATCGCCTTCTGTGTAAAACACATTCGTGTCTGACAAAGCGGTGACATCTGGCAAGACACCAATATTGGAGGATTCTTGTTAAGGCAACACATTTTTACTGTCCATTCATTCCTGTCCTGTATTTCAGGTTGGCTATGAGCACAAAAACACTGTAATTTTTACCACAAAGAATTCCAGGTCAAAAATAATTGATTTCGCTTTGTGTTGATATTATTATGGCAAAGGTTGGTGTTGAATTAGCAGCTATGAGAAGTCTCCTGTGCATGATGGTGATTAGCATTGTTTTCAGAACTATTTTGTAAGTTTTGTTATAGGAAAACGAGCACAAATGGTTGATCCCACTTTCATTTTGTACTGTGAATGTTGCGTTCACATATGGTTCCGTTAAATGTGGTTATGGTATTATGAGCTCTCATGTTATTGTTGCTGTCTGTTTGTTTACTAGCACGTTAGGAGTGCAGCTCGCTATATTTGCGATGTATGCTGTTCCACCACAGTAATGCAGTGACAGCAATACGATGTGCACAGTAATGGTATGATTAGTATACTGTCAAGTGTTACTCTGAAGTAAGAGAACTGGTTAAAGCAATATAGAATTTTATTTCAGAGTAATAAAGAATATTGGATGATTCTTGCAATGACAACATGTTTCTATTGTCCATTCATTCGTGTCTTGTATTTCAGACGATAATCAATGTATGCCTAAGATGTATCCATGGTCACGCAGGTCGCTGCGCAGCTTCTCGGCCAAATTATTGTTGTTGATCTTCTCCAGAATCCTGACGGTCTCTTCCAGAGTGTTCACGCCATGCAGCTTCACCAACTCTTCAGCAATGTACTGGCGGTTGGGGCTTTCACGTACGCTTAGAGGTAGGTCTGTGTAGAACTTGAAGGACTGGAAGTCGTCCGTCCCCAGGTCCTTCAGCGTTCTCAACAGCAGGTCCCTTTGTACGCTGTCCAAAGCCATCCTTCCTCGTAAATGCGTGAGCGAGCGAGGTGACCGTCTATCGGGTATCTGCGGACGACAACTTTTATTGACCTTTTGACTTGAGATCGTAACCCATTAGACTGACGTGATGCAAAACCGGAGGTCAGGTCAATCTTTTTCATTCTTAGTGTTGGAGCTCCCTTGTCGCTTTGTTAGGTACATTGTGGCAGAAAATACCTGTATATATCTGACAACAAAATATACCAGAGTCGTTCTACCACGTGCAGTTAATAAGTTTCCAGACGTTTTTTTGTACAGGCATTTGAAATTGTCGTATCCGCTAGAAAATTCAATATGTTATTGCAATACTTCTTTTGAGATAACGGAACAATTTTTCTCAGTTCAAGTTCAAATCGCAGCTGGTGAATCTCACTTTAGAAGAGCGAACTGCAATAACATTTTGTTTTAAACTTGGAAAAACTCACAGAAACGTATGGTATGCTTCAGACTGCTTAAGGGCCATCTTGCAGTTTTTGAGTAGCACAAGAGATTCAAGGAAGGCAGGGAGTCTGTGAGGGATGATGAGAGGTGTGGGAGGATTTGGGAAGTTTATGGTGGGAGCGTGAACTCGGTCACATACATACATCTGGTTCCGAGAAGTGCGATAACAAGCAGTTGTCGGAATTTCCTGTGCAACATGATCTGCCAAATTCAAGTGAAGTCCAGATGTTTCCTGCTTTTGTTATTACGCAATGCTCAGGAGCGAAACTCTATATAATCATGCTCTCAAATACAATCTCTCTCCTTGCTACACCTGAAACCAAAGTGTCTGTATTTCAATGTTTATCCACGAAAATATCAGCAGAGGCTAAAATCCGTTCTTTTATCAGCCCCCACTTGACACACCCTTGGCACTGATGACAAATGTTAGCATGGTAACTATTTTCTAATTCTTAGCAGCCTAAAATAAGCCCTTGCCTGATAAAAGCTGAAGGATTCACCTACTTTATGAGCCGAAAAACTAATTGTATCAACCTTCTAACTGACGATCCAACAACTGACAGAACAAGTCGTACTCACGCGAGGCTCTCTTCTCGTCCTTGTTGTCGTCTCTTCGCCGTGTAAGTGAGTGACTCAAACACTGAGTCCGCAACGAGCCAGGCGTTGTGAGGACACACCCACACCGTGCAAATGTAGATAAGACTAAGGGGCGTCGAGTAAATTGTATAGTCTATATTTGGTATATTTTGAGACTGTTGCCCAATGCGTTATCCAGGACGGACAGGAAGAAGGGAGAGGCGGCGGATACATTTGATTTCAAACACGCATAAATATAGAGTTAACAACGAAGAAGCTGACAAAAGCGAAGGGTTAGGCACCAAGAAAAAGTAGAAAGTGTCAAAGGTTTGGGAGGATGTCAAGCTGAGACCAAGGCAAACAAGCTTTCATGTATTCACTGTATGCCAATACATGTATTCACAGCGCTTGCATAACACTAACCCCCACCCCACCCCCCCGCTCCACCAAAGGCACCGCGTTTACTTCGATAGCAGAGGAGCGATAGTCAGGACAAGGTAAAATTAAGTTAACATAGCGCTAATAAATAGGATTAATATTACTGTACCGTGCTGACGTAATGTTAGCCCTGCGGAGGGCTAGGTTTCAAATAATTATGACGACTGTCGATCTGTAGCTAACGTGTCTTTCATATTGGCTTTATTTAGGCCACAAAAAAAAAAAAAAAAAGCATTAAAACTTTTTTTTTTTTTTCAACAAAACAAGAAGCCCATTTCCACCAGTATAAAAAAAGTTTTTTTTTCCTTTTTTTTTTTTTTTTTTTTTTTAACTTACTGTTCCGGCAGTAGAAAAAAAAATTTTTTTTTTTTTTTAACTTGCTGGTGCCCATTTCCGCCACTGGATTTTTTTTTTGTTTTACTTCTCGGAGTCCTAACGCACAGGCTAAGCTAAGCTACTTGTAGGCTCCAGCCTCCAGCCAATGATGTAGATGTTGCACTCAAACTCAACGGCAGCCTTATCCGTGACTTTGTGAAAGTATCGTATACTTTTTCTCGACAAAATGAAGTAAGTGATGTGTATGATATTGTAGTTTTATTCACCCAACCATTGTGTACAGGTGCCGTGTCGCACTTCTTGTCGCAAAGTCAAACCAGAGGAACCCACGGAATCTCCAAATGGATTCAGGACGACGTAGATGAAGCTCTGGGACTTTCTGTACTGTGCGTCATTGTGTCAACTGAAAGCAGCTATATACATGGTTGGAAATGGAATGTTTTGATCACCGACCAGCTATGAAGCGCGGACGTACCCTGCCATGCGCCTTAAATCGAAACAAGCAGGAGAAAATAAGTTAATTTATGTGGCTCGCTGCTTTAGTTTCCAACTAAAAGATTGTACATATGTTCTTATCACTTTGTTGATCGTTCGTGGACAAACCTCTAACAATGTGTGCAGCCAGTGTTAATATAAGGTGTAGATTGATACGCCAGCCGGCCACGTGAGTGACAAAATGAGGCGAAATTACAAATACAGTGGTACCTCTACATACGAAGTTAATCCGTTCCAGGACCTTGTTTGTAAGTCGAAATGGTCGTATGTCGAGCAGGATTTTCCCTTAGGAATACATTATAATTCCATTAATTCGTTCCACAGCCCAAAAACCTTCACTAAATCCTTAAAAAATACTGCTGGTACTATTACAAATGGCAATTACACATAGCAAAACAAATAAATTATAAATCAAAATCGGTATAATAACAATCATAATAATTCCTGTATTAATGTAACGAATCGGGTTCTAATGTGGCGGACGTTTTTTGCTGACCCTGAACGCACCGCGGGGCTGACGTGCCAGAGACAGACCGGTGAGCTTGAGTTTCACTTTCACTTTGAATGTTTTCTTGAGAACACCGTCAATTGCGGCAGACAGAAGTTGTTTTTGTTTTGAATAAGTTGTGAAATAAATGATAAAAACGTGGCGAAGTTGGCGATTTCTCTGGAGATGTTACCACAATAAGATCTGTCAGCTTAACTTATAAAGACTGGCGAACGATGGTCGGAGGAGGACCGTGGAGATGTATTGCTGAGCCATTTCACGGATGCCCACCCTATGCTCATATTTTTCTGTCATTTGCATCTTCATTTAGAAGGTAAGCGTCAACTTTTTCCTTGTTTCACCACTTGTACCAACCTTTTCTGAAACCAGTGTTGATTTGTCACACAAGTCAAAAAATCCGCCGTGCATTCGTCCGCGGTGCTGCCATTGTCGTCGTATTTCGAGCATGTCGTCGGATGTAGAAACAAATGGCGAGTCAAATTTTACGTCGGATGTCGAAAAGTTTGTGTGTCGAAGCGATCGTATGTAGAGATACCACTGTAATATGACAGTTGCCGAATGCAGAAGTGCTGCAACGGATTTTGTTGTAACAAGCAAATACTACAAGGTATTTTTCACCTGGTTATAGTTAGAGCATTATGAGCTCGTCATCCATGTCCAATGTAAACACAAGTCGTATGTTCTTTTTTTTTTATTGCAGATATCATCACATTAAAACTTTTTAACAACATGATTCCATTGTTTTATTTATAAGAATTGGTGCATGCCCAATCAAAATTTATAAAGTTATTAGAAAAACATTAACGAAGGTGGAGCATAACTGGAGCCTTCCATCAGTCATCCACAACTTCAGGCAGCATGTAAGTAAAAAGTAAAATGCGCGTAGTCTCGAGATACCTGTTTGTCAATCAACGTACAGTAAGTGTGGTTGTGGGCACATCAAGTTTTCTTCGCTTGCCTAACAGCGTTTTCCACCTGCAAACACACAAAAAACTTGCACGTATGTACTTAAGGTAAGAAGCTCGTGCTTGACTTGATAAATGTTTTCCATTCCTTTATCGTTGGATAACTACGTTTAGCGAAGTTAATGTCTGAGCTGTGACGCAAAAAACAAATGGGTAGTCAAAATCAAAGTTCAAAGTTTGCTTTATTGTCAATTCTACCACATGTGCAAGGACAGACAGAGAATTGAAATTGCGTGACTCTCTAACCTCAGTGGCAAGTAAAAATGAAATAAAAGAAATATATATAGAAATTGACAACTGTACAATCTGACAATATCTATGAACAAGACACAAAAACAGGTGAATGGAAAAGTAGCAGAGAACATAATTGTACTGTCCTACGCAAACATTAGACGTACTGAGTACTACGAGCCTAGTAGTTAGCATGTGTTGTAGCAACATAATCATAATTACAATAATAAATTATTTCGTCTCCTCCACAATTTGTTCTTCAGCATTCTCTCCAGGGTCTGGAGTCTCATTTTCATATTGTGAGATTCCTCTAAAACAGCTATAATTTGACGGTTAGTGACTCACTTCTATGATGTCCATTGCCCCCTTCCAACCGTAGTGCGACACGGCACCTGTACACAATGGTTGGGTGAATAAAACTACAATATCATACACATCACGTACGACGTTTTGTCGTAGTATACAATGCCTTCACAAAGTCACGGATAAGGTTGTCGTTGAGTGCAACATCTACATCATCGGCTGGAGCCTACAGGTAGCTTAGCTTAGCTTGTGCGTAATGACTCTGAAAAGTATAAAAAAAAAAAACAAAAAAAAAAAAACGTTTTTTCCAGTGGCGGAAACGGGCACCAGCAAGTAAAAAAAAAAACCAAACAAAAAAAACTTTTTTTTCCCCATTGGCGGAAACGGGCAACAGCAAGTTAAAAAAATAAAATAAATAAATAAAAACTTTTTTTTTTTTTTTTTTTAGTGGCGGGAATGGGCTTCCATAGGAGGGATAAAGGTGTGAAATAAAAACATAATAAAGCTAACTGTTAATTTTAGCTCGGTTGTCATTGATGGATAAAACACCAAGTGGCACTGGTGCCTATTGTGCTCCAATACAGCAGGTATCATACATTTATTTTGAACACTGCAAAAACTCAAAATCCTATTAGGATTTACAAGTTAGATTTGAACCTAAAAATTAACTAGGACTTAAAAATAGCTAGACAGAAATCGAAATTCAATTGAACTTTTAAGTAATTTGTGTTATCAAGCGTAAATGACATTATTAGGTAAGATGTAAGAATTTTTCTCATAAGATCTTAAGTTTTTTGAATGAAAGCAGCGAATTAGTTTTTGTTTTTTTTCTAGTCACATCTGAGATGTACATTGTTGAAAACAGCCAACAATTGCATCTAATATAAAGACATTAATTGTCTTAAAACGGTTCAAGATTAAGTGAAATGTTTTGTTTTCTCTTGTATATTTATAATTCCTCTCTACAGGGAAAAAATGTTCTTTCTGAGTACTCGATGACTAAAATATTTTATAGCTGCAGCCCTAAAATATTGTAAGATTTTTTTTTCTTGCATGAGAAAATATGCAATGTTGCATCAGCCTTTTAAGGTGTTTACTGAGTGATCCCTACACTCTAAATGCAGCTCGTAGCACATCCTCTCAAACTCTCACTTATACTTGTTTGTCTCTCGTCGTGACGTCCTGGTTGGTTTAATTATTTGAAAATAATGTACTGTTCTTGTGTACGTTGTAACGCCTGGTAGGTAGGATGCGTGCATAAAAGTAACAAAAAGAGGACAAGCTGCCACTTATGCACATTTATTAACAAAAATGAATAAATCTACTTTGACCACCCGTCACTCGGAAGCTCAGCTGTATGCACACACGCGTTCCCAGATGAACGCCAACATTAAAGTAAACAGCAACAGAAGAAGAACATATTCAACATAAATAAAGTAGCGCCATCGTGTGGTGGATGTCGGGAGGAACACCACTTAAGGAGGTGACTGTTACAACGTGTATAATTATGGAGGTAGATTTGTGTCTTTATTATTCAATCAAAAAAAAAGTTGCTTCAATCAAATAAAAAGTTGCTTCAATCAAAATATATATTTTCAATCGAAGAAAACGTCACTTCAATCAAAAAAATGTGTTTAAATGCAAAAATAAATTTGAAACTCCCCAAAATATATTTGAAAACTATTTTTCTTCGATTGAAAAAAATTTTTTTTGATTGAAGTCAAGTTTTTTTTGATTGAAACACCATTTTTGATTGAAGTCATGTAATTTTGCGTTGGGACCACATTTTGGCTAGGACATTCGTGTCTTTATTATTCAATCAAAAATTAAGTTGCTTCAAACAAAAAATATATATTTTCAAAAGAAAAATCACTTCAATCAAAAATTTTAAAAATATTCAATCGTAGAAAAAAAGGTTTGAATGTGAAAAAATATTTGAGACTCAGAAATTCGCATTTGAACACTTTATTTTTCATTCAAACTGTTTTCTTTGATTGAAGCAATCCTTTTTGTGTTTGAACCATATAAGGGGTAGGACATTTGTGTCAAAATCATTCAATCGCAATAAAAGTTGCTTTAATCAAAAAACTATTTTTAATCAAAGAAAAAAATCATATGCAAAAATATATATTTTTTGAAAATATATTTTTTCATTTGAAATATATATATTTTTTATTGAAGTATCACTTTTTTTTGAAAAGCAAGAAGTTTTAAACTTTTTTTTTTTTCAAAGTGGAAAAAGTTTTGAACACACTTTTTTTTTGAAGTGGGAAAAGTTTTGAAGGCACTTTTTTTCGATTGAATCATTTTGACACAAAGATTCAACTTCAACGCTAGTTCCGGTGTGTTTGAGTGGCAGCTGATTGCGCCAATGACATAAAAGTATGAAGCAAGAATAATGGCCATTGGCCACCAGGTCTCCATCCAGCCATCGGAGTCTCCTGGAGTCCAAGCCGAATATAGGGCACTGGTACGGGGGTAGAACATCGGCATTTCACCGGAGTACCCGCAACGGCACGTTGCCCTGTCGCGGCACACTGGTCGGACCCCGATATCACCCCCCAGGCGCGGAGGCTGGCTGTCGAGTGGACGGTCCGCGAATGACACGACACTCATTCAAAGTTGAAGTGATGGGGCTCCAGGCGTGGACGCCGGCGACTCGCTGGTAGTCCACTCTCTTACTGGGCAGGCTAGTGTCGGGCCACTCGCCGACCACTCTTGTACCGGCGCGTCGCGGACCCTCCGGTTGGAACCGATTGCCAACCGTCACGTCAGGGCAGCGGGTGAAGTTCGCCGTGTTGAATCACATTAAGCAGTAGAGCACCGTACTCCGGTGAAATGCCGATGTTACACCCCCGTACCAGTGCTCTATATTCGGCTTGGACTCCAGGAGACTCCGATGGCTGGATGGAGACCTGGTGGCCAATGGCCATTATTCTTGCTTCATACTTTTATGCCACTGGCGCAATCAGCTGCCACTCAAACACACCGGAACTAGCGTTGAAGTTGAATCTTTGTGTCAAAATGATTCAATCGAAAAAAAGTGCCTTCAAAACTTTTCCCACTTCAAAAAAAAAAGTGTGTTACAAACTTTTTCCACTTTGAAAAAAAAAAAAAGTTTAAAACTTTTTGGTTTTCAAAAAAAGTGATACTTCAATAAAAAAAAATATATATTTCAAATAAAAAAATATATTTTCAAAAAATATATATTTTTGCAAATGATTTTTTTCTTTGATTAAAAATAGTTTTTTGATTGAAGCAACTTTTATTGCGATTGAATGATTTTGACACAAATGTCCTACCCCTAATATGGCTTGAACACAAAAAGGATTGCTTCAATCAAAGAAAACGGTTTGAATGAAAAATAAAGTGTTCAAATGCGAATTTCTGAGTCTCAAATATTTTTTCACATTCATACCTTTTTTTCTATGATTGAATTTTTAAAAATTTTGGATTGAAGTGATTTTTCTTTTGAAAATATTTTTTTGTTTGTTTGAAGCGACTTAATTTTTGATTGAATAATAAAGACACAAATGTCCTAGCCAAAATGTGGTCCAAACGCAAAATGACATGACTTCAATCAAAAATGGTGTTTCAATTAAAAAAAACTTGACTTCAATCAAAAAAAAAATTTCAATCAAAGAAAAATAGTTTTCAAATATATTTTTTTGAGTTTCAAATTTATTTTTGCATTCAAACACATTTTTTTTGATTGAAGAGACGTTTTCTTTGATTGAAAATATATATTTTGATTGAAGCAACTTTTTACTTGATTGAAGCAACTTTTTTTTTGATTGAATAATAAAGACACAAATCTACCTCCATATATAATCATAAAAACAAGTGCTGCGTTCGTTGGTTTGGTGGCACTAGACAGAATGAATCCTTTAAGTCTCAGGTCATCATTGTAAATTTGAAGCTGTTGTTTTTTTTTTTGTGTGTGTGTGTGTGTGTGTGTGTTTTAAACATTGCCTTTCACGGTCTACATGTTTTTTTTTAAAAAAAAAGAAGAAGAAAAAATGTATATCAGCCTCAAATTTGGGCTTAAAAAATGTGTTTTGGTTATTGGCAATTGGTTGAATTTTTTGGGGTGTTAATATCGGCATCGGCACTTGAAAATCCCATATCGGTCGACCTCTCCAAATGGGTTTTAACAGCACATTTTAATGTAAAAAAAAAAAGGATATTCACAAATGGAGTATCATCGTAGGATAGGAAATAATAATACCCTGGTACCGTATGCGCACACGAAATAAAAAATATAAGCACAGTAGTGCTAATATGTTTATTTCAATTTTGAAAGGTGGAGCATAAAATGTCCTCCAATTCAGGTATGACCCATCTATTTGAAGGTACCATGTCATATTATACATAGAAATGCTACTCTGGTAAACACTTCCTGGCATACGTAGAAATGCTACTCTGATGAAGTATACCTGCGCAAAATCAAACATAATGGACTGATAGCACAGTTGTTTTTTGTGTGTGGATAATTGAAAATGTGAAGGTGGGGCATGAATTGTCCTCCAATTCTAAAATGACCCACTGACTACTGTTGTAACATACGCAGAAATACTATGAAAAGTGCTAATGTATGCTTGCCCGATAGACGCAGCTATCAGACTGGCGTACGTGGATGCTACTCTGAAAAAGCATGCTAGTCTGGCAGAACACCGGGACAGTCTGGTACGCCGTAGTGGTAAAAGATTCGGTATGGCATTTCATTAATGAAAATAATCCCCCCCCCCCCCCCCCCCCCGAAAAATAATAAATTCCATTTGTGGTCTTTTTTCATTTTTATGAGCGAAAAGTTAATTTTTCTTTTCCAATGGCATTTTAGTAGCAATGTTTTTTTCAACTGTAGGGTTAATGCTATAGCTAGGGCTAGGGTTACAAGTGGTAATTGTTTGTGGGTTAGGTCATGCCATTGTCGGTCACGTACGTCGATGCCAATGACGGCCATGTAAATCGATGGCATATATGCAATTCCATTGAAAGGAAGTTACCTACCTGTATTCATCGGAAGTGACTCGATATTAAAAGGAAGTGACATCAAAATGCCCCCAAATCAACAGTAATTGACCCGATACCAACAGGAAGCCACCCCGAAATACCCCCAAAATCAACAACAAGTAACCCAATATCAACAGGGAGTGACCCCAAAATCAACAGGCAAGTTTACTGACTACCACAGTAAGGCTATCCACAATTTGTCCTGTAATTGCATATTTTAGACGCAATAATTATTGGTACTTTTTTTTTTTTTTTTTTTTTTATAAAACATTAATCATTATCGTTTTCTTCATATAATTATACAGTTATAGATTAATACAATGCTGATGAAAGCTCCATAAAAGAAATTAAAAAACAGATATACTCTTAGTATGGCCCGATGTAACATTCTAAAATAGGGATTTTATACGGCGGAAAACACAGACAAGGCTGAAAAAGCAGTTTCTGCTCTTGCACCCGTCTTTAAAATAAACTGCAGTATTTTAAGTCAAAAGAACTGTTGTGTTTGATAAAACAATATATTTATATATATACATACATATATGCTGCCATAGCAGATTCACGGTGCATTAAGTCCCTGAACTATTTTTAATTTGTCCGTTTTACGCCGGAAACCGCCGTTTATAGACGTCGCGCAACGGCTTTAATTTCAACCGAGGCATAAAAAGAAGGTAAGTAATTGTATTTATTATTCGAAATGTCTGTCATTTTTAGCTTAGAATCATTGAATGATGCTAATATTTAGTAAAAACAGAAAAAAACGACTTTAAAAAATTATTCACTCGCATATTTTAAACTTTTAAACAAATGACGTCACAATGAAAAAAATAGCGTCTTGTAAATAAGTCACAGATATCTACCTCATAACTATCGCTTAATTGTATTTTGTTTGTTACTGTTGCAGTTAGCCCATTATCTTAGATGATAAATAACAGATCCAAACAAAGAAAAATTGAGAGAGAGAAAAAAAAAAAACGTTTTAAAAGGTAAATAAATGAAAATGAAAATCTCGACCACTTCTTGATGTCTGCAATAGTGTTGTATCGCTCGTGAAAGATTCCTTCTTTTTGAACGAATTGTTTGGGTGAATTAGTTCGGAGAGACCGAACTAATCACCTTCTGCACTGATTAGTTCTATGAAGTCGGGGCTTGCTAGCTGCGTGGGAGGGCGTTGTGCAAGTGGCAGCGTCTTCTGACAATGCGCACGACCAATCAGACGCCAGCCTCATTGCGGGCAGGGGAGGGAGCGGAAACAGAATCGGAGCGTCTGTCACTCACTTCCACGTGTTGCCAATAAGCAGACTAGGACCTACCTCTTCCAGTTCCTTAATGTAATTTCATTTTTGGATTTGTCGTTGTGTTTTATGGTCTGTTTGTTTTTTTTTTGCTATGTGATTTGCCGTTGTTTTTGAATTGTTTTTTTTGTTATATGATTTGCCGTTGTGTTTTTCCTTTTATTTTTTTGTTATGTGATTTGGTGTCGTCTTTTTCTATTTGTGTTTTTGTCATGTTATTTGCCGTTGTGTTTTTGAATTGGCCATTGTGTTTTTGAATTTGTTTTTTTGTTATGTGATTTGGCGTTTCGTTTTTTTGTTTTTTTTTTGTGTGATTTGCCGTTGTTCTTCCTTTTTTTTTAGTTATGTGATTTGGCGTTTCGTTTTTTTAATTTGTTTTTTTTTTTAGGTGATTTGCCGTTGTTTTTCCTTTTTTTTTTTTTTTTTTTTTTTTGTTATGTGATTTGGTGTCGTCTTTTTTTTATTTGTATTTTTGACATGTTATTTGCCGTTGTGTTTTTGAACCAGCCATTGTGTTTTTGAATTTGTTTAATTGTTATGTTATTTGGTTGGGGGGGGTTTCATTTGTTTTTTTGTTATGTGATTTGCCATCGTTTTGCAATTTGTTTTTTTTGTTTTGTGATTTGCTTTTTTTAATTTGTATTTTTGTTATTTGCTGTTGTGTTTTTGAGTTGGCCGTTGTTTTTCAATTTTTTTTTTGTTATGTGATTTGCTGTTTTTTTTTTTGTATTTTTGTTATTTGCTGTTGTGTTTTTGAATTGGCCGTTGTTTTTCATTTGTTTTTTTTTTTGTTATGTGATTTGAGGTATTGTTTTTTCATTTGTTTTGTTGAGTTATTTGCCGTTGTGTTTTTCAATTGTTTTTTGTTTTTTTGTTTTTGTTATGTGATTTGGCATTTTGTTTTTTAATTGTTTTTTTTTTTGTGTTATTTGTCACTGTGTTGTTGAATTTGCCGTTCTGTTTTTTTATTTGCGGTTGTGTTTTTTGATTGGCCGTTGTGTTTTGCACTTCAGGGCAACCGCATCAAGGCCACCGTACAGGGGCGTCGAGTATACTTTTACTGTTTATATTTGGTATATTTTGAGACATAATTGAGTAAAGTCGGTATCACAGCTTCTCCCCCGAGAGGAGTGCATTTCCTGCTTTTTTACTTTCTTTGGAGAATAGTCAAACACTAGAGCATGACCTTATACGGGTATTCTGAGCCAGTGGCGGTTCTAGGATTTTTCTGAAACAGGCGCTGAGGGGACGGGGTGGCAAAAATTATGATGACTCTGAAACGCAGTGTCAGCATTAAAATTAATTTACAAGATATCTGCTCAGATAGTAGCTTAGCCCATGCGTTTTTTTTTTTTTTTTTACAAATGTGCAGGTGTGGACGTAATTATTTTTTCCCGACGTATTAGGGCAGGATAATTCTTTTTTCCCGACGTATTAGGGCGGAAAACAAAGTATTTTATTTCTGAATTAAAAAAAACAACAACTGTTGTGTCTCATAGAAAAATATGTCTATATGCTGCCATAGCAGATTCATGGTGCATTAAGCCCCCCAGACTATTTTTAATTTGTCCGTTTTACCCTGGAAACCCACGTTTACAGACGTCGCTCAACCATTTTTGTTTCAACCCAGCCATAAAACGAAGGTAATTATATTTATTATTCAAAATGTCTTTCATTTTTAGCTTAGAATCATTAATTGATGCCTAATATTTTGTTTAAAAAAAAAGATTTTTTTTTTTTATGTCGGACGCTCCGTATGCAAGCGGGGAAAGCAGCACAAAGCCAAAAAAGTGCACCAGAGTGGTCAAAACAGAGACTTATTTCAACGAAACAAAGGAGGGTATAGTGTTGTGTCCTGTCTCTTCAGTGCCAAGCTTGGCTGCACGCCGGCAGTGAATGAACATCTGAAGCGCCGTCACCTAGTTGTAATTCTACAAGACGACAGGTGCTGTCAGATTGTAAATCCATCTAACTAACTAACGACATGTTTTAATGCCTGTTGCGATTAAAACATGAGTCCATTTAACGCACGTTAAATAAAAATGAGGGCGGTCATTTTCACGGCTGTTTTATCACTGCGTGCGTGCATATACACGTGCGTGTTGGTGGCATATGAGACTCCAGTTCTTTTCACAGATGTTTATTGGTCATCAACACGCCGTAGAATTAAAGTTCAGACATACAAAATAAGGAAACCGATCTATATCAAACACTGAAAAATCACTGCTTAACAGCATTTGCAAACAAAAAAAAAAGGGGAAAAAAAAGATTACTGACACTACATAAATGACAAAAAGAGCTTTTTTTGTGGAGTGTTAATCTTACTGTTAGCGGATTAGCGAACGTACTTCCGGTGAACATTTCAAAATAAAAGCACGTCATGTTTGTCATATAAATCAGGGGTCCCCATCTGCCGGTCCGTGGCGCATTTGCTACCGGGCCGCATAGAAATAATAATTTAATAACGACCGCATTCTGACAGAAGTATCCCTGTGCCCCTGCTTAACACACCAATATCCATGTCTACTCTAGATATAATACTACGGGATAGATTAAAATGTCGTCATAGAAATCCATTGATTGGACTGCTAGCAGTACATCTTGTTTGTGTATATAATATATCTATGTGTGCTTCTCCTGGATAATAACGTATTGCTAGGTCGCGGGCGCAGCACATTTGTTCCCGGAAATAATTAGCCCCCACACGAGCAAAGATGACTGGAAAACAGACGTCTTTGGAGATATTTTTACGGCGAAAAGGGCACCTGACGAGCCTACAACCTCAAAGACCCATGAATGGCGAAGGAGTGGATTCGTGACCCATTTGTGAATAAACCAAGTGATTCAAGCATGTCTGTGCAACAGTAAGATCAACTTGTAGAGATCGCAAATGACGGCGACCTTATTAAAGGGGCTGTAGCGGCAAAGGGGGTGTGAGACATCAATAGAACCGTTATGTGCCAAGATAACAAATATTGATAAAGTTAACAAAAAAATCAATCACATTAATGAGCAATTATCGAAAATAGATCGAAAATGACGAACATTACCGAAAGTGTTCCGGAAACAGCCGAATGGGGCGGAGACGTCACGACAAGTGATTGACAGTCGAGGCGGAGCTAGGTGCCATTGTTTTTTAACGACGAGAGAGTAGCGTTGGGGTTTGTTTGACCAAAACATCACAACAATGGTTCAAAACTGCTGTGCTATGTGGTGTACAAATAGTTATTTATCGGAATATAGTATCCATGAGTTCCTGAACGCGAAAAAAAAAAGCTGGACGACACAGAAAATGGGTAAAATTCGTCCGTGCAAAGAGGGCTAATTTTCTAGACACAGCCTCCGGCACGCTTTTCTGTGGTGCGCATTTTCCAACTGAAAGCTTCTCGAACTATGGACAAGAGAAATCGGGTTTTGCTAAAAGATTGCTGCTCAAAGGAGATGCGGTGCCGACCATACAGGCACAGCCACCTAAATGTCCTGAGATATCAAGAGAGAGGACGATGACTGATAAAGGAGGCTAAAGCTAAGCAAAGGAGGGGAGCAGCCAAGCTCGAAATGGCCAGAGTGAGTACTCTTTTATGATAAAAAAAAATGTCACGCATTGGATACAGGACTGGACACATGTATAAATTATCGTTCGTAAAATATATAGAACAAATCATTTTTATTTTATTTTATTTTTTTAAACCTGTCCTGTTCAGCTGTTTGACACAGAGAGCGGAAGTCTAAGTGCCCGGATTCTGAACAGTTTTAATGTTTCACATTGAGAGTCTGACATACTCCCATTGTGATCATTCAAAATACCTTTTTATTATGACAAAGCAGCGAACAGGAAGGGATTATGGGGGTACAGAAGAAAAGAAACACAAGAGAAGAAAGAAAAGAAACACATACACAAACAACAACAAGAAATACATTGAACATCTAAACTAGTTACTAATATGCTGGTGCTATCGTCAGCGAGATGTATTTCCGGTTTACACCATGTGGGGGCCTATTGGCCAGTGAAAGAGGAGAATGGGGGTGGGGGTGTCTATAAGACTATAAGCTAAGTGATTGAAAGGGGTAAAGTGTACACAAATCAGTCCTGTGATCTAGAACCCAGTAATCGTGTGAATCTCTCATGAGTGTAAGCTCGTTGGCGACCAACCCTACGCCGCCGCATCGCCAATCCCGGCACCGGAACCCCCAACCTGAGCATGCCCTACCACATCCAGCAGCCCTACCAGGCGCGCAACAGCCACGCAGACGGGCGGAGAAACCGCGCGGGCGCCAACCCAGGGCCACGGCCCCCACCCAGCCAGCCCGGGGGGGGCCATGCGCAGCCCATCCCTCCTCCCGCCGCCCAGCAAAGGAGCCATCGTCCCCCCCCCGGGACCCAGGGTGGTCCCCCGGGCAACCCGCGCGCCCATCAACCGGCCTTCAGGGATAGCAGGAGGGGACGCATCACCAACCCCACGCCTACACCCACCCCCGCCCGCCCACCCGGGCCACGAGCCACAGCCCCCCAACCGGCACGGTACGCCACCGGACCCCCAGCGGTCCACCAAGCCCCAGGCAAGGCAGGGTCCCCCGCCGGTGCAGGCGACACCCCGCTGATACACCGGCGCCCAGCCAGCGACCCGCGATGGAGCGCAGGGCGGATGCCCAGCCAGAGAAGAGAGGGGAAGGCGGAGGCAGGAGAACGCCCAGGAACTGCCACGGGGCGATGCAAGATCGGAGACCCGACCCCCCAACCCACTCCCGCGGCCGGCAGCCGAGGCAGAGGGGAGGCCACACCCCGGGAGCCACGCCATATAGAAAAAGTGTGGGACCCACCTACTACCCTATTACTGTGGCTGCCACAGGGGCCTGTGGTGAGGAGGCAGCTGTGAGGTACCCCCCCCCAACAGGTCCCAACCATCCCACAACCTTGGTGTGTGGTGCATTAAAAACAGGGGGGAGTCGGGCTGGGACTGTAAAGCCCCGTCCCAACTCTCCCCGGAGAAATGTATGAGCATGTAAGTGCCAGGGTGAAAAATATTTACAGTGCCGAAGTGGGAAGTGCGTGAGTTAAGAGGCAGGCTCCCGCGGGTGTGGCCCCGTCCACCAGAACCACCGGCCGCAGGGCGGAAGAAGCGTCAGGGCCCCGATCAATCCCCGCCCCAGACCACCCACGGCGCCTCCGCGACCGCCCACCGCCCTCCCACCCACCGAGCACCCATCGCGCACTCCGAGCAGGCGCCACACCAAGCGCCGGCGACCAGGGGACGTCCACCCCACCGGCAAGGGACAGCAAGCCTCACCCTAGGCCCGCGGGCCCCAAGAGAAACAGACCAAGGGGAGGGAAGCGCAACCCCCACAACCCACCCCCGGGCCAGGAGGGGCGCGCGGTATGACACCAGAGGGCACCTCCCCGGCACCCGGTACAGGAAGATGTGGCTGCGGCCGGGCGGGCCTGGGAGGGAACCAATGTACCCAACTTCTGATGGCTACTTTCAGCAGGACAATGCGCCATGTCATAAAGCTGGAATAATTTCAAACTGGTTTCTTGAACATGACAATGAGTTCACTGTACTCAAATGGCCTCCACAGTCACCAGATCTCAATCCAATAGAGCATCTTTGGGATGTGGTGGAACGGGAGATTCGCATCATGGATGTGCAGCCGACAAATCTGTACCAACTGTGTGATGCGATCATGTCAATATGGGCCAAACTCTCTGAGGATTGCTTCCAGCACCTTGTTGAATCTATCCCACGAAGAATTAAGGCAGTTCTGAAGCCAAAAGGGGGTCCAACCCGTTACTAGCATAGTGTACCTAATAAAGTGGCCGGTGAGTGTATATATATTGTTCTATCAAACACAACAGTTCTTTTGACTTAAAATACTGCAGTTTATTTTAAAGATGGGTGCAAGAGCAGAAACTGCTTTTTCAGCCTTGTCTGTGTTTTCCGCCGTATAAAATCCCTATTTTAGAATGTTACATGGGGCCATACTAAGAGTATATCTGTTTTTCAATTTCTTTTATGGAGCTTTCATCAGCATTGTATTAATCTATAACTGTATAATTATATGAAGAAAACGATAATGATTGATGTTTTATAAAAAAAAATAAAAAATAAAATGTACCAATAATTATTGCGTCTAAAATATGCAATTACAGGACAAATTGTGGATAGCCTTACTGTGGTAGTCAGCAAACTTGCCTGTTGATTTTGGGGTCACTCCCTGTTAATATTGGGTTACTTGTTGTGGATTTTGGGGGTATTTCGGGGTGGCTTCCTGTTGGTATCGGGTCAATTACTGTTGATTTGGGGGCATTTTGATGTCACTTCCTTTTGATATCGAGTCACTTCCGATGATTACAGGTAGGTAACTTCCTTTCAATGGAATTGCATATATGCCATCGATTTACATGGCCGTCATTGGCATCGACGTTTATTATTTTTCGGGGGGGGGGGGGGGGATTATTTTCATTAATGAAATGCCATACCGAATCTTTTACCACTACGGCGTACCAGACTGTCCCGGTGTTCTGCCAGACTAGCATGCTTTTTCAGAGTAGCATCCACGTACGCCAGTCTGATAGCTGCGTCTATCGGGCAAGCATACATTAGCACTTTTCATAGTATTTCTGCGTATGTTACAACAGTAGTCAGTGGGTCATTTTAGAATTGGAGGACAATTCATGCCCCACCTTCACATTTTCAATTATCCACATACAAAAAACAATTGTGCTATCAATCCATTATGTTTGATTTTGCGCAGGTATACTTCATCAGAGTAGCATTTCTACGTATGCCAGGAAGTGTTTACCGGAGTAGCATTTCTATGTATAATATGACATGGTACCTTCAAATAGATGGGTCATACCTGAATTGGAGGACATTTTATGCTCCACCTTTCAAAATTGAAATAAACATATTAGCACTACTGTGCTTATATTTTTTATTTCGTGTGCGCATACGGTACCAGGGTATTATTATTTCCTATCCTACGATGATACTCCATTTGTGAATATCCTTTTTTTTTTTTAAATTAAAATGTGCTGTTAAAATCCATTTGGAGAGGTCGACCGATATGGGATTTTCAAGTGCCGATGCCGATATTAACGCCCCAAAAAATTCAACCAATTGCCTATAACCAAAACAAATTTTTTTAAGCCCAAATTTGAGGCTGATATACTTTTTTTCTTCTTCTTTTTTTTAAAAAAGCACGTAGACTTTGAAAGGCAATGTTTAAAACACAAACACACACACACACAAAAAAACAACAGTTTCAAATTTACAATGATGATCTGAGACTTAAAGGATTCATTCTGTCTAGTGCCACCAAACCAACGAACGCAGCACTTCTTTTTATGATTATACACGTTGTAACAGTCACCTCCTTAAGTGGTGTTCCTCCCGACATCCACCACACGATGGCGCTGCTTTATTTATGTTGAATATGTTCTTCTTCTGTTGCTGTTTACTTTAATGTTGGCGTTCGTCTGGGAACGCATGTGTGCATACAGCTGAGCTCCCGAGTGACGGGTGGTCAAAGTAGATTTATTCATTTTTTTAAATAAATGTGCATAAGTTGCAGCTTGTCCTCTTTTTGTTACTTTTATGCACGCATCCTACCTACCAGGCGTTACAACGTACACAAGAACAGTACATTATTTTCAAATAATTAAACCAACCAGGACGTCATGACGAGAGCTAAACAAGTATAGACCCTACTCACCTACGTCACAAAATGGGCGTGTCGCTGCTTCCGGCCACCATATTGTACCTCTTTTTCAGACTTATTCTCATTGATTTCAATTAGTCGAGCTAGTTATAGAGCAATTCATGGAAGCCCCGGTGTTATCTGACGCTGTAAACTCATTGGATCCGTTGCATAAAAGGCGTTACGTGGAAAAGCTTCAGTTTATCCATTCGCCAGATCCGTATTTGATGCCTAAATCGATGTTTTTCGACCCGCTGGCTTCGCCTGACATCTGATACCCACACAAAATCAGCCTATTCTCACGAAAGTTTGAAAAACTTTAAGAGCTTGGAGGCTTATAAATGCTACGTTGCTGGTTAGGTGAAACACGTCCTCGCACACGAAAATTCGGCAGGAATCTTGTGCTCGGAAGGTGAGTTACGAAATTTTCAATTCAAAATCTTTTGTTCTTGCTAACATCCACTGTCAAGTCTAATGTATTTCATGTCATTTGTCAATGGAGCTAGGGCTTTTAATGTTTATATGGTTTAGCGATAGCACTAACTACATACATACGTGTATGTTGTCGGCGATTAGCCTAGCAATGATCTTAATTGTGGTTGTCAGCCAAAACCCTCTAAATATATATTTAATGCATCTTACCAGATATAAAATGACTACTACATAATCTGTGGTAGTCGTTTGGAGCCCAATTTTCTCGTCGAATTGCAGCAGTCAATCGCGGCCTCCTCTTCGAGTCTCTTGGAATACGGTAAAAATTCAAGTCTCTCCGTCTATCTTCTCGGTTTTTGCAACCGACCGCCACACACGACTTCACCATTTTGAGTATTAATGTTGACGAGCAGTAAAACGTGCAATAATAGGAAGAATTTACGAAGCGCTAATGCATTTCTATGGCAAGTATGCGGACATCATGGCGCGGGGGCGTGGCTGTGACGTCACGTGAGTAGGGTCTATAAGTGAGAGTTTGAGAGGATGTGCTACCAGCTGCATTTACAGTGTAGGGATCACTCAGTAAACACCTTAAAAGGCTAATGCAACATTGCATATTTTCTCATGCAAGAAAAAAAAATCTTACAATATTTTAGGGCTGCAGCTATCAAATATTTTAGTCATCGAGTAATCGGAAAAAAACGTTTTTTTCCCTGTAGAGAGCAATTATACATATACAAGAGAGAACAAAACATTTCACCTAATCTTGAACCGTTTTAAGACAATTAATGTCTTTATATTAGATGTAATTGTTGGCTGTTTTCAACAATGTACATCTCAGATGTGATTACAAAAAAAAAAAAAAAAACTAATTCGCTGCTTTCATTAAAAAAAAACTTAAGATCTAATAAGAAAAATTCTTATAGCTTACCTAAAAATGTCATTTCGCTTGATAACACAAATTACTTAAAAGCTCAATTGAATTTCCATTTCTGTCAAGCTATTTTTAAGTCCTAGTTATAATAGGATTTTGAGTTTTTGCAGTGTTCAAAATAAATGTATGATACGTGCTGTATTGGAGCACAATAGGCACCAGTGCCACTTGGTGTTTTATCCATCAATGACAACCAAGCTAAAATTAACAGTTAGCTTTATTATGTTTTTATTTCACACCCTCATCCCTCTACTATGGAAGCCCATTCCCACCACTAAAAAAAAAAAAGTATAAAAACTTTTTTTTTTTTTTTCCAACAAAACAAGAAGCCCATTTTTGCCAGTAGAAAAAAAAAGTTTATTTTTTCTTCTTACTTCTCGGAGTCCTCACTCACAAGCTAACCTAAGCTACTTGTAGGCTCCAGCCGATGATGTAGATGTTGCACTCAACGGCAACCTTATCCGTGACTTTGCATCGTAAGGTATCGTATACTTTTTCTCGACAAAATGAAGTAAGTGTGTATGATATTGTAGTTCTATTCATCCATCCATCTATTGTGTACAGGTGCCGTGTCGCACTATGGTTGGAAGGGGGCAATGGACGTCATAGAAGGGAGTCAGTGCACAGTTCTGTTGTTTGTTTGTTTGCAGCTGCAAAACGCTGTTAGGCAAGCAAAGACAACTTGATGTGCCCACAACATCACTTGCTGTACGTTGACTGACATACATCGAGACTACGTGCATTTTACTTTTTACACATGCTGCCTGAAGTTGTGGATGACTGATGGAAGGCTCCAGTTATGCTCCACATTCGTTAATGTTTGAGTAATAACTTTATAAATTGTGATTTACAGACCTTTTGCACATGCACCAATTCTTATAAATTAAACAATGGACTCATGTTGTCAAAAACTTTTATTGTGATCAATATCTGCAATACAAAAGAACATACGCCTTGTGTTTACATTGGACATGAATGACGAGCTCATAATGCTCTAACTATAACCAGGTGAAAAATACCTTGTAGTATTTGCTTGTTACAACAAAATCCGTTGCAGCACATCTGCATCCGGCAACTGTCATATTATTTGTAATTTCACCTCATTTTTGTCACTCACGTGGCCGGCTGGTGTATCAGTCTACACCTTATATTAACACTGGCTGCACACATTGTTAGAGTTTTGTCCACGAACGATCAACAAAGTGATAAGAACATATAAACAATCTTTTAGTTGGAAACTAAAGCAGCGAGCCAAATAAATTAACTTATTTTCTCCTGCTTGTTTCGATTTAAGGCGTATGGCGGGGTACATCCGCGCTTCATAGCTGGTCGGTGATCAAAACATTCCATTTCCAACCATATATATAGCCGCTTTCAGTTGACACAACGACGCACAGTACTGTGTGTGGTGCGTTATAAAAGGTGCTGTAATGGTGGGGCCTGCTGTGAGGAGGCAACCGTGATGTCACCATCTCCCAACAGGTCCCATCCGTCCCACATTCTTGGTGTGTGATGCATTAAAAGCAAGGGAGAGCTGGGACGGGGCCGTACAGTCCTGGCCCGGCGGAATGAATGAGTATGTAGGTGCCAGCGTGAAAGATATTTACAGTACAAAGTGAGGAGTGCGTGAATTAAGAGGCAGGCTGCCGCAGGCGTGGCCCATCCGCCGCGGCCCCGATCAACCACCGCCCCAGACCACCCCCGCATCCGCCCACCCCTCCCCCCGCCGCAGATGTCTTGAGGAAATCTGAAAGTTACTTTTGAAAGATGATATGGATATTAAACCGGTTATAGTCAACATTTTCAAATGGATCAAACAACGTACCATAGACTTCACCATCAGTTGAAATGACAGCTCCTACAGATATTGCGCCAAACCTTCCCGTAGGGGCCCTACCCAGGCAGAACGTTGAGTTGGTTTTTACTGTGATAAACACGCGATGTGTTCTAACGCCGGATTTAGATGGAAACAAGACAAAGGTTTTACTGCATACTAGCAGGCAGGAGTGTCTCAAGAGTCATTTGGTCGAGGATTCAAGGTAACTATTATGTTAAATAGCACCGTGCATGCTCTTTCAAATGTTGTGAAAAAAATCAATGGTTAAATTAGTGTAACTTTGGCTTGAAATATTTATGTAAAATCAATGATAACTGCAATTTTTTTTTTATTGTAACCAAGATTCTAGACTGTTTTACATTCATATCTACAGAAATTCTGCGATTAACGCATTTCACGCAAGTTTTTCAACCTAAAAAGCTCTTTGCTTCGTGACAGCCGCAATGTTGGATTACACAATAGCGTAACTTTTGCTTGAAATATTTACATAAAATGAACGATAACTGCCGTTTTTTTTGCTTTTAACCACAAGTCATAGGCCCTAAAGGGCTATGTGAATGTTGAACGACGAGTGCTCGATAGTTGACAAAAAGTGCTCAGGCAATAGTGACATTGGAATTCAGTTAGTTCAATAAGTTGTACATGGTACATAGAAATATGCTAATTTTTCCTTTCTTTTGATGAATAATATTAAAATGATTTTGCATGTCTTTGATTTGAAAATTGAGTGATTGGATTAGCTGTTGAAAACCTGCGTCAAAATTCCACTAAATAGAAAAAAAATAATTTGCTAATTTGGGCAAAAACTTATGTTAAATATTGCTATTCATCCTGAAAATATAGGTGATTATCTCTGCATTTGGTGATTTTTGCACATCTTGCGAAAAATCTGAGAAATTTATAGCCATTTTAAGTTTTGTTATACTTGTGTAACAAATAATCAGGCTTTTATTATGGAATGACTTTTAATGTTTTGATGCCACTGCTCACAGAGACTCATATATGCCTAAGGGAGGTACCTGTTTTTTTTTTTTTTTTTGGTCGCTAGTGGTTTTGGTTTTGAAAATATTTGAATATTAAGTTTTTTAAAATAGACCCCCAACGGATCAGCTCCGAGCCCCGTGTTCCGTCAAATGATAGTCATGTCAGTGAACGTTGAATGAATAACTAATAAATCATGGATTAAATTCAATTGTGTAGATTTAGTTGAAATGAAGTTAAAATTTAGATTTCTAAATCTTGTCTATACAGTATCTATATTTGACAGTATATTGCTCATCGTTGCCTCGAATTACTTTGGTGAAGTACTTGGTGATCGGTTGTGCACCTCACATTAATTTTCCCCTTTAATGACTGCAATATGAAGCAATTGTGAGATAATCAAAAAATTTGGAAAATAAGGTCTTAATGAAGTCTTTTTTTCAAATTTGTAAAAAAGAAAGGAAAAATTAATATGTGTATTAAGCGCTCTAATATCTATAACCCTTGCTAAATCCTGTTTTTTTTTCTCATGGAACCTGCAGATGCATGAGTTGACTTGCATCCATTGGTTTTTTTTTTGGAAAGATATTTCAAAATTTTGAATTAGTCTCAAAATCGTGAAGTTCTAAGTGTATCAAATTTGATACATTTGTCAAGAAGGCGTAAAATAAAATGTATGAGTGTGAATTTTGAGTCGCAACTGTCTAAACGCATCTGCTTATGTTGTCACGTCTTGTGGGTTTCCTGTGGTTCAAAATGAAACAAAAGAGTGCGTCACTAGCATGCAAGAACGTTATCACATTTGACCGACTAAGACAGTATTTCTTCAACCAACAGTAACTAAGCAGTGAGAAAATACCAATTTATTGTTAACATCTCTCTGGAGGAAGAAAGCACTGTGATACAGACGCTACACTCAGTCACATTATTTTCCTCAAACTGTAGTTTGTCATCAGGAAATCCCATCGTTGTATCTCGTTTGTATTTTGCTCAATGTTGCTTCCAGTTATTTTAGTGAAGTGCTCGGAAATTGATTATACACCTCATATTTGCCAATTGTTTCAAAAACATTTACGTGTTGGGTGTGATGAAAATTTTGAGTTGAAACCATCTAACCACGTCTGATAGACTTGTGGGTTTCCTGAAGCAAAACAAGATGCACGTAACTGGTGTGACTTTATTTGACCTTTGTTTAAACAGAAAAAGGTCACGTTGAGACTAAAAATCTCATTAACAAGAGAGTCCTGGCCGAGACAAGCAGCACTACGAACTCAAAAATCCGCAGTCATAGCCTCTACAGTAAAATGTACTTGCTTCCAGTTCTTTCAGAAGACCTGAAAAGCATCAGGTGACACCATATCGTGCAATTTTAGAGGGATTTGCACCTCATTCCATGCATAAGGGGCAGCATAGCTGAAAGCCTTGCTGCCTAGTGCAGTGCGGACCCGCGGTACAGTGAAAAGAAACTAGTCCTGAACTGCACGTTTTGACTCTGAGTGGTTTTTTTAGTGAGATACAGGGATTGGACAAAATATAGGGTGACCCAAAAAAAAGTTTACACTCAGTTGACTGCTTGTTTAAAAGCCATTGAAACATATCTAAATAGGTTGTCATGCTTAAGTGATTCATTAAGGTCACTCAATGCAGCTGGTAATCTCTCGTCTCTACAATTCCTGTGCTTCTGCTGAAAATGAAGAAAACTTTAGCTGTACCTGAATTGCTGCATGCCGGTCTGACACCTACTGAGATTGCAGCAAATGTGAGAATATCCAGATGTGCAGTCTACAAAGTTAAAAAGAAGCTGAAAGATACTGGAACAGCCTCACGAAAACCTGGGTCTGGAAGTGAAGATCTGTGCGGACCAAAAAGTTGATTGACAAGGTGGTATGTGGCCACCCCAGAGTCCAGATCTCAGTCCCCTGGATTATAGCATATGGACAACTGTGGAGGACAGTGCCTGTAAGAAGCCACAAACTTCTGTGGCAGCCTTGGAGAGGTCCATTGTTAGATCTTGGGAAAAGATGACAGCATCCTACATAAAGAAGCGTTCCGCAGGCGCCTGGAGGCTGTTGTGACACTTAAGGGAGGACACATTGAAAAATAGAGTGTACTGTACATGTTCTTTAAAATAATGTATAATTTGTGATTCAATTCTAATTCTAAACTGAATAAACATGGCATTTAAGTTGTATTATGGCAGTGTAAACTTTTTTTGGGGTCACCCTGTAATGGAAACACTTAACATTTTGGCATCGTAATCATGGAACACAAGAATGGCATGAGGAACATTCTAATCAAGTTGAGCGTCTTGTATGGCCGGCACGATCCCCAGACTTCAACGCTATTGAGCATTTATGTTCAGTTTTAGAGATTTAATGAAGACGGTAATTTCTACCGCCATCGCCTCGAAGAGTTCGAGGGCATTCCAACTGAAGGAGGGATTAAACACTATATTACAGCTCTGTGCATCATCTTACCTATCTGTTTGACCCTCCCCTTGGCCAACCATACACCTGCAAACCCGGCCCCCTAAGGGTGCCGCACAAGGGCCGGACGGTTTAACGAAAATTTACAGTTACCTAGATGGCTGACGTAATTTCAAATTAGGTATTTTAATGAAATGAAAAAATTAAAGTATTTTTAGCTCGTTTTGACAATGTGTTATCCAGCTTTGCTCATTCCCCTTTAAGAAAGTTCAGCCCATGCGCGTACGTGTGAAGTCACCTGGCTATAAGGAAATTAAACAAACAGAAGCCCGGTACGCAAAAAGTGAATGTGATGGAGTCAGATTATCGGATAAAAGTGTATTTCAGGAAATGCCCTATTAAAAAAAGGACTTAACATGCTCTTTTTTACGCAATAGGAACTTGAAGTAAACACTTGTGTTGAGTGATCATGTCACAGCAGCCATTAACAACATGTTGTCTGATACTCCCCCTGTTTGAAGTGCACTGTTGAAGGCCCACTTGCTGTTCTTCATTTGTGTGTGCACAGTGGCCATAGCAATATTTACAATGATGTACAGTGATACCTCAGCTCACGAACATAATTGGTTCCCAGAAAGTGTGTGTGAGGCGAAAAGTTCGTCTTCCGAACATTTATTTCCCATAAGAAACCATTAAAATGAGAATAATCCGTTCCCAGGTCCCCATAAAACATAATTTTCTACTAAATAAGCCTTAAAACTACACAAAAATATACCTTATTTTATGTATAATAAATGTGCTATTGTATTATAATTAAAGAAATAAACTGTACTGTATAATAAAGTCGTTTTATTTACCTTTGCGATGGCAGTTGATGGCTTGATGGAATGGAGTGGGAGGAGGGAGGGAGGGAGGGAGTTACTGTTTGGAAGGAGAGTGTTACCGTCAAAGTGCGCAGTTAGCGTAGACTCCACTGCTGTGCCCCCCACATGCTTTTGGTTGTTAATAAAAGTGCCCACAAAAAGCCATCCGACGCCTCTGGGTGTTTGTATGCACGCCGCCATCGGGCGAACCGAAGACAACCGACGACAACGAGCCAACGTGACTCGCCGGTCCACTTCTCACGACGGTGGGAAGCTGAAAGCACCGCCAATTACCAGTCGAGGGCGAATTGGTAACACGAGTCACCTTCCATAAGGACTGTAGGTAACTCTTTTTCGGTCCCATAATAGCAAAAGTACACTCAATATGGTCCAAAATGTCTATCAAACACAAACCACGTCCGCAGTCAACGAAAGGGAGGGGACGATCTGGGACGCCGTGAGCGTGCGTCAGCTTCTCGTGGCGCTGTCCGACCGCGTGGCTTGGTTCGTCCGCCGAAAACTAGTTCGCCAGCAGAGACTATATGCTCGCGAATTTAATGTTCTTGAGGCGAAAAGTTCGTGAGCTTAAGCGTTCGTGAGCTGAGGTATCACTGTACATTGTTCAAGTCATACATGCCATTTTAAATGTTTCTACTTGAATACTTATTGTTTACATCATTTGATACACTAAATGTTTACACTGAATGTACAATTGTTAAATATGTACAATTGAAAGCTGATAAATCAATGAGAAATGGTTCGTTTTTATTTCATGCATTGATTCAGATTTTCAAATTCTATAACAGTCCGCTGGGGGGAATTTATTGTCATTTATCACTTTGGAAGTAAATCTACTCAATGTACCGTGATAAATACTAAAGGCCATATCGCCCAGCCCTACGCTGCACCCCCACCACCCTCCTAAACTTCGCCCCTGTTGCAGAATCTGTGGAGGACTACTGTGTGTCCTGTACAATGCCACAATATGATGCCGAACAAAGCATCATTGAGATGGTAAAACGACTCGCATATTACACTTGTTCATGAATCTTGAGTGATTTTACTTTGACATTTCAAAGGTGCACTGTCATCTGTTTGTGCTTCACTAATGTGGAATGTGCAGGACAACACCAACTTATTTTGTAATGCAAAAAGTGCACAATCAATTCCTCAATGCTGCTGGATGAACTAAAATGACAAAAAAAAAAGACATTGCTTGATGTCAAGTCCGTTGTACAACGGAAAACATAAAAAGAGACATGAATTGGGTGCCACACCTCCAGTCAATATCTTCACCTGCTCTGCCTGGGGCAAGTAGTGTGGATTGTGGATTGGGCACATCCACATGAAGTGGAATCACAAAAAAATAGCGATAGATCGTCATCATAAAAAACGATGGATAGGGTTGCGCAGTTCCATTAGAGAAGTTATACACGGTTCTATCAATATCTATGCACAAACTGCCATTCACTCTTTCATATCGAATCAGCCATCTGCCTCCTAATCTGAGGACTGTAAATGGTCATATACGCACTGTTATATTACTGCAACCTAGTCACTTATTCACTTTATTCCCAATCTTTGAACCCTGTAACCGTTTTTTTATTAACTCCCCTATTGTACTTTTGTTTTATGTGGTGGACTTTATGGCAAAGCTCTAAATTTCATGTACAACGTGACAATGACAATAAAGGCCTTCTATTCTATCTTGTGGATGTGTGTTCCATGAATGATATTTGAAATACAAAAACGTCCAGAGAAATTACTACGGGCCTTTGCTGTGGGAGATACAGATCTAAGACTGGCCCAGGTTGATTTGGGGACATTTCGGGAACACGTCCTGTTGATATCAGGTCACTTCCCATGGATTTGAGAACATTTTGGGTACACCTTCTGCTGATATATGGGGTCACTTCCTGTTGATTTGTGAACATTTACTGGACACTTCCTTTTGATATCAGGTCACTTCCTGTTGATTTGGGGATATTTGAAGGACACGTCCTATTGATATCTGGTCATTTCCTGATGGTTTGGGGACACAAGTTTTTTTACCATTGAGAATGAATGGGAAATTTGGACGTACATGGCCATCAATGGAATCCAAGTACATTGGCATCAATATAATTGACATACATGGCCGTCAATGGCATCTGTGTACATGCGATTCAATGCAATGTAAATGCCTTTGGAATGAATGGGAAATTTGGACGTACATGGCCATTGATGGCGTCGACTTACACTTCAGTCAATGGAATTAAGGTACATTGGCATCAATAGAATCGACATACATGGCCATCAATGGCACGGACGTGCACAGCCCTTAAAGGCATCTGTGTACATGGGCGTCACTACACTCAAAATGCCATTAGAAATCAATGGAAAATTTTGATACATACATTCATGGCTGTCAATGGCATCCCATTAAAATGAATGGGACAGTTTTTGGCGGATTTTTGGGGAACCTGAAGTTTTTTTACTTTACAAATTCTGGATACAACTTTTATACTCCTTACTGTCCTGGAAATTTTCACATTCAAATTATGTGATGTGGTCAAAAATTGTAGGACAAGTAGCGTTTTAAATTTTATTTTTATTAAATCAGTGTTTAAGGGCGAACATAAAATTTTACAGGGACGTTCGAAAAACGTCCTTCTTCGGCGAGAATTCCGGTCGTTTCAATATTTAGACGGTGCCGATCGGTCAAACGGTTTGGGCTGTGCGTCGCGACAAAAAAAAAACGCAGAAAATAAGATGTTGAAAGAGAGGAATAAAGTTGAACAATTTTATTATCTGGGCCTTTGCAATGCAAAGCCCCATATAATTATGTTTATTAAAAAGTAGTGACAAAAGATGGCAATGAAACAAAATGACATTTAAACCCATGTTTTCGAAAAGCCAAATGGATTTTTATAGCACAATTCAACGCAACAGAAAAAGGATATTAGCTAATGGAGCCTCTTTGTAGAATACGCAATACCCTGGTAACGTTTGCTTCCACGTAGTAAAAAATATAAGCACTGTAGTAATAGTGCAAAGTGCACATTTCAAATTTGAAGGGTGGATCATAGAATGTCCTCCAATTCATTCAATGTCATAGTATCCATAGGAATACTACTCTGGTAAACGTTTCTTGGCGTACGTAGAAATGCTACTCCGATCAAGTATATCAGCTCAAATTAAAACTAAATAGATAAATAGCACAATAGTAATTCGTATGTGGATAATTTAAAACATGAAGGTGGGGCGTAAATTGTCCTTCAATCCTAAAATGACCCACCGACTACAGTTGTAACATGTTTAAAAATGCTACTGTGATAAAATATGCTTGCCAGAAAAACGGAGCTATCGGACTAGTACATAAGTATGCTACTTTACGAAGGCATGCTGGTCTGGCAGAACACCAGAATGGTCTGGGATGCCGTAGCTGTAAAAGATTAGGTACGGTTCTCCGTTCCGGAAAATAATCCACAAAAAAATTCTATTTGTGGTCTTTTCTGTCTTTTTTTTTTTTAGCAAAAACTTCACCGTTTATTTCCAATGGCATTTCAATTGTACAGTTCATTTCAACTGTAGCGTTAGTGGTCACAGTTAGGCTTATGGCTAGGGTTACAAGAGGTAACTGCTTAAGTGTTATGTGATGCCACTTACGGTCACATACGTCAATGCTATTGACGGCCATATAGGTCAATTCCATTCACAGGAAGTGACCTGTAACCAAGAGGAAGTGACCTGATATCAACAGAAAGTCACATCAAAGTGCCCGCGAATCAATTGTATTTGACCCAACATCAACTGGAAGTGACTTTACCCAGCAAAGTGCTTTCATCTTTTTTTCAACTTTTTGCCCAACGGTTCAGTCCCTTTAAATGCGCTAGACATCTTGAGGAAACCTAAACATTCCTTTCGAAAGATGATGTGGCATTTAAATCGGTTATAGTTTTAAGTTTTTAGAACGATCATACAACGATCAGTAATTATTTGCATGAATTGAAGTGGCGGGGGAGAGGGAAGTCTGAGCTTCCCTGCTTAAGATGCTGGCCCCACGACCTGGATTAAGCAGTAGTAAAATGGATACATGGATGGATGGATGGAACTATTAAATTATGGATTTAAATTCTATTGTCTAGATTTGGTTGAAATAAAGTTGAAATGGAGATGTCTAACTCACGTCTACATCTATACTTGACTGCATATCGCTCATGGGTGCTTCTAATTGTTTTGCTGATGTATTCAGAGATCGGTTATGCACTTCACGTTTTCCGATTATTTCAAAAACACTTATTTTAGAATGTGTTAGTTGTGATAGAAAGTTTGAGGCCAAACTGTCTAGTCGCATCTGCTTTTGTTGTCACGTCAACCTGTGGGTTTCCTGTTGTTCAAAATGTAAAGCAAGACTAGTTCCACCAATAGTAACAAAGCATTGTGAAAATATCCGTATAAGGTCATGCTTGAGTGTTAGACTTCTCTCTGTATAAAAGAGGGAAGGACTGTGATACACACTCTACATTCTAGTTTTCTCAAACTGCAGTTTGTAATCAGGAATTTTTATCATTGTACAAAGATTTTCGTCATCTTGGTTTCCCTGGATTAGATGTCAACATTATAAATTATGTCTAAAAATAAAGCAAATATAGACGGTCAAATGTAATCGATGCCCCTTAGCTTTTACTGCATTTGCACACAGATATACACAAAAATGCGCCCAGTGGTGTGGGTGTGTCCTTTAGTCGCTGGGTTACCAAAGCTACAGTGTTTGAGTCACTCATTGGGCAAAGAGTCGACGAAAAAGACAAGACAAAGACAATAACTTACGTAAGTACACCTTTTTCTTTCAGTTGTTGCACAGTCGGAGTCGGTAGCTGCATCGGTCCAAATTTGTTCATAGATTAGTCGGTCGATCAACAGCTGGTTTGATCGTTGAGCTATTATTTCACATGATCTCAGTTTAGTTTGATTGGTCCCGAGTTCGTGCAGGTACTTAAAAAGTTTTAAATTTATAGTCAGGATAATCAAGTACTTAAATTGTCTTAAATTAAATGGAAAATCGGTAGGTATTGAATTTCCTGTTAATGCCTAAGAAATCACTGTCGTCTACTGTACAACTTTGAATGGTGTGTATGTGTTTTATTAGTGGCTTTCCATTAAATGTGAGACTTTTAGGTTAATATACTGCGTACGTTATACAGTAAATTGTGCGCAACCTCAGTCTACGTCAGCGACTCCAGCTGAAGCATCGACACTATTACCTGGTTATTTGTGGTTCTGGAGGTGAGCGGGAATATGCAGCAATAGGAATGTGTGAATTTCATCAAATATGGATGGAAGATGGTTTATTTAGGAGATGGTTGGCCCCTGGTGAGAATAACAACAGCGCCTGGAGCAAAGTGGGGATGTGACAATACATTGAAAAGGTGCTCTATCGCGGTACTTTGAATCCCAAAAGCCAATTGATACGCTCAAACCAAGAACCATAATTCGTTCTAAAAAGTCACTTCCTTTTCAGTAACCCAAACTCAACAGAAAGTAAAATGTAAATGCCCCAAAATAAAAATAATTGCTGTCTTGCCATATCGTGAGATCTTCATTGTAAGCCTTGAATAGAGCTACCCACACCAAGTGCAAAGTCTCTTTTCTTTTAGGAGCAAGGTGATCAAAGCGGTCGAGTCGCACATGAGAAGAGAAAAACACAAGTTAGAGCGAAAATTATTGGGTTTTTTTCTTTATCAGAAAATGTTGCGACATGTTTTGGGGGATGATTTAAAAATAACAAAGGATTTTAGTCTCTGCTGATATCTAACTAGATATCAAGTCATATCAACATGCTTATAATATTATAATAATTTTACTCCAAAAACTTAAATACAGCTTGATTCCTTGTTTCTTATCTGGGACGATTAAGGCAACATCTCGAAACAGTTTGATTTTTAATTTTAAATTCTTTAACCAAAATAGAATTTAGCACAGGACAAAAATCAAGAAACGGTCTGTATATTTGTTTTTAGTTACCGGAAGTTGTCACCGGCAAGAATATGGACCGTTCTCATACTGACCGGGAGATGGCGACAGCTTGACACCTACACATAGCTTATGCCTGCCATCCGAAAACACCGTAGAGACGAGGAGTGTGCAATTAATAGCGCATAGGTGGTGGAGAATTTAAATTAGTGGTTCACAGTTAGCAGTTGTAACACAAAAGATGGATATGGAGCATTTTATCGGCTTCAGAAAAGACAAATGTGTGTCTGTCAGGCTACGTCTACACTAGGACGGATAATGGCCTTAAATGTGTAATTAGTTGGACTGTACGACATGTCGGCCACACTAGTATGCCTATTATCCGGATTAGTTGTTAGACGGACAATGTAGGCGATTAATGTTACCATTTTACCATAGCATTTACCCGTTCACGCACACATTCACACACCAACGGGGCTGCTGCCATGCGAGGCGCTGTCAACCCATTGGAGGCAAATCAGGGTTCAGTGCCTTGCCCAAGGTCACTTCAACAACTCTAGCTACCAACTGCGCCACGTCCGCCCAACTTCTCCTTTTTACGCATTTGTAGTTTGCTCAAATACAGGCGTACCTTGCAGAAGCAGGGGGGGCCCTTAAACACACCTTAAACCAGGAGTGTCCAAACTTTTGGCAAAGCGGGCCAGATTTGGCGTAGTAAAAATGTGGGGGGCCGACCTTGGCTGACGTAATTTACGTAGAACAATATATTTAAGTAAATTTTAGCAAGCCATTCTGTGTGTCACATTTGCTTTATTATTATTTTTTAATTAATAATTTCAACAATCTCACAACTAACCTTTGTGGCGTTCTATTTCAACTCTTGGGCTCTTGCAAAATACCGCTGCAGTGAAATTAAAGTAGCTTCAATTTCTCACTGCGTATCTTCCCTGTAATCTTGTCGTACATGTCAGCGTGTCTTGTTTGGTAATATCGCCTCACATTGAACTCTTTCAAAACAGCGACTGTCTCTTTGCAAATGAGGCAGACACAGTTGTTGCGTATTTTAGTGAAGAAATAGTCCAATTTCCACCTATCCTTGAAGCGTCGGCCGTCGCAGTCAACTTTTTTTGTTGATTGTCGCCATTTTAGAAAATAAAAGGTCACACGGGGTAATGTTGCTTAGAGTGCTGTTGCTTTTTAGTGGGTAAATGAGGAGCAGCATTTCGTGTGTAAGATCCTTCATATGCTGGTAGCAGTACTGCTGACCAATATATTAAGTCTGTGTGTGGGCCAGACGTCATTGATTTTATGACAGAGGCTGGGGGCCGGATGAAATTTGACGACGGGCCGCATTTGGCCCCCGGGCCGGAGTTTGGACATGTCTGCCTTAAACCATAAGTGTCACACCAATTCCACAAAGGGCCAAGTGGGTGCTAGATTTTGTTCCAACCGATACCGCGCAAACAGTTTAACCAATGAATTTTCTGTTGAAACAAGCAGCACCTGACAAAGTTTAACTGATTACCCATGTAAGAGATCAGATTGGCCAAAAGGTGTCCTCTTCATTGGTTGGAAAGAAAACCTGCACCCACTTGGCCTTCGCCTATTTATGGAGTCAGTTTGACACCAGTGCCTTAAATGAAGTGTGAACAGGTATGAAAATAGTCGGCAAAATACCCTGGAGAAAATTATCTGTCCTAGTGCAGACTGCAGACATAGCCTCAGGGAGACGGACAAGTAATTTCTCCCCCACCTGTGGGCTATTACAGTAATTGCAAACTCTTCGTCTCTACCGTGTTTTCGGATGGCAGGCGTCAAGCTGTCGCCATCTCCCAGTCAGTATGAGAATGGTCCATATTCTTGCCGGTGACAACTTCCGGTAACTAAAAACAAATATACAGACCGTTTTTTTTCAATTTTTGTCTCGGTCTAAATTCTATTTTGGTTAAAGAATTTAATATTTAAAAATCTAACTGTTTTGGGACTTTTCGTTACTCGTTCCAGATAAGAAACAAGAAAATCAAGCTGTATTTCAATTTTCATTTTTCCGTTTTAAAACGAAAATCAAATAACCAGCCGATTTTCTATTTTTCAAACCCGTTTCAAAACGTACAATCCAATTACCAAACGAGACACGGACCATTTTTTTTTCAAATTTAAAAACTGCAAACATAAACTCTAAGGTAAACTTTTTTTTGGGTTTTAACAATTTAGGTGCATTTAAAAATCCTCTCAGCAATAACATTTTCACCAATGATCCCTCCAAATATAATGAGGATACGACGCAAAAATATACCAGTGAAAATACAGTACACACGGAAGAACAAGAAAACAAATGATCATCATTTTGAACATGTATTTTACTCAAGCTTCACTCAAACCTCTGATATTTCACTCATATGTTTTCTCCCATTGTTGTTGTTTTTTTGTTTTTTTGTGTCAGTAATGAAGTTGATTCAGTAAGTTTTTTAACTCATAAAGCAGGTGAATTCTTAAGCCTTTCTTGTACAAGCTTCTATTTTAGGTCCTTAAGAATTAGGAAATAGTTACTGTGCTGACATTTGCCATCAGTGCCAAGGGTCTGTGTGTGCGTGCGTGTGGGTGTGTGTGCGTGGGAGGGGGGTGATTAAACAAGGGACTTTAGCCTCTCTTGATAGCTTACTAGATGTCCAGTCATATAAACATGCTAGTTTCATTATTGAGTGGTAATAGACTGCAATAATAAAACAATAGACTTTAGGGTCAAGGTCTTCAGGGTCTGCTGTTGTGTTAATTAATGTAAATAAAAGTCTTTTATGGATTAATATTAATACTCCTTTTTATCTGCTGTTCTAGCAAACTTAGTACATGAAACTAAAGAAGGGGTCGGCAATCCAAAAAGTTAAAAGAGCCACATTGGAGCAACAAACAAATATGTCTGCGGTTGTTAAAAAGTGAAAGCCTTATATAAGCCATTATTAGCTACATTAGCCCACTGTCACAATGACTAAGTTAGCTACAAATACATAATAAGCCTTCATGATTACTGTATTTTTTTGCACCATGAGGCGCACCTGGAAGCTTTCAATTTTCTCAAAAAACGACTGCACCTTATAATCTGATGTGCCTTATATATCAATGAATATTGGTTAATCATGGCATGACATTCCATTTAGCTGAGCTCCATCTTGTGGATGCATGACGCAATGCCAAACATTCCTACTACTACTATTACTACTGCACCTTATAATGCAGTGCGCCCTGCACATCAAAACGGCTTTAAAATAGGCCATTCATTGAAGGTGCGTCTTATACTCTGATGCGCCTTATACTGTGGAAAATACGATAAATGTTTATTCTCCCTGCAGCACATCCTATAGAGAATGATTCACCACATGTCTACTCTGTTGTACGATGCCGCCTCAAGTTTCATGACCATATTAATGAAATACAAATGTGTTTGTGTCATGTTTGTCTTCCTACAGAAACAGTATTAAAACTAAAAATATATATTGCTTTCCCCCATCTTTTTCCATTTTCAAACATTTTTGAAATAGCTCCAGGAACCCACTAGGGCAGCATTAAAGAGCCGCATGCGGTGTTAAGAGCCGCGGGTTGCGGACCCACGAGCTTATATATGAACTCTTAATATTTTTCTCTTCAGATTTGACTAAATGTAATTGTTGCGTGCCGAGGCGTGGCTAGCGGACAGACAAGTTCGTGGAGCCGGCAACATACAGTATACTCTACAGAAATGACATGAATTGGCCATGAGAAATGACAAGGTGTCTTTTCAAATCAAGTAGGTCCAGCTGAAGCAAGCAGTACTCACCTTCCACGCCCCGATGTTCTGTCAAATTTTCCACCCGATCAGAAATTGCAACTTTGTGTTAAAAATGGCCACGAATATAGCGATTACAAAGTAAACACAACAAACTTTCTTTAAATAAAGGACTATTTACTTACGATTGATCATGGATGGGCATGACACATTCCGTCATGTTAGCTGCTCAACAACTGCAGCCGCTCATCTATGACTCTCTCGCTGTTTACGTCTTTGCCGCGTAGTAAAGCATTATCTCGCCATATTCGTGTTGAACATTTGGCAGCTATGTGCTCCTCCGACGTCGGCCGGTTTGTCCGGCGGTACTCTCCAGCTGCTTCCCCGGCGAGCCCTGTCCGTAGCAGTAGGGGAACGAGCTGTAACTTGCTCTCCGCCAGGCGGGTTGCCGATCGGCGAAGACAATCGACAACCCCGCCGCAGTGTGACATGATCCAGGCTAGTGTTGTGTGATTTTCCGCTTCGAAAAGCGAAAATAAGACTTTGAGACGTCACACGGTTCGGGTTAGCATGTCGGCTAGCTGTCACGCCTCTTGCTTTGTTTACATTCTCCGAAGCCGGGGTGCAGGGAAATGACAAAAGCCTGACCTGGAGGCGCGACAGTAAAGGTGAAGTCGACAGTTTTGACCATTATGGAGTAATTTTGCCATGTCGTACTGAATAAATGCATTTTTACTATTTCATATTCCATTTGCCCACAAGACCGTTACTTGTCATGACCATACCATTTATTTAGCAATTGGGAAAAATACTTTGATAAAAAGAATATCCTGTAAAAATATTGAAGTAGAGAGACTGAAACGATGACATTTTGCGGCTCTCTTCATCGCATTTTCCTTGCTCTGAATCATTGGGCTCAATGGGCTGAATTGTAAATCAGATGAAACCATTCTCCTGCCAACGTCCTCCACCTGGTGGGGACGCTAGAGCCCTATAATGGCAGGCGTGGCTTGACGGCTGTTTCAAACACTAATTGCCAAATTGTTGTATATAGTCGAATATTCTCAAAATATGATTCTAAATCACACAATAATGCTATTTAAGCTAACATGACTTTTTTTATCCAGTCGTACGCGCTTTTAAAAAAAATAATAAGGTATTGACAAAAAATGAATAGATGATGAATTGCCCAAATAAAATTTGATACAAAACTAATAAGTCTGATCATTCCCAGGTACCGACGTATTGCCTTCAAGCACGGAATACATCTCGGTATTATTGACATGAGTCGCCATATATTTTGTGTGATTTGGAACAATGGTGCCATGAGGGGGTGGCCAGGCCTGGCCAAGGCTCCTCCCAATTAATTTGTCGGCAACCCCACTCGCCAGTATAGCTATATATAAATGGAACTTTGTGAGTGTGTCTGGGGTTTGAGGGGTGTGTGTGTTGGCATCAAGGGCGTAGGTTTGGTCTCAGCGTTGGTAGGGACGATATAACAGCTAAACCTGCATGTACACATTTGCTGGGGACGGGACATTGATAAGACCAAACAGATTGGGTGGACGGGGGTCAGGGCTACATTTCTCACGAAGATGAACCAAATGAATCGATAGGCTAAATGATCAATGCAAAAATAAATCTGTATTGACTTATTCTAACTTTCATGTTTGTTGGTTCAGGTGATACACTGTTCCATTCAAAACTTTATTTTCAAAAACTACTACAGACACATTTTAAATACTTCCAAAATGAATGTATGGATTTTATTAGCAATATTTGAACATAACTGAAATTACAATAACATTAACAATAAATGCAATCTTGTTCATTATCTCTAACTATCCTGGAATGCAAAAAAATAAACATTGGTCTTTAGACCACTCAACATTGACTGTCTGAATAAATAAATCAGGATCAGGGTAAAACAAAAAAATCATGAGTAAATTTAAAATAAATAATGTAGAAAATAAATAAATATATTTTAAATGGATGCAAGTCATCAGCCAATCAAAGGTGCGTTAGAGGGTGAAAATAGACTGGTACATTCAACAATTAAAAAGGGGCAAATCTAAGTCCAAACATAATGAAAATAATTCACTTGACAATGGTAGGGTAAATCCTAACCTTACAAAATATGGGAAGACAATCTACAGTATATAACTTATAACTGAACTGAATAAACTCTAAATAAGTTTGCTTAAAATTTGGTGTGGACAATTTGAGCATCCTGAAAAGTTGCTAGTGTTATGTCCCTACAGTGCGTGTTTTTTTCCCTATGGACGAAATTTTACAAGTTGCACTTTATGTGTCTGGGATGTTCTTAGATGGGTTCTTAGATGGGTTTGACAGTTTCGCGGATGAAGAAAGATGATTGGATGATTCTTGCAACGACGACACGTGTCTTTTGTCCATTAATCTGTGTCCTGTATTTTCAGACAATAATCAACATAAACTGGGTAACGAGTATCATGCCTTGGACCTGTTAGTTTCCCAAGCAAATATACAGCGTTAGTTTCTCAAGAAGGCGGTACAATTCAGAAGATTCCATTTGTCTCGAAGCAAAAAATGAATTGGGATCGGACACAAACACACCGGATAGGCTTTCCACACAGGTAGGTTGCTGGAATTATTAGCGTTACTTCGCTTCCATTCCCACCTCATCTAGAAATGTTCATAACATTTGTGCCGTTCGAAATATGTATACATTTTGCAAGACAACATATTGCCTTGTTGAAATTATTCACCATCTTCACACCTTTTGAAAATGGAATGTTTTTTCCTAGTAGATCCTGGTGGTCCATATAAACTCAATGGAGTTACACAGAGGGATACAAACCCCCAAGAGGGTATGATGTCAAGTGAATTACACCCGTTCTTCTGTATGTGACTTCCTATCGTGTCTGGTTGAATAAATGAAGAGGAGTTATCCTTCTGGAGGTGAAATGTCAACGGAAGAAAAAATAAAGAGAGATAGTGGTAGGTGAAATGTTGTCTACTGTAATCGATTGGTTGTGTCATTATTACGGTAAACACAGGTGCTACCTAACTTCCGTGAATCCGATGCTGGCCCTATCAATCACTTGACATCTTTAAAAGTGCCGTAAAAGGTCAGTTATTTTAAATACTTTAGCCGTCACTATTACTCAAAAAAGTGGACTTCAAACTTTCTCTGTTTTTAATTGGTACAAATTTTAGCAATGATGGTAGTAATATCATCATATATTAGTAGTAGGGATGCACCAAAAACCAAATTCTGAGGGTTAGTCATTTTTTCTGTGCACAGATGAGGTAACTAACTCCGCCGCGAAGTCTCCATAGACTGACAGCTCTTTCACCCGCACTGGCGTGACATGTCCGCAGCTCAGCTTTTGCTCGCCTTGTAGCTACTAAGTTTTAAACGTCGATAAAAGTTGATATGTTGTTGATATGTTGTCATATGTAGTCGAGAGTTGAGAAAAGTAGTACACGAAACATTGCTCACTATGTAGGCGTGTTTTTGTGCGTTTGAGTTGCATATGATAGGTTACACATGAAAGAATATGTGACAAAGCCCTTTCCTTTCAGTTTTTGACCCATTCACTGCGTGACTGGAAAGTCCAGTTAAGTGTCGTGTGCAGGAATCTCTGTCAGAACCGAGTAAGTGAACGGGCATAACTCAGTCTTGCCCCTGCCTGCACGCTGGCTGCTTATTGGACCTACGTGAAAGTGATTGACTGACGCTCTGATTCTGTTTCCGCTCCCTCTCCTGCCAGCGATGAGGCTGGCGTCTGTCCGGTCATGCGAGATGTCAGACTTTGCAGCTTGCGTCTTAACGCAAGACCCACCTGCCTTAAGAATGAATCAGTGCAGAAGGTGATTAGTTCAGTCTTGTTCCTCTAAAACAATTCGTTCAGGATCGACACAACACTAGGGCACTGAGACAAGTCCTTACTCGCACACGTGACGACGTGACGAGGCTAGCCAGGTTAGCTTTCTCATGAACTGAAAGGAAAGGCGCTAGTCGTTCCAAAGTTTGCCCATAGTTTGCTCTTATAGTCAGTTAGCCTCCTGTTGTGTGTGATTACAAATGTGTGCTTAAATACTCCTTTCCTTTTCATCTTCTTTTTAGAGAGACAAGGTTTCACTAGCAAACTTCCCGCTGTCTTCAGGAGTGTGACTCACCTCACTGGCTGTTGCCAGGCATTTCCTTATCTTTTAAATAAAATACTTGGTTGAATATGTATATACACGAGTCATTGGAGAATTTGAAAAAGTAGCATACGACTCACGAGCTGCCAGACCTCCAATCCATTTTGACCGGGGGGTAGGGATGGGCGATACATTACGAAGATTCTATATCAGGGGTGGGCATTTTCAATTCAATTTAAATTGATAACCTACAACGTAAATAGACATTAAGATAAAGAAAACTCACAAATGATGAGGTGTGTTCAAAACTTTAGCCTAGTTTTATGACAGAGCACGTTAAGTCAGCTGCACGGCTGGCCCTTCCCAAATCAATGCCGACCGAACTGGAGTGCAGTGTATAAAAATGTGTAGGGGAAAATGAAACCACGAAAAGTGAACTGCGTGGTACCCCCACGCACAGAGGTGCACGATCATTTTTTTCATGACATTTCCGCCTGTCAAAACTGCTGCCACTGTTATACACGAGCACTCCTGGTCGCGGCTTCCAGGAAATATACGCCATACGCCAAACACCATATGTTTCTATGTGTTATTTTCCTACTGGTGAGTGCGCAACTGAGCATCGACAGTAACATCCTAAGTAACGATGTCAGGCTTTTGTTGTTTTCTGAAGATTCATTTCAGTAACAACCCGGCGACTGCTTTTAAAAACCGAGCGTACTCTCCTTCCACTCTAGCGCCCGCTTGATGCTTTCAAATGCATTCACGAAAAAACAGTGATCACAAAACGGAATTCCCGACCCCTGGTCTAGAAGGCGTTATCATTTCGAAATTTCCCGCCGGCAAGTAATGACTTTTCGGTTCATAGGTAAATCCCGCGGACGATGAAGTAACATATCAGGCTGTTGTTGTTTTTTTCAAGTTTTGTTTTTTCAATTGTTCAACCATTCTGGGGGTGTTCTGACTTCCTCGTATTTCAGTGACGTGCGGTCAGGGGAGGCAGGTGAGGCAGAGCCTCACCTGTCATCGTGACAAAAAAATAATTATAGCATCAAATTTATATTAATATTTGTCCATTGCTCTTAATGTATGACTCATTTCAAACATTTTTTATAGTCAAAATCGCTGAATTTGCCCATTTCCTGTTCAAATAACGAAATGAAACGAGAGGTGCGGCAGCAGCTAGTAAAGCCTCACCTCTGATTGCGCAATCCATAACAAACTGGGTTGATACATGGAATTGGAGCGTGCTGGTTGCCGTACATTTGCATGTCGCCATTATAATGTTTCCAGATACGTTTAGTTGACCTGATTTTCCACAGTCTGGCTAATGTCTTTAACCCTTAAAGTTTAATGTTTGTTTGCGACATATTTAGTTTTGCTGATGGGAAATAAAACCGCAGTGAAAAGGCACAGGTTGCGGCAGATAGTACGCTGCCGCACAGAAAGGGGGCGAACGTGAGCCAACAGGTAATGGCGCCAGGCGAATCAAGTGCACTGCGGCGAGCCGTTTTGTATTGTTTACTACGTGGACATCGGACTCCCAAAATGGAAGAGGATTATATATCCAAACTTAAAAAATTCTCAAAACTGGACTTTCAGTCAAAACTGGACCTGATTAACAGAGGAAGACCAACGCCGGAGCTAAAAGGTTTGCTTCAAACTACGGGACAGTCTAAGATAACTCGCTCTTTTCAAACGGAGTGGTACACCCGAAAAGACTGGCTGTGTGGCTGTCCTTCGAAAAACCGCCTTTACTGCTTCCCATGCCTTTTGTTCTCAACTTGTGCCAATGTCTGGACTAACACGGGATATTGTGACATGAAAAATTTACCACGAAGTCTCAGCAAACATGAGAGATCGTACACTCACATTCAAAGCCAGACTGCTTTAAAAATTTTTGGAAGCTCAAGGATCGATTTGGCTTTGAACGAACAGCGGCGGCTCAACGTTAGCACCCACAATGCTAAGGTAAAGGAGAACCGCGAGATTTTGAAAGACCTCATTAATGCAACCTGCTTCTTAGCTAAGCAGGAGTTAGCATTTCGTGGTAACGATGAGAGGGCAAGCTCTACTAATCGTGGCAATTATGTCGAACTTTTATACGCTTTTGGTGAGAAAGATGAGAGGTTAGCTAGACATTTGGACACATCCACTGTGTTTTCTGGCTTGTCAAATAGAATACAGAACGATCTCATTGAAGCAATCGGTGATGTGATACAGTCGGAATAGGACCGATTCAGGACAACTTTCCTCCCTGGTGATCATCTCCATTGAGGCGGAGAGACTTTTAAAACTAAAGGAAAATAAGGAGGACTTTTACAACAAAGTAACTGAGGTTTTTGTGGCGAAGGGCAGGCGCATGGACTTCATCTACAAATAAAGGTAAGACCACAGTTTTCATTTTAATCTTAATATTTTAAAACTAAATTTTGGCCTTAAATAAAATATACTTTTTCTTTTCATGCTTTTTGTTGAGCAATCTGTATTAAATTGATTTAAGTATCAGATTCAAGTTTTAAAAACAACTGAATATTTCACAAAAGGTCAAAATTGAAATCTGTGGTTTTGTACACCACTCTGTACTCATTTATGTTGTATGAACTAAAGACTTGCGATGGAAATTCCAACACATGGAGAGTGTAGCGCAAATGCACGTTATTTTCTACCTTTACGTATCTGTAATATATACCGTGTGTGTGTGTTTTGTGAAGAATGCTGATGAGATATGAAATAACCAGTAGTTAATTGAATAAGCTACCCTTTTTGGTTATATATTTGTAAATCTGACACTTAAGGAGTCAGTGCCTCACCAACCACGAACCTCACCGCACGTCACTGCCGTATTTGATGATCAAAGACTTGAGTCGACTAAGTGGAGTCTTGTGACTCCTTTGTCTTCTTCAAAGTTTTAAGATAACTGGGCTTACTTCTGTGACACCAGATGGTATATGTTAAAACGAACCAGAATGTGAATGCATTATTGCATTGACTAAAGACAAAAGGCTACATAATGCAAACAAGTGAACATATAAACGTGAGTTCATAACATACAGTAAAATAATAATACTAATACATTTTGTATATGGCGGAAAACACTCAGGTGACTTGAAGTTCCGCTCTGAGACCCCCAATTTGACCAAATTTCAAAATTGTCCTATATGCATGTGTGATACATCTATGGAAAGCTGAAAATCTCCATTTTCTGGGGGAAGAAAATTTTTGAACAAGAGGGCATTTAAAAAAAAAAAATAATAAATAAAATGCAAAACCCTAACTGGAGGCGAGAGCACACGAGAGCAGAATTAAAGACGCCATGATTTTAACGAGATATTATCGCGTACTTACCTTGTTTCGATCGAAAAACTCCATGTAGCATGTATCATCGAGTGTCAAGACACAGATGTGAATGGCTGCAGCCGGATTTTGGGGGGATTTTATGGGTAAACATGGTAATATAACAAGGGTCCCGATGCAGAAATCGCAGACATCAAGGAGTGGTCGAGATGTTGTTTTTCATATATTTACCCTTTTAAACGTTTTTTTTTTCCCCAATTTTTCTTTGTTTGGATCGATCGTTTATCATCTAACATATTGGGGAAAAGGCGACAGTAACAAAAAAATACAATTAATCGATGGTTTTGAGATAGATATCCGTGACTTTACAGACACCATTTTTTTCATTGTGATGTAATTTGTTTAAAAGATTATAATATGCGAGTGAATAATTAGTTTTTTTTCTTTTTTTAAACGAAATATTAGACACCAATTCATGATTCTAAGCTAAAAATGACAGACATTTTGTTTATAAATATCATTCTTTTTATAGCTGGGTTGAAACAAAAGCGGTTTCGCGACGTCTGTAAACAGGGGTTTCCAGGGTAAAAGGCACAAATTAAAAATAGTTCGGGGGCTTAATGCACCATGAACCTGCTATGGCAGCATATAGACATATTGTTCTATCAAACACATTTTGGCTTAAAGTACAGTAGTTTATTTTAAAGAGGAGTGCAAGAGCAGAAACTGTCTTTTCAGTGTTTTCCGCCATATAGATGTACCAAGGAGGACGTTTAAACTTAAAACGTGTTGAATTATGATGTGAAATCATTTTGAGCTAATCTTTGGATCTGGTCTATTTTGTGGCTGTTTTTGAAAAATACAATTTTTTTTTTCCAATCAGTGTACCTGTGGATACCGTGAAAGTTAGTTAAATGTTACGTTGCTGCCATTCTTCTGTAGATTTTGCACTAGCCAAGCCAAATGTTTTCAATTTTTATGTTAATGGTTTATATTATCAAATGTTTTATAAAACTTGTCTACCAACTTTTTCTTTTGATGAGCTCTTATACATCGTTTACTTATTTCTTGTGCATTCATGTGTGCAAAAAACAATTTTTTAGCGGCGTGCAATGACGGGGGCCCCAGGGATATCTTGCTTGGAGACCCAAGAAATGCCACTGGTCACATCACTCAAATGGTTTACGAGCTCAAGTTAATAAAAGTTGTTGTCCGCAGATATCTGAGAGACGGTCACTTCGCTCACGCGTTTACAAGAAGGAAGGATGGCTCTGGACAGTGAGCGGAGCGATCTGCTGTTGAAAACGCTGCAGGATTTGGGGAAGGACGACTTCAAGGAATTCAAGTTTTTTTCGAACCTGCCTCAAAGCGTACAAGAAAACCCCTGCCGGGTGAACATTGCTAACGCGCTGGTGAAGAAGCATGGCGAGAACACTCTGGAGGAGACCATCAAGATTCTGGAAAAGATGAGTAACAAGAACTTGGCCGAGAAGTTGCGTCGCAACGTGCTGGAAATAAAAGGTTAGTCCTCAAAGTAGCCTCAGGGGTTAGAAAGCCAGTGACTCAAAAACTGTGGAAGTCAACCGTGAGACAGGAAAAAATTACTTGACCTGAAATTCTGTTCCGGTCTGCATGAACCTCAGGTTGTACTGATTTAGTTGAGCCTCCATTCTCAAATGCTCCCCCGGGTGCTCCTTCTACCCTGGCAGACAATCGGAGCTTTATCAGTTTTGATCAAAGCCAAAGACATTTGGAAAGCCTGTTTGTCTTGTGAAGCATGCATGTAAAGCTCCTAAAAAAATTAATCTGTTTAACTTCTTAAACTCATATTTCACAAAAGCAAAGTAGACTTAGCTGATGAACTTTCATCAAAAATGTTTATTTCAAGTTGTAACATCTATGTCTCTGGTGGCTGTGTGCCCCGGGGATGTTTGCAAGGTTGTTGTTTTTTGTCCATAACGGCTCACTGCTGCTTTCTTGCAGGCCCCGACTTCTTTGTTCCCGAGGGCAACACCGAGCGCAGGCAGCAGCAGCCTCTGGCGAACGTCTACACCAGGGGTGGCCATTACGTCGATCGCGATCGACAAGTCGATCGCAACGCTAGTGTGGGTAGCTCGCAGCATCAGAAAAAAAAAAAAAAAAAAAAAATAATAATAATAATTTTAGATGTTTTTTAAAATGTTATGTTATGTGAGCAAACATAATTTACCGTCCATTTTTTATTTATATTTTTTTAAACGTACACAGTTATTTGTGTTTTGTGAGCAACATAACATCATATGTTGCTCTTAAGGTAGATCGCGGGAGGTTGTCTCATTTAAAAGTAGATCTTGGAGCAAAAAACTTTGAGCACCCCTGGTCTATACGGAGCTGGACGTCACCTACGGGGCCCACGTCAGGCCCGACGAGCGACACGAGGTGCTTCAGATGGAGACGTGTGCCGCCGCGGCCAAGAACTCTATCCTGCCGTGCGACATCTTCAAAAGCCATGACGGGCAGCCGCGACCGATACGCACGCTGCTCACCGTCGGCTTCGCGGGAATCGGGAAAACCTTCCTGGTTCAAAAGTTTGTGTGCGACTGGGCCAGCGGCAATACCAACCAGGACGTGCACTTCATATTTCCTTTCACATTCCGTGAGTTGAACACGGACAAAGGGAAAAGTTTTACGCTTGCTGAGCTTATCCGTCGCTACGTCTGCGGGAGCAGACACATCAGCGAGGAGACTCTGAACATTATATTAGATGACCTGCAGAAGTCCGGGAAACAGGACTATGAAAGCAGCAGGATCAAGATCTTGTTTGTCTTGGATGGACTGGATGAGTGCAACTTTAAAATGGACTTGAAGAATCAGATGAAAGTAGACATGGATGTGAAAAAGCCCTACCCGCTGGAGGTGCTCCTGGCGCACCTCATCAAGAGGAACCTGCTTCCTTGCTCCCGGGTTTGGATCACCACGCGGCCCGCGATATCCCCTCCGACCTCATTGACAGCAGGACAGAGGTGAGAGGATTCAGCGATTCCAGGAAGCTGGAGTACTTCAGGAAAAAGTTCCCAAATGAGGAGCGTGTCATTGAGCACATCCGAAAAACTCGCACCATCTTCATCATGTGCCACCTGCCCATCTTCTGCTGGCTCACTGCTACAGTTTTTCAGGATCATTTGGACAAAGGGAAGGAGGGAGAGCTTCCCAGAACGCTGACAGACATGTACTCGGAGTATGCTTTTAACCAGCTGGACAAGTCCAAGGAGCGACAGACGACAGAGTACGCCGATTACATGAAAGCGCTAGCAAAGCTGGCGTTTGACCACACCATGAGTAAGCAACAGATCTTTTACGAGGAGGACCTGGCGAAAAGCGGATTTGATTACAGCCAAGCTGCAAAACACTCCGGAATATTCACTGAGGTGTTTAAGGAGGTCCGTCCGCTTAGAAGAAACCAACAGGGCAAGATGTTTCAGTTTGTCCATCTGACCATCCAGGAGTATTTTGCCGCATTCCACGTGATGATTTGCCTCTTCCACGACAACAAGAACATACTGGCTGATTCAGAGCAGGCACTGGAGTGTGTCTTCCAAGAAGAAGAAGAAAAATCAGAAGAAACAGAATCAGAAGATGGAGAAAAAGAATCAGAAGAAGAAACAGAATCAGACGATGGAGAAAAAGAATCTGAAGAAGATACAGAAGATGAAGGGGGTTGGAAAATCAGAGGTTCACCGGTCTGCTCTCCAGAAAGCCTCGGAGAGTGAAGGAAACTTGGACATATTCATCCGCTTCCTCTTTGGCCTTTCCTTGGCGTGCAACCAGAAACTAGTGGGGGAACTGCTGAAAGCTCCTCAGGACTGCAGACGAAGCAAGCCAAAGACTGTCAAGTTGATCAAGGAGCGGATAAAACAAAACACTCCACAGAAGAACATCAACTTGTTCTACTGCTTAAAGGAGCTGAAGGACGACTCTCTGCTGAAGCAGTTTCAGAAGAAAAATCGTTCCAGACAATATCGTACAAACAGCATGCCAAATGACATGTGGTCAGCCTTGGCCTTCTTTTTACTGACACACGACAAAACCATGAAGTCCTTTGACCTGGGGCGTTATTCCCCATTGCCTTTGGGGCTCGAGAAGCTGTTGGTGGTGGTCAAGGCTTCTCAACGATCAAGGTGCGTGATTTAAAGTCTTTTTAAAGTAAAAAAGATCCAAAAGCACAATGGCAAATCCAAAAACAAGTGCAACAAGTCACAAAACATGATGACTCAACAAAACAACTGCAAATCACAAAACAGGCAAAAAGAAAAAGAATCTGAAAACAATTGCGTATTACAGAACCCAACAACAAATCTGAAAGAACGGAAATGAGCGCATTCACTCCCAAAGACATGTTTTTACATTTTTTTGGGAGCACTTAGGTTTGCTACCAAAGACTTATAGAAAAAAAATCCTTCCAGTCCTTTAAACTAATGATGCACGATAATACATTTTCAACCGATAACCGACAATTTCCTCCTCGTCCCAGCCGATGATCGATAATGTCAAGCCATTAATTCTATTAAACGTTATATGTAAAATTTTAAAGTATACACAAGAGCAAATATTACTGTGTAAAAATAGAATTTTTTTTCTCGTTTTTTCAACATCAAATATGAACAAGTAGTAAATTCCAACATCTAAATCTGACATTGTGTAATGGTAAACTTTTGGCAACAATTACTTAGAGTAGATACCTATGTTGCACAAAAATGCCTGGAAAAGTAAGCCATTCCTAACATGCATATATAACATTACTACACTGCAAAAGCACACCTCCTTAAAACCAGTTAAATTCCCATGTTTTCAGTATAAATCTATTGGAAATAAGTGAAACTATCTGCCAGCGCTTCAAGTACATTTCACTCAGATTTCTTGAAATAAGAAATTTAGCTAGCTGAAAATAAGCTTAACAGCCTTATTTCAAGCAATACATTAATATATTTAATCCTAAAAAACATGTTTGTCAGAGATGTTCTTTATTCAAGAATAGGTATGGTTCAAAACATTATTGGAAAGCATTTTTTTTCTTGATTTTGGTGAAAAATGACCAAGTTTTTAGATGTACGGGCTTAATAAGAACAAATGGTAATATTTGCTTCAAGTAAGTGGAATAATCTGGCGCATTCCTCCGTTAACTAGTCTTTAAGACTCAAAACAAGATGGAGAAAAAATTATTTGTCTAGATTTAAGAAAACTGATCTGATGAAGACGTCATAAATAGACACGTGCCGGTTACTGGTTTCAAGGTTTACCGTGGTATGAAAACCTCACGGTTTCAAAACCACTAAAATTTTCCGTCATACCGTAGAAAATGTTAGCCTAGTCTTATTTGGGAGAGCAACTTCGTCAAGGTTGTAAATCTCATGGCCACTGGGAAACAAGCTTGAATGAAGGGAAAAAGAATAGCGTCTGTTGTGAACGACAAGCCGTTGATGCGGATCCAAATCGCAGACCAAAAAACAAATAGTGAATGTTTGTATTCAATAAGTACAACAAAGGGAGCACGCCAAAATTGCGAGTATAACAAAGTACAACTAAGGGAGCACGCCTAAAAGGCGAGTATAACAAAGTAGTGATGGGTCCAGTGATACAAATGCGCCGGCGCGCGCAACCAGCTCATGGAGCAACCCCTGCGTCGGCACGCATATCGCTACAAGAAAATCACGTGACCGATGCATGAACTCATTGAACTGTGTCCACACAGTCACGACGCGGCAAACCGGTTCAAAAGGAAGCGCGTCTGTCAACGGGATGGAGCTGCTGAAACAATCCACATCTCACGGTTACTTCCTCGTTGTCTACATGCTGTGGAAATGGACGTAAGATAGGGAAAACGCACTTGTCATCTTCCATTCAAAATACAATTAATTTTAAGGTCAATCTTAGTTTATTAGTGTGACGGGTGCATGCGGGTCCGTCGTTTGCGGTAAATACGTGCGGGCAGTTGTGTTAGCTTAGCGGTCAGAGCAAACGCCGTTTATCCCCGACGTGTCGTGCGTGTGGTTTCGAGTCCTGGTCAGAACGCGTTGAACAGATTGCGGCGCGTTTCTAAGTCTGTTGATTTTACTATTAAAGTTATTTTTTTGCAGGTGAAATGTCGCATTTGTACTTTGTATATGACTAACCTGTCATATACAAACAGTTCCCACCTCCTCAATGCTGAAGACTTATTGGGCCAAGCATGAGAATGAAGTCTCTGATAATCCCAAAATAAACAAAGGTATAGCCATTCCTTTACTTTCCCACGGTCACTTTTTAGAAATCTATAATTAAGCTATAATTTATATAAATATTTATAGAAATTTATCATTTTAATTTATGTTTATTCATAAAATTTATTTTTTGTCCACTTCAATTTCTTTCTGACGGGCCATGGTAGCACTTAGATGACGAAGTGGGGAGTCAAGGAGGCAATGCAACTGTAGATGAAATTGCAAAAGTGCAACGATGCACGGCCGAGCCGAACATGGCACGCAATGCAGATTTTCTTCAATACTGGAGGAGCCAATGGCCATCTTATCCAAACCTCTTTCAACTGGAAATTCTTTTGCATGCTGGCATCGTTGGTTCCATGCGAGTGTGTTGTCCACAGCAGGATTGTTTAAAAAAAAAAAAAAAGTAACCAACCAAATTTTAAACATTTAAAAAAGTTTTTGAATAAAATTTTATCAAAACAAAAAGTCCACAGGCACTCCTCATTCACCATTCATTATTACTTACATTTTCACATTATAATATATGTTCACATAATTTAAAGATATGGAATAATGCAATATGAATGCAAAGACTTAAATGATTTGATTTTACATGCCATGTCATCAATTCAGTGTCAGTCTGTCAAGTGGGTTGCCTGTAGGGACTTTTATGTCCAGCAGGTGTCAGTATTCAATGACACAGTATCCACACTGTCTCAACACAGTGTGTCACTGTTTCGACACGCTTCATGAGGTCTCACGGACCCATCACTAAAGTACAACTAAGAGAGCACGCTATAAGACGCGAATATAACAGAGTACAAAAATCTAACTACAACGTCCACAAGGGCATAAAAGTAAAATGATCAAACCAGGACACGACCGTAGAAACATCGGGAAGCTCGAAGGATGATGCACACACAGCGGTAAGCAAGGCAAGAACACGCAAACAAGCAATAGTCCGACACTCGCAGACGGTGACAGGTAGAGGTGTGCAAAATTTCCGATTCTTAGATTATTCGCGATTTGGCCGTTAAAGATTCGAGAACGATTCACAAACATCCAAATTCCGATTATTAAAATATGCGAAGTAAAGCGGAAGTACACAACACTCAGCGCGGCGCGCGGTCTTCGGGACGGAACGGAGCAAGAGTAGCTAAACATCATGCTTCCCATTACCAGGCCCCTCGGTTAATGCCAATGCTCAACTCACGGCTCTAGCTCACCTCATGCAACGAGATTAAAAAAACACACCAACATACCTGACTGCTGCCGAAAAGCTGCTTCAAACTACATCCATATAATGTTACGGTGGATATCATTTATATAGGACTAGATGCACTACAGCTTTGGAAGTGTTAGCAGCACATCTAAAAAAAAAAGCTAGATGCGGGCGTTATAAACGGCCGCCATCTTAAAGCAGTACACTTCCCTGCAAGGCTGTTGTAGCGAACCTTCCAAGCACACCTAATTAACTTTTTATCTAAAATACTCCTAAATCGGTAAAATATTGACTTGAATCTATCTTTAAAATAGTTTTAAAACTTTCACATGTTGAAAGTAGACAAAAGGGAAATTATGGAATAACGGGAGCAATTTTAACAAATTTAATGGTTGATTCACAACATTAAATTAATTGAATGTAGTTGAAAGCTGCTGATACAGAATGGGGACTGGAGTTTTTTATTTAATGTTATTTTTGTATATTTGTTTACTGCTATATGTCAACTTGATACTGAAATAGTAGTGTGGTTTAGCCTGAGAGTATTTTTGAACAATTTTGGAACTAATGTACAAAACATAAAAAAAAATAAATAAAAAAAAAAAAAAACGAGAAAAAAAAGGAGGGAGGTGCATCAATAATCGTTTTATAATCGAATCGGAGCCTCTGAATCGTAATCGTAATCGAATCGTTAGGTGCCCAAAGATTCCCAGCTCTAGTGACAGGAGTCCTTAAATAATGAGCGCCCCTAATGCGCCACAGGTGTGCTGCCACGGCCCCGCCCTCCAGCTGAATCAGATGCTGGAATGAAAAAAGAACTGAGAAGGCATACAGATATGACAGCGTCAAAGATCGCTGATTGCGACAGATGATCTTGCCCTAACCAAAAATGCACGTTCGCTGGAAAAGGACAGGTCTCACTCCCAATGTTTTTTTGAGATGAAACCGTTACACAACAATATTTATATTTTAACTTATTAACTTTATGTCTTTTTAACACAACGGCATGACATGTAGACTAGAGTTGACACAATGGCTGAAAATGGCGAAACTTTGAGCTTTTTGCCCCCTCCAAAAAAACAAAAAAAGTTGTGCAGTAAATATTTTTTGATTTTATTTAGAGGCGTTTGTTTTGTTTTTTTTTTGTTTTGTTTTTTTCTAATAGCAATTATTTTTGTTCTTGCTCAAATCTTGAGCAAACACAGCTGTGCCTGTGGATAGCCTATAAGTTCTATTCATTTTAATTTTATTTAAAATATGTTATCTGTTTATTTATTTTAACATTATATTCATGTAACAATTTGCAAATATGTTCTGAAATATAAAAAAAAAATCCAAGATTTTTTTTTTAACCCATACATCTCAAAATGACACACTTTGGAGCTATAATTGCAATACCGTGATACCGTCAAAATCTCATACCGGCACATGCCTTGTCGTAAATTTATAGCGTACTGAATGCATCACTGACTGATTGACTTCTTGTGAGTGTGGTTTGGTGCATGTTGAAATGATCATCTAACCACTGTGCCGGAATGATAAACATGCTTACTTGACTGACGTCACATGTCCAAATGTCTGTGATGAAACTGATGTGATCGGCATGCGTTTCACGAAGAATGGTGGACGTACAGTATAAACTGCATGATTTTTTCATCCGGGGCTTTGGTTCTCGGGTCACTTCAGTAAAAAAAAAAAAACGTCTCTCGTCCGACCGAGCCTGGCACCTCCTCCCGCCTGTGCTCTTCAGTCCGTCCGGCCCGCAAGTGAGCACCTGCGCCAGGCCTCTGTCTGTCCGTGGTGCTTAATGAGTTGAACTGGAGATGAGTGGGGCGGGGCTGCCCGAGACCGAGCTGCCAAAAGAGTCTCTCGATCGTCACAAGCCCCGTAACTTAGCTTAGTTTATGTTTACGTTCGCTTTAGCCTTCGCGCTAGCAGCAGCCTCGTATTCGTTCCAAATATCTTTGTGATGCAGCTTTAATTGTCTTATCAGGTTAGTGGTGTTGCATGAGGACGCTTTCTTTCCGCCTCGTGGTACTTCTGCAGTGCGTGTTTTTGCAGATGGCGAGAGCACCGTTTGTTTCACACACAGAAAAATCAACCCACGCTGGTGACAGAGCCGCCACGACATCCAACTACCTCAACCATGTCGCGTCACTCATGCATCAGGGGCTTCCGAGGGTGGAGGGGTTGAGGAGGCGGCAGTGCAGAATTGGACAAAACTGCTTCGATTGCGCACAATTGGAGGCCAAATCAAGTATCAAATTATCGGATTCCATTATCGGTTGATTTTTTTTTTTTATCTGTTATCTGAGTGACGTCATAATTGCCACTATCGGCCGATAATTATCGGTAACCGACATTATCGTGCATCTTTACTTTCAACTGTTTGTAACTGAACAGAATCTCCAGCTCTCCAGAACGCTACCAAAGGCGTATAGAAAAAGGAAATTACTCCTAATCTTCAACTGCTCATCACTGTAGAATGGAAAAGAGTCAAAACATTTTGTGAAAAAAAAATAAATGTTTGTGTAGCCATCAAACACAATATTCTGTAGTGCTTGACAAGTCGGCCAAAATCATCGCAACTGAACAGAAGACGGTGTCTTCTGAAAAACGGCTGGGAGTGAAAGCGTTAGGAAACCGGAAATGGTTGGCACTGGTGCCGAAGTTGACTCGCGGCTGTTTGGACGAGAGGAAAGACGCATTTCAAGAGGTCTTTATATAGCTGGGTCTCTTGCTTTCTTTTGATTTGATGATGGTTCTGTGTGATTCATTGCGAGGATTTCATGCTGCTCACTGAGATGAACATTTTTCATTGCTGGCCAGCCTTAATTTCAATGTATATGGCGGCAAAGAAAATGTTGACCTGAAGTTCATCCTGAAACACTTGCAAATTCAGAATCTTGAAGAATGTCAACTGCGTTGAAATTCGAGGAAATTCCGAGTTTCAATCTTGAATTCAAAAAACAAAACAAACAAAAAACATCGCGGTGGGACTAGATGAACGGCCTTGTTTTCGACGTCCAAAACAAATGAAGACTGCATAACAGTCAGCACATGAGCGTTCCTGTTGCTCACATCCTCACTTGAAAATAAAATGCAAAATATCGAAAAAAGGATTAGTTTTCAGATTTGTCATTGGGTTTTGTTTTTTTATTTGTCATCTTGAAATAAAATCTGTTCTTATTATTCAAGGCAGCGGACCAAAGTCAGCAGGCGTTATGTTTGGCTCACGTCTTCCTCCTGTCTGTGTTCTCCAGTCTACATGGTTGTAACCTGGACAAAGGCAGCTGTCACCTGCTGGCTTCCGTTCTCAGCTCTCCATCCAACCTGAAGCATCTGAATCTGAGCTACAACAATCTGTCTGACGAAGGGGTGGCGATCCTCTCGAAAGGACTGGCCAGCCCAAACTGCATCTTAGAGTCCCTCATGTAAGGAACTCCTCCTGTTCATAATTTTCTGTGGTTCCGGTCAACCAATCAATAGAATCACTGCTATTATTAGCAAAAAGAATGATTCACTCAATGTGGTGGTACGAAACAAACATCCTTGTTGACGACATCCAAAACTAATAAAGACTGTTACAGACAGCACATGAGCGTTCCTGTTGGTGACATCATGACTAGATCATACAATCCACCATATCGATAAAACGATAAATCAGGTTTTGTAATTTGCCTTTTTGTCATCTTGAAATAAAATCTATGATTATTATTCAAAGCAGCATACTAAAGTCAGCAGGTTGTATGTTTGGCTCACGTCTTCCTCCTGCCTGTGTTCTCCAGTTTAAGAATGTGTGGCCTGGACAAAGACGGCTGTCACCCGCTGGCTTCCATTCTCAGATCTCCAGCCAACCTGAGGCATCTGAATCTGAGCTGGAACGCTCTGTCAGACAAAGGGGTGGAGATCCTCTCAAAAGGACTGGCCAGCCCAAACTGCAAATTGGAGTCCCTCACGTAAGGAGCTGCTCCTGTTGGTAATCTTCTGTGGTTCCGGTCGAGTAATCAATGGAATCACTGTGTAATGAGCAAAAAGAACAATTCGCTCAGTGTAGTCGTACGAGAAAAACGTCCTTGTTGACGACATCCATAATAAATGAAGACTGTTACAGCCAGCACATGAGCGTTCCTGTTGGTGATTGAAAATAGAACATGAACACAAAAAAAAACATGGACTGGCTCATTAGCAAGTGAAAAAGGGGTAAATGGAAGTCTGATAATATTAAAAATAATTCACTTAATAATGCTAGGGTCAATTCTATCGTCACATCATATAGGAAGACAATCTAAATTAGCCATATACATAACTGAACACATTATATAATGCATATAAGGTTGCTTAAAAGTTGGTGGGGACAATTTGAGCATCCTAAAAAGTTGGTAGTGTTTTGTCCCTATCGTCCCTATGCAAACCTATGCCCTTGGATAAAACGATTAGTTTTTTCATATTTATCACAGGGTTTTGTGATGTGCTGTTTTTTTTTTTGGTAATCTTCCTGGTTCCCTTCCTGACTTCACGCAGTTATATCATTTGTTGCAGGCTGACACTTTGCAAGATCACGGATAAAGGATGCGTTTTGTTGGCCGAGGCGCTCAAGTCAAACCCCTCCCATCTTCAAAACCTATTGCTGTGGGGTAATCCAATAGGTGAAGAAGGAAGGAGGGTCTTATCGCACGTCCAAGAGGATCCAAGCTATCGCCTGCAGACTGTCGGGTAGGATCAAAACAATGTTGCTTGTCAGAGTTTTCAGGGTTTCTGCTAGAATTTTTTGAAGCTGTTGTGGTGGTGGGCTGCATCGGATTCAGACAGCTTGCCGTGGTGGAATTTTTTTCATATCATGACAAATAAGATTTTTTCTTTTTTTAAAACAATTTATTATATTATTGATTACTATCAATACATTTCATTTTTTCCAAGAAGAACCATGAACAAGATCTACTTGCAAAGTTTGCATCCTGCCTGCACTTGATTTTTAAAAAACAATTTGAAGGCTCTTTCATGAAGGAAATCAGCAATAAGTGGTCCTTATATAGTCAATGTGATGCGTGCCACCAGATTGTCCCCAGCCGGTTCCTCAGGTCTGTCTCAGTCTTCACCCATACAAAAAAAAAAATAATAATAAGAGCAATGCGAAATGAAGACACACAAAAAAAAAATAAATAAGAGCAATGGGAAGACACAAACATCTGTAATTTACATACACGTAAACTGGATTAGCCGTTAGGACTACAGTATTTCAAATCCATGTTTTCAAAGATTACATTAGTCAATGCAATTTAAGTCAAAACTGAAATGTCTTTGAGGGAGTTACTTTTCTGATTGTTTGAAAGTTAGTCCCTAGTACAAACCGATATAAAAATATATTTGTTTCAATGTGATGAAAAATACTTATTTCAATGCAAATTCACCATCTGTTTTGTAATTTTTGGGACAAGCGGTGTGCCAAGTTATAAACAAACCTTTTTCAACACCGTACCTTTAACACCTACGCCAATGTTGGCCGAATTTGCATGCCTCTAATGTTGCCTTTATATTTCAAAGAAAAAATTGTTTACAATGGCCAGGTTGGGTCCCTTTTTTCAGGACACCATAATCTTCATATCCAAATTGTTGTTTTCTTCACTGACCAATGATAATCAACATTTTAGAAAATTTGTGATGTTGATGTCCCATTGACAACCAAACATGCTCGACCAACCGTTTTGAAGCTTGATAATATTTATTCAACTTGTTAGGGTAAACATTCGACAGAACAAAATAAGAATGAATAGTTTTATGTTTGACAATTCAACACAAACAGCAGGTATGGTCATAGGTGTTTTTGTCCTTTATATACAGTGTAAAATAGGGAATATATAAACATATGTATCATCTAACATATATATCATCTAACATAAAAAGGGTTTGGAGGATATCGCTTTGTGAGGTGAGGAATTGTACACATCACCTTATCAAAAGTATACACAGGTACATGCAATCAACCTCCTCGAACACACACATCTACAGTATATAAAAATTGAAAAGATTGATAGTGAAGAAAAAAATATCAAATATAACATTGAAAAAAAAAGTCCTTAAAAAATATCGACAATAACCTAGTCCAATTCAATTTTTCCAGGCGTGCGACTTAAGAAAGTTTGCTCTTGAACAGAACATGGAGCTATGTCAGACAGCCCACTCGCCACTCTTGCAACGTTTGCGCGCTGTTGTTACTCGCCGAGACGCCGGCTCATCCGAGTAAAACAACGGCAAATCCGGCTCATCCTCTTCCTTGAGTTGATGAAATTATGCATAAGTTTGCGCTAAACTTAGTTTTCGATTTATTCCGCACGTTTCAAAGTTGCTCGCTCAATCCAACCGGCCGTCGCTCGCTACGTTGCCTCCTTCTCCTTACGTGGCGCCTCGCTCGGCAATTTATTAAAAAATGTTAACATTACGTCCCTCCTTCTTGACCCCACAACGGCTCTTGGGATATGTCGTCTTTGGTGGTGCTTTCAGTTTTGAAAAAAGACAAGAAATGATGGAAATATGGACATAAACACATGGTCCATGCAGCGTTTTAATACTTATTTGTGAGTGCAATAAAACTCGAATGACATTATCTCCCGTTTTACTTGACTTGAAGTCAAAACTGTTGTGGACCTCAACTTACGCACTTTCAAATGAGACCAGGCAGTTGCACATGGGTGACGTAACTACAGCGTGACGAGACTTCAAAGATAATATGGGTAAAGGGTTGCAGCCGACACATTCGGTGTTACAAGGTTAAAGCGCCTGTGACCCGATAAAAAAAAAAAAAATCTTAAATAGCATTATTATTCATTCATTCATTCATTCATTTTCCATGCCGCTTGTCCTCACGAGGGTCGCGGAGGTGCTGGAGCCTATCCCAGCGAACTACGGGCAGTAGGCAGGGTACACCCTGAATTGGTTGCCAACCAATCGCAGGGCACTCTGGGGAAAAAAACAACCAATCATGCGCACACTCATACCTATGGAAAATTTAGAGTGTTTAATCAGCCTACCACGCATGTTTTTGGGATGTGGGAGGAAATCGGAGTCCCCGGACAAAACCCACGCAGGCACGGGGAGAACATGCACACCCCACACAGGAAGGCCGGAGACCAGGATTGATCACATGATCTCAGAACCGTGAGGCGGATGTGCTTACCACTTGGCCACCGTGCATTATTATTGGAAATAAAAGTTTTGATATTTTTTAATATTTTGAGACGATTTGACTATATACAACAATTTGGCAAAGCGCAGATGACGAGAAATGAGTCTTTTAACCTGCAGTTTAGCCACTCCTGTCATTACAGCGATCTAGCGCCTACAGCTGCAGAGCAGCAAAATGTCATCATTGTTTTAATCTCTCTACTCCAGTATTTTTACAGGATATTCTTTTTATTTAAGTATTTTTCCCCAAATGCTAAATAAATGGTATGTTCGTGACAAATAACAGTCTTGTGCCAAATGGAATATGAAGTATCAAAAATGTATTTATTCAGTACGGCAGAGCTAAACTACTGCATAATGGTCAAAACTACCGACTTCTTAAACCTCCCGAACGGTATTTTATGTCACCGGAGTTTGTCCGGCTTTTGTCATTTCCCTGTCCCGGCTTCGAAGACTGAGGAAAAAGCGTAAAAAAAAAACTGGAGGCGTGACAGCTAGGCAACATGCTAACCCGAGCCGAGCGGCACTTCCAAGTCTCTTTCTCGCCTTTCAAAAAGGAAAAAAATCACACAAAACTACCCCGGCACGTGTAACACAAGGCAGCGGGGGTGATTGTCTTCACCGATCGGCAAGCCACCGGCAGCGAGCGAGTTTGGGCTCGGCAGCCAGGCAGTGCCCGTCGCCGGGGGCGCAGAGGGGAATGAACGCTGAAAATAGCGCATTCTCAGTGGACAAACTGGCCGACGTCTGCCTGATGCCAAGCCGAGGATAGCCTCTATCGGCGGGCTTGCGAAGAAGACCGAAGGGGGGTGGAAGTCTGGACACAATGGAGAACCGCAAACGTGAGCGCGTGGCTGCCCGAGCACGGACGCTCGTCGGCCGGCATCCATGGTGCGCGACGAGTCGCAGGTCGTCGGCCGAGTGGCCTTCTTGGTGGACGGGGAGCATTGTCACCCACAAAATGCAAGCCTCCTCCTTATTAAAACGTGTGCCATGATCCCAGTGTTTCACAAAAATCTCATTTTCGTAGCGCGGGATTAAAAAAATGGACTTGATATATTGATCGCTTCCACACACATCCTAGCTGTCCTTTTCATTCAGGAGCATAAAATACCGCATGAAGTAGGAAAGAAACATGCTTTTTTTTGTGTGTCACGGGCATTTGAAGTTAAAACAATACAATTATGATGAATAAAAATAATAGTTCCACAAACTTTTCTCAGTGGACAAACCGGCCGACGCCGGCACGCGTGGCTGCCCGAGGCTAAGCCGAGGCTAGCCTCGATAGGCGGGCTCGCGAAGAGGACCGAAGGGGGGTAGAAGTCTGGACACAATCGAGAACTGCAGATGAGAGCGCCTGGCTGCCCGAGCACGGACGCTCATCGGCCGGCGACCGTGGCGTGCGACGAGCCATCGGTCGTCGGCCGAGTGGCCTTCTGGGTGTACAGGGAGTCAGCCACAAAATGCAAGCCGCCTCCTTGTTAAAACGTGTACCATGATCCCAGTGTTTCACATAAATCCCATTTTGGTAGTGCGGGATTCAAAAAATTGAATAAATATATTGATCGCTTCCACACACATGCAAGCGGTCCTTTTCATTCACTAGCATAAAATACCGCGTGGTATAAGAAATACACATGCTTTTTTTGTGTCACGGGCACTTGAAGTTAAAACGATACAATTATGATAAATAAAAATAATAGTTGCACAAATCTTAAACTCACCTTGATTTATGTGGGACAGCCAGGGCTTGAACTTTGCCATTTCTGTCCATGTTTGGTCCGAGCCAGATAACCTGCGTTTGCTTTCAGTTCTCCTTCCCTGGAGCGTCTTCCTGAGCTGAGTGTAAAGCTGTGATCTTGCATCATTCCGCTTTTGAACACGTTATCGCAACATTAAAATACAACGCTTGCCATAACCATTTGGTTATTTCTACTCCTCCTTTCACTGGCCTGTGGCAAATAAGCTCCTAGGACGCAACGATTTGGGTCATAGACATGCCATAAAGAACTTCAACGTTATGTCCAATGTCCATATTAAGGTTGTTTTCAAAGGCTTAAACACTGGAATTCCATTCATCAAATGGAATAGCTTTCTACGGATATTTTTGCCCCCGATTTCCAACTCCGCAGAGTCCGCGCCGACGTCAGGCGGAAGTTTACAACAGGAGAACTGATGTGATTTTCAAAATAAGGCGTGTAAAGGAACAATTTGTATTTGACGTGCTATTTCAGATGACTTATGGCAAATAGCGCTTAATTAATTATATAGACGTCTTGTTTAATTATCCAAATTATAAATTAGAATGTTTCTTTAAATCTTTCAAAAAAAAAAAAAGGCGTGGCAGCGCGCCTCAATCTTTTTATATGGAGGGGACACCCTGGTGTTTATTCATGTTCAATTCCTTTTCTTTGTGTCTTTCTTCAGGGTTTAATTGTACTGCTAAGAAGAACGTTTGATCCCTGGTCTCAAGAAGGGCGAGACATTCCAGATGTTCATTTTTAAAAGACGTTGAGCCCATTTGTTCTTCAGATTTAGTTCGATGCTACGTACTGTCCAACGACCTCAAGAGCACCAGGTATCGGCGCAAACGGCAAAAGCGGCCACGCTCACCGAATTTGAGGAGGTTCGTCTGCCGGCGTCGGGTGTTTTGCTGCAACACCGCTCTACCATGCTGCCACCAAACAGCTGGCAGTTATTTTCTGCCATGAATTGGAATATGTTTGTCACGAGTAAACGTCCAATCCATTTGGACTGGGATGGAATGACCAAATGGATTGGACTTCCAGCACCGCCGACGGCAGCCAATGAGTTCAATAAATACCTTATTAAAGTTCAACTCATGTTTGTCACAAATTCAGAAAAAGGTAACACGCACACTTGAAATTGTTTTGCTCATTTTGACGTCAATGTTTTAAAAATGATCATTTTCACTTCTTCATGTCAAAAAGAGGATCTAATGTTATTTTGTAATGGACCTGTAAAACCCTAACCTGAAATGAAAGTTGAAAAATCACCAAACAATCCACAAAAACTTGAATAAATACACTGGAAATGTTTCATCCACTTAAAAGGTATTCCTAATGGTAAAGAAAAATTGGTACTAATCACAGCGAGAGGGCAATTTTATAGAAGATGAGGATGCTTTACAATTACCTGGACAGATGTCCATGTTATTTTTATGACATTTATGAACAGTATTATGGCCAAACAAATAACGCTACTCGGATGACATTATTTCAAATATTAATGATCGGTAATTCCTCAGCACTTGAGTATTCTTTTCACCAAAGGATGTTTTTTTACTTGTACTTGAGTAAATATTGTCAAATGATTGATGATGAAATTTTACTGAAGCAATATTACGATATTTGGAAGTAACGCTACTCCAACTTGAGTATAATTTTTGGCCACCTACTTTTGGTTAAGTCACGAACGATTATCGTAGGCCAAATTAGCAGAGTAGCATTTTTTCTTCGACTCAAGAAAATGTCAAATGGATGGCGTGGTGAAACTACTCTAGAAGTAATTTTTTCTTCAAAAGTTAGTCGAAAAGTAAATGTAACTCGCCCTGAGAGAAGAGAACTCTTTGACGTCGCCGGACCAGCTTCTAGCGTTCCGACAGGATGAAGGGGAAAAGCAAACTTGTGGACATCGATTCAAAAGTTTCAATCATTTAGACGGTGCTGGCAGCCAATGTAGTAATACAGACATTCTAGTCGTTGAAAAATTGGCTAGCAACCTACTGCTTCCTTTTTTAAACATGTCACCTTTTGAAAACAATATGTGGCTTCTTGGCAGGACAATAAGGTGATATATCACCATTCTGATATATAGTCATTACCCTGATACACTCCCGTTCAAAAGTTTGGGGTCACCCAGACAATTTTGTGTTTTCCTTCAAAAGTCACTTTTATTTCTCAAATGACGTGCAAAATGAATGGAAAATACTGTCAAGACATTGACAAGGTTAGAAATAGGGTTTTTTATTTGAAATGATAATTTTCTCTTTCAAACTTTGCGTTTATCAAAGAATGCTCCCTTTGCAACAATTACAGCTTTGCAGACCAATGACATACTAGCTGTTAATTTGTTGAGGTCATCTAGAGAAACTTCACGCTTCCAGAAGCACCTCCCGCAAGTTGGATTGGTATGATGGGCACTTTTTGCGTACCATACGGTCAAGCTGCTCCCACAACAGCTCAGTGGGGTTGAGATCTGTTGACTGTGTTGGCCACTCCATTACAGATAGAACACCAGCTGCCTGCTTCTTTCCAAAATCGTTCGTGCATAATTTAGAGGTGTGCTTTGGGTCATTGTCATGTTGTAGGATGAAATTGACTCCAATCGAGCGTTGTTCACAGGGTATGGCATGGCGATGCAAAATGGAGTGATAGCCTTCCTTATTTAAAATCCTGTTGACCTTGTACAAATCTCCCACTTTACCAGCCCCAAAGCAACCCCAGACCTTCACATTACCTTCGCCATGGTTGACAGATGACATCAGGCACTCTTCCAGCATCTTTTCAGTTGTTCTTTGATCCAAAGTCCAAACACCTCAAACTATGATACGTCAGTCCATAACACTTTTTGACAATCATCCTCTGTCCAATGTCTGTGTTCTTTTGACCATATTAATTGTTTCCTTTTATTAGCGTGCCTCAGATTTGGCTTTAAAAAAATTTTTTTTTTTTTTTTTTTGCCACGCTGCCCCAAAAGCCAGCATCCCGGAGTCATCTCTTCACTGTCGACATTGACACTGGCGTTTTACGGGTACTATTTAATGAAGTTGCTATATGAAGACCTGAGAGGCATCTATTTCTCAAACTAGAGACTCTTATGTACTTGTCTTTTGCTCGGTTGTGCAGCGGGGCCTCCCGCTTTTCTTTCTACTCTGGTTAGATCTTGTTTGTAGTGCTCTCTGAAGGAGTGGTACACAGCGTTATAGGAAATCTTCAATTCCTTGGCAATTTCTATTCTAGCTGTCATTTCTAAGAACAGATTGTCAAGTTTCACGTGAAAGTTGTCTTTTTTTCTGGCCATTGTGAGAATTTAATCAAACCCACAAAGGTGATGCTCCCGATTGTCATATCTGTATGCCTTCTCAGTTGTTTTTTCTTTCCAGCATCTGATTCAGCTGGATGGGCGGGGCCGTGGCCGCACACCTGTGGCGCATTAGGAGCGCTCACTATTTAAGGATTCCTGTCACCGTCTGCGAGTGTCGGACTATTGCATATGCTTGTTCCTGCCTTGCTTACCGCTGTGTGCTCATCGTCATCCTCGGTGCCTTCCGACGTTCTTCGGTCGTGTTTCTGGTTTGATCTTATTTACTTTTGTGCTCTTCTGGTTTTTGTAGTTAGGATTTTGTACTCTGTTATATTCACGCCATCTTGGGTGCTCTTTTAGTTATACTTGTTATATCCGCGTTTTCTAGCGTGCGTCCTAAGTTGTACTTGTTATATCCGCGTTTTCTAGCGTGCGTCCTAAGTTGTACTTGTTATATCCGCGTTTTCTAGCGTGCGTCCTAAGTTGTACTTGTTATATCCGCGTTTTCTAGCGTGCGTCCTAAGTTGTACTTGTTATATCCGCGTTTTCTAGCGTGCGCCCTTTGTTATACTAATTAAACACAAACATTTGTTCTATTGATCTCCTGGTCTGTGTTTTTGGATTCACATTAACGGCTTGCCGTCATAACAGAATAGTCCGACCATGGATCCCACAGACTCGGAGGGTATTCGCCACGCGCTTGCCGGTCATGGTCATATGATCAGCAAGCATGAACAATCGTTAAATGAACTAGTGAACGTGATCACCGCGCTAACCACTAGAATTGAAAATATGGCCCCACCTGCACAGTCCGGTGGCGTAGGTAACGCTGCCGCGGCGCCCGATCACTCCGCCCCGTCTCCGGTTGTTCCACCGGCTGCTTTCCGGGAGCCAGTGTTGCCACACCCCCATCGTTACGAGGGAGAACCCGGCGCATGTCGACAATTTCTGCACCAGTGCTCCCTTGTATATGACCAGCAGCCATATACGTTCGCGAGTGACAGGTCCCGTGTAGCGTATACCATGAGTCTCCTCGCCGGTAAAGCGGCCACTTGGGCAATGGCGGTAAGCAACGCTAATCCCGCAATCCGTCAGTCATTCGAGACTTTTAAAACAGTTTGTGAGAGTGTTTGATCACCCGGTTAGAGGCAAGGAGGCAGGCAGCCGCCTGCTGGATTTTTTTCAAGGCGAGCTTAGCGTGGCGGACTACTCCATCCAATTCCGCATTTTGGCCGCGGAGTGCGGTTACGATGAGGCGGCGCTGTGTGGAATTTTTCGGAGGGGGCTGTCGTCTGCGGTGAAGGACGAGTTGGCGGCCCGGGAGGATTCTTCGGGCCTGGAAGACCTTATCTCCTTGTCCGTGAAGTTGGACAATCGACTGAAGGAGCGCGAGAGGGAACGAGCCTTGGAGCAGCGGGGCCGTCGTGGGTCGTCATCGCGGTACGGTCCGGCAACGTTACGTGCAGACGGCTTCGTCGAATCACCATCAACCTCTACGCCGACGCGGAGTCCGGTCCTGGCGGGGGAGGAGCCAATGCAACTCGGCAGCGGTCGTCTTTCTACGGAGGAGCGGCGGAGACGGATGAGGGCGGGCTTATGTCTTTACTGTGGCTTGCCGGGGCACCACGTTGCCGCCTGTGACGCGATCTCTTCACGTCGTCCTGGATCTTCGGCCCCTGGGGTTCCTCTCGCCAGAGGGGGGACCAGGTTCGTACATTATGGCAATCAGTCAAATGATTTGCCTCGCAACGAGTCGATTGAACTAAAACAAACTCGAGGTGAAATGAGACTGCAATTGCCGGGAGGTTTCGCATGGGGGGGGGTTAATTTTAGGTTCACTGCTTTAATAGATTCGGGGGCAGATGAATGTTTTATAGACCAGAGTGTTGTTGATGCTCTTAAATGCCCATTAATAAGACTCTCTACTCCTAAAAAGGTTCTAGATCTCGATGGGCGACCCCTGGCGGACGTAAGGTTTATAACGCCCCCGCTTAAAACAAAGCTGTCCGGGAACCATTTTGAGGTTCGTAGCTTCTTGGTTATGCCATGTAAATCGGCTTCGGTTGTGCTAGGGCTCCCCTGGCTAAAGATGCATAACCCTAATATTGACTGGACTAAAACACAAGTAGTGACTTGGAGTTCCTTCTGTTACGCGCACTGCTTACGCTCGGCGTGCCTGCTTCCGGATCAAGCCCAAACAGTTGCCGAGCCTGTAAATTTAGTAAATGTTCCTGCCGAGTACCATGATCTCGAACAGGTTTTTAGTATAGACCAGGCAAAGACCCTGCCTCTGCACCGCCCTTACGACTGCGCCATTGACTTGCAGCCCAATGCCCCACTACCTAGCTCGAGGTTATATCAAATTTCTAAACCTGAGCAGGAGGCTATGAGAGATTATATAACCTCTTCCTTGGCAACTGGCCTAATTCGCCCTTCGTCCTCACCGTTGGGAGCGGGGTTTTTTTTCGTTGGCAAAAAAGATGGGGGTCTTCGGCCGTGCATTGACTACCGGGGCCTCAATGAGATTACTGTTAAAAACAAATATCCGCTGCCATTATTAGATTCGGCCTTCGCACCGTTAAAGTCAGCCACCATATATACCAAGTTAGACTTGCGCAGCGCTTACCACTTGGTTAGGATTCGGGATGGAGATGAGTGGAAAACCGCTTTCAAAACCCCGCTCGGACATTTTGAATACCTAGTCATGCCTTTTGGTCTGACTAATGCACCCGCTGTTTTCCAGAGCCTCATAAATGATGTGCTTCGTGACATGCTAAATGTCTTCTGTTTTGTTTATTTAGATGACATCTTAATATTTTCTAGAAACTTGCAGGAACACCGCCAACATGTCCGCATGGTCCTCCAAAGGCTTCTGGAAAATAGGCTGTTTGTCAAGGCCGAGAAGTGCGAGTTCCACCGCGGGTCAATGCAATTTCTTGGTTTCATCGTCGAAAAAGGGCAATTACGGCCTGACCCAGCCAAAATTCAGGCAGTTGCAGATTGGCCAACCCCCACTTCACGTAAGCAGTTACAAAGGTTCCTCGGGTTTGCCAATTTTTATAGGCGTTTTATCCGGAACTATAGTATGAGGGCCGAGCCCCTTACCAGGTTGACCTCTAATAAACGCCCGTTTGTGTGGTCCTCTGTGGCGGAAGCCGCTTTTGTAGGTCTTAGAAGGGCATTCACTAGCTCACCTGTCCTTGTTCACCCTGACTCAGATCTTCCTTTTGTGGTCGAGGTTGATGCGTCGAGTTCCGGAGTGGGGGCCATCCTATCCCAGAGGTCTGCAGTCAACCAGAGACTACACCCCTGCGCATTCTACTCCCGCCGCCTCACCCCCGCGGAGGCAAATTATGACGTCGGCAACAGGGAGCTGCTCGCTATAGTTCAGGCTTTACAGGAATGGAGGCACTGGTTGGAGGGGACGGAGGTGCCGTTCCAAATACTCACCGACCGTAAGAATTTGGAGTACCTCCGGGCTGCCAAGCGCCTCAACACACGCCAGGCCCGTTGGGCGCTGTTCCTGACACGTTTCAACTATGTGATTACTTACCGTCCGGGATCACGCAACGGGAAGCCCGATGCCTTGTCAAGAATTCATGAACCGGTGGAGGAAATGTCTTCAGAGGAGCCTGTTGTTCCAGAGAACCTGATCATCGGCGCACTCCGATGGGAGGTTGAGCGGCTAGTGGAAGACTCTCTACGGGGTGTTAGGGTGCCCGGAGGCTGCCCTGCTGGCAAACTTTTTGTTCCGGACGCTCAGCGTGCAGGTGTGCTAAAGTGGGGGCACACCTCGAAGTTTGCCTGCCACCCGGGTGTGTCCCGCACGTTCTTCCTCATTTCCCAGAGGTTTTGGTGGCCGGGTATGCGAAAGGACGTCATGGACTACATTTCTGCGTGTTCCATCTGCGCTCGGGGCAAATCGGCCCATCAAGCTCCAGCAGGACTTCTGCGTCCGTTGCCTGTTCCATCTCGTCCTTGGTCCCATGTTGCACTCGATTTTATTACTGGCCATCCACGCTCAAGGGGATATTCCGTCATCTTGACAGTGATTGACCGATTCTCCAAGATGGCGCACTTCGTCGCTCTCCCCAAGTTGCCTTCAGCTCTGGAGACCGCTGACCTGCTGGTAACACACGTTTTTCGTACCCATGGCATTCCGTCTGACCTAGTTTCTGACAGGGGACCCCAGTTTGTGTCTCGGGTTTGGAGAGCATTCTGCAAAGCTCTGGGGGCCACGTCAAGTATGTCTTCCGGCTACCACCCACAGTCCAACGGACAGACAGAACGGGTCAACCAGGAGCTGGAGGCTGCCCTCCGTTGCGTTTGCCAACTGCATCCGGCCTCCTGGGCCTCACACCTGTCTTGGGTGGAATATGCCCACAACACCCTCATTAGCTCAGCCACTGGGAGGTCGCCTTTTATGTCGGCATACGGGTTTCAACCACCACTGTTCCCTTCTCAGGAAGCCGAGGTCGTCGTGCCGTCCGTCCAAGTGCACCTGCGGAGGGCCCATAGAGTCTGGAGGGACGCTAGGGCTGCACTAGTCCGCACTGCAGCCCGCAACCGCCTGATTGCTGACCGCCACAGAAGACCCGCTCCGGTCTATCGTCCGGGCCAGATGGTCTGGTTATCAACGCGGGATTTGAACCTTGCTGGGACTTCCAAGAAGTTGGGCCCTAGGTTCGTGGGCCCTTTTGCTGTGGACTCTGTGGTGAACCCCGTCGCGGTCAGGCTACAGCTTCCCGGTTCAATGAAGATCCACCCAGTCTTCCACGTGTCTCTGCTCAAGCCGGTCTCCACTAGCCCCCTGAACCCTCCACCAGTGCCTCCTCCTGCCCCTCGCGTGGTTGACGGTGGGCCGGTATATACGGTGCGTACTATTCTCGATTCTAGGAGGCGGGGAAGGGGGGTGCAGTACCTGGTCGACTGGGAAGGTTATGGCCCTGAGGAGCGCCAATGGGTCCCCCGCTCCTGGATCCTCGATCCATCGCTTTTGCGGGATTTCCACTCCCTTCATCCCTCGAAACCAGGTGGTCCGCCAGGGGGCGTCCGTTGAGGGGGGGGTTCTGTCATATCTGTATGCCTTCTCAGTTGTTTTTTCTTTCCAGCATCTGATTCAGCTGGATGGGCGGGGCCGTGGCCGCACACCTGTGGCGCATTAGGAGCGCTCACTATTTAAGGAGGCCTGTCACCGTCTGCGAGTGTCGGACTATTGCATATGCTTGTTCCTGCCTTGCTTACCGCTGTGTGCTCATCGTCATCCTCGGTGCCTTCCGACGTTCTTCGGTCGTGTTTCTGGTTTGATCTTATTTACTTTTGTGCTCTTCTGGTTTTTGTAGTTAGGATTTTGTACTCTGTTATATTCACGCCATCTTGGGTGCTCTTTTAGTTATACTTGTTATATCCGCGTTTTCTAGCGTGCGTCCTAAGTTGTACTTGTTATATCCGCGTTTTCTAGCGTGCGTCCTAAGTTGTACTTGTTATATCCGCGTTTTCTAGCGTGCGCCCTTTGTTATACTAATTAAACACAAACATTTGTTCTATTGATCTCCTGGTCTGTGTTTTTGGATTCACATTAACGGCTTGCCGTCATAACACCGATATCCAACTAGCTCAAAAGAAGATCAGTTTTATAGCTTCTCTGACCACCTAAACTGTTTTGAGCTGTGCCAACATAATTGCATAAGGTTTTCTAATCATCTATTATCTTTCTAAGGCAACTAGCAAGCACAGTGTACCATTAGAACACTGTAGTAATGTTTGCTGTAAATGGGCCTCTTTACAAAACTACGTAGATATTGCATTAACGTTTCCAGCTAGAATAGTCATTTACCACATTAATAATGTATAGAGTGTTTTTCTGATTGGTTTAATGTTATTTCCATTGAAAAAACTGCTTTTCTTTCAAAAAGGAGGACATTTCTGAACTTTTGAATGGTAGTTTATATAAATGTGCATTACACTTCTGAAGCTCAATTTATTGCATTGGATATTTTATGTTCATTTATGTTAAACAAAATACTGAAAATTCCCACATTGATTTCAACATGCTTTCACGGTGTGACTCTTGAGCTACGGAGAAGAACCAATTCCGTGAATCGCTTCATCTAGTGTTAAAGATGAGAAATGCAACAGAATGTAGGCTTAAAATGCCACGATCGCGTTTTTTTCCCCAAACGAATAAAATGATTGAATCTTGTCAAAGAGTATTCAAAAATCAATGAGCAAGACTCGCACACATCCGTAGCTATTGAAATTGTGCAAGAAATATCATTTCTACTTCTGCATCGTTCAAACCGATAAAAACCGATAACGTCATCAAAGGTAAGGATTCCAGCAAAAGGAATTTGACTCAATGGAAAACAGCAGTCGGGACTCGTCGACTTGATTGTGCCACGAGTCGGAATACTAAAGTGAAAGTGGATCAGAGGAGGAAGTAAGTCCCGAAAAACGTGATTCTCGTGACAGAATTTTATTCATGCTTAAAACACAACTGTTAAACATATTTTGCATGCTTTTGTTATGCTTACATGAGAACATTGTAGCATAGAGCAGGGGTCCCCAACCTTTTTTGCACCACGGACCGGTGTGATTTGGGTCTTTTTTTCACGGACCGGTGTTCTGTCAAATTTTGCACCCTTATAAGATTTTGCTCCCAAAGCTTTTGTGGCGGTGAAAAAAGCCCTCTTTTACATTCAGTTGGACTCACAATGTTATCCAATGGTGCAAAAAAACTATTTACATCATAAACATACATGCGCAACACGGAAATGGCGTAAATTAATGCTTAACGACACGGCGAATTCACATACGGGTCACGAATTCACTCCTTCGCAGTTCGTGGGTCTTTAGGGATTGGGAAGTAGCATAAATGTTGTTTTCTTCGAGGTTGTAGGCACATCTTCTGGCTCGTCAGGTTCCCTTTTCCACGTAAAAAGTCTGTCCAAAGCTGTCTGTTATTCAGTCATTCTAGTGTGGGGGCTAATTATTTCCGGGAAGAAATGTGATTGGCGACGGCCTACGTCATACGTTATTATCGAGTCCAAGCGCGCATAGATATGCAAAACGAGATTTAGTGCTAACAGCCCAATCAATGCATTTCTATGACGACCTCCTATCCTGTAGTTGTATATCTAGAGTAGACAGGGATATTGGTGTGTTAAGCGGCACAGGCCAAAGTCAATCGGCCAGAATGCAGTCGTTAATAAATTATTTATTATTTCTGCTCGGCCTGGTACCAAATGCGCCACGGACCGGTACCGGTCTGCGGCCCGGTCGTTTGGGACCCCTGGCATAGAGCATCATTGTTATATTAACCTGTTTGAGTGTGCCTTTCCATAGCCTTGACTATTTTAGACTGAATCACAATATGGACTGTTATGTTCCTGTGTTTTCCAATATGCCTTGATTGTATACAATGGGTGACTGTGGCTTATCAGACTGAGCTCATCATCGTTTTAGCCAGTGCCGGTGTTCCCAGGTCATAACTTGAGGTGTTTTTCCCATACCGGAGATGTTTTCCTGTAACTTGAGATGTTTTTACCAGGATATGCTATAGTAAGTTTTGGTTTTGTTTCAATTCACTTTTATTTGTATAGCCCTAAATCACAACAAGGTTGTCTCAAAGGGCTTTGCAGAGGCAATATGATGCACAGTCAGAAACAGCAAATGAAGTAAACAAAGATTAATAAATAAAGTTCAAGTCCTGGGCATTCCCCATCCTTGGACCCTCCATGTCGGCAAGGAAAAACTAAAAAAAGTCCAAGCTCTTTGGGAGAAAATGAGAAACCTTGGGGAGTACCACAGTCAGGAGAGATCCACTCCCAGGACGGATACCCAGGATGCACTAGGACTGCTAATGGGAATTAGCAGACGGAGTCACAGTATGGGGTGGCGTGGCTCAGTGGTAGAGTAATTGTCCCCCAACCCAGAGGTTGTGTGTTCGATTCTCCGCCCTGATGAACACGTCTAAGTGTCCTTGAGCAAGACACTGAACCCCACGTTGCTCCTGGTGCTGCGTCACCAGTAGGTGGATGGTGAGATAGTGTAAAGCGCTTTGAGTGCCTTGAAAGGTGGAAAAGCGCTATATAAGTGTAACACCATTTACCAGTATGTAAAGCTGCAGTAGAGTAAAGGAACAAGAAGAGGTCCATCTAGCCAGATGAGACGGGGGAGGCAAAGAGGACGTCCATCCAGCCAGGGGTCCAGATAGTCAGGAGGCAGCAGCTGAAAAATAGCCCCTCCCCCATTAGGGGACACCAGGTGACTAGTGATGAAGAGACTAGTTAACTAGATATTAACATTAGAAAATAGAAATAAAGTAAGACAAGTGGTAGGTAGAGTGAGAAAAAGGAGATAGAACTCAGTGTCTGTACTTCCCCCAGCATGATAGCTTCTAATGCAGCTTAGACTGAACTGTGAGTCTAATCCGATTTCAACCAGCCTGACCATTAGCTTTGTCAAATAAAAACGTTTTTAATCTAATCTTAGATGTGTAGACTGTCTCGGCTTCTTTAATATTAGGTGGAAGCTGACTCCATAAAACGGGCTTGGTGGCTAAAGGCTCTAGCTCCGACAGTACTTTTAGAAACCCTGGGAACTACCAGTAGACCTGCATTCTTAGAGCGGAGTGTTCTGTTGGGCCGATATGGAACCAGAACGTCGGTGAGATAAGATGGCCCAACCCATTCATGGTCTTAAATGTAAGAAGGAGGATTTTTAATTTAATTCTAAACTCGACTGGAAGCCAGTGAAGGGCCTGGAGCACAGGGGTGATGTGCTCTCTTTAATTAGTTCCTGTTAAAAGTCATGCTGCTGCGTTTTGGACTAGCTGAAGACCTTTTACAGACCTTTTCGGACAAGCAGCAAGTAGGGAGTTACAGTAATCCATGTTTTTCTGCATCGTTTTTAGATAATATATATTCTAATTTCGGCTATGTTGCGCTGGTGAAAAAAGGCCATTCTGCATGTTTGTTTAATATGAGCTTGAAACGATAAGTCTGGGTCAAATAGAACTCCTAGGTTTTTAACTGTGGTGCTGGAGGCTAAACTTACATTGTCCAGAGTGACTATCCGGGCAGTTAAAGAGTCTCTCACACTTTTCGGGCCTATTATAAGGACTTCTGTCTTTTCAGGGTTAAGTAGAAGATAGATAGTGCTCATCCAGGTATTTATATCTCGGACGCAGGTGCTTAGTTTATCCACTTGCCTGATCTGCTCAGGTTTAATTGATAAATACAGTTGTGTGTTGTCAGCATAACAATGAAACTTAATGCTATGTTTTCTGATGATATTACCTAGAGGAAGCATATAGAGCGTAAACAAGATGGGCCTGAGGACCGATCCTTGCGGCACACCATAACTAACCCTAGAGTACGGTGATGATTGCTGGTTTACATTGACAAACTGGTACCTGTTAGGTAAATATGATTTAAACCAGCAGAGGGCTGCTCCTCTAACGCCTATGTCACATTTTAGTCTCTGCAATAAGATATTATGGTCGATTGTGTCAAAGGCTGCACTCAGGTCCAACAGAACCAGGATCGAGAGTAATCCAACGTCAGCGGCTAGTAACAAGTCGTTAGTTACTTTGACTAATGCAGTTTCAGTGCTATGATGAGCTTGAAAGCCAGACTGGAAATGTTCAAATAAACTATTACCCCAATGACTAACGTTACACAATCACGTGATGGCTGTATTGTGCCGCCATATTGTCCGTCATTGTGTGTCCGTATTGCAATTGATCGTAGTTTCTAAAGGTGGATTCACTTGCAAATTATGGAAGCCCCGGTGCTTTCAGACGCTGTAAACTCATTGGATGAGTTGCATAAAAGCCGTTATTTGGAAAGGCGTCGGTCGATCCAGTCGCCAGATCCATATTTGATGCCCAAACCGATGTTTCCTCCCGTCCGGTCCCGTCCCGTGCTTCAGAGCTCGTCCTGAGACCACAAAATTTCCAATCATACTCTAGTTTATGTCACGATGAGGAGTCGGGTACCCAAAATCGGCACCGGCCCGAATATAAACCGACATTTGGGCAGGTGAGCGTCACCGTTGTAACTATTGTAAAATGAAACTTGATCGGCGGTTCGACAACGGGCCGATGTGTGCCGAAAAAAGCTGCCCCGCGTGAAATGTGCCCCCTGAGGGGAGCGCTTATTGATAACGCTTTATTGAAGTGAAAACATCAAATGTTTTCATGGACTCATTACAGTAATGGATTTATGACTGTAAAATCAGATTTAAATTAGGGCTGTAAAAATTATCATGTTAATGGGCGTTAATTAATTTTTTAAATTAATCACGTTAAAATATTTGACGCAATTAACGCAGAAGACCTGCTCAGACTGATTTAAATGACAGTACAGTGAAACGCTCACTTGTGTTTTATGGAGTTTTGCCGGCCTCTGCTGGCGCTTGGGTGCGACTGATTTTATAGGCTTCAGCACCCATGAGCATTGTGTAAGTAATTATTAACATCAACAATGGCGGGCTACTAGTTTATTTTTTGATTGAAAATTTTACAAATTTTATTAAAACCAAAACATTAAGAGGGGTTTTAATATAAAATTTCTATAACTTGTCGTAACATTTTTCTTTTAAGAACTACAAGTCTTTCTATCCATGGATCGTTTTAACAGAATGGTAATAATGTTAATGCCATCTTGTTGATTTATTGTTATAATAAACAAATACAGTCCTTATGTACCGTATGTTGAATGTATATATCCATCTTGTGTCTTATCTTTCCATTCCAACAATAATCTACAGAAGAATATGGCATATTTTATAGATGGTTTGAATTGCAATTAATTAATTTTTAGGCTGTAATTAACTCGATTAAAAATTTTAATGTTTTAGCAGCCCTATTGTAAATAATTGGATTGCACAAAATATTAGTACTGTATTTAAACAACAAATCGTGGACTGGGTCACATAACCATCTTTGAACAGAAATGTATTAGTCTAAAGGTTTTCACGACCATATCCCAATGACAATCACACAGGTATGACATTTATTAGTTCAAGCAGAGTAAAATAATACATATTCACGGTACAAGAAAGTCGTTTCCGTGTGGGCGCTCCCGTCAGGGGGGACATTTCACACAGGCGGCTATTTTTCAGCACAATACCTGTTGTTGCGCTCACCTTCTTGTTGCGCGACCGTGGCGACGAGCTTCGTAGTCTCCGTCTGATGATGTCTGCGATCGTGTTGGCATCACGACTATTGATGTTTTCGCCGCTGTCTGACGGCTGTCGAAACAAACGCATCGTGGACCGAGATAAACAAACCGTGCTGCTTTAGAGATTTGCCCTTTTAACAGCGGGCACACAGTAACTACTAAAATGACAGTTTATCTTCTCTGTTACTGCAACCGACCGCCACACATGCCTTCACCATTTTGATTAATTAATGTTAACGATTGTCAGTAAGGTTTTTGGGTTCGTTTACTAGGCGGTGATTCCTGAGACAAGCAGGAAAACACGCAGTAATAGGAGGAATGTACGTAGCGGTAATATGTAAACACAATGAGCTGACGGACAATATGTCGGCACAAGTCAGGGGGGCGGTGTTACGACGTCACGTGAATGGGGTCCATAATATTCTCAGATTTTACACTAGATGCACACGTAAAACAGTCTCGATTCTTGGTTATAAGCACAAAAAAAATGGGCAGTTTGAATTTACTTAAATCTGTCGAAGAATGATGCTAGCCTCTTAGCTCGTTGTCATGATAAGGGGGCTGCCACAATGGCTTTTTCCTTTCAAAATTCTTGTGCATAAAAGCTTAAATCTCTGAAATCTTTATAGATACGGACTTAAAACTGTCTCGATTCTTTGTTAAAAGAGCAAAAAAAAACATGCAGTTACGCATCTATTTAAAGTATATATGTCGAAGAATGATGCCAATGCTGTAGCGGTTCCCATTCTCCCAATGATTTTTTTCACAACGTTTCAAATTGCATGCATGGTACGAAAAAAAAAAAAAAACATTTACTTTGAATCCTCGAACAAATCATTCCTGAGACAATCCTTCCTGTTTGTATGCGGTACAGCTTTCGTAGTTCTTCAAAAATCCAAGCTAAAATCCGGCTCGGAAAGCGCGTGTGCAGTCTTCGGCTGAATATTACTAAATGAAGCTCGGCGGCTCAGCCCCCTATGGTAAGGTGTGACACAAAGAATGACGATGTGTCAGGTCAATAGGTTATGAAGTCTATGCTTGGGGCATGATTAGAGCAAGGGTGGCAGATTCATTTTAGAAGACAGGGAAGCTGGCGTGTTGCAAGCTCCAAAACCGCTTACAAAGCGACAAATGATGTCTTTTTTGGGCCTCATCATGACATGAACACCCAAAGCTGAACGTGCCTGTTGTCAACTTAAACAAGCTTTGGTAGTTAGCACCGCTCTGGTCTTGCCAGACTATACTAAGCCTTTTATCCGAACGGTCGATAGCATAGGTTAATACATAACATCTGTTTTGACGAAAAGATATGGTGATAAACTTACGCCTATTGCCTATTATTCTTCTCGGCTTGCTAATGTTGCATGTGCGCTTCCTCATTCCGTCAGAGCTGTGGTTGCCGCTTCAGTAGCTGTAGAAAGCAGTCCAATGGTTGTGCTTTTTTTTTTTTTTTACTTCTACAGACGAACATGTTATTTTTATTACATGCACAACACTAGTCTCATATGGCCATTTTGTTATCACAACTGCATCTTACATTATAACATGGCATTGTTTGAAAAATTCAATTATTTTCGTACACAGCTCGTCAAAGAAAATTTTGTTTGGTAACACGCAATCGGGCTACGCAGTTGTGTCATCTTAGGCTGTGCTGAAAAGCGGAACCTCTTACTTCTCGTTTTTCTGCTCTGACTGCAACTTATTTCCCCATACAAGCTTGCACTATTACATCTGATAAAGCTGTCACAGTTTATACTGCTAGTCAATATGCCTTTTGTACATGCCAAATTTTCGCTCGATATATAATAATAATAATAGAGTAGTGTTGTATCAGTCGTGAACAATTCGTTCTTTTTGAACGAATTGTTTGGTTGAACAAGACCGAACTAATCACCTTCTGCACTGATTAGTTCTCGGAAGCTAGGGCTCGCTTGCTGCGTGGGAGGGCATTAAGCAAGAGGCAGTCTTGACATCGCGCACGACCAATGAGACGCCAGCCTCATCGCAGAGCGTCAGTCACTCACTTCCACGTGTGGCCAATAAGCAGCCAGCGTGCAGTGCAGGCAGGGAGCAAGACTGAGTGATGTCACTTCCCGTTCACTTACTCAGTCCTCTGGTTCCTGACTGAGCTTGTTGCTAACTTGACGTTCCAGTCACGCGGTGAACGAGTCAAAAATGAAAGGAAATGACTTTGCCACAATGTGGAGCCTATCACTTGCTGCTCAAACAGAAAAACACCACACAAACCTAGCGAGCATGGTTTAGTGTACTACCTTTCTCAACAGACTCGGGACTACATATGACGACATACTATCAAATTTACAGTGGTTTAAAACACTTTCGCGGGTAGCTACGAGGCGAGCAAAAGCTGAGCTGCGGTCACGTGACGGCAGTCCAGGGTGGAGAGAACTGTCACTGTATGGAGGCTTCATGGCAGCGATATTTACCTCATATGTGCACAGGAAAATATTGAGTATGATCACCATAATACTGATTTGCAATGAAACAGTATATACATGTCCATTTTTCCTGAGTGTTTTATTTATTTATTTATTTATTATTATTTATTATCAGTTTGGTTTTAAACCTGGTACGGCATGGTACAGATATGTGTATTTACGTTTTAAAAGAATTGGTAAATACATATATAAGTAAAAACTCCTCTGTGCTTATGTGTTTTTTAGACGCTTCCAAGGCTTTTGACCGTGTCAACCATGGAAAGTTGTTTAAGAAATTAAGCCAAGCGGGTGTTTCTAGCGATATTTTAAGAATTCTGTCATATTGGTATGCACACCAAACAATGCAAGTGAAATGGGATGACTGTGTGCCTGCCCCTTTCCACGTCACCAATGGGGTTAGACAAGGGAGCGTTTTATCTCCAATTTTATTTCATTTTTATATGAATGATTTGTCAAAGCAGTTAAGTAGATGTAAAACTGGCTGCATGGCTGGTGGGTTGGTGGTGAACCATCTTATGTATGCTGACGACTGTGTGCTTTTTAGTCCAAGTTCAGCTGGTCTCCAGCAGCTGCTCACTGTGTCTGCCAGGTACGGGGAGCTACACGATATAAAATATAATGATGCTAAGAGTGTCGTCATGATCGTAAGATCAAATGGGGATAAACAGTCGGTCTTCTCTGACTTTAAGTTGGCTGGTCAAGAATTAAAGTCCTGCAGTCAGGTGAAATATCTCGGCCATATGATCACCGACACGCCGACAGACAATGAGGACATATTTCGCCAGTGCCGTTCGTTATATGTCCAAGCTAATATCCTTTCCCGTAAATTTGGTCACTGCTCGTATGAGGTCAAGGTGGCCCTTTTTAAGGCTTATTGTACACCACTCTACACTGCGCATCTGTGGTCTAATTATAACAAAGGACATTTCCAGAGACTACAAGTGGCATATAATGATTCCCTAAGAATTTTGTTAAAAAGGCCCAGATGGACCAGTGCTTCAGCAATGTTTGTAGCAACTCGGGTGAATACCCTCCAGTCTGTTTTAAGGATATACATGTTTAAGTTTATCAGTCGTCTGAATGGTTCAGAAAATGTGATTGTGTTGGGCCTGACCAACATTTTGTACAGCTTTACACGCTACTCGTCTCGGTTTTGGAAGCACTGGTATACGTGCCTTTTAAATGTGGGTCGTTAGGAGACCCAGTGCAGTGTTATTGTTTTACCATTTCTTTATTTTATTTTGTCTTTTAATCTATTATTGTGTTGTGTTGTTGGACCTTGAGTCTGCTAATAAAAATCAATCTATCTATCTATCTATCTATCTATCTATCTATCTATCTATCTATCTATCTATCTATCTATCTATCTATCTATCTATCTATCTATCTATCTATCTATCTATCTATTATTTTCGCGTCAGAGCGTGTTGGGTGTTTGTTGGTTTGACAGATTAATGTCTATCCGTCCATCATATGCTACTCAAGTGCCCAAAAACTATGCATGCGGGCACAGAAGATGTAGCAATATGTCTCCATTTTTCTTAACAGATTAATGAAAGTGGAAAGGTGACATTGTAAAGAGCAAACTGTAGCTGATGATGTTGTTGAGTCTCGTGTTTCGCTGAGTAGACGTGTTGCAATTATTGTTGAGTCTCGTGGTTCGCTGAGTAGACGTGTTGCAATTATTAAGCAATTATTTCTCGTCAGCATTTGACGATCTGAGATGAGGGGACGGCAGGGGAGCTGACTGGATTATTTATTTATTAATACCAGTGCAAAAATGATATTTCAATACAATCATCTTAACAATATATGCAATGAAACTGTTTTGTATCAAAATGTAGTATTGTTTTCATTTCAGCTCAATACATTTAACCAGCTATTTACGCTTTAGTTTTAACGATAGTTACCAAAAATAACAGTAAGGAGCATAAAAACAAAAATCCAAGAGCATGAGGTAAATATAATGTGTTGGTCGTTCCATATTTAGAAATCAAACTTTCGATTTCTCTTTATATTTGCGTGGCAGCAAGCGTGTCACGTAGGCTGGTAGCGGCAATATTGTATATGTGATCAAGATCATGCTAGAGAAAGTCCGCGTGCCCCTAAGCCCAAATTCACAAAACGAAAATGTTTAAAAGTGTCCTAAATCAAAATGCAAGCACGAGCCATGACTTTGATCCCATAGAAATACAACAGACGAAGTTCTCCCTCGCTATTGCAACGGCGGGGTAGAGACAAGGCGGCGAAAACAGAATGATATAGTCTGTCACTCACTTCTGAATCTATGACGAGCGGCCAATAAGGAGCCTGTGTGCAAGAGGAGGAGGGACCAAGCAATGTCACTTCCCGTTCAGTTATATTGCTAAGCGGTCTTTGAAGATTCCTTTGGCAACGTCACTTCCTGTTCACTAACCGAACGATTCATTTGGGTGGGCGAACAATTTGTTTGAACGAGTCTTTTTACTGAAGGAACTGGACTGGATTCGTTTCCTCAAGTGAACGACATATTCCGTCGCTATAATACAGGTATGATAACATCTACGGGTAAACCTGTCATGCATACTGACCTTTTAACAAACTTACCTAATGCGTTCCAAGTACCAAACCTAATTGTAAATTCACTGCACACGCCATGGGCACTGATTTCGTCACTTTTGGTAATGCGTTTGCAGATAAGACTGCCGAAGGACACATTCCTTATTGATATGCGACTTCAATGTCCAGTTCAGGAACTCAATTTATGGGTCAAACATGGAGTGGCATTGCGCGAGGGTAATAACGTGAGCACAGAAGGAAACCCTATTTGCACGACAAAAATCTTTTTGGATGGGCTGCTATTTTAAAACCACGGAAGGTGTTGTGTCTCAACAGCGGGGATGTTCGCATTAGTACATTCCAAAAAATGTTTGTAGGATTTGCACGATCTGTGCTCAACATAATCCTCACGGCAATGTTCGCCCTAAACGGGTGCAATTCCCCCTCGTGACATACCCTTTTAATGCATACACGTGGATTTTACTGAATAAAGCCAATGTGAAAGTCTCACCTTGTTATCATAGCTCAACTTTCAAACTGAGTAGAAATCTTTCAAACTAAACGTTTAAAAACGTCAAATATGTGTTAACGATAGCAAAAGAAATAGGGTAAAGACATTGCATTGCATTGTACCAAGATATAGTACACCCGAAACAAACTGGTCACTCCAGGAGACTGGGTTCTGATCTGCAGCATCACAAGAAAGCATTGTCATTCACCCAAGTAGGAAGGTCCTTACCAAGTACTCCTACAGCTGTAAAGATTGCCGAGAGAAAAACTTGGGTACACCTCACACACTGCGAAAGGGTCAACCGAGACATACATCGTGGAAAAGTAGCAGCCTATACTGTACTTTTAGTCAGGTGTCGCGTTAACCGGATATTTTCCGTCGTTGACCGGTTTTTTAAAACGGTGACAGAAAAAGTTGGAAGTCCGTCCGTCATTTTGACAGGTTGCAATTCACACCCCAGACCACAGGGTGGCGAGTTAGCATATTAATTAGCTATTGTCTCTCTTAATGCATGACGTCGTTGGCTCTTCTGTCAGAATATTGTAGCGTCACCGGGGTCTGGCGGCGGCACCGTGATTGACACATCAACGCGAGGTTCTTATTGGTGCACCCGGTGTGCCAGTGCGTCATCCAATTGATGGACAAGATTGCCGCCTGTGTATAGACCCCAATCACATGACGTCACAACTCCGCCCCCCTGACTGGAGCCGCCATATTGTCATGTTTACACATTACCGCTACGTACATGCCTCCTATTACGGCGTGTTTTTCTGCTCGTTAATATTAATAATCAAAATGGTGAAGGTGTGTGTGGCGGTTGGTTGCTGTAACAGAGAAGATAGACGGAGAGACTTGAAGTTCTACCGTATTCTGAGAGACCCAAAGATGAGAGCGAGATGGACTGCTGTAATTCGACAAGAAATCTGGGCACCAAACGATCACCACAGACTATGTAGTAGTCATTTTATATCTGGTAAGATGCATTTAATATATATTTAGAAGATTTTGGGCTGACAACCCAAATTAAGATCATTGTGTGACGTTGGTGATTGGGGTCTATATCGTTGCCTCCTTTTCTTTGGGGGCGGAGTTGTTGGCGGTAAGCAGAGTAAAAAAGGAGAAAAATACCACGACTTCCGTGTCTAATTTTTCGCTGCCAAGCAAGCGTTACAATATTAATTAAAAATGAATGAAAACTAAATACTATTGAATATGTCATCATTATCATTTTAAAAATTAAAGTGACGGGTAAAAATAGACCATGACCGGATTTTTATGACCCTGTCAGTCAAAATGACAGACAACGAAAATGTCTAGCCCAACCTCTGCTTTTAGTGTATAAAAACACTGCGGGTCAGTGAAGATATTGCAGAGGCACTCTTGCCGTTTCGGGATTCTCGATCGACACGGCAGTCCCTAGGTGGGCAAGGAACACTCTAATCACATATGTAGTCCTCGTCCTGGTGGCTTTTACTTACATGTATGGGGGTATCCTTTACAGATGCTCACGAATGTTCGTGACGCGACCTCAACCGACTGATGTGGACACCAACTATGATCTGCCATTTGAAAGAAACAGCACCATTTCTGACATACCAGTTAATGGAGACAACGAAAACATTTCAACCGATAGTCCCACAACATGCACCCACAAGATAAACACCGCCACCATGCCAAAACAACACCCGAGAAGGCGCAAATGTGCTGACACACATGTATTAATCCCACCTATATGCATACACATAGCCAAACAAATTTATAGAGGTGTCGCATGCTCTGCTCCCCTTCCTTTGAAGGTTTACACGCTCTTTTGTTGCTAGGTCCAAGCCAAATTAAAAGAGAGGTGAAGAAGGTTTTTTTTTCAAAACGATTGTGGAAACTGTATTTTGTAGTCAAGCATTGCCTTGCATAGTTTCCCTCCTTCTCCTAGCAAGCTTTCAACTAAATCAAGTGCCTTCTCCTTATTTTTGTTAATGTTTATAAATGTCCTCCTAAGGATTTGTATTTGAACTTGACGGTGTGCGTGTGTGATTTCTCTGATAGCTGTTATGATGCGGCCTGGCCAGCGACGGCGCGAGGTGGGCGAGCGGGTCGACCGGTTCCGTACCGCCGATCCGTCCGGGGCAGCCGGCGGCGAACGGACCCAAGCCCGAGCGGGAAAGAGAGGTACGGCATTCAGCATAACGTATAATCCAACAGTGTTGCCTATAATATGACCGTTAAATGGCCAACACTATTTTTCTGAATATGCTTGCTTTATTCTGTGTCATTACTGCCATCATAAAATCTTAAACGTTTCATTGGCATAAGTTAGAGCAGTACAGCTTAATGTAGAATGCTTGTTGCCCATTGTTTTTTAAGATATTTTTATATATTTACACAAGACGGTGCAAAGCAGCCTCGCTCACCGATTTCGAGGAGGTTTGCCCACCGGAGTCGGGTTCTCGACAATGACGCCGCTACTGGGAGGTGGAGTTCAGGGGGAAGGTCTACGACGCTGTGACCAAACTGCTGGTAGTCATTTTGTGACGTGAATTGAAACATGTTTGTCACTAGTCGCCGTCCTATCCATTTGGATTGGAAGGGTTTGTCCAAAAGGATTGGACTTCGGGCGCCGTCTTGATGGACAATGATTTGTGTGCACACTAAAATACTGTAAATATTTCTTGAATGCGTTGAGGTTTCTTTCCACAGGAGTGCACTTTCACAAAGATGTTTATTTTTCAGAAGCTCACAGAGAAAACATTTACACATATTCTTTTGCCATACACATACCTTAGCTAGGAGCTACGAAGAAGCATTAGTATGAATTCTTCTAGTGATTAAAATTTTATGTAGATGAGGCAAAATAATAAGGTTTCCTTATTTGTAAAACTGATTCTGTTGTATTTACAGACACATGCAATGTACAGTATTTCATGTGACAATACCAGTTTGGTCAGTGAGTGGCGCTGTAGTGTGTACATAAAATTCGAAGAAGAAATGAGAGCAACAGGCTAGGATGCTATGTGATGTGATGCCATGTTTTCACTGCTACGAGATCATTAGAAAAGTAATCGAATGCTTCATATGGCTGCTTCTTTCTAAATAAGCAACACAACAGATTCTAAAACAAAAAAGGTTTTCAATACTGTTGATTTCAACAGAGGTAGGGTTATTTTACATTGAGCAACTTGGTATGCCACCTTACTTGGTATGCCACGTTTACTGATGTAACACTGCGAAACAAAGCGGGATGATTGTTGACAATATTCGGCACGATATCACTGGGAAAAAAATCAAGCGGCTTATCAATGTGATTGAGAACTTCTTCTCTGGCTGGGCATCCGCCCTGCGCTCCGTCGCGGGTCGCTGACTGGGCGCCGGTGTATCAGCGGGGTGTCGCCTGCACCGGCGGGGGACCCTGCCTTGCCTGGGGCTTGGTGGGCCGCTGGGGGTCCCGTGGCGTGCCGTGCCGGTTGGGGAGCTGCGGCTGTGGCTCGTGGCCCGGGTGGGCGGGCGGGGGTGGGTGTAGGCGTGGGGTTGGTGATGCGTCCCCTCCTGCCATCCCTGATGGCCGGTTGATGGGTGTGCGGGTGGCCCGGGGGACCACCCTGGGTCCCGGGGGGGGGACGTTGGCTCCTTTGCTGGGCTGCGGGAGGAGGGATGGGCTGCGCATGGCCCCCCGCCTCCACGCCCGCCCTCCCTCCCCGGGCTGGCTGGGTGGGGGCCGTGGCCCTGGGTTGGCGCCCGCGCGGCTTCTCCGCCCGTCTGCCTGGCTGTCGCGCGCCCGGTGGGGCCTGCGTGCTGCTGGATGTGGTAGGGCATTCTCGGGTCGGGGGTCCCGGTGCCGGGATTGGCGATGCGGCGGCGTAGGGTTGGTCGCCAACGGGCTTACTCATAAGAGATTCACACGATTACTGGGTTCTAGATCACAGAACTGATTTGTGTACACTCTACCCCTTTCAATCACTTAGCTTATAGGCTTATAGACACCCCCACCCCCATTCTCCTCTTTCACTGGCCAATAGGCCCCCACATGGTGTAAACCGGAAATACATCTCGCTGACGATAGCACCAGCATATTAGTAACTAGTTTAGATGTTCAATGTATTTCTAGTTGTTGTTTGTGTATGTGTTTCTTTTCCTTCTTCTCTTGTATTTCTTTTCTTCTGTCCCCCCATAAACCCTTCCTGTTCGCTGCTTTGTCATAATAAAAAGGTATTTTGAATGATCACAATGGGAGTATGTCAGACTCTCAATGTGAAACATTAAAACTGTTCAGAATCAGGGCACTTAGACTTCCATTCTCTGTGTCAAACAGCTGAACAGGACAGGTTTAAAAAAAAAAAAAAAAATGTGATTGGGAACTTTAAATTATGTCATAATACATTTGGCTTCCTGCTACCCCTACAAACATTTTTAGACACAGTAAACAGACTGGTCTTTCCTCATATCCCACTGCATTAAAACTCAAAGCCAAACGCAACACACGCTTTGCCGTATTTCCTCGTCTTAGCTCTTCATACCTCCAGTGCTCTTTGCTTTGTGCTCATGTTTGGTTTAAAAACACTGCGCACACTCGGTTTAGGGTTAAGGTTACATAGGGTTTCGGGCTTGATGGCATCAGGAGGGAGGTTTCTAAGCACCGCACACAACAGACACGCATGCACCCCTCGAAACCTTCACTGCCGTCACGGCACCAACGTAACCAGTCTCCCTGGAGCAGCATTACATGGCACATCTAGCACGGCAGGCTAGCGCGCTGACCACTAAGCCAAAAGCCCAAGTGAGCAGCTTTAGCCGCCCACGCACATTCTTGAAGGCATCGGGAGGGAGGTTTCTCGCGGAGACGAGTCCTGACCTGGATGAGGAAGACAGATGTGTCAGCTCCTTGCAGACCAGTTACACCATTACACTTCATGTCATCCTCATGAGAAAATTGTTTGTCAACGAAATATTTTTGTTATTTTCATTGTTGAAAACAACTATGGTTTTAAGTTTTTCTCCCGCCCCCAATCTTTAAAAAGAGACCAACTGGGCACAAAGCCACTCAATCTGAAAAAATGGTGGCAATAATGCACATATATGGTGTTGTGGGTGTCACTGAAGTTTACACCCAGCGTGCCCTGTCTAGGAGGATTAGGAAGACAAGTTGTCACACAGACGGGAGGAGAAATGGTAACAACAAGGCCGCGTAAGTTTTCTCTTAACCTGACATGAAATGCTGAAAGAGTCGCAAGTTTGTTTGCTTTAGTTTTTTTTTTTATGATTTGCTTCTTTGGTCAGTTAGCCGACTGTTTCATTTATCGGATCACAATTCTATCATGTGCGTAACGGGAAACACAAAAATGTCTTTTAAGTGCGCTGTACATTTTGTGTCCACCAAAATGTCTTTTAGCTAAAAATACCCAGTTATATTTTGCGTAAGACAAAATTTTTGACGCTCGTTTACTCACATTGAAGTTTTTCTTCTTTTTGGAAAGACGTGGGTGCTTAAGTAGGTTGAGCAACTTCTTGTGGTAAGTAGAAGTGGCAACTTGCTTTAATGATGCTTGGAATGCATTTCCTTGTTGCCAGCTATTATTCGATTGTTTGCAAACTGGCCTCTTTGAAAAAGAAAATTTAGACCGAATCTGTTATATTTTGTCTTCCAATATATTGTCAGGCATTTTCGCTACCAAAGAAGTCATTAGTGCCACAATGTAGCGAACAAAGCAACAAGGGAGTTCCAACATGAATGAAAAAGATTGACCTGACGTCCAGGCTTTGCGTCGCGTCACTCAAATGGTTTACGAGCTCAAGTTAAAATAAGTTGTCGTCCATAGATCCCCGATCGACGGTCATCTCACTCATGTGTTTAAAAGGTGGAAGGATGCCTCTGGACACCGAGCATAAGGAGCTGCTGTTGAAAACGCTGATGGAGCTGGGGGAGGACGACCGTCAGTCCTTCAACAGATTTAAGTTATGGTAAGCCATGAAAAGTTGTCGTTCACAGATACCCAATCCATGGTCATCTCGCTCATGCGTTTACAGTGTGGAAGGATGCCTCTGGACACCGAGCGTAAGGAGCTGCTATTGGAAACGCTGTGGATGCCTCTAGTGCTCAGTTAAGGTATAGTTGCGCGGGGCTTATCGATTGCGCCGAAGGCATGATAGCAATCAATTTATAATGAGAAAAAAAGAGAACAGTCAAAAGTAATGTACAACCCAGGAAACAATTTGGAGAGTAGTAAAGTAAAAAGTACATATATGTGCTGGAAAATGTATTGAAGAAAAGGTAAAAAGTACTAAATATTTGTACTTAAGTCAAGTAAAAATACGCAAAAATGCACAAAAGTACAGTCATGAAAAATACTATTTCTTTGTCACATTCGACCACTGCTAAGAGGAATGAAGACCTTACATCTGTGTTTTGTGTCACATCACTCAAACGGTTTACGAGCTCAAGTTACAATAAGTCAATCAAAGTTTTTGTCCGCAGATACCTCATCCACGGTCACCTCCCTCACGCGTATGTAAGTAAGAAGGATGGCTCTGGACAGCGGAAGGAAGGAGCTGCTGTGGAACACGCTGAGGGAGCTGGGGGAGGACGACTTCGAGTCCGTCAGGTTCCACACGGACCTGCCTCAAAGCGTACGCGAAAACCCTCGCCGGGCGTACATTGCTGACGAGCTGATGAAGAAGCACGGCGAGAACACTCTGGAGCAGACCATCACGCTTCTGGAGAAGATCGGTAACAACAATTTGGCCGAGAAGCTGCGCAGCGACATGGTGAAAATAAAAGGTTAGTCCCCGACTTAGCTTACCGTGGTAGAAAGCAGGTGACTTGACACCTGTAAAAGGGAACCATGAAACGACCCGTTGCAAAATGTTTGTTGCTCATCTATTTCCCAATCCCAACTCCTGAGACATAGCTATTGCTTCCCATTTTGTGATCAGGGTTGTTGCTGCTCTGTTGCTCCTAAGAGGCCCTTAGGAACAATAGACAGACTTTGTTTCTCTTTTTCATCTTAGACGTATCTGAGAATGGTAAGCCCTTATTGAGATCTTATCAATCGCTTTTACTCATCTCATTTATTTCTTAGGAATGCATCACCGGAGCAATAGATGAAGTCATTTTGAGCTTTACATGAGAGGCGTGAGAAATTATTCAGATTTATAAATAAATCCATAGTTCCTAAAAAAAAAATATATATATATATATATATATATATATATATATATTTCACCACACGGCAGCAGTTTATATGAATAGAAAACAGCTCACTTAAAATAAAAATAAGTTACATGTGGGACATCATAAAATTGAATCGCTCCTCCAACTAATCATTGGCGTGGTGTTTGTAAAATGAAAGGAGTCTCTGCAGCTCAAAGAACGGGAGAGATTTCTCTCATTTCAACCGTTTACATTCCGAGCAATTTTTGTGAAATTAGGGGTTGATTTTTCCATGAGTACATACAAAAAAAAACTGCAAACATGCCTTGTTGCACATATTTTTAGTCCTAAATCATCAAATGTCATGAACTTTATTTTCCAAATTTCTTACATTTTTGAAAGTGTCATCACCAGCTAAATTCGAACAATTTCACATGCCAAATAGTCACACACATTGCTTGATGACTGATGAACTATCATCTCAGTAAGGTTTTGTCAACTGATCATATAAAGTGAACATCTTAGCTTGGATTTGACATATTGCACATCGTGGTTGGGCAAATGAGCAGGGTGTCATTTACATTCCAAAAATGGCACTTTTTGACAATACTTTGTAAACAAGCCAAATTATTGTCCCGAAACTTGAAAAGTCACACTTTCTATTCATTTCACTGAAATGAAACATCATCTTTTACATCTGGGAGGGGTCTGTTCATGCCTCTGGCTCTGCCTTTCGCCCTCTCAGCCCTTGCAGCTCTGGCAGAGGGTCGATCTGAAAAGTGAATCAAATATATATTTTATTGTTTATGAATAGCCAATTTCAAACTACAGTGATACCTCAGCTCACGAACATAATTGGTTCCCAGAAAGTGTGTGTAAGGCGAAAAGTTCGTCTTCCGAACATTTATTTCCCATAAGAAACCATTAAAATGAGAATAATCCGTTCCCAGGTCCCCATAAAACATAATTTTCTACTAAATAAGCCTTAAAACTACACAAAAATATACCTTATTTTATGTATAATAAATGTGCTATTGTATTATAATTAAAGAAATAAACTGTACTGTAGAATAAAGTCGTTTTATTTACCTTTGTGATGGTAGTTGATGGCTTGATGGAATGGAGTGGGAGGAGGAGGGAGGGAGGGAGGGAGGAAGTTACTGTTTGGAAGGAGAGTGTTACCGGCAAAGTGCGCAGTTAGCGTAGACTCCACTGCTTTGCCCCCCACATGCTTTTGGTTGTCAATAAAAGTGCCCACAAAAAGCCATCCGACGCCTCTGGGTGTTTGTATGCACGCCGCCACCTTTCTGGAGAGGAAATCGGGCGAACCGAAGACAACCGACGACAACGAGCCAACGTGACTCGCCGGTCCACTTCTCACTACGGTGGGAAGCTGAAAGCACCGCCAATTACAAGTCGAGGGCGAATTGGTAACACCAGTCACCTTCCATAATGACTGTAGGTAACTTTTTTTCGGTCCCATAATAGCAAAAGTACACTCAATATGGTCCAAAATGTCTATCAAACACAAACCACGACCGCACTCAACGAAAGGGAGGGGACGAACTGGGACGCCGTGAGCGTGCGTCAGCTTCTAGTGGCGCTGTTCGACCGCGTGGTTTGGTTCGTCCTCCGAAAACTAGTTCGTCAGCAGAGACTATATGCTCGCGAATTTAATGTTCTTGAGGCGAAAAGTTCATGAGCTTAAGCGTTCGTGAGCTGAGGTATCACTGTATTTTGAAATTCACACGAGTATCACATAAATGTCGAATATAATAATGCAACGTCATAATCTATCAATAAATATTTATTGAACTGTTTTGTCCTAAACTGCTGTCACTGCTGCTTACTTGCAGGCGCAGACTTCTCCGTCCACAATGACAATCAGATAGCCAGATTGAAGAGGGAGCTCCAAGACAACCTGCGGCGTTTATACAGGTTTGCTTCTGAGGGCAACACCGAGCGCTGGCAGCAGCAGCAGCCCCTGGAGGACGTCTACATGCAGCTAGACATCACCTACGGGGCAGACGTCAGCCCAGACGGGCGGCATGAGGTCCTCCAGATGGAAACGTGTGACGCCGCGGCCAAGCGGTCTATCCTGCCGTGCGACATCTTCAAAAGCCCTGACAGGAACCGGCGACCGATACGCACGATGCTCACCGTTGGCTTCGCAGGAATAGGAAAAACCTTCCTGATTCAAAAGTTTGTCTGGGACTGGGCCAGCGGTAATACTAACCAGGACGTGGACTTCATATTTCCTTTCACCTTCCGCGAGTTAAACATGGAGAAAGGGGAGAGCTTTATGTTGGCCGAGCTGATCGGCGGAGACAGTCACATGCGCGAGAGACTGAACGAGATATTTATCTATCTGCAAACTTCTGGGAAGCAGGACTTTGAAAGCAGCGGGATCAAGATCTTGTTTATCCTCGACGGACTGGACGAGTGCAACTTCAAAATCGACTTGAAGAAAGCGAGGAAAGTGAACAAGAACGTGAAGGAAAGCTACCCGCTAGAAGTACTGCTGGCGTATCTCATCAAAGGGAACCTGCTTCCGTGCGCCAGGGTTTGGATCACCACGCGGCCCGCGGCAGCCTGCGATATCCCTGCCGACCTCATCGACAGCAGAACAGAGGTGGGAGGATTCAGCGATTCCCGGAGGCTGGAGTACTTCAGGCAAAGGTTCCCAAATGAGGAACGCGTCACTGAGCACATTCGGAAATCTCGCACCATCTTCATCATGTGCCATATTCCCATCTTCTGCTGGCTCACCGCCACAGTTCTTCAGGTTCATTTGGACAAAGGGAAGGCGGGAGAGCTTCCAACAACGCTGACTGACATGTACTCGGCATTTATTGGTCACCACCTGGAAAACTCCAAGGAGAGAAATACAGCGGAGTACATCCCTGACGTGAAAGCGCTCGCCAAGCTGGCCTTTGACCACACCATGAATCAGCGTCAGATCTTCTACGAGAAAGACCTGGAGGACAGCTGCTTTGATTACAGCCAAGCAGCAAAACACTGCGGTTTATTCACAGAGGTCTTTAAGGAGGTCCATCCGCTCAAAAGGAAGAAACAAAAGATGTTTCAGTTTATCCACCTGACCATCCAGGAGTATCTGGCCGCACTGTACGTAAAGATGTGTTTCTTCCACGACAACAAGAACGTACTGGATACATCAAGATGGAAAAAATTTTTCATGCCTGTTAAGCGGAAGACAATCACTGAGGTCCACAAGTCAGCTCTCCAGAGAGCCTCGGAAAGTGAAGGAAACCTGGATATGTTCCTCCGCTTCCTCGTTGGCCTTTCATTGCAGTCCAACCAGGAAATAGTGGGGGCACTGCTGAAGGTTCCTCATGACTGGGAGCAAAGCAAGTCAAAGACAGTCAAGTTGATACAGAAAAGGATCAAACGAAACACTCCAGAAAAGAACGTCAACTTGTTCTACTGTCTAAACGAGCTGAAAGACAACTCCTTACTGAAGCAGATCCAGCATCAACTAGTTTCAGGACGTTTGTCCTGGCGTAAAATGTCGAATGACATGTGGTCAGCCCTGGCCTTCTTCTTACTTACAGATGACGAAACCATGAAGTCCTTTGATCTTCGCCGCTACTCCACATCGCCTTTGGGACTCAAGAAGCTTCTGTTGGTGGTCAAGGCTTCTCAAAAATCAGAGTAAGTTCTCTAAAGTGAAATGAAGTGGATTCCAAAAGCACAATGGCAAATCCAAGAAGAAGTGCACAAAACACAAAGAAAACAACTAAAAATTATGAAACAATCAAAAATCACAAAAAAGATGGATAAAAAAAAAACAAAAAACTAATACAAATCTCACACACACAAAAACAAATTAAAACACAACTGCTTTTCAGAAGACGCCACAACAAATCGGAAAACAAAACAATATCACCTCATTCACTCCCAAAAATGTGTTCATAAATTTTTGGAACACTTAAGTTTACTACCAAAACGTATAGAAACAAGAATTGAGGATTTTTAACTGATCGCAACTGAAGAACGGAAAAGTGTAGGAAAACTTCTTTTACTGATGAAAGATTGGAATCGACTTGTTCTTATATGTGTAGCCATGAAACCCAATATTCTGTAGTGCTTGACAGATCAGCCAAAATCATTGTAAATGGACAAAAAGCGATGGTTTCTGAAAAATGTCTGGGAACCAGAAATGGTTGGCATTGATGGCGAAGTTGACTCGTGGCTGTTTAGACGAGAGGAAAGATAACTTTATAACCACGTCTATTGCTACTTTTGAAGTGATGAGGACAGTGTGATTCATTGCAAAGACTTCATTTTATTACTCGAGATGAACACATTTAATTGTTGCCTAACCCTAATTTTAATGTGTGTAATGCTCCAACTAAGTCAGTGACATCAGCAAAGACGGTAAGAAATTGCAAACAAAAAGCTGGGTCAGTGTAACAGGTTTACCTAAAGTTCACCCTGAAACAGTAGGAAATCCAACATCTTGAAAAATCTCAAATGGGTCAAAATTTGGATTAAATCAAATCTATAATCTTGAGGGGAAAAAAAACAAAAGACGACCATTCACACATCATGGTTGTACGAGATAAACATCCTTCTTGACGACATCCAAAGCAAACACTGCCTCCATCAAGCACAAGTAATGTTGGTGATATTATCACGGGAAAAGAAAATGCATAATGTCTTTGGATTTTGTCATTTGCTCTTTATTTTGTTGTTGTCTTGTTTTGTATCTTGAAATAAAATCTATTATTATTATTCAAAGCACCATGCTAAAGTCAGCAGAAGTTAGGTTTGGCTTCCTCTCACGACTTCCTCCTTTCTGTGTTCTCCAGTCTAAGTGAATGTCGCCTGGACAAAGGCAGCTGTCACCTGCTGGCTTCCGTTCTCAGTTCTCCATCCAACCTGAGGCATCTGGACCTGGGCAATCACAAACGGTCGGCCCCGCGCTGCCAAAACAATGTTTCGGACGAGGGGGTGGAGATCCTCTCAAAAGGACTGGCCAGCCCACACTGCAACTTAGAAGTCCTCAAGTAAGGAACTTTTCCACTTAGAAATCTACCTCCAGTTCATACTCTTCCTTGGATAGGGTTGACTTACAGTATCTAATGAGATACTGCTGCAACCAGCCAACAATAAGGGCCAAAATATACCAGACGCGTCTTCGGTCCGGGTCTTGCGAGATATAGCGCTGAACCCAATCCGTTTCCATGTTATTCTACTGTTCAAAGTAGTGACTGCGGACCATCTCCGGCGTGCCAAAGCCTGCCGGATGGTTTAGACTATTTTCTATTTTTGCCGGACAGGCATCCGTCAAAATGGGCAGAGCAAGGCCTGGAATCAAAAGCCCAGTTGCTTATTCACGGTAAAAACACCTGCAAACGTGGACAAAAGCTTCATCGTGGATGTCACAATGTGATTCATGATGCAGCAGATCATTAAAAAGGAAGCTGCAGCAGAAGCTATGAGGATTGATGGTGAGTTATTATGCAAGATATGTAATTTAAAACAGAAATAGTGCCACAAACTCATAGTAAAAGCGAAAAATTCGGGAAAAAGTGTTCAGTCCACCTCTCTCTCTGCTTCTCTGATGAGTACAGACTCCGTGTGTTTGTCGTTGTTTATAATGCCACATTTGCGTGCCCAATTACCCGTGGGCTCTTGACGGGATGGAATTGCCGGACCGCAGCTGTGCGCAGCCACTTTTTTTTTTGCCAATTTTTGACATACTGCGTAGTGCGTAGTCAACGCGGCCAGTATATTTTGGCACTAAGGCAGTCACAATTTTATTTTGATTAGAACCTCCACCAATTTAACCAGGTTCCTTTCCCGACTTCAGCCAATTATCTCATTTTCATTCAAAAAAAATGTTTTTCCCGCAAAGTTTACATAATTTTTCATTCCTCCAAAATTTAGTTGAACGCTTTTGAAGGCCTGAATCTTCACAAAATCCATTTCATGACTTTCAATGCTTTTTAATCACGCGAATAAACCGTGTATTAGTCAAGGACAAGGCAGACATGATTGTCATGCCTTTGTATGAAAATGATAAAGATATAATAAGTTAGTTAAAATTGTAAAACTTAGTTAAAAAATAAATATTGTTGTCTAAAGGTTTCATTTGAAAAGCGTTGGGAGTGAGACCTATCCTTTTCTAGCAAAAGTGCATATATGTTGAGGACCAGAGCATCTGTCGCATTGAGTGATCTTAGACACCAAACTTTTTTCCTCATTTCAAGCACGTTTCTCAGCGCCTGTGAGGCTTAAAAGTAACATCGACGAACTTGCTCTGCCAGCTAAGCCTAGGCTAACCTTCGTCTTTGTAAGTTTTTACTTAGTTTTTATATTGAGTTTGAAAGAAAAATGTATTTTTCTCTTTGAGGCGAACTTTTTCACTATCCATTGATTTCACTGAGACATTCTGTTGTGTTCCTGCTAAGCTACTCACACGTTGGAAGATATTATTGTATTACATTTTGAATGTATTCATTTGTCCCTGGAGAGTTTCATTTTTTGGTTCGCTGGCTGTAGAGCAACACATGTCACGTATTGTGAGGACAGCACAACGATGTTACTTCCAGCAGAACCGTCATCACCTTAAGCAGGTTCGCTTCTGGACTTCCGGCAATTATCTCATGTGTTGCAGCCTGTCAGAGTGCAAGATCACAAAGCGAGGATGTGTTTCATTGGCTGAGGCTCTCAAGGTAACCCCCTCCCATCTTCAAGAGCTGGACCTAAGGTGGAACAATCTGTCGGATGAAGGGGTTGAGATCCTCTCGAAAGGACTGGCCAGCCCACACTGCATCTTACAAATCCTCAAGTAAGGAGGTCCTTCAGTTCGTAATCTTCAATGAATCTGGTCAACTAATCAAAAGAATCAGTGATGCCGTTAGCAGCAACTCTAATAAAATTTGTAATAATAATAAATGAATTAAAAAATCCTGTCAAGTTTACATAATTTTTAATGCCTCAAACATGGAGTTGAATGCTTTTTAAGGCCTGGATTTTCACAAAGAAACGGTTAATGAGTTTGGATGCTTTTAAATGACGCCCATCAACCCTGTATTAGTCAAGGAAAAGGAAGACACAATGTTACTTTCAGCAGAACCTTCATCACTTTAAGCAGGTTCCCTTCTTGACTTCCGGCAATTATCTCATTTGTTGCAGGCTGTCATGGTGCAGCATCACGAAGAAAGGATGTGTTTCATTGGCTGAGGCACTGAAGGTAACCCCCTCCCATCTTCAAGAGCTGTACCTGAGTGAGAACCATGTGTCAAATGATGGGGTTGAGATCCTCTCGAAAGGACTGGTCAGCCCAAACTGCATCTTAAAAGTCCTCAAGTAAGGAGCTGTAACAGTTCGTAATCTTCCATGGATCCCATTAACTAATCAAAGGAATCACTGCACAGCAACTCTCATAAATTATGTAAAAAAATAAAAAATAAAAAAAAGTTTTTTTTTTAACAGTTAAGTTTCCCTAAATTTTAATCTTTTAAGGTGTGGCGTGGCTCAGTATTAGAGTAGTTGTCCTCCAACCCAGAGGATGTGGGTTCAGTTCTCTCACCCGATGAACTCGACTAAGTATCCTTGAGCAAGATGCTGAACCCCACATTGCTCCAGGTGCTGCGTCAACAGTAGGTGGATGGTGATGTAGTGTAAAGCGCTTTGAGAGCCTTGAAAAGTGGAAAAGTGCTACACAAGTATAACACCATTTTTAATGCTTTTTAAGGCCCGAATTTTCACCCCCAAAAAAACAGTTAAAGAGTTTTGATGCTTTTTAATGACCCTCATCAAACCTGTATTAGTCAAGGAAAAGGAAGACACAATGTTACTTTCAGCAGAACTTTCATCACTTTAAGCAGGTTCCCTTTTTGACTTCAGGCAATTATCTCATTTGTTGCAGGCTGGAAGAGTGCAAGATCACACAGCAAGGATGTGTTTCATTGGCTGAGGCACTGAAGGTAACCCCCTCCCATCTTCAAGAGCTGGACCTTATCGGGAATAATCTGTCGGATGAAGGGGTTGAGATCCTCTCGAAAGGACTGGCCAGCCCACACTGCATCTTAAAAATCCTCAAGTAAGGAGGTCCTTCAGTTTGTAATCTTCCACGAATCTGATCAACTAATCAAAAGAATCACTGCTGCTGTTAGCAGCAACTCTATTAAATTATGTAATTAAAAAAAAAAAATCTCATCAAGTTTACATAATTTTAAATCCCTCAAACATGTAGTTTAATGCTTTTTAAGGTCTGAATTTTTACAAAGAAACAGTTAATGACTTTAAATGCTTTTTAATGACCCACATCAACCCTGTATTAATCGAGCAAAAGGCAACAATGTTACTTTCAGCAAACAACCACTTTAACCAGGTTCCCTTGTCGACTTCAGGCAATTATCTCATTTGTGGCAGGCTGTCATGGTGCAGCATCACGAAGAAAGGATGTGTTTCATTGGCTGAGGCACTGAAGGTAACCTCCTCACATCTTCAAGAGCTGGACCTGACCGGGAACAATCTGTCGGATGAAGGGGTCGAGATCCTCTCGAAAGGACTGGCCAGCCCACACTGTATCATAAAAGTCCTAAAGTAAGGAGCTCTAAGAGTTCATAATCTTACATGGATCCCGTTGACTATTCAAAGGAATCACTGCTGCTATTACCAGCAACTCTCATAAATTATGTCCAAAAAAATGTTTTAACTGTCAAGTTTCCGTAAAGTTTAATGCCTCAAACATTTAGTTTAATGCTTTTTAAGGCTTTAATTCTCACAAAAAACAGTTGAGTTAGGATGCTTTTAAAGAACACCCATCAACCCTGTATTAGTCAAGGAAAAGGCAAACATGATGTCACTTTGAGCAAAGATTCACCACTTTTACCGGGTTCCCTTCTTCATGCAATTATCTTATTTATTGCAGTCTGGTAAACTGCAACATCACCAGTAAAGGATGTGTTTCATTGGCTGAGGCACTGAAGGTAAACCCCTCCCATCTTCAAGAGCTGGACCTGAGCTGGAACGATCTGTTGGATGAAGGGGTTGAGATCCTCTCGAAAGGACTGGCCAGCCCAAACTGCATCTTAAAAGTCCTCAAGTAAGGAGCTATAACAGTTCGTAATCTTCCATGGATCCCGTTAACTAATCAAAGGAATCACTGCTGCTATTAGCAGCAACTCTCATAAATTATGAAAAAAAAAAAAAAAGTGTTTTTTTTTAAGTCAAGTTTCCCTAAATTTTATTCTTTTAGGGGGTGGCATGACTCAGTAGCTGTCCCCCAACCCAGAGGATGTGGGTTCAGTTCTCTCCTCTGATGAACTCAGCTAAGTATCCTTGAGCAAGATATTGATCCCCACATTGCTCCTGGTGCTGCGTCATCAGTAGGTGGATGGCTTTGAGAGCCTTGAAAGGTGGAAAAGCGCTATACAAATATAACAGCATTTTTAATGCTTTTTAAGTTCTGGATGTTCACACAAAAAAAGGAGTTTTAATGCTTTTTAATGCCCCTCATCAAACCTGTATTAGTCAAGGAAAAGGAAGACACAATGTTACTTTCAGCAGAACCTTCATCACTTTAACCAATGTTCCATTCTAGACTTCAGGCTATTATCTCATTTGTTGCAGTCTGGAACACTGCAAGATCACCAGTAAAGGATGTGTTTCATTGGCTGAGGCACTGAAGGTAACCCCCTCCCATCTTCAAGAGCTGGACCTGACCAAGAACAATCTGTCGGATGAAGGGGTTGAGATCCTCTCGAAAGGACTGGCCAGCCCACTCTGCATCTTAAAAGTCCTCAAGTAAGGAGGTCCTTCAATTCGTCATCTTTCGTGCATCTGGTCGAGTAATCGAAAGAATCACTGCTGCGATTAGCATAACTAGAATCAATTATGTTAAAAAAAAAAATCCTGTCAAGTTTACATAATTTGAAATGCTTTGAAACATTTAGTTTAATCCTTTTTAATGTTCACAAAATCCATTTAATGACTTCATGCTTTTGAATGACCCGCATCAACCCTGTATCAGTCAAGGAAAAGGCAGACACAATGTTACTTTCAGCTAGAGGCGCACGATAATTATCGGTCCGATAATAGGAATTATGACGTCATCCCATTAAATCCGATAACAATATATGTTATCGGGCCTATTCATAATATTTTTGCCATATTGTCGGATTGGGATGTGTGCGTTGGTTTCCACTCCTGTTTTGCCAGTATGCAGTTTTATTACTGTTCTAGAGGCCGCATTTTTCCTTCACTGAGTTATAAACCTTACTATGGCAATTAGCAAATGTTTGCATTTTACAGTGATATGTTTACACGTTCTCGAGAAGTCTTTTGGTTCTTGATATGTAATTGCCAGGTTAAGAAAGTTGTTCCATGGACCAAGACGACAGAAGTCTCCTCTCCTGATGCACCAAATGTTTAATCTGCTGACAAAGCACAATACCTGTTGGGTTTCTGTTTGTTAAGCATCGGTGCTCATTGTTCAGGAGAACACATCGTCAATGATATTGACTGATTGCGATTGATTCAAATTATATTTGTAATTATATATTTATTATAATTTTTTGAAAAATTAATATGGACAGTTTATTTGGAGTCAAAACTGTTCTTGTCTTTGTTCATTATAATCATGTTCATGTCATCATGAAAATTCTGGTTCGGTAAAGGCAAATCTATATTGAATCAACCACTAGTATTTTTGACCTACATTTGTTCAAAAACTCAGGTGAATATACATTGAAAAAATGTATATATATTATCGGATATCGTATCGGTATCGGCCTTGAGGAGCAGGAAGTTATCGGTATCGGTTTCAAAAAATGGATATCGTGCACCCCTACTTTCAGCAGAACCTTCATCACTTTCAGCAGGTTCCCTTCTTGACTAAAGGGAATCATCTCATTTGTTGCAGTCTGAAAACCTGCAAGATCACCAGTAAAGGATGTGTTTCATTGGCCGAGGCTCTCAAGTTAAACCCATCCCATCTTCAAGAGTTGAATCTAGGGGCAAATCGAATAGAGAAAGAAGGAAAGAGGGTCTTATTGGAGATCAAGGAGGATCCCAGCTATAGCCTGAAGACTGTCAGGTAAGATCTAAACAATGTTGCCTATCAGAGTGTAAATTCATGTTCAATACCTATTGTTTGTGTCTTTCTTCAGGTTTATCTAAGAAGAACGTTTGGTCCTTGGCGTCAAGAAGGGCGAGTCGTTCCAAATGTTCATTTTTAGAAGACGTCGAGTCCATTAGGTCTCCTTCAGATTTAGTTCGGTCTCATGTACTCTCCGACGATCGCAAGAGGACCGGGTGTCGGCGCTACGGGCAAAGCGGCCTCGCTCACAGATTTCGGGGAGGTCGTCGTCGGGTTCTTTGCAGCCACATGGAGGTGGAGTTCAAGGGGAAGGTCTACTCTACGACGTTCCCACCAAACTGCTGGCAGTTGTATTCATCCATTTATTTGTACTGGAAGGGGCTGTCCAAATGGATTGGACTCTAGAGCATCATCAATGGCAGCCAGTGAGTTCAATAAGTACCCTTTAAAGGGTTAACTTATGTTTTTCACAAATTTAAAAGAAAATGTGATACGTACACCTAAAATAGTTTTGCTCATTTTGACATCTGTTTTAAATTTGATCATTTTCACTTTTTTGTGCAATATGTTGTTGTGTATGAGAACATTAAAACCCTAACTTGAAATAAACGTTTTTAAAAATCATCTAAAAATTCAAAATGAACTTGAATCAATACACTGGAAACGTTTCATTTTGTTGACTTGATTGAAATGCAGGAAAGTCAGGAGGTCGAGTCTCCAATACAATGAGAAGAATTACAATGCCAAGTAACACGACTCTGATTATATGTTTTTTTAAAAAGAAATGAAAAGCAGTATATGAGTTCTTTTAACCAAATATGTTTTACTTGAGTGCATGTAATGGATGACCCCTTTTTCTTTAACTTGAGTCATATTATTTGGAAGTAATGCTCATTCTTGAGTACAATTTTCGGCTTCTCTACCCAACTTTGGAAAAATAACAAACGACTGGTGTATGCCAAAGTAGCAAGAGTAGCATATTTTCTTCACACATCTATTCAAGTGAAATGTTTGGTGTGGTGAAACTACTGTTAAAAGTACTTTTCTTTTCTCCAAAAGTCAATATCCCGGAAAAAAAAAAATATGCCTCACTACCCGCCTCATTGACGCCGCCGGATGAGCCCTTTCAGTGCAAAGGGTTGGGTCTCCTCTAATGTCCCGACAGCATGGATAGGAAAAGAAAACATCTGTTCAAATTTTCAAAATATTTGTTTGTCAATGGCGGCAAATGCGTTCACAGAGACATTAATAGAGTGGAAAAAACTGGTAGCAACCTGTTGGTTTCTTTATTATTATTATTGTTAATTAATTAAAAAATATATGCAAATAACAACAACAAAAAAAGCAAATCCAAAAATAATTGCATATAAGAAAACGCAACAACAGATCTCAAAAATTATAAATTCATTCACTCCCAAAGATGTGTTTTATAGAACACTTAGGTTCGCGTTCAAAAGTGTATCAAAAAAATACTGGCTGTTTTTCAACTGCTCATAACTAAAGAATGGTAAAGAGTAGGAAAAAATGATTTTCATGATTCAAGATTGCAATCCAATTGTTCTCTTTTGGGGTTTGTGTAGCCATCAATCACAATATTCTGTGGCGCTTGACAGATCAGTTAAAATCAATGTAAATGAACAAAAGGAAATGGCTTCTAAAAAATGGATTGGAGTGAATTTTTGTCCACAAACTGAGTAGGAGTTTTTGTCCAGTGTCTCCCAGTTAATATGCATTGGACTTCTAGCGCCATCACTGGCAGCCAATGAGTTCAATTTAGGGAGGGAATCACAATTCATGTCTAAAAGGGTAAATATTTTTTAACAAGAAAACTGTCATTTATTTAAAATATCAGCTAAATGGGTCAATTTCATGTACAGGCATGAAAATGGGAGAAGGGTAAAAAAGGTGTGAAGGGTGTGGAAGAAATATGTTCCGATACACCGTACAACTAAGTCCGTCCCAAACGACTAATTTTCTCCCGATTAGTCAACCAACTATTTTTACGTTACGAGTAGTCGACTAATCTGATAATCCCCCCCCCCCCCCCCCTTTTTTTTTTTTTTTTCTAATTTAGCAATGAAATTGTTGATGGCACTTATTCATTCAAAAAAACATTTTGGAACACCTAAATTCTTTATTAAAGTACAAATAAACACGTAAATAACAATAAATCGCAAATAAATAATAAGGTCAAATGCTCATAGCATTAACTAGTGAAAAAGAAAGGAATGTAAACGGATTCAGAACACTGACTTCGCCTTTCCAGCATGATTGAAAACAACTTAAAAAAAAAAAAAAAAAAACTAGCATTAATATATATATACTACAACATATAATATTAGTATAATAATTATTCATTGCCAATTAGATTTTTCATAAAGGGTGTCATTTTAAAGCTACTCTTATTGTAGGATTTGAATTCTGAAGTATGTGGGATTAACTCCAGAAACCATTATTTATATGACGTGCTTTTATTTTGAAATGTTCACTAGAAGTACGTTCGCTAAACCGCTAATTGGAAGCTTTGCACTCCGCAAAAAAAGCTCTTTTTGTCATTGCATGTGGTGTCAGTAATCCTTTTTTTTTTTTCATTTCTTTCATTTGCAAATGCTGTTAAGCAGCGACTTTTCATGTTTGAAGTTTCACCTTTTAACCGCAAGTTTGCGTTTTGGAGAAGACTGCCAATGTTTTATAGCAGGCTAAAGTAGGTTGTCTTTTTCCCCATCAGCCTTAATGTAGCAATGCTAACATTTACAGTGTTTGATATAGATGTGTTTCCTTATTTTGTACTGTATATCTGAACTTTAACTCTACGGCATGTTGATGACCAATAAACATCTGTGAAAAGAACTGGAGTCTCATATGACAAGCACGCACGCAGCGATAAAACGCAGCCGTGAAAATGACCGCCCTCATTTTGATTTACCGTGCGATAAACGGACTCATGGCATATCGCGACAGGCAATAAAACATGTCGTTAGTTGGTGAGATGGATTTACAATCTGCCCGCTCCTGTCGTCTTCTAAAATTACAACTAGGTGACGGCGCTTCAGGTGTTCATTCACGGCCGACGTGCAGCCAAGCTTGGCATTGAAGAGACAGGAGACAAGAGTGTACCCTCCTTTGTTTGGTTGAAATAAGTCAATGTTTTGGACACTCTGGTGCACTTTTTTGGCTTCATCATCATCATAGCTTCTCTACTTAGGCCATGTATATTGCGGAAAACACTCAGGTGACTTGAAGTTCTGCTCTGAGACCCTCAATTTGGCCAACATTCAAAATGGTCCGATATGCATGTGTGATACATAATTGGAAAGCTTCAAATCTCAATTTTCTGGGGGAAGAACATTTTTGAACAGGAGGTCATTAAAAAAAAAAAAAAGTAAACAGCAAAACCCTATCTGGAAGTGAGAGTATGAAAAAAACGAATTAAAGACGACATGACTTTAAAGAGATATTATGGCGTACTTACCTTGTTTTGATCCAAAAACTCCATGTAGCATGTATCACTGAGTGTCAAGACACAGCTGGATTTTTGGGGGATTTTATGAGTGAAACATGGTCATATAACAAGGGTCGCGATGCAGAAATCGCAGACATCAAGGAGTGGTCGAGATTTTCTCTTTCATATATTCACCCTTTTAAACATTTTTTTCCCCCCAATTTTTCTTTGTTTGGATTGATAATGTATCATCTAACATATCAGAGGAATTGTGACGGTAACTAAAAAATACAATTAAGCGATAGTTATGAGGTAGATATCTGGGACTTATTTACAGACCATTTCTTTGTGACGTAATTTGTTTAAAAGTTTAAAATATGCGAGCAAAAAATGTTTTAGTTTTTTTTTTTTTTTTATTAGACATTGATTAAAATGGTTAAAACAGTCAATAAAAAATGTATAAAATGATAAAACTTTGCCAACGTACCCCTGCTAAACAAGTGTCTTTACTGACTCCTAGCGCTTGCACCCGGTGGGTTCGACGTTGCAGCGTCCGGGCTACCATACAGTCGCCCTCCTCGCCTCGTTCAGCGTGGTGCATAATTTCTCCAATGTTGCGTGCGTGCGGGAAACTGCCAGTCCTCTCTTCTTCATGAGGCGTCCGTCCACTGAGTGGTGGCCCACCCTCCCTCCGCTGTCTGTTACTTGAACGTCGCGTCCGCTAGGTTAAGTCTGTTTAAATTGTGTCTCACCTGCGATCATGTCCAATAGTGTTAATTCACTCTCAAACGGGAGAGGGATGTCTGTGTCTGTCTTTCACGTTGCCGTAAGAGACGCACACCACCGGTTTATAACTGTTTGGCCGTTTACGCTTTTGTGGTATTTTCCCCACCGAAAGGGATCCGAAATTTTTTATTATTGTTATTTATTAGTATTTATCTTATTAGTATTAATTTTATATTAATTTAATAATAAATTAATATATTAATTATATTGATATATATTAATTTAAGAAATTAATTCATTTTATATTTTTATTTTATAATTTTAATTTTATATTAATTTTTTATTTTCCATCAGGTATGTGTGCTACCTTGTCTTTATTTTGTACTGTATTTCTATTGATGTAATGGTTCAAATGTTCATGTTAAAAAACAATCTAAAATAACTTGACAGTCGGGAAGGTAGAAAGTTATGTTTGCTGTATTTGTTTTGAAGCTGTGCACAAAAAAAATGTATTCTTGAAGTTGACAGGTGCGTATGAGAGCTTTAGCTAGAGATGTTGCTGTATTCATTTTCTATTTTCCATTAGATGGCTGTGAGTAAATACAACTCCTTCCGGCTGGCAACAGAGCGGCCTCCTCGTGTCATCATTCGTCTGTACAAAAAAACACAAAGCAAAAGTCCTATATAGCTAGGGGTCACCACAAGACAGGCTACACAACCATGTGATCTGTCCTCCTCGTCCAGGTCAGGACCAGTACCCGCGTTAAACCTCCCTCCCGTTGCCTTTAAGAATGTGCGCTGGCTGATAAAGTAGCTAGCTTGGGCTTTTGGCTTAGTGCTCAGCGCGCTCGCCTACCGTGCTGGATTAGTCAATAAAAAGCAAGACACAATGTTACTTTCAGCAGAACCTTCATCACTTTTAGCAGGTTCCCTTCTTGACTTCAGGCGATGAATTCATTTGTTGCAGTCTATCCAAATGCGAGATCACCATTAACGGATGTGTGTCTTTGGCCGAGGCTTTCAAGTTAAACCCCACCCATCTTCAAAAGTTATTTCTCATCAACAATCGAATAGAGGAAAACGAAAAGAGGCTCTTATTGAGGATCGAGGAGGATCCCAGCTATATCAAGTAAGATCTAAACAATGTTGCTTATCAGTTCATGTTCAATACCGATTGTTTGTGTCTTTCTTCAGATTTAAATGGGAATAAGAACAACGTTTGGTTCTTTGCGTCAACAAGGGCGAGTCATTCCAAATGTTCATTATTTGAAGACGTTGAGTCCATTTGGTCTCCTACGGATTTAGTTCGGTCTCAGGTACTCTCCGATGATTGCAAGACAACAAGGTGTCGGTGCTACGGGCAAAGTAGTCTCGCTCACAGAATTGGAGGAGATCGTAGTCGGGTTCTTTGCAGTGACGAGGGGAAGGTCTACGACGTTCCTACTAAACTGCTGGCAGTTGTTTTGATCCATTTGTACTGGGAGGGGCTGTCCAAAAGGATTGGACTTTAAGCACCCTCAATGGCAGCCGATGAGTTCAATAAATACCCTTAAAAGGGTTAACTTAAGTTTTTCACAAATTTAAAAGAAAATGTCATGGTACACTTGAAATAGTTTCGCTCATTTTGACATCAATTTTTTAAATTTGATCATTTTCACTTTGTTTACAATTGTTAGGGTTCGCGGATGGGAGAGGACCCCAAAGCAGACAACGGGACGACAGGCTGTAAAAACAAAAATGTTGTTGTTTATTGTTCGGGCGTTGCTGGCGAGATCCAGACCGACGTGAGGCAGGAAAAGCTCGGGGGGGGGGGAATCAGGCGTGGAGATCCGACAAGGGGCGTGCAAAAACAGGTCCTGGGACAGAAGCAAAAATCATGAGCCAAAAGTAGTAGACAAAATGGAAGTAAGGCGGGATACAACTGACAGCAGAACTAGACGAGTTGATCTGGCGACGAGGTGAGGCGTCCACTGGCTTTTAAAGGCTGCTGATGACGATAGCCTGCACCTGTGGCCGCTCCACCCGTCTGACCTCCAACCTGTAATTAGGGAAAAACACGCACACCTGCCATAGGCAGTTGAGAATTCAGGAGGGAGGAGTAGAGGCCCTAACAGGACCCCCCCCCCTCCTACAGGCGCCACCTGGCGCACGACGAAGGCGATCAGGGTGGGTGCGGTGGAAGTCCCGGATGAGCGAACGGCACAGCACCCACCGGGCAGGGATCCAGGACCGCTCCTCGGGGCCATAGCCCTCCCAGTCCACCAGATACTGGAGCCCACGGCCCCTGCGGCGGACGTCCAGAAACCGCTCCACCCTGTAAGCCGGTTGCCCGTCGATCGACGGGGGGGCGGCGGGGGCTGAACCGGGGGGGACAAGGGACTCGAGCAAACCGGCTTCACTTGGGACACATGGAAGGTGGGGTGGACCCGGAAATGAGCAGGGAGCTTGAGGCGCACGGCAGCAGGATTCACCACCTTCTCAATCATGTAGGGTCCAACAAACCGGGGAGTCAACTTTGCAGACCCAGTCTTCACCGGCAAGGACTTAGATGAAAGCCACACCTGTTGGCCCACCACATAGACAGGTGCAGGTGTGCGACGGCGGTCAGACTGCGCGAGGCACGTAAGAGTGCAGAGCGTGCCTGCTCCCAGACCCTGGAGCACCGACTGATGTGCCTCTGGACGGACGGGACAGCAATGTCTTGCTCCTGCGAGGGAAACAGCGGGGGTTGGTAGCCCAAAGAGCAATGGAATGGGGACATACCAGAGGAGGCGTTAGGCAGGGAGTTGTGCGCGTATTCAATCCAAGGGAGCTGGTCACTCCAGGTGCTGGGATGGGCCTGCGTGTTACAGCGGAGGGCTGCTTCGAGCTGCTGGTTTGCCCGCTCGCACTGACCATTTGTTTGTGGGTGGTACCCAGAAGACAGACTCACACCAATACCTAGTGCAGCACAAAAAGCCTTCCATACCTGCGATGTAAACTGTGGTCCTCGGTCGGAGACTATGTCCACTGGGATGCCATGTAGGCGGAATACATGGCGGGTGAGCAGATCAGAAGTTTCCTTGGCTGAAGGGAGCTTGTGAAGGGGGATGAAATGAGCTGCCTTGGAGAATCTATCGACCACCGTGAGAACGACTGTGTTGCCTCTGGAACGAGGGAGACCAGTTACAAAATCTAGGGCGATGTGTGACCAAGGGCGACTCGGGATGGGTAAGGGTCTGAGGAGTCTGGAGCTGGGTTTGGTGGATGTCTTGCTACGGGCGCAAACTGTACAGGCGAGGACAAATGATCTTGCGTCTTCTGACATGGAAGGCCACCAAAACCGCTGGCGCAGCACAGCAAGCGTCCTTCTGATGCCGAGGTGGCAGAAGAGGCGGGACGAGTGCGCCCACTCCAGGACCTGGGAACGCAGGGACTCGGGAACAAAGAGGTCAGATTGAGGGCCCTCTCGGGGGTCCGGGTGTTCACAGTGGGCTTCCTTCACCTTTTTCTCTATCTCCCACTCCATCGAGGCGAGGAAGCAGGTCTGTGGTAGGATGTGAGCGGGCTCCTCCTTTGATTCGCTGGCCTGTAACTGACGGGAGAGGGCGTCTGGCTTGGTGTTTTTTGAACCTGGGATGTAAGACAGAGTGAAGTTGAAACGGGAGAAAAACAAAGCCCACCTCGCCTGTCGTGGCTTTAGTCTCTTGGCCGACTTCAGGTATTCGAGGTTCTTGTGATCGGTTAACACGATGAAGGGCTGCGATGTTCCCTCCAGATGGTGGCGCCATTCTTCCAGGGCCATCTTGACTGCCAAGAGCTCTCTGTCCCCGATGCTGTAATTCCGCTCAGCAGGAGACAGCCTCCGGGAGAAGTAAGCACATGGGTGCACCTTGCCATCAGCGGGCCGCCGTTGTGACAGAATTGCACCCACGCCCGTCTCTGAAGCATCGACCTCTACAACGAATTGAAGAGACGGGTTAGGCGGGACCAACACAGGTGCTGAAGTGAAACGGGCCTTGAGGTCTTTGAAGGCGGAACTGGCAGCGTCAGACCAACAGAATCGTGTTGTGGTAGAGGTGAGGGCTGTGAGAGGGGCTGCAACCCTGCTGTAATTGCGGATGAACCTCCGGTAGTAGTTGGCGAATCCAAGAAAGCGCTGGAGCTGTTTTCTGTCCGATGGGCGTGGCCACTCAAGGACCGCCGCCACTTTGGCCGGGTCCATACGAAATTGCCCTTTGCCTACGATGTAGCCAAGAAATGTAGTCTCAGCGACGTGAAACTCGCATTTCTCAGCCTTCACAAAGAGCCTGTTCTCCAGGAGACGTTGGAGGACCTGACGGACATGATCTTCGTGTTCTGAGGGGGTGCGTGAGAACACCAGGATGTCGTCGAGGTACACCACCACAAATCTGTTAATGTCCCCGAGGACATCGTTGACGAGGTTCTGGAAAACTGCAGGGGCGTTTGTGACGCCAAACGGCATGACCAGGTATTCATAATGCCCCAAGGGCGTATTGAATGCAGTTTTCCACTCATCACCTTCCCTGATGCGGACGAGGTGATAAGCACTGCGCAGGTCAAGCTTACTGAAAACTGTAGCGCTATAGAGGGGAGTGAATGTGGAGTCGATGAGTGGAAGAGGATACCTGTTCTTAATCGTGATGTCGTTCAGGGCTCGATAGTCGATACAGGGTCGCAGGCCGCCATCCTTCTTGCCAACAAAGAAGAAGCCTGCACCGACCGGGGAGGAGGATGGACGGATGGTGCCAGTGGCCAGGGATTCGGTGATGTATTCTTCCATCGCCTTCCTCTCTGGTTCTGAGATGTTAAATAAACGACCCTTGGGAAGGGCAGCACCAGGAAGGAGGTCGATGGCGCAGTCGTAGGGACGGTGAGGTGGGAGCGACATGGCGTGATCTTTACTAAACACCCTCCAGAGGTCATGGTAGCATTCTGGAACAGCCGACAAGTCAGGTGGCGCCACCTTCTGGACAGGAGACGACGGCACTAGTGCAGATTTAAGACAGTTATTGTGGCAGAATTCACTCCATGCAGTCAGTTTTGGATGGGTCCAATCAATGGAGGGATTGTGTTTCTTAAGCCACGGTAACCCGAGGACCAATGGAGTGTTGGGGCTTACAAAAACAAAAAAAGCGCTCACCTCTTGGTGGTTGCCCGACAGGAGGAGCTTGATGGGCTCAGTCTTCTGGTCCACACTGAAGAGGAGCTGGCCATTGAGTGCAGTGGTCTTCAGTGGAAGGGGGAGCTGGTGTGTCGCCAGTCCTAGTTGGTTAACAAGCTCGTGGTCAATAAAGTTCTCGTCTAAGCCACAATCAACTAGGGCAGTAACCGTGCGTGACTGGCCCTTTAAGGAGAGCGTAGCTGTGAGCTGGAGCCGACGTGAGGAAGCATGAGCCATGTGACTTACTAGTAGTCCTTGTAATGGCAGGTCTGGACGCATTGGGCAGGTGCGTAGAAAATGTCCACTCCTCCCACAATAAACACAAAGACGTGCGTCGTACCTGCATGTGCGCTCCTCCCGGGAGAGCCTGGTGTGTCCCACCTGCGTTGGCCCGGCGTTCACAGCAGGGGGAGACGTCACCGGCGCAGCGTCATTGGCCTTTACAGGAAGTGGAGGCAGGGGCGGAAAAGCAGCGAGGCGAGTGCGCGGGTCGCCCAGCTGTTCCATGCGTTGTCTCCTCCTCTCGCGCTGGCGATTATCAATTTGAATCGATAATCGAATCAGGTCGTCCAAGGAAACCGGCCCGTCCCGCGTGGCCAATTCATCTTTCAGGGATTCGTTCAATGCACCGGTGAAAACCTCCTGAAGCGCTGCGTCGTTGAAGCGGCTTTCCACCGCTAATGTCCGGAACTCCACCGAGAACTCGGCGACGCTCCGAGTCCCCTGACGAACAGACATGAGCCGCTTCGCCGCTTCTCTCCCACGGACCGGATGGTCAAAGATTTTTCTCATCTCCTCCGTAAAACTGGAGTACGTGTCACATATGGAAGAACCATTTTCCCAAACAGAGGACGCCCATTGAAGCGCCGCACCCCGCAAGCATCCGATGAGGTAGGCGATCTTTGTTTTTTCCCGGTGGTACGTGGAGGGCTGTTGCTCAAACACAAGGCTACATTGCACTAGAAAGGCGCGACAAGTGCAGAGGTTGCCGTCGTAAGGCGCCGGTGCGGGGACGTGAGGCTCTCGGCCCGTAGCCAGTGACGCCGGGTTACATGCAGGTATGTGGCACGGAGGAGTAACATCGTAACATGGGGCTGACTGGGCTAAGCGGGCTTGTGGAAGTGGTGTGAGCTGCTCATGTATGGCTTGGAGTGAATGGGAAATGTCCGTTACCTTATTAAGGAGGAATTGTAAGGCTTGGTGGTGGTCCTGGAGTGACGTGGGCGAGGCGGCGGGGTTGTCTGCGGGATCCATAATGGCCAGATCAAACTGTTAGGGTTCGCGGATGGGAGAGGCGTGGAGATCCGACAAGGGGCGTGCAAAAACAGGTCCTGGGACAGAAGCAAAAATCGTGAGCCAAAAGTAGTAGACAAAATGGAAGTAAGGCGGGATACAACTGACAGCAGAACTAGACGAGTTGATCTGGCGACGAGGTGAGGCGTCCACTGGCTTTTAAAGGCTGCTGATGACGATAGCCTGCACCTGTGGCCGCTCCACCCGTCTGACCTCCAACCTGTAATTAGGGAAAAACACGCACACCTGCCGTAGGCAGTTGAGAATTCAGGAGGGAGGAGTAGAGGCCCTAACAAAAATGTTGTTTTGAGTGAGAACATTAAAACCCTAACTTAAAATAATTGCTTTTAAAAATCATCGAACAATTAAAAAAAACTTGAATTAATACACTGGAAACGTTTCAATTGTTCTCACTATTGCAGCAGCGGGGGAGAGACGAGGCAGCGAAAAGAGTTCTGAAGCTATGACGAGCGGCCAATGATGAGCCTGTGTGCTAGAAGGGGAAGGACCAAGCAAAGTCACTTGCCGTTCAGTTATATTGCCAAGCAGTCTTTGGGATTTGTTTGGCAACGTCACTTCCCATTTACTCACCGAACGATTCATTTGGGCGGGTGGGGATGGGGGGGGCAACGATTCGTTTAATGCTTTGTTGGAACGAGTCTTTTTACTGAACGAACCGGAATGGATTCATTTCCTCAAGTGAACTGTTTATGCCGTCACTACTGCTCTCCTGGAAGTAGTGACAATTTGACAGTCCAAAAAGTCACGAAAGTGAAAGTAATTTCTTGACTTTGGGTACGCCACGGTTCCCTTTAGTTGTTTACTTTACCCCTAGCCATTTTATACACCCATCGGCGGTCCTCCCGTCGTGGGTTGTGCGAAGACGGGAGAGATCACCCTCACGCATTTTGTCGCCGCTCGGCCAGTGGTGGGGTCAGGCCCTCCTGACTTGATGGCGAATGAGAGGGAGGTGAATAAATCAAGCAAATAATTAAACGACCAGGGCCATCACAAGAGGACACCAGTGAGAGGGACTGGGGGAGTGCAGCACGTCAAATGAGTGACACAACCAAACACTGATACTACCCAGGCTGAGAAAATGTCACACATCGTGAACATATGACGAAAATGATGGCATTTTCGACTCACTGTACTCACGTCAGACGAAAATTGTTTTCGTCTCTCAACATAACCGGTCTGCATGGAGCCGCGCCGCATGACGCGATCCGTCCCCGTTGTGTGCGGTGCTTAGAAACTTCCTTCCTGATGCCTTCAAGAGGGTGCGCTGGCAGCTAAAGAGTTTTGGCTTAGTGGGGGAGCACTGCAAGGAGCCGCGTCATATGACGCATCTAAAACGGCAGGCAAGTGCATGACCACAAAGCCCAAGCTAGCACCTTTAGCTTCCAGCGCACATTCTTGAAAGAATTGGGACGGAGGTTTCACGCGGGTACAAGTCCCGAACTGGACAAGGAAGACAGATCGCGTCGTTCGTTGCGGCTCCTTGCAGACCGGCTACACCAAGACACGTTTTTAACTTGTCATGTCTTCATCATGAAAAAAGTTCTTGTCAACCGAATATTTTTGTTATTTTCATTGTTGTTGAAAACAACGTTTTTTCCCCCACCCCCACTCTGTAAAAAGGTTCCTAACTGGTCACAAAGCTGCTCAATCTGAACAAAATGGTGGCAATAATGCACATATATGGTGTTGTGGGTGTCACCAAAGTTCACACTCAGCATGCCCTGCCTAGGAGGACCAGAAAGACAAGTTGTCACACGGACGGGAGAAGAAAAGGCAACAACAAGGCCGCGTAAGTTTTCACTTTAACTGAAATGAAAAGGTGAAATAGTCATAACTTTATTCACTTTAAAGTTTGTTTATAATTTGCTCCTTTGGTCAGTTTGCCTACCGTTTCATTTATCGTGTCACAATTCTATCGTGTGTAACGGGAAAGACAAAAATATCTTTTAATTGCACAGTACATTTTGTGTCCATCAAAATGTCTGAGCTTGAAATACCCAGTTATATTTTGCGTGACACAACATTTTTGACGCTCGTTTACTGACATTGAAGTTCTTCTTTTTAGAAAGACATGGGTGCTTAAGTAGGTTAAGCAACTTCTTGTGAAATGTACAAGTGGCAACTCGCTTCCTTGTTGCCAGCTATTATTCGATTGTTTGCAAACTGGCCTCTTTGAAAAAGGAAATTTAGACTGAATCTGTTATACTTTTGTCTTCCAATATATTATTAGGCATTTTCAATATCAAAACAAGTCATTTAGTGCCACACTGTAGCGAACAAAGCAACAAGGGAGTTCCAACATGAGTGAAAAAGATTGACCTGACGTCCATGCTTTGTGTCGCGTCACTCAAATGGTTTATGAGCTCAAATTACAATAAGTTGTCGTCCGTAGATACCCGATCGACGGTCATCTCGCTCACTCATTTAGTGGAAGGATGCCTCTGGACACCGAGCGTAAGGAGCTGCTGTTGAAAACACTGATGGAGCTGGGGGAGGGCGACTTCCAGTCCTTCAGCAGATTTAAGTTATAGTAAGCAATGAAAAGTTCACAGATACCCAATCCATGGTCATCTCGCTCATGCGTTTACAAGGTGGAAGGATGCCTTTGGACACAGAGCGTAAGGAGCTGCTATTGTTGCCGCTTCTAGTGCTCAGTTAAGGTATAGTTGCACAGGGTTTATCGATTGCGCCAAGGGCATGAAAGCGATCAATGTATAATGAGAAAAAAAAGAGAAAAATCAAAAGTAATGTACAACCCAGGAAAAAATTTGGAAAGTAGTAGAGTAAAATGTACATATATGTGCTGGAAAATGTATTGAAGTAAACGTAAAAAGTACCACTTCCTATTTGTACTTAAGTCACGTATAACTACGCAAAAATGCACTAAAGTACAGTCATGAAAAATACTTTTTCTTTGTTGCATTCGACCACTGCTAAGAGGAATGAAGACCTGACGTCTGGGTTTTGCGTCACGTCAAATAGTTTATGAGCTCAGGTTACAATAAGTCATTAAAGTTTTTGTCTGCAGATACCTCATCCACGGTCACCTCCCTCACCCGTATGTAAGTCAGTGTTACGCCCCGGTCTAGGGGTTTCAGGACGCAACATGGGGTGTGCTCCTCCCGTCAAACCCTCACCCAGAAAAGCCAGTGAAAACGAATAAAAGTCAAGAGCAGTTTCTTTATTTGGCTCAGAGGGAGACAGTCGCCAAAATAACAAACAAAACAATCTATGAAAACCCTGTCTTCCCTAACAAAACTAAAAAGGTCAAATTAAAGACATTTCCTTTACCTACGTCCTAGCAACAAAAACAGGAGAAAACTGTGCAAAACAAAAAGGCATCTCCCTCCTACATTACTGCTCAACTATTTACAATATGTACAAAGATTATTCGAAACAGGAATCACTGCCGAACACACGAACTGGCGTTTCTGAATGCTGGTCTGGCTGGCGAGGAGGACGAGTGCTGGTGGCAGGCTTCTTAAATAGGCCAGGAAGTCCACACCTTGGCCAATGAGGGGTCACCAATCTGGAGTGGTTGAATCAGCAGCACCTGCACCTAATTCATTCAATTAGCCACCAAACTCACGCACAAACACAGTGGAAAAAGCAGTAAAAAGAACAATTAACCCACAGGGTCATAACAGTCAGAAGGATGGCTCTGGACAGAGGAAGGAAGGAGCTGCTGTGGAACACGCTGAGGGAGCTGGGGGAGGACGACTTCGAGTCCTTCAGGTTCCACACGGACCTGCCTCAAAGCGTACGCGAAAACCCTCGCCGTGTGTACATTGCTGACCAGCTGGTAATGAAGCACAGCGAGAACACTCTGGATGAGACCGTCAAGATTCTGGAGAAGATAGGGAACAACAATTTGGCCGAGAAGCTGCGCAGCGACATGATGAAAATAAAAGGTTAGTCCCCGACTTAGCTTACCGTGGTAGAAAGCAGGTGACTTGACAACTGTAGAAGGTAACCATGAAACGACCCCTTGCAAAATGTTTGTTGCTCATCTATTTCCCAATCCCAACTCCTGAGACATAGCTATTGCTTCCCATTTTGTGATCAGGGTTGTTGCTGCTCTGTTGCTTCTAAGAGGCCCTTAGGAACAACAGACAGACTTTGTTTCTCTTTTTCATCTTAGACGTATCTGAGAATGGTAAGCCCTTATCGAGATCTTATCAATCGCTTTTACTCATCTCATTTATTTTTTTGGAATGCATCAGCGGAGCAATAGATGAAGTCATTTTGAGCCACACATGAGAAGCATGAGAAATGATTCAGAATTAAAAATATATCCTTAGTTCCTAAAAAAAAAAAAAGATATACGTGTATATATATATATATATATATATATATATATATATATATATATATATATATATAACCCCTGTGTCAGCGCCGCCCCGCGTTCCGCTCCCACCTCTGACTAGACCGAGACGCGAATCCGCGTACCAACGATGCTTCCATTTGGCAGGCAAGATCGGTAACCACTGCACCAATAAGCTCGAGCCAACGGCACAGCCGCTAGCGTCCTTACATGAAGGAATCGGCAGGGAGGTTTCCACGCTCCACATGGACTTGCGTGTACCCGTTACATATATGTATATTGTGGTGACCCTTTGTTGTTTGACATAATTCACCCACCTGTGTGTCCGTTTGGCCGAGCGTGTTACCGGCTACGTCACAGGCACGTGACAGAGACACTTTAGAGCCGCGCGTGTTCCAGAGAGTTCACAGAGAGCAGCAGAGTTAAGAGTGGCTGGACAATAGCAACACGAGCTAACAACCAAGACTCCAACATTTCATACCGCCACAATATATATATTTCACCACACGGCAACAGTTTATATGAATAGAAAACAGCTCACTTCAAATAAAAATAAATTACATGTGGGACATCATAAAATTGAATCGCTCCTCCAACTAATCATTGGCGTGGCGTTTGTAAAATAAAAGGAGTCTCTCCATCTCAAAGAACGGGAGAGATTTCTCTCATTTTAACCCTTTATTGCTGCCCCATCACTTTGGAACGCACTCCCTAAAACCATCCGCACCTGTTCTGATCTTCCCACATTCAAAAAATGGTTAAAAACTCACCTTTTTAAACTAGCTTTTAATGTGTAATTCTTTCCTCTATTGTTCTGTACTGCTCACGTTGTGTGAGCTTTATTTATTTTTTCCCTCAACTGTAAAGCGCCTTTGAGCACCGGTAAAAGCGCTCTATAAATAAAATGTATTATTATTATATTATTATTAAATTCCGAGCAATTTTTGTGAAATTAGGGGTTGATTTTTCCATGAGTACATACAAAAAAAAAAAACTGCAAACATGCCTTGTTGCACATATTTTTATTCCTAAATCATCAAATGTCATGAACTTTATTTTCCAAATTTCTTACATTTTTGAAAGTGTCATCACCAGCTAAATTCGAACAATTTCACATGCCAAATATGGAAAGTCACACACATTGCTTGATGACTGATAAACTATCATCTCAGTAAGGTTTTGACAACTGATCATATAAAGTGAACATCTTAGCTTGGATTTGACATATTGCACATCGTGGTTGGGCAAATGAGCAGGGTGTCATTTACATTCCAAAAATGGCACTTTTTGACAATACTTTGTAAACAAGCCACATTATTGTCCCAAAACTTGAAAAGTCACACTTGCTATTCATTTCACTGAAATGAAACATCATCTTTTACATCTGGGAGGGGTCTGTTCATGCCTCTGGCTCTGCCTCTCGCCCTCTCAGCCCTTGCAGCTCTGGCAGAGGGTGGATCTGAAAAGTGAATCAAATATATATTTTATTGTTTATGAATAGCCAATTTCAAACTATTTTGAAATTCACACGAGTATCACATAAATTTCAAATGTAATAATGTAACATCATAATCTCTCAATAAATATTTAGGTGCGAAATGGAACAGTTTTGTCCTAAACTGCTGTCACTGCTGCTTACTTGCAGGCGCAGACTTCTCCGTCCACGATGACGATCAGATAGCCAGATTGAAGAGGGAGCTCCAAGACAACCTGCGGCGTTTATACAGGTTTGCTTCTGAGGGCAACACCGAGCGCTGGCAGCAGCAGCAGCCCCTGGAGGACGTCTACATGCAGCTAGACATCACCTACGGGGCAGACGTCAGCCCAGACGGGCGGCATGAGGTCCTCCAGATGGAAACGTGTGACGCCGCGGCCAAGCGGTCTATCCTGCCGTGCGACATCTTCAAAAGCCCCGACGGGAACCGGCGACCGATACGCACGATGCTCACCGTCGGCTTCGCGGGAATAGGAAAAACCTTCCTGATTCAAAAGTTTGTCTGGGACTGGGCCAGCGGTAGTACTAACCAGGACGTGGACTTCATATTTCCTTTCACCTTCCGCGAGTTAAACATGGAGAAAGGGGAGAGCTTTACGTTGGCCGAGCTGATCGGCGGAGACAGTCACATGCGCGAGAGACTGAACGAGATATTTATCTATCTGCAAACGTCTGGGAAGCAGGACTTTGAAAGCAGCGGGATCAAGATCTTGTTTATCCTCGACGGACTGGACGAGTGCAACTTCAAAATCGACTTGAAGAAAGTGAGGAAAGTGAACAAGAACGTGAAGGAAAGCTACCCACTAGAAGTACTGCTGGCGTATCTCATCAAAGGGAACCTGCTTCCGTGCGGCAGGGTTTGGATCACCACGCGGCCCGCGGCAGCCCGCGATATCCCCGCCGACCTCATCGACAGCAGAACAGAGGTGGGAGGATTCAGCGATTCCCGGAGGCTGGAGTACTTCAGGCAAAGGTTCCCAAATGAGGAACGCGTCACTGAGCACATTCGGAAATCTCGCACCATCTTCATCATGTGCCATATTCCCATCTTCTGCTGGCTCACCGCCACAGTTCTTCAGGTTCATTTGGACCAAGGGAAGGAGGGAGAGCTTCCCACAACGCTGACTGACATGTACTCGGCATTTATTGGTCACCACCTGGAAAACTCCAAGGAGAGAAATACAGCGGAGTACATCCCTGACGTGAAAGCGCTCGCCAAGCTGGCCTTTGACCACACCATGAATCAGCGTCAGATCTTCTACGAGAAAGACCTGGAGGACAGCTGCTTTGATTACAGCCAAGCAGCAAAACACTGCGGGTTATTCACAGAGGTCTTTAAGGAGGTCCATCCGCTCAAAAGGAAGAAACAAAAGATGTTTCAGTTTATCCACCTGACCATCCAGGAGTATCTGGCCGCACTGTACGTAAAGATGTGTTTCTTCCACGACAACAAGAACGTACTGGATACATCAAGATGGAAAAAATTGTTCATGCCTGTTAAGCGGAAGACAATCACTGAGGTCCACAAGTCAGCTCTCCAGAGAGCCTCGGAAAGTGAAGGAAACCTGGATATGTTCCTCCGCTTCCTCGTTGGCCTTTCATTGCAGTGCAACCAGGAAATAGTGGGGGCACTGCTGAAGGTTCCTCATGACTGGGAGCAAAGCAAGTCAAAGACAGTCAAGTTGATACAGAAAAGGATCAAACGAAACACTCCAGAAAAGAGCGTCAACTTGTTCTACTGTCTAAACGAGCTGAAAGACAACTCCTTACTGAAGCAGATCCAGCATCAACTAGTTTCAGGACGTTTGTCCTTGCATCAAATGTCAAATGATATGTGGTCGGCCCTGGCCTTCTTCTTACTTACGGACGACGAAACCATGAAGTCCTTTGATCTTCGCCACTACTCCCCATCGCCTTTGGGACTCAAGAAGCTTCTGTTGGTGGTCAAGGCTTCTTAAAAATCAGAGTAAGTTCTCTAAAGTGAAATGAAGTGGATTCCAAAAGCACAATGGCAAATCCAAGAAGAAGTGCCCAAAACACAAAGAAAGCAACTAAAAATTATGAAACAATCAAAAATCACAAAAAAGATGGATTAAAAAAAAACAAAAAACTAATACAAATCTCACACACACAAAAACAAAACACAATTGCTTTTCAGAAGACGCGACAACAAATCGGAAAACAAAACAATATCACCTCATTCACTCCCAAAAATGTGTTCATAAATTTTTGGAACACTTAATTTTACTACCAAAACGTATAGAAACAAGAATTGAGGATTTTTAACTGATCACAACTGAAGAACGGAAAAGTGTAGAAAAACGTCTTTTACTGATTATTATTATTATTAATAATATAATTAATTATTATTATATTATTTACTTATTATTATTCAAAGCACCATACTAAAGTCAGCAGAAGTTAGGTTTGGCTTCCTCTCACGACTTCCTCCTTTCTGTGTTCTCCAGTCTAAGTCAATTTTGCCTGGACAAAGGCAGCTGTCACCTGCTGAATTCCGTTCTCAGTTCTCCATCCAACCTGAGGCATCTGAGTCTGGGCTTGAACCATCTGTCGGACGAGGGGGTCGAGATCCTCTCAAAAGGACTGGCCAGCCCACACTGCAACTTAGAAGTCCTCAAGTAAGGAACTTTTCCACTTAGAAATCTACCTCCAGTTCATACTCTTCCTTGGATACGGTTGACTTATCTAATGAGATACTGCTGCAACCAGCCAACAATAAGGGCCAAAATATACCAGACGCGTCTTCGGTCCGGGTCTTGCAAGATATAGCGCTGAACCCAATCCGTTTCCATTTTATCCTACTGTTCAAAGTGTAGAGGCCGCGTCAGTGCTCCGGACTGACTGCGGACCATCTCCGGCGTGCCAGAACCCGCCGGATGGTTTAGACTATTTTCTATTTTTGCCGGACACGCATCCGTCAAAATGGGCGGAGCAAGGCCTGGAATCAAAAGCCCAGTTGCTTATTCACGGTAAAAACACCTGCAAACATGGACAAAAGCTTCATCGTGGATGTCACAATGTGATTCATGATGCAGCAGATCATTAAAAAGGAAGCTGCAGCAGAAGCTATGAGGATTGACGGTGAGTTATTATGCAAGGTATGTAATTTAAAACAGAAATAGTGCCACAAACTCATAGTAAAAGCGAAAAATTCGGGGAAAAAGTGTTCAGTCCGCCTCTCTCTCTGCTTCTCTGATGAGTACAGACTCCGTGTGTTTGTCGTTGTTTATAATGCCACATTTGCGTGCCCAATTACCCGTGGGCTCTTGACGGGATGGAATTGCCGGACCGCAGCTGTGCGCAGCCACTGTTTTTTTTTTTTTGCCAAATTTTGACATACTGCGTAGTGCGTAGTCAACGCAGCCAGTATATTTTGGCACTACAGGTAAGGCAGTCACAATTTTATTTTGATTAGAACCTCCACCAATTTAACCAGGTTCCTTTCCCGACTTCAGACAATTATCTCATTTTCATTCAAAAAAAATGTTTTTCCCGCCAAGTTTACATAATTTTTCATTCCTCGAAAATTTAGTTGAACGCTTTTGAAGGCCTGAATTTTCACAAAATCCATTTCATGACTTTCAATGCTTTTTAATCACGCGAATAAACCGTGTATTAGTCAAGGACAAGGCAGACATGATTGTCATGCCTTTGTATGAAAATGATAAAGATATAATAAGTTAGTTAAAATTGTAAAACTTAGTTAAAAAATAAATATTGTTGTCTAAAGGTTTCATCTGAAAAGCGTTGGGAGTGAGACCTATCCTTTTCTAGCAAAAGTGCATATATGTTGAGGAACAGAGCATCTGTCGCATTGAGTGATCTTAGACACCAAACTTTTTTCCTCATTTCAAGCACGTTTCTCAGCGCTTGTGAGGCTTAAAGGTAACATCGACGAACTTGCTCTGCCAGCTAAGCCTAGGCTAACCTTCGTCTATAAAGTTTTTACTTAGTTTTTATATTGAGTTTGAAAGAAAAATGTATTTTTCTCTTTGAGGCGAACTTTTTCACTATCCATTGATTTCACTGAGACATTCTGTTGTGTTTCTGCTAAGCTACTCACACGTTGGAAGATATTATTGTATTACATTTTGAATGTATTCATTTGTATTTTAGTTACCAGCAAACTATTTGAGACCTCCATAAACCCAAGAAAAGTACGCCTTGTCTCTGGAGAGTTTCATTTTTTGGTTCGCTGGCTGTAGAGCAACACATGTCACGTGTTGTGAGGACAGCTCAACGATCAGAACCTTCATCACTTTAACCAGGTTCCCTTCTCGACTTCAGGCAATTATCTCATTTGTTACAGGCTGCTCCGCTGCAGAATCACCAGTAAAGGATGTGTTTCATTGGCTGAGGCACTCAAGTTAAACCACTCCCATCTCCAAGAGCTGGACCTCACCAGGAATGATCTGTCGGATGAAGGGGTTGAGATCCTCTCGAAAGGACTGGCCAGCCCACACTGCATCATAAAAATCCTCAAGTAAGAAGGTCCTTCAGTTCGTAATCTTCAATGAATCTGGTCAACTAATCAAAAGAATCAGTGATGCCGTTAGCAGCAACTCTAATAAAATTTGTAATAATAATAAATGAATAAAAAAAATCCTGTCAAGTTTACATAATTTTTAATGCCTCAAATATGGAGTTGAATGCTTTTTAAGGCCTGGATTTTCCCAAAGAAACGGTTAATGAGTTTGGATGCTTTTAAATGACGCCCATCAACCCTGTATTAGTCAAGGAAAAGGAAGACACAATGTTACTTTCAGCAGAACCTTCATCACTTTAAGCAGGTTCCCTTCTTGACTTCCGGCAATTATCTCATTTGTTGCAGGCTGTCATGGTGCAGCATCACGAAGAAAGGATGTGTTTCATTGGCTAAGGCACTGAAGGTAACCCCCTCCCATCTTCAAGAGCTGGACCTGAGCTTGAACGATCTGTTGGATGAAGGGGTCGAGATCCTCTCAAAAGGACTGGCCAGCCCACACTGCATCTTAAAAATCCTCAAGTAAGGAGCTGTAACAGTTCGTAATCTTCCAAGGATCCCGTTAACTAATCAAAGGAATCACTGCACAGCAACTCTCAAAAATTATGTAAAAAAAAAAAAAAAAAAAAAAGTTTTTTTAACAGTCAAGTTTCCCTAAATTTTAATCTTTTAAGGTGTGGCGTGGCTCAGTATTAGAGTAGTTGTCCTCCAACCCAGAGGATGTGGGTTCAGTTCTCTCGCCCGATGAACTCGACTCACACCATTCATATCACACCATATCACACCATTTACGCTTTTTAAGGCCTGAATTTTCACAAAAAAACAGAGTTTTAATGCTTTTTAATGACCCTCATCAAACCTGTATTAGTCAAGGGAAAGGAAGACACAATGTTACTTTCAGCAGAACCTTCATCACTTTAAACAGGTTCCCTTCTTGATTTCAGGCAATTTTCTCATTTGTTGCAGCCTGTCCAAATGTGGGATCACCCATAAAGGATGTGTTTCATTGGCCGAGGCACTCAAGGTCACCCCCTCCCATCTTCAAGAGCTGGACCTGACCCGGAACAATCTGTTGGATGAAGGGGTTGAGATCCTCTCGAAAGGACTGGCCAGCCCACACTACATCTTAAAAATCCTTAAGTAAGGAGCTCCTTCAGTTCGTCATCTAAGAATCACTGCTGCGATTAGCATAACTAGAATCAATTATGTTAAAAAAAAAAAAAAAAATTTCAAACATTTCATTTTTTGCAGTCTGGGAAACTGCAAGATCACCAGTAAAGGATGTGTTTCATTGGCCGAGGCACTCAAGGTAATCCCCTCCCATCTTCAAGAGCTGGACCTGACCAGGAACGATCTGTTGGATGAAGGGGTCGAGATCCTCTCAAAAGGACTGGCCAGCCCACACTGCATCTTAAAAATCCTCAAGTAAGGAGGTCATTCAGTTTGTAATCTTCCATGAATCTGGTCAACTAATCAAAAGAATCACTGCTGCTGTTAGCAGCAACTCTAATAAATTATGTAATTAAAAAAAAAAAAATCTCATCAAGTTTACATAATTTTAAATCCCTCAAACATGTAGTTTAATGCTTTTTAAGGTCTGAATTTTCACAAAGAAACAGTTAATGACTTTAAATGCTTTTTAATGACCCACATCAACCCTGTATTAATCGAGCAAAAGGCAACAATGTTACTTTCAGCAAACAACCACTTTAACCAGGTTCCCTTGTCGACTTCAGGCAATTATCTCATTTGTGGCAGGCTGTCATGGTGCAGCATCACAAAGAAAGGATGTGTTTCATTGGCTGAGGCACTGAAGGTAACCTCCTCCCATCTTCAAGAGCTGGACCTGAGCTTGAACGATCTGTCGGATGAAGGGGTCGAGATCCTCTCAAAAGGACTGGTCAGCCCACACTGCATCATAAAAGTCCTCAAGTAAGGAGCTCTAAGAGTTCATAATCTTACATGGATCCCGTTGACGATTCAAAGGAATCACTGCTGCTATTACCAGCAACTCTCATAAATTATGTCCAAAAAATGTTTTAACTGTCAAGTTTCCGTAAAGTTTAATGCCTCAAACATTTAGTTTGATGCTTTTTAAGGCTTTAATTCTCACAAAAAAACAGTTGAGTTAGGATGCTTTTAAAGGACACCCATCAACCCTGTATTAGTCAAGGAAAAGGCAAACATGATGTCACTTTGAGCAAAGATTCACCACTTTTACCGGGTTCCCTTCTTCATGCAATTATCTCATTTATTGCAGGCTGCTCAACTGTGGGATCACCAGTAAAGGATGTGTTTCATTGGCTGAGGCACTGAAGGTAAGCCCCTCCCATCTTCAAGAGCTGGACCTGAGCTCGAACGATCTGTCGGATGAAGGGGTTGAGATCCTCTCGAAAGGACTGGCCAGCCCACACTGCATCTTAAAAATCCTTAAGTAAGGAGCTCCTTCAGTTCGTCATCTTTCGTGGATCTGGTCGATTGCATAACTATAATCAATTATGTTAAAAAAAAATCCTGTCAAGTTTACATAATTTGAAAGGCTTTGAAACATTTCGTTTAATCCTTTTTAATTTTCACAAAATCCATTTAATGACTTCATGCTTTTGAATGACCCGCATCAACCCTGTATCAGTCAAGGAAAAGGCAGACACAATGTTACTTTCAGCTAGAGGCGCACGATACTTATCGGTCCGATAATAGGAATTATGACATCATCCCAATAAATCCGATAATAATATATGTTATCGGATGCTATTAATAATATTTTTGGCACAGTGTCGAATTGGGATCTGTGCGTTTCCAGTCCTGTTTTGCCAGTATGCAAAGTTTTATTACTGTTCTAGAGGCAGTGTTTTTCCTTCACTGAGTTATAAACCTTACTATGGCAATTAGCAAATGTTTGCAACTTACAGTGTTATTTCTACACGTTCTCGAGAGGTCTTTTGGTTATTGGTATGTAATTGCCAGATTAATGAAGTTGTTCCATGGACCAAGATGACAGAAGTCTCCTCTCCTGTTGCACCAAATATATTATCTGCTGACAAAGCACAATACCTGTTGGGTTTATGTTTGTTAAACATCGGTGTTCATTGTTCAGGGGAACACATCGTCAATGATATTGACTGATTGTGATTGATTCAAATTATATTTGTAATTATATATTTATTATAATTTTTTGAAAAATGAATATGGACAGTTTTTTTGGAGTCAAAACTGTTCTTGTCTTTGTTTTGTTCATTATAATAATGTTCATGCCATCATGAAAATTCTGGTTCAGTAAAGGCAAATCTATATTGAATCAATCACTAGTATTTTTGACCTACATTTGTTCAAAAACTCAGGTGAATATACATTGAAAAAATGTACATATATTATCAGATATCATATCGGTATCGGCCTTGAGGAGCAGGAAGTTATCGGTATCGGTTTCAAAAAATGGATATCGTGCACCCCTACTTTCAGCAGAACCTTCATCACTTTAAGCAGGTTCCCTTCTTGACTAAAGGGAATCATCTCATTTGTTGCAGCCTGTCACTGTGCGAGATCGCAGATAAAGGAGGCATTTCATTGGCCAAGGCTCTCAAGTTAAACCCCTCCCATCTTCAAGAGTTGAATCTCGGGGCAAATCGAATAGAGAAAGAAGGAAAGAGGGTCTTATTGGAGATCAAGGAGGATCCCAGCTATAGCCTGAAGACTGTCAGGTAAGATCTAAACAATGTTGCTTATCAGAGTGTAAATTCATGTTCAATACCTATTTTTTGTGTCTTTCTTCAGGTTTATCTAAGAAGAACGTTTGGTCCTTGGCGTCAAGAAGGGCGAGTCATTCCAAATGTTCATTTTTAGAAGACGTCGAGTCCATTAGGTCTCCTTCAGATTTAGTTCGGTCTCATGTACTCTCCGACGATCGGAAGAGGACCGGGTGTCGGCGCTACGGGCAAAGCGGCCTCGCTCACAGAATTCGGGGAGGTTGTCGTCGGGTTCTTTGCAGCCACATGGAGGTGGAGTTCAAGGGGAAGGTCTACGACGTTCCCACCAAACTGCTGGCAGTTTTATTCATCCATTTATTTGTACTGGAAGGGGCTGTCCAAATGGATTGGACTGTAGAGCATCATCAATGGCAGCCAGTGAGTTCAATAAGTACCCTTTAAAGGGTTAACTTATGTTTTTCACAAATTTAAAAGAAAATGTGATACGCACACCTAAAATAGTTTTGCTCATTTTGACATGGTTGTTTTAAATTTGATCATTTTCCCTTTTTTGTGCAATATGTTGTTGTGTATGAGAACATTAAAACCCTAACTTGAAATAAACGTTTTTAAAAATCATCTAAAAATTCAAAATGAACTTGAATCAATACACTGGAAACGTTTTATTTTGTTGACTTGATTGAAATGCAGGAAAATCAGGAGGTCGAGTCTCAAATACAATGAAAAGAATTACAATGCCAAGTAACTCGACTCTGATTATATGTTTTTTTTAAAAAGAAATGATAAGCAGTATATGAGTTCTTTTAACCAAATATGTTTTACTTGAGTGCATTTAATGGATGACCCCTTTTTCTTTAACTTGAGTCATATTATTTGGAAGTAATGCTCATTCTTGGGTACAATTTTCAGCTTCCCTACCCAACTTTGGAAAAGTAACAAACAACTGGTGTATGCCAAAATAGCAAGAGTAGCATATTTTCTTCACACATCTATTCAAGTGAAATGTTTGGTGTGGTGAAACTACTGTTAAAAGTATTTTTTTTTTCTCCAAATTTCAATGTCCCGGGAAAAAAATATATGCATCACTACCCGCCTCAGTGACGTCGCCGGATGAGCCCTTTCAGTGCAAAGGGTTGGGTCTCCTCTAATGTCCCAACAGGATGGATAGGAAAAGAAAACATAATTTTTCAAAATATTTGTTCGTCAATGGCAGCAAATGCGTTCACAGAGACATTATTGGAGTGGAAAAAATTGGTAGCAACCTGTTGGTTTCTTTATTATTATTATTAATTAATTAAAAAATATATGCAAATAACAAAAAAAAAAAAAAAAAAAAAAGAAGAAAACGCAACAACAGATCTCAAAAATAATAAATTCATTCACTCCCAAAGATGTTTTATAGAACACTTAGGTTCGCGTTCAAAAGTGTATCAAAAAAATACTTGCTGTTTTTCAACTGCTCATAACTAAAGAATGGTAAAGAGTAGGAAAAAATGATTTTCATGATTCAAGATTGCAATCCAATTGTTCTTTTTTGGGGTTTGTGTAGCCATCAAACACAATATTCTGTGGTGCTTGACAGATCAGGTAAAATCAATGTAAATGAACAAAAGGAAATGGCTTCTAAAAAATGGATTGGAGTGAATTTTTGTCCACAAACTGAGTAGTTTTTCTCCAGTGTCTTCCAGTCAATATGCATTGGACTTCTAGCGCCATCACTGGCAGCCAATGACTTAAATTTAGGGAGGGAATCACAATTCATGCATTAAAGGTTAATTTTTTTTTTTTTTTTTTTTTTTTTTTACAAGAAAACTGTCATTTATTTGAAATATCAGCTAAATGGGTCACTTTAATATACAGGCAAGAAATTGGGAGGTGTGAAGGGTGTGGAGGAAATATGTTCCGGTACACCGTACAACTAGGTCCATCCCAAACGACTAATTTTCTCCCGATTAGTCAGCCAACTATTTTTACGATTAGTCGACCAATCTAATAATCCCCCCCCCCCCCCCCTTTTTTTTTTTTTTTTTCTAATTTGGCAATGAAATTGTTGATGGCACTTATTCATTCAAAAAAACATTTTGGAAAGAATTTGCACTTGATAATATTGTTTTCCTTCAGCATTTAGCAATTGTGTCCTTTTAACATAAAGCACACGTCTCGCCAACATTAGGCGCTTATGTTGCGTGACAGGGACGTGCGGTGAGGTTCATGGTTGGTGAGGCACTGACTCCTTTAGTGTCAGATTTCCAAATATATAAACCAAAAAGGGTAGCTTATTCAATTGGCTACTGGTTATTTCATATCTCATCAGCATTCTTCACAAAACACGCACACACGGTACATATTATCGATACGTAAAAGTAAGAAAATAACATGCATTTGGTCTACACCCTCAATGTGTTGGTCGTCGCAATTCTATAATTCATGCAACATAAATGAGAGTAAAGAGTGGTGTACAAAACCACAGAATTCAATTCTGACCTTTAGTGAAATATTCAGTTGTTTTTAAAACTTTTAATTCTGATACTTTAATCAATTTATTACAGATTGCTAAACTAAAAGTGTGAAAAGAAAAACAAAGAATATTTTATTTAAGGCCAAAATTTAGTTTTTGAATATTCTATTGTATTTTTCTTGGTCTAAGCTTTTTTTTTTTTTTTTTTTTTTTTTTTTAATAAGATTGAAATGAAAACTGTTTGTACTCTTGCGCCTGTCCTTCACCACAAAAACCGGCGTTACTTTGGAAGGGCATAGGTTTGGTATCAACATTCGTAGGGACGATATAAAAGCATGACCTGCATGTAGGTACACTTTTTGCTGGGGACGGGACATTAATTAGACCAAACAGATTGGATGAAGGGGGCAAAGGGCCACATTTCTCATGTATATGAACCTAATTAATTAATAGGCAAAATGATCAATGCAAAATAAATCCTTATCTTCTGATAATAACTTTTACATGCATTGGTTCAGATGATACAATGTTCGATTCAAACCTTTGTTTTCAAAAAATACTCAAGAAACATTTTGAAAACTTCCTGAATAAATGTCTGTTTTTTATTAGCAAACATAAACATAGTGAAAATAATTCACTTAATAATGGTAGGGTCAATTCTATCCTTACAACATATGGAACTATTGAAAGATCTAAATTCTCTATATAACTGAACATTATATCATGCAAAAAAAAAGGTAAGGTTGCTTAAAAGTTGGTGGGGACAATTTTAGCATCCTGAAAAGTTGGTAGTGTTATGTCCCTACCGTCCCTATGCAAACCTACGCCCTTTTTGTAAAAGTCCTCCTTATTTTCCTTTACTTTAAAAAATCTCTCCGCCTCAATGGAGAGGATTGCTTCAATTAGATCGTTCTGTGTTCTATTTGACAAGCCAGAAAACACAGTGGATGTGTCCAAATGTTTAGCTAACCTTTCATCTTTCTCAGCAAAACCATATAATCATTCTACATATATGCCACGTTTAGAAGAGCTTACACGCTCATCGTTACCACGAAATGTTAACTCCTGTTTAGCTAGGATGCAGGTTGCATTAATGAGGTCTTTCAAACTCTTTTGGTTTTCCTTTACCATAGCATTGTGGATGCTACCGTTGAGCTTCCACTGTTCGTCAAAGCCAAATCAATCCTTGAGCTTCCTAAAGTTTTTAAAGCAATCAGGCTTTGAATGTGAGTGGTCGAGCTCTCATCTTTGCTGAGGCTTCGTGGTAGTTTTTTAATGTCACAATATCTCGTGTTAGTCCAGACATTGGCACAAGTTGAGAAGAAAAGGCAGGGAAAGCAGCAAAGGCGATTTTTCGAAGGACAGCCACATAGCCAGTCGTTTTTTTTCCGGGTGTACCAGTCCGTTTGAAAAGCGCGAGTTATCTTCTGTCCCGTAGTTTGAAGCAAACCTTTTAGCTCCGGTGTTGTGTTAATCGCATCCACTTTTAACGGAAAGTCCAGTTTCACGTACGCCCCCTTTCAGTGCGGCAGAGTACTATCTGCCGCAACCTGTGCCTTTTCACTGCGCTTTTATTTCCCATCAGCAAAACTAAATATGTCGCTAGCAAACATTAAACTTTAAGGGTTAAAGACATCAGCCAGACTGTGGAAAATCAGGTCAAATAAAAGTATCTGCAAACATTATAATGGCGACATGCATATGTACGGCAACCAGCACGCTCCAATTCCATGTATCAACCCAGTTTGTTATGGATTGCGCATTCAGAGGTGAGGCTTTACTCGTTGCTGCCGCACTTCTCGTTTCATTTCTTTATTTGAACAGGAAATAGGCAAATTCAGCGATTTTGACTATAAAAAATCTTTGAAATGAGTCATACATACAGAGCAATGGACAAATATTAATATAAATTTGATGCTATAATTATTTTTTTGTCATGATGACAGCCTCCCCTGACCGCACGTCACTGCTTGAAAGTCTTCTCCAAACAGTTGGTCCAGAGCTGACATTTTCTTCTTTTTGCAAGGAGGCTCATCATCTGAATGAATAACAATAGTGGTATATTACCAGTTTTGTTTGCCATGACTCAGTGTTGCTTTTTTTTCATCTGAATTGACCATTTTCTGCAAAAATACACACACAAACCTTTGAGTACATCTTTGGTGGAGATGTCTGTGTCTTCATGGGCAGGCTCACTCTGACATGGATCTGACATGAGCCCAATAAAACATTGGATTAAATCTCCTGAGCTTTCTTTTTTTTTTTCTCCTTTTAAACCTGTCCTGTTCAGCTGTTTGACACAGAGAATGGAAGTCTAAGTGTCCGGATTCTGAACAGTTTTAATGTTTCACATTGAGAGTCTGACATACTCCCATTGTGATCATTCAAAATAGCTTTTTATTATGACAAAGCAGCGAACAGGAAGGGATTATGGGGGGACAGAAGAAAAGAAATACACAATCTCCTGTGCTTTCTAAACGAAGCTTCTGTAGTGGTCAACACATCTGAGCCAACTAGTCACAAGTAGAATCTTCCACACTTTTTAGAAAAATATATTATAATAATATATTTTAATATTCTCTTGCACAAATTTATTGTTGTGTAATTTCAACTGGTTTAACTGCGTGAATAAATTGAAAATACTTAGCAAATAGTGTTTTGCTTGTTGCTGACAATGCTGACACTACGTTTCAGGGTCATCATAATTTTTGTCACCCCACCACCCCTCGGCCCCTGTTTCAGAAAAATCCTAGAACCGCCACTGGCTCAGAATACCTATATAAGGTCATGCTCTAGTGTTTGACTTCTCTCCAAAGAAAGAAACAAAAAAAGCAGGAAATGCACTCCTCTTTGGGGAGACACTGTGATACCGACTTTACTCAATTATGTCTCAAAATATACCAATTATAGATGGTAAAAATATCGTACGTATGTGTACGCAAACATGCGCACAGCCGTGTGAGTGTGTCTTTACAACACTGGGTCATTGAGGAGTAGTACTACTTTGTCATTATCATTTTTCAATGTAGCGCTAGTACGCTGCTATCCTAAATTTGTGCCGCTTACTAAATTTACGTTCTTTGATGTGTGCCATTCTTTGCTTGGTATAGCTTAGCTTTCTATGTTGTGTCACAATCGGACAGTGACAGCTGATGCTGATTCAACATAAATCTAGTAGCATCGTCATTATTGTGGCCTATTGAACATTGTTTCAGAATATAATATAATCACAATATTTTACATTCCAATAGAATAAATGAAACGGTCATCAAAATATGTCAATGTTGTTTACAATTTATGGTTTTATTTATTGTTTTTATGTAATTCATGCCCTTGTCAGTGCTTCAGCCTCCTCAAGTTTGGTTCTCACGTCTGGGCTCCCCTGACAACACAGACAATCTCTTGGAAGGATAATTACTTGAAAGTTTACAGCTACACCTGGAAAATAAAAACATCATTTATTTTGAAATATAAAATTCATTTATTCATTCATTTTCCATGCCGCTTTTTCTCACAAGGGTCGCGGAGGTGCTGGAGCCTATCCCACCTAACTACGGGCAGTAGGCAGGGGACACCCTGAACTAGTTGCCAGCCAATTGCAGGGCACAAAGAGACACACAACCATTAACGCACATACTCATACCTACGGACAATTTAGAGTGTTCAATCAGCCTTCCATGCATGTTTTTGGGATGTGGGAGGAAACCGGAGTTGCCGGAGAAAACCCACGCAGAAATATAAAATCAATTCTATAAATAATTTATTTAGCCACATTTGGGCGAGCTTTATCATATTTAGATGGTTAGGAACTCTCCCTTCACCTAATATCCAGTTTCAGCAGTATGGAGAGCATGGAAAAATATACAACCATGTAATCACTTTCTCTCTAATAGAAAAATCACGATGCTGGACATAGGCTTACCACTGTCCCATTCAAGAAGTGTTGAGCTTTCAATCGGCGTCATCACAACGTCTGCTGTGTCAAAAAAGTCGTGGTCATCTGACGCCTCAGGTTCAAACATGCAGGGATTCATTGTAGATCATCTTTCCTGTGAGCCGTTGCCATCGTTAGCGTCACAAAAGAGCGATCCTGAATGGTTACTTTTGGTGGAAATATCACTGATATCGTTGTTGCTGTTATGCTCACTGTGGATAGTCTTCTGTTCAGTTACGCGTTAATATTGTTGTATGTTGTATGTAGTATTGTACATTGCTGTTTTCCGAACTCGTCCAAAGTTTATATTAGTAAAGTTACACCAAAATCCGCAAAGCTCTTTAGCTGCCCATTAACCAGGTTCCCATCCTGACTTCAGGCAATTATCTCGTTTGTTGCAGTCTGTCCCACTGCAGGATCGCCAGTAAAGGATGTGTTTCATTGTCTTAGGCTCTCAAGTTAAACCCCTCCCATCTTCAAGAGCTTGACTTGAGCGACAACGATCTGTCAGACGAGGAGGTTGAGATCCTTTCGAAAGGACTGGCCAGCCCACACTTCATCTTAAAAGTCCTCAAGTAAGAAAGTCCTCCAGCTTGTATTCTTCTGGTGATTTGGTCAGCTAATCAAAAGAATCACTAATTATATTAGCCAAGGATAAGGCCGACACAATGTTACTTTCTTTAGAAGCTCTATCACTTTCAACAGGTACCTTTACTGACTTCAGGCAACTGTCTCTTTTATTGTAGGCTTTCAAAGTGCAACATCCCAAAGCGAGGAGGCATTTCATTGGCCGAGGCTCTGAAGTTAAACCCCTCCCATCTTCAACAGCTGATTCTAGAAAGCAATCGTATCACAAAAGAAGGAAAGGGGGCATTAGTAGACATCCAAAAAGATCCCAGCTATTGCTCGAAGACTGTCATGTAGGATTCAAACAATGTTGCTTTTCAGAGATTTTCACGTTGAATTTTGATTTTTGGGGGGGTTTGGGGGTAGGTGTCTTCAGCTTTTTAATTAGACACTGAAGAACAATGTTTGATGCCTGCACTAAAAACATCCTAGACTTGCTTAAAGAAATGAGAAATTGCTTGTTCGATGTACACTCGTGATACGATGTTTCGCAGGTTGAACAAGTAGTTATGAGAATTTCAATTGTGATCTGAAAAATGTTCAAAAGCAATTGAGAAAAACTGTAAAGTAAGTCCGCTACTTTGGACCAGTTCTGGCCCAAAACGGTTGCTGATCCGGCAAGTGATTCTCTATTGAGTTTGGGCCATTGTTCAAAAAGACACTGGGGCAAACCGTTTTATGAAATTGGGCCAAAGTTTGCCCTACATCTGGCCCATGCCCGCTACAGTTATATTTTGCTATCAGGGTTCACGCCTTCTGTCATTGTTTGCATACTATCCTCATTAAAATATGAAAACCGATAAATGTTTAGGTGGTTTTAGTTCAAGCAGACGCTACTTTTTAATCTTTGTGATTTTGACAAAGATCAGATCACATTTGATGGTGATTTTATGCAGAAATGTGAGAAAAATTCCAAAGTGTTCAGCTACTTTTTCATACCATTGTATTTTTTTTTTTTCAATTCATTCATTCATTTTTGAAGTAAAAAAGTGTCATTAATTTGAAATATCACCTTAATGGGTAACTTTGATTTATTTACACAAGTTTTATTGGTTAGATTTTTCAAAACAAAAGCATTTCAGGTACTGCCTTTTTTTGTGTGTTGTACCGAAAACAAGCTCTTCAAGAAACCCAACCGAAATGAAACTATGAGATGGACCACTCCACCCATCTTATAAATTGTTACTAGGCCACGTTAAAGCTAATCATAAAACGGCCTCTGATTAAATCTAGACAGTTGAAAGTTCAAAAGAGTAAAAGAGCTGTTCTATACGAACGTACTTGACTGCCAGCAAATCCAATGTCCCAATAGAAGCGTCGTTACACATCTATAACGAATCTTGACTCTATATTGCTCAACATTGCTTCTAACTATTCGGGTTAAATACTTGGAGATAGGTTATGGACCTCACTTTTGCTGATTAAAAAAACAAGCTCCACAGCACTTATTTAATAATATATTCATCATCTAAATTATCTCTAAAAATATACCAAATGTACACAGTAAAAATATGCTAGAATCCCCTTAGCTTTTTCAACATTTGCACACGGATGTGCGCAAACATATACACAAAGACATGCCCGCATTGTGGGTGTGTCTTTCGGTCGGGGACTTTGGACCTTAGTGCGCAGTAAAGTGACTCACTCGGTGAAAAGACGACAACAAGGACGAGATGAGAACCTCGCGTAAGTACAACTTTGTTCTGTCAGTTGTTGGATAGTCCGTAGCTCTATCGGTCCAAGTTTGTTCATAGGTTAGTCGGTCGTTCTCTTCGGTTGGTTGGTTGTTTAGCTTTTATTTCATGTGATCTCATTTTAGTTTGATTGGTCAGATGTTGGTCAGCTTTTCGCTAGTCGATCAATTGTACCATTTGTAAGGAGGCTGATTGAGTTGCCGCGTTTTCCGAAATCAAAGGCGTAAGGCGCACTTTCTATGAAAGGCCTTTTTTAAAACTTTTTTTCATATTTACAGTGTATCACAAAAGTGAGAACACCCCTCGCATTTCCGCCCATCTCATCAGACCATAGGACATGGTTCCAGTAATCCATGTGCTTTGCTGACATGTTGTCAGCAAACTGTTTGCGGGCTTTCTTGTGTACCTTCTTCAGAAGAGGCTTCCTCCTGGGGTAACAGCCATGCACACCAATTTGATATAGAGTGCGGCTTATTCAATTCACTTGAATTCAATTTTATTTATATAGCCCTAAATCACAACAAGGTTGTCTCAAAGGGCTTTGCAGAGGCAATATGATACACAGTCACAAACAGCAAATTAAGTAAACAAAGATGAATAAATAAAGTTCAAGTCCTGGGCATCCCCCATCCTTGGACCCTCCATGTCGGCAAGGAAAAACTCCCAAAACTCCAAAAACTCCAAGCTCTTTGGGAGAAAATGAGAAACCTTGGGGAGCACCACAGTCAGTAGAGATCCACTCCCAGGACGGATAGACAGGATGCACCAGGACTGCTAGTGGGAATTAGCAGACGGGGTTACAGTCTGTAGATATGCAGAAGAGTAAAGGAACAAGAAGAGGTCCATCTAGCCAGATGAGACGGGGGTGGCAACGAATACGTCCGTCCAGACAGTCAGGAGGCTGCAGCTGAAAAATAGCCTCTCCCCAGAGGGGAGGGGGGAAAGGGGACACTGGGTGACTAGTGATGAAGAGACTAGTCAACTAGATATTAAACTTGGAAAATAGAAATAAAGTAGGACAAGTGGTAGGTAGAGTGAGAAAAAGGAGATAGAACTCAGTGGCTGTACTTCCCCCAGCATTATAGCTTCTAGTGTAGTTTAGACTGAACTGTGAGTCTAATCCGACTTCAACTAGCCTGACCATAAACTTTGTCAAATAGGAATGTTTTTAATCTAATCTTAAATGTGCAGACTGTCTCGGCTTCGTTAATATTAGCTGGAAGCTGATTCCATAAAAAGGGCTTGGTGGCTAAAGGCTCTAGCTTCGATAGTACTTTTAGGAACCCTGGGAACTACCAGTAGACCTGCATTCTGAGAGCAGAGTGTTCTGTTGGGGCGGTATGGAACCAGAGCATCGGTGAGATAAGATGGCCCCAACCCATTAATGGTCTAACATGTAAGAAGGAGGATTTTAAATTTAATTCTAAACTCGATCGGAAACCAGTGAAAGGCCAGGAGCACTGGGGTGATGTGCTCTCTTCTCTTAGTTCCCGTTAAAATGTCTAGCTGCTGCATTTTGGACTAGCTGAAGACCTTATAGAGAACTTTTGGGACAAGCTGCAATTAGGGAGTTACCGTAATCCAATCTAGATGTAACAAACGCGTGAATTCATTTTTCTGCATCGTTTTTAGATGAAATATTTCTAATTTTGGCTATGTTGCGCGGTGAAAAAAGGCCGTTCTGCAGGTTTGTTTAATATGAGCTTCAAACGATAAGTATGGGTCAAATAGAACTCCTAGGTTTTTAACTGTGGTGCTGGAGGCTACACTTACTGTGACATATTTATGTCACACTGCTGCTGCCATAGTGTGCACTTCCTGTGGGTGCGGTATTACAGTGTAAAAGGAATCTCTGTGATGTCTCTGTGATATATATGCTGAGAAGCACACTAAATAAAGAAGTGTTGTACCATTCAAGTCTCGGCTTTACATGTACTTAGATTAAAGAAGTACGTGTCCAGAGTGACTATCTGTTCAGTTAAAGAGTCTCTCACACTTTTCGGGCCTATTATAAGGACTTCTGTCTTTTCAGGGTTAAGTAGAAGATAGATAGTGCTCATCCAGGTATTTATATCTCGGACGCAGGTGCTTAGTTTATCCACTTGCCTGATCTGCTCAGCTTTAATTGATGAATACAGTTGTGTGTCGTCAGCGTAACAATGAAAGTTAATGCTATGTTTTCTGATGATATTACCTAGAGGAAGCATATACAGCGTAAACAAGATGGGACCGAGGCTTATGGTCTGAGCACTAACAGGCTGACCCCCCACCTTTCCAATCTCTGCAGCAATGCTGACCGCACTCCTGTAACAAGTCACATGACATTTTGGAGGGAAAATGACAAGCAGTACTCAATTTGGACCTTTAGGGATGTACGTAGTTTCTAAGGGGTGTACTCACTTTTGTTGCCATGGGTTCCAATAGTAATGGCTATATTTTGAGTTGTTTTGAGGGGAATATAAATTAACTCTATTATATAAGTTGCACACAGACTATTTTCATTGTCAAAGTGTTATTTTGTAAGTGTTGCCCCATGAAAAGATATACTTAAATATCTGCAGAAATGCGAGGAGTGTACTCATTTTTGTGCATACAGTATATTCGGACAACATTATAAGGTGCATAGAATAGACGCTACAGTAGAGGCTGGGGCTACATTATGCATTCGTTATACTATACTACATTATAATACACTATACTATACTATACTACTATACTATACTATATACAGTGTTGTTAATAACGGCGTTAGAATATAACAGCTTTATTAACGCCGTTATTTCTTTCAGTGGCGAGTAATCTAATTTATTACTTTTCTCATCTTGGCAACGCCGTTACCGTTACTGTGACGGGAAAGGCAAGCGTTACTATGTTGGTTGAATGACGCGAGAAAAGTCTGAGAGATACAGACTCACGGAGATGAGAGAGCAGAGCAGGAGTGGGGACGCCGTTGCAAACGCGATGCTAGGTGGCGCCAATAAATACCTGACTGTAGCTCATAGGGATACTTTTAATGTTGCACTTAAACATTATTAAGTAATTGCTTTTGAAACAATCAGCAAATGCGAGTTGAAAGACCAAGTAGCTCACCAAAATAACTAGAAGCAACATTGCGCAATATACAGTCAAGTATAGATATAGATGTGAAACGACGCTTCTACTGGGACATTGGAATTGCTGGTCGCCGAGTTGATGAAATAGCTACCTCATTTGAACGTTCAACTGTCTAGATTTGATCAGAGATTCTTTTGTGATAGCTCTAACATGGCCTAGTTACTGTTTATTGGAGGGTTGGTCGCGTCCTGTTGATATCTGGTCACCTTCTGTTGATGACAGGTCACTTCCTGTTAATGGAATTGATATATTTGGCAGTCAATTGCTTTGACGTATGTTGCTGTCAATGTGATCATCAATGTAGCATCAATGAGAATTGTTATTTGCTTCACCAAACCCTAAAATATTGACCTCTTGTAACCTTTACCCCAGTCGTTACCTAGGTGTTGAAACACATGACAACACACTGGAGGAAAACCTTTCTCCTGCTCAGTTTGTGGTAAAAAAAAATTTGGTCACAAAAAGGAAGCTTAAAAAGACACACCAGAACGCCCACTGGTGAGAAACCTTTCTATTGCTTAGTTTGCGGTCGAAGATTCTTTCAAAAGGGAACCTTAAAAAGCACACACTGGGGAGAAACCTTTCTCCTGCTCAGTTTGTGGCCAAAGAGTCCCTTTATGGGGAACCTTAAAAAGGGGAACACACGCGACTGAGAAACCTTTGTCCTGCTCAGTTTCTGTTTTTCCAAGCTACGTAACACAAGTGTGTTGGTGCAGAAAGCAGTGACGGTAGAAGGCTTTGCCTGTGACCCAAGTTGACGTCGTTGCTTCGTTTACGCGGGACGATTGCATTCTGTGGTCCTTCTTCCAGCCGTCCTCCAGACTAATGTGGAGAATTGTTTCCTGTTCTGCCGATGAACACGACTGATTGAAATAGGAAACTAATTGACATTCCTTTTGCTATCTTGCATATAATAGTCGCTTGTATTGGCTTTGTTGTATCCTGTATTGTACCAGATCAGACTATAGAGATGTTAACTGTTTATTCCTCTTCTTTTTTAAACTTATATTTTAAAAAATACTACACAAATCTATTGAAAAATAGAATTTTTTTTTTTCCTTTTCAAAAATTTTCCAAACAAAAACAGGTAGTTCCTGGGTTACGACGTACCCGACATATGTTATTTCGACTTTACGACGCCGATTTCTCGTCTGTCATTTTTTCTCCAGTCTCTTTTTTTTTTCTCAGAGCACACGTATGGAAACTAGTGGGTTTAGATGACATGATGCTTCGTGAGATGGCAGCAGAGGCTAAAGTCTATTGTTTTATTATCGCAGTCCAATATCACTCATAACGAAACTAGCACATTTATAGGAGTAGATATCTTGTGATATATCAGCACAGGCTAAAGTCAGTTGTTTTAAAACCTCCCACTTGACACACCCTTTGCACTGACAACAAATGTTATCCCCTTTTCTATCTGCAGGGCAGCAGAGGGGAGAGGCTCGCTCTCACGGTGCGCATGGAAACCTCGGGCGAAGGCCCGGGTGGAGCTGCCGCGGGTGGAGATTTTGGTGGGGAATATGTATTTAATGAACCCTTGAACGCATCTCTTCCTCTGCTCTACCATCCCATAGCAATTTAATTTCGTTGTTTTCAGTTTAATTTAGCTATTCCCAGCTATGTTTGTTTACCACTTTTCTTCTTACTGCGAAGAGAGAGGAACTGATGTGATGATATTTACGTCATCAGCCATCGTGCTGTGACCCGGGAATTTAAGGCCTGCTTTCACGCACATCGCTTCCCGAGAAAGTCCCTGACATGAAACTAAGACTCGACCAGTGAAATGTCCGCGTAATCTTCTTGTCAGTCCACACGGGAAATTGTTTTCACACACAACTGCTGCACAGGTTTGGCCAAGAGTCAAGAATCTGCATTGGACAAGGTGATGATGCTAGAACTTTTGTTTGATAATGTTCCAGTGAGATTTACAAAGATGACTGCCTGAAGAAAACATCAAAATTCCCTCAGTCCTTGATATGTGGCTGCAAGTCAGGCAAAGGCACTGGGGAGATGGCTGTGGTTTAATCTTCAAAAAATGTAAGTTTGCACATTTAAATTTTAGACAGCTTTCTTATCCCTTTAATTGAAAATATGTTTGTCAGTGCATCATGACACCAAGCGAAAACTGTTAAAGCATTCCTTGGAGAAAGACTCATCCAATCAATGTCATGGCCTGCAAATAGTCCAGATCTAAACCCTATTGATAACCTGTGATGGAAATTTGAAAACAAATGGTCCACAGCAAGGCTCCGACCCTTAAGGATGATCTGGCAACTGTAATCAAAGGGAGTTGGCACCAAAATGATGATGAATACTCATCAAGTCCATGCCTCAGAGACTGCAAGCTGTCATAAAAGCCATAGGTGGTGCTACTAGAGATGTGTTTTGATTATTTCTTTGTTTGTTTCTTATGATTCCATGTTTTTTCCTAAGAATGGAGTGATTCCATATTTATTTCCCTGCACTTGCTCGATAAGATTAACATTTACTGACTACCACAATGTTTTTTCTTCATTTCTTTTAGTATTTCTGAATGCTAAAGAGTTGCACTTTTTGAACGAATTCATTATTTTTTTCAAGCTATTTATCTGAATTTGTTCTACATGATAAAATGTCTGAGTGAGTGCTCGTCCGAGACTGGGGATTCCATACTTTTTGCTAGGGGTTGTAGAAGATGTGGCCAGTACTTTCCAGTAAATTCCTTACAAAAAGGAACAATTTCTCACTTCAAATATCCTACGTAGAGACTCCCCAGAAGGGTAAACACCGTTCGTACTTTTTAAATGAATTTCTTTTGCTTTTGGTGCAATTAAAAGTGTGAGAAATTTGGTGTTATATAAATAGTTGATGATAACATAGATCTTGAATGCAATTGTTTTTAATATTAGCGTTTCGAAGATTTCGACTTCGTGAGTGTAGGCACTTCCCGTTCTATTAAGTTGCTGATTGGTCTTTGGTGATGCGATTGGCAACGTCGATAACCGAACCATTCATTTGGTGGGGTGGAGGGGTAAATGATTCGTTTGAACGAATATTTTGACTGAAAAAATTGTACTGGATTCGTTCCCTCAAGTGCAGGGGTGTCAAACCAATTCCACAAAGGGCCCAGAGGGTCCTGGATTTAATTTCAGCCATGACTGCGCAAACAGATTAACCAATGAATTTCCTGCTGAAACAAGCAGCACCTGACTGCTATCAACTAATTACACTTGTAGGAGATCAGATTAGTGAAAAGATGACCCTTCATTGGTTGGAACAGAATCCAGGACCCTCTTGGCCTTTTGTGGCATTGGTTTGACACCCCTGCTCAAGTGAACTGTTTATTCTGTCGCTAGGGACCATTGATGTAACATCATGAAAGCGCTGCAAAAATGAAACTATTTGACATGGAGTCAACATGGCTGGATTTCAAACTCTCTCCCAGTTTTTATTTGGCACTGAAAGACCACGGGAAAGCCAAAATGTGATCATTTCAGTTTCACGGTAGAAAATTTGTTTTTCTCCACGAGATGGCACTACTGGTCAGGTGGTAGTTCTAATCTGAATTTGATTCATTTGGTGTATTTGTTTGGTCTAATATAGTCATGTAATGGGTTATAGTACGGTATAACGATAACTCTTCAAATAGATAATGTGCTGAGAAAAAGAGTACACCATTGTTTAAAAAAAAAATCAAGACACTGTAAGGAGTTACAATGTTACTCAAGATATGATTTTTATTTCGGGCAGTCATAAAAGAAATACAACAAGGAAAGAAAAACAATAATGATAATAAAAAAGTATACAAAGGGGTGCAAGGAAGCCGAGCTTTTATAGGCCCCACACCCTATTTCCTTCAGTATTCTTTTCAGCAAATACATCATTACTTGTACTTGAGTACATAATTTAGATGACTACATTTACTTGAGAACTATTATTATTATTTTTTTTAATGTCACGATAGTCAAATTTTTGGCCACTCTATCCACCTCTGGTATTCTGTTGTTTTGATCAAAACATTTTACCGCTTTGACCAAGTGGCAAATGACGTGTTGCCAATGAAGACTTGTTAACGATGATATTTAGAACTGAAACTTTGTTGGTCAAAAGTGCACCAGTAAAAAATCTTGCTTTAAAATTGTTTTAGATTGTAATGATTAGTTTCTCAATCGCTAGCCGTGCTGTCGTGTGGAGACGAGGGTGTCAATGGAAGATATTTACCATTCAAGCGCCTGAGATCTGATGTTAATGGAATCCAAGTTGCTTGTGTGTCAGGTGCTTACGGTTATGGTGATTCTGCCTCCGGTTAGAACCTGTACGGTCAAATCTCCTCAGAATCATGTTCTTTGGGAGTTTCTTCCTCCTCTGATCCAAAATATAAGTGTGATCCCGACTCGAAGCTAAGGGAGTTCCAAAAAATCGATTATTACATGCATCGCGATTCGGCACGTGACATTTCGATTACGATTCATAAATGTTCAAAAACGATAATTATTCCTCATAACTTTATGACAGCCGTTCGTAGCGTAGCAAAATTAAAGACACGTCTGCCACCCGGACACCTTTAACGGACGCACGCACAAAGTTATGATGGATGCTGTCGGCTAATGAGCGAGATATTTACTCCTTTTCGAAAGACTGGGAAATAAGTTTGTGTTTGAGACAGGCAGGTATGAGAAAGGCAGTTGCGCTTCTGTGCGCGAGTTATTTTTTAGAGCGAGAGGGGAAGAGAGTCCGTTCATTGCTCCTTGTCTTTCAGTTGTGCAGCAGTTTTAAATCATGTCAATTGAAAAATGTCCTGAGTGTGTTGCTAAGACCCGTGTGCGTCTATGAGAGGTTAGTAAACGAACCCTCTTGAAGTGTTTAGCCTTTATTGTTGTTGTTTTTGAGATGTTAATAGTTTGTGCCGAGCGCTAAGCTAATTCGCTAACATGTAATTTCATATGCAGAACGTGTAAAACCACTATTAAGTACAGCGGTAACACAACAAAAATGAGAAATAGTACAGATATCTGTGAAAACAAGGTATATTGGTTAAAAGTCTTATTTCTAAAGATACTTTGAAAGAAAATGTGGAATTCATTCCACCTGTGTAAATTTTATTGTACTTTTTTCGAGAGGATCTCCACCCCCTTGTCCGACAGATTGTTGAGGCTCAGGTCCATCTGTTGTAGATGGGAGGGGTTTAACTGGAGAGCCTCAGCCAAAAACGCCTATGACCATACTTGCTGTTTGTGTTGAAATGTCAAACATAAAACTATTCAGTCTCATTTAGTTTTGTTAAATGTTTATCCGAACATGTTGAATGAATACAGTGGTACCTCTACATACGAATTTAATTCGTTCCAGGACCTTGTTTGTAAGTCGAAATGGTCGTATGTCGAGCAGGATTTTCCCATAGGAATACATTATAATTCCATTAATTCGTTCCAAAGCCTAAAAACATACACTAAATTCTTAAGAAATACTGCTGGCACTGTTACAAATGGCAATTAAACATAGAAAAACAAATAAGTTATAAATAAATAATTCAGAATAATATAATAATAATAAGAAGAATTAATAATTATTCCTGTAAATAATGTAACGAATCGGATTCTAATATGGCGGACACTTTTTACTGTCCCTGAACGCACCGCGAAGCTGACGTCTCGGTGAGATAGGTCGGTGCGGTAGAGATAATACTTTCGTTTTCTTGAGAGCAGTCAACTGCTTAAGACAATGGGCGTTTTGTGTTGGATAAGTTCTTAAATAAATGATAAAAACGTGACGAAGCTGGCGATTTCCTTGGCAATGTTACCACAATAATAATTGTCACCTTAACTTATAAATAGTGGCGAACGGTGGTCGGAAGAGGACCATGGAGCTGTATTGTTGAGCCAGTTCAGGGACGCGCACCCCAAGCTCATATTTTTCTATAACTTGCATCTTCATTTCAAAGGTAAGCATCACTTTTTTCCTTGTTTCTCCAACTGTATCAACTTTTTTTGAAAACTATGTTGATTTCTCACACAAGAAAATCCACCGTGCGTTCGTTTGCAGTGCTGTCATGTCGTCGTATTTCGAGCATGTCGTCGGATGTAGAAACAAATGGCGAGTCAAATTTTACGTCGGATGTTGAAAAGATCGTGTGTCGAAGCGATCGTATGTCGAGGTGCCACTGTATTACCAACCTTTAAAATGGCTGATCGAGCATGTTTGGTTGTCAATGGGACATCAACATTACAAATTTTCTAAAATGCTGATTATCAGTAGTCGGTGAAGAGAACAACAGTTTGGACATGAAGATTATGGTGTCTTGAAAAAAAAGGACCCGACCTGGCCATTGTGAACAATTTTTTCTTTGAAATATAAAGGCAACATTAGAGGCATGCAAATTCGGCCAAAATGGGCTTAGGTGTTAACGGGTAAAGGTACGGTGTTGAAAAAGGTTTGTTTATAGCTTGGCACACCCCTTGTCCCAAAAATTACAAAACAGATGGTGAATTTGCATTGAAATAAGTATATTTCATCTCATTGAAACAAATGTTTTTATATCGGTTTGTACTAGGGACTAACTTTCAAATAATCAGAAAAGTAACTCCCTCAAAGACACTTCAGTTTTGACTTAAAGTCAATTGACTAATGTAATCTTTGAAAACATGGATTTGAAATACTGTAGTCCTATTGGCTAATCCAGTTTATGTGTATGTAAATTACAGATGTTTGTGTGTCTTCATTTCCCATCTTTTTCTTTTTTGTATGGGTGAAGACTGACACAGACCTGAGGAACCGGCTGGGGACAATCTGGTGGCACGCATCACATTGACTATATATGGACCACTTATTGCTGATTTCCTTCATGAAAGAGCCTTCAAATTGTTTTTTAAAAATCAAGTGCAGGCAGGATGCAAACTTTGCAAATAGATCTTGTTCATGGTTTTTCTTGGAAAAAATAAAATATATTGATAATAATCGATAATATAATCAATTGTTTTAAAAAAAGAAAAAATCCTATTTGTCATGATATGGAAAAAATTCCACCACGGCACACTGTCTGAATCCGATGCAGCCCAACACCACAGCATCAAAAAATTCTAGCGGAAACCCTGAACACTCTGACAAGCAAAATTGTTTTGATCCTACCTGACAGTCTTCAGGCGATAGCTGGGATCCTCTTGGACGTCCGATAAGACCCTCCTTCCTTCTTCACCTATTGGATTGCCCCCCAGGTATAGCTTTTTAAGATGGGAGGGGTTTGACTTGAGCGCCTCGGCCAAAAAAAGGCATCCTTTATTGGTGAACCCGCACTCTGACAGCCTGCAAAAAATGAGGTAACTGCCTGAAGTCAGGAAGGGAACCCGGAAGATTACCAAAAAAAAACAGCACATCACAAAACCCTGTGATACATCTGAAAAAACTAATCGTTTTATCCAAGGGCATAGGTTTGCATAGGGACGATAGGGACAAAACACTGCCAACTTTTTAGGATGGTCAAATTGTCCCCACCAACTTTTAAGCAACCTTATATGCATTATATAATGTGTTCAGTTATGTATATAGCTCATTTAGATTGTCTTCCTATATGATGTGACGCTAGAATTGACCCTAGCATTATTAACACTAGAAAACCCAAGGAGGGATCAGTTGATGAATATACCTTTTGTGCCCAGAGAGGGATCATCTGATCCTAATTTGCACATCTATTGTGGTCGTTGATGGTGGTCGTTGGTACTCACGCCTACGGACAATTTGGAATGATCAATCAGCCTAGCATGCACGTCTTAGGAATGTTGGAGGAAACCGGAGTGTTTTTCTATCTCTACATAGAGAAAGAAAGAAAGAAAGAAAAAAAAAAGCAAACGTGTATGTATGTGGGAATGAAGCATTTAGCTACAGTAAATATGCCACAGACCTAATGTGGATGTGTAGCTGAACAGGTTGACTTTCATAGTATATTGAACTATATTTTAGCAATCCTTTTTTTTTTTTTTTTTCATCTTGAATCCATTTCCAGCAGGCTTATAATGTAGACTCTAAGCCTAAACCAATGTAGGATAACAAAGACAAAATAACCGAATTTCAGTCTCTGAAAGATTTATTTAGAGCAAAACAAAAAACTGTACAGTGTACTGTATACAATCCTGACACATCACTGGGTAAGACGTACAGCATGAGCCACAAGTCAGTCGGCCACATTTCTGACAGACATGAGACATTTTTTCCCCCCCGTACACTTCTTTATTTGGCAGCGCCTCGTTTTTGCTGGTGGACTGTGTGTCATGGGAACAAATAAATCTTTCAGAAATTAAATTTGGGTTGTTTTGTCATTGTTATCCTATGTTGCTTTACACTAGAACCACCAGGGGTTTTGGTGCTTCCTAAAACTACCAAGGACCCTGGGATCCCCCCCCAAGCCGAGCCCATCTCATTTCTAGTCACAAAGCACATATAGCAATATAAAAAGTGTCATCCTTTTTTTTTTTTAACTTCTGGTCATCCTTTTGCCGAGTCCTTGCTGAGTGAGGCTGCTTTCTCTTTCGCTACTACTACTAGTCAGGCTACTTTCAGACACTTATTTCTTACTTGCCTACTGTAGGTTGATAAATTTGTAGGTAGATTTGTGTATGTCTTAGTCAATCAAAAAAAAAGGTTCCTTCAATCAAAGTATATATTTTCAATAGAAAATAAAAGTCACTTGAATGAAAGCAAAATGTGTTTGAATGCAAAAGTTGCCTGAATGATAGCTTGTTTCTGAATCAAGAGTGGTATTTACTAGTTTTGCATATTTTTTTCCAGCCATTTCATGTGAGGTGTTTTTCTTGTTACCACTGTTGCTTGGTGTGCTTAGTTGTAGTATTTCTAAATATCTATGAATATAAATGTATATCCAAAGTAAATTGTTAACTGATCTTTTCAAAAATGTTTTTTTTTAACATGTAGAGGGTATTCAAACAAATACATCCGAATGAATTAGAATTATTAAAATACTTTTATCAAAATATTCTCAGAAGTTTAGCAGTTAGTGTCAAGCAAGACATAAGTGTCTGATAGTCAAGCTACTTTAGCTGAAGAGGGGGTTAGGAAGAAACAGGCTCAGTCAGGCTACTTTAGCTGAGGAGGGGGATGGGCGAAACAGGCTCAGTCAGGCTACTTTACCTGAGGGGGGGTTGGGCAAAACCTTGCTGAGTGAGGCTGCTTTCTCTTTCGCTACTACTATTAGTCAGGCTACTTTCAGACACTTATTTCTTACTTGCCTACTGTAGGTTGATAAATTTGTAGGTAGATTTGTGTATGTCTTAGTCAATCCCAAAAAAAGGTTCCTTCAATCAAAGTATATATTTTCAATAGAAAATAAAAGTCACTTGAATGAAAGCAAAATGTGTTTGAATGCAAAAGTTGCCTGAATGATAGCTTGTTTCTCAACCAAGAGTGGTATTTACTAGTTTTGCATATTTTTTTCCAGCCATTTCATGTGAGGTGTTTTTCTTGTTACCACTGTTGCTTGGTGTGCTTAGTTGTAGTATTTCTAAATATCTATGAATATAAATGTATATCCACAGTAAATTGATAACTGATCTTTTCAAAAATGTTTTTTTTAACATGTAGAGGGTATTCAAACAAATACATCCGAATGAATTAGAATTATTAAAATACTGTTATCAAAATATTCTCAGAAGTTTAGCAGTTTAGTGTCAAGTAAGAAATAAGTGTCTGATAGTCAGGCTACTTTAGCTGAAGAGGGGGTTGGGAAGAAACAGGCTCAGTCAGGCTACTTTAGCTGAGGAGGGGGATGGGCGAAACAAGCTCAGTCAGGCGACTTTACCTGGGGGGGGTTGGGCGAAACCTTGCTGAGTGAGGCTGCTTTCTCTTTTGCTACTACGACTAGTCAGGCTACTTTCAGACACTTATTTCTTACTTGCCTACTGTAGGTTGATAAATTTGTAGGTAGATTTTTGTATGTCTTAGTCAATCAAAAAAAAAGGTTCCTTCAATCAAAGTATATATTTTCAATAGAAAATAAAAGTCACTTGAATGAAAGCAAACTGTGTTTGAATGCAAAAGTTGCCTGAATGATAGCTTGTTTCTGAACCAAGAGTGGTATTTACTAGTTTTGCATATTTTTTTCCAGCCATTTCATGTGAGGTGTTTTTCTTGTTACCACTGTTGCTTGGTGTGCTTTGTTGTAGTATTTCTGAATATCTATGTATATCAATGTATATCCACAGCAAATTGTTAACTGATCTTTTCAAAATTGTTTTTTAACATGTAGAGGGTATTCAAACCCCCTTCCACAGCTAATGGCTGGTTGCAAGTAAAGAAACAGCAGCCTGACTTGTTCAAACACATTTTGCTTTCATTCAAGTGACTTTTTTTTCCTCGATTGAAAATATATATTTTGATTGAAATAACTTTTTTTGGCTTGACCAAGAAATAAAAAAATCTACCTACAAATTTATCAACCTACAGTAGGCAAGTAAGAAATAAGTGTCTGAAAGTAGCCTGACTAGTAGTAGTAGCGAAAGAGAAAGCAGCCTCACTCAGCAAGGACTCGGCAAAAGGATGACCGGAAGTTAAAAAAAAAAGGACGACACTTTTTATATTGCTATATGTGCTTTGTGACTATCTGTACGGACCTCTGTGAATTCCCCCCCCCCCCCCCCCCCCCATCATACGCAAATTTATATAGAAATGATGTCAATCGTTTGTGCTGTAAAAGTTTTGTTTGAGCTGCTTTCGTTATAGAGATACTTACAATTCTTTTATATAGGTAAATCTGAGGTCAGCTAGCCCCCCATTTCAATTAACAATTGTGTCAATCGTTTGTGCTGCAATGGTTTTGTTGATCAGTATTATGCTTTTATTCAGATATTAATTTCGAGTGGTTACGTCACTCGTAGCTTTTCCTTAGCTTAGCTCCCGCGGCTAATGCAGCATACCAACTCCCAATAACAGAGGGGTGTCCTAGCTACCTACCTAACACGCACGATCATAACACAAACAAATTCGGGTCCGTTTCGCAGTAAATTGGGGGGCTTTAGATATTAATTTTGAGTGATGACGTCACTCTAAGCCCCTCATTTACTGCAAAATGGTCCTGAAGTGCTGCCATTCGTTTGTGCTACGTTCGTGTTAGTTGTTAGGACACACCTCTGTTATTGAGAGAGTTGGTATGCTCTATTAGCCACGGGAGCTAAGCTAAGGAAAAGCTACGAGTGACGTCACCACTTAAAATTAATATCTCAATAAAAGCATAATACTGATCTACAAAACCGTTGCAGCACAAACTAGCACAAATGACAGACACAATTCTGAATTGAAATGGGGGGCTAGCTGACCTCAGATTTACCCAAAAAGAATTGTAAATATCTCTAGAACGAAAGCAGCACTAACAAAGCTTTTACAGTACAAACGATTGACATCATTTTTGTATAAATATGTCTGATGGGGGGGAGGGGGCCAACTTCACAGAGGTCCGTAGAGATGGTCAGATAGCACATACAGCAATATACAATATGTCGTCCCCTTTTTTTTTTAAATCTTAATTTTTTTGTACTTCCAGGTCATCCTCTTGCCGTCGTGTTGTGGGATTTTGCTGTTCCGTTGCGGGATTTTTGCTGCTGTGTCTTTGCATTCGCCTTCTGAGCCATTCGTGCTACGAACCATTTGCTGTTGTGTTGTGGCAATTAGGGTTCGTGCTTTTGCCAATTTGCAATCGCACTTTAGGAACTGGGGATCGTGTTGTGGCGGTTTGCATTCATGCTTTTTTTCTTTTGCAAAGCGTTTGCAATTGGGGTTCATGCTTTTTTTTATTTGCAAAGTGTTGAGACTTTGCATTTCGCCTGACACCTCTCAGCCACCATAATTTCCTGCTCCTGTTCAAATCCACCCCGCCAGTCGACTGTCGTTCGCTCACACTAGCTCGGTCATCAAGATAGGCACATCCCCCGCCCCTTGACGTAGTTAGCACTTTGCATTCAGAAAGCCACATGGCAGAGCTGATCACACTTGGGTTGGGTTGTGAGACCAAAACATTTGAGATTTTTTTGTCGTCACAAATGTATTGATTATTTCATTCATTATAACTTTATACACGTTGCAATGGTCTGTGCGTTTGTTTATTTCATTGCAGTAATTTATACATAAAGTTGCCTGTGTGTGCTATAGGAGAAGAAGAAAAAATGGGCAGAGCAGTGAATGAATAAAATAAAACCATATTCAAAAATAAAACTCTCAAATAATAACTGAAACTATCATGGCAAGAGTCAGTGTAAACTGACCAACCCTTGTGGGTTAGAGTAAGGTTGTTTGCTTGTGTGCTTGAGTGACCTATTTGAGAGACAATGACACACTCATTTGCACATATACAGATGCTAATTGTGGATACCCAGAGTTGTGGGGATCATCTGATCCCCTTCTGGGCTTTCCAGTAGGCTAAAAAAATGTTGGGTTTTCTAGTGTTAAGTGAATTATTTTTAAAATTATCAGACTTCCATTTACCCCTTTTTCACTTGCTAATGAGCCAGTCCATGTTTTTTTCCTCAAACGGACGTTTGATTGGCTGATTATTCCCACCCCCACTCTCTCACAGCACAGAATTAAGTTACATGTCGACATGCCGCCACCTCCTCTGCCCGCTTCGAAGAGGAGGGATATTAGGAGGAGGAAGTTCATACCGCAGGTATTAATGCACAAATCCGATTTTTTTGTGTTTTTCCCACTCGAGTGAGGCATTAAGTTGAAGGTTTGAATGGGAAAAGTCGCACAGAAGTGAACCATTTCAAATCCGATCTGGGTCACTTTCGTATGAGGTGTAAATCCGATCTGGCCCACAGTTTTCCAGAACGTGGCGGCGATCTGAACTGTCAAGTTTCCCAAGTCGGAATTCATGCAGCAATTACGTCAGCAAAAAGCGACAGGACAGAGGATGGCAGCGATTTAGGCGTTAGCGCCCAGCTTGAACTCGGCTTTCTGAGAAGAGGCGAGCTTGACAACAGTCAGAAAAAAAAATAAAATCACAAGTCAAGGCTGAGTATGCTCGGTTTTCTTTCTGTGTGGTAAATGAGCAGTACTCTATTTCAGTATCGCTTCCATGGCCGAGAGTCGGGGCAAACTGACCGTATGTGTGTGCATGCGTGCACGACGTACACACATACGGTGCATGCGTTCAATCAATCCATATAAACTTTGAGTATAAGGGATTATTTATGTCTCTTATATGTGTCCTCTTTTTGGAAATAAAAATATGATCACCCTAGAATGATGCAGAGCCAGCATGTGTAGTCATTTGTTTTGATGCTTCTGCGCATGCGGGTCCGTTCGCTCAGCGCCTGTCGGACTGCGAGTTAATGCACATGCTTAACACTTGAACGTGCTCAATGGACAAAGGCAGTCGGAACGGGTACGCCCAAAAAAAAAAAAAACATACGACGAAAAATCGGAATTGTGCATTAAGACCTGCGGTATGAACCTAGCCTAATTAGTTGTTGTTGTTTTTTCCAGCCGGCAGCCGCTGTAAGTAATATCAAAAGTGAAAAGGTGGCAAAACGCAGCACTAATTTTGCTACTGAAAGTCCGACCTGCATCTCAGTTGAGCATTACCATTCAATTAAACTGTGTGAAGTTGCCAAACTGATCAGGAAGCTGCTTCAGTATGGAGGTAGATTTGTGTCTATTTTTCCATCAAAAAAAAAAGTCGCTTTAATCAAAATATATATTTTCAATAAAAAAAAAAGTCACTTCAATCAAAAAAAAAAAAAATGTGTTTGAATGCAAAAATTAATTTGAAAAAAAAAAATGCATTTCAAAACTTTTTCTTAGATTGAATTTTCTTTTTTTGATTGAAACAACTTTTTTGATTGAAGTAATGTCGTTTTGCGTTTGGGCTAGAGCAGGGCGGTAAACCGAAAATTTACCGGTACCGAAATTCTTCACGATGACTGACGTAATGTTGACCATGTCGGTGAATTCGGTAACTTAATAAAACAAGAAAATACAGTCTTTTCATCCCGCTTTAATGCTGTGTTGTTCGGCTATGTTCATTCCCCTTTAAGAAAGCAGTCAGTGTGCTTACGTATGGAGTCACATGGTTATCAGGAAGCCAAACAAACAGAAGCCCGGTAGGCTAACGCTAGCGGCTAACACTACAAGCAAACGCGATGGAGTGTCGCTTAAGGGAGGTTCGCCAAACTTTCACCAGACACTAAGTAAACTCTTGGCGGCATCCAGACAGGCTTTCACCCGCTGTCCTCCCATGTTCTTACCATTTCCAGAGAGGGTGCTTTCAGGGCTTTCTACTGGTAGCCAGGCCACAGGCTAACGCTAGCGGTTAACGCTACAAATGAACGTGATGGAGTCGGATGGCAGCTCTAACCTCGTCGAAACGGCTGAACTTAAGGACAGGATTGGGCACGGACTGCATCAAGCAATTAGTAAGTCGCGTAATTTAGTATCTCTGTCTGTGTGTGATTTCTCTGATAGCTTTTGTGATGATAAAGCATTTAGCATAAAGTACAATCCAAGAGTGAAAATTATAATGTGACTGTTTAATGGCCCCAGCTATTTTTCTGTATGTCCTTAATTCTGTGTCATTACTCCCATCATAAAATCTTGAAATATTTCATTTGCAGAAGATCAATATAGCTTCAATGTGTGTGTGTCTGTGTTGGGGTCCATGTGTGCTTGCATGTATTAAAAAATGCACTGGGAAAAAAACCCTGAAACCTTGAAGTACACACTTGTCTTGAGTAATTATGTCACTGCAGCCATTAACAACAAATTGTCTTTTTGAAGTGTACTGTTCAAGCTGTAATTCATTTGTGTTACAAAGACATGTTTGCACAGGCATATTGATTTTGACAATGTACATTGTTCAAGCGATACAAGCTTTTATAAATATTCATACTTAAATTCTCATTGTTTAGAATACATTTTTATATACTTAATGTTTCGACTGCATGTACAATTGTTAAATAAAATTCAAAGCTGGTAAATAAATCAATGAGAAACAGTTCATCTGCAATTCATGCACTTATTCAGATTTTTTCAAATTATATAACGGTCCGCTTGGGCGAATTTATCGTCATTTATCGTTAAATCTCCTCTTGAACGATTCGTTCTTCTCGAACGAATTGTTTGGAGGAACGAGACAGAACTAATCACCTTCTGCACTGATTAATTCTTCAGGAAGTTGGGAGTCGGGACTTGCGTGGGAAGGCGTTGAGCAAGCGGCACCGCCTGACATCGCGCACGACCAATCAGACGCCAGCCTCATCGCGGGCAGGGGGAGGGAGCGGAAACAGAATCAGAGCGTCCGTCACTCACTTCCACGTGTGGCCAATAAGCAGCCAGCTTGCAGGCGGGGGGCAAGACTAAGTTATGTCACTTCCCGTTCGGCGACTCGGTCCTCCGGCTCCTGACCGAGATTGCTGCTAACTTGACTTTGCAGTCACGCAGTGAACGAGTCAAAAAGTGAAAGGAAAGGACTTTGTCGCATATTTGTTAATGTGGAGCCTATCATGTGCAGCCCAAACACACAAAAACACCACGCAAACCTAGCGTGCATGGTTTAGTGTACTACTTTTGTCAACAAACTCGGGACTAAATATGACGATATACTATCAAATTGACAGTAGTTGAAAATTATTTCGCCAGGAGCTACGAAGCAAACATAAGGTGAGCTGCGGACGCGTCACGGCAGCACAGGGGGGAGAGAACTGTCAATCTATGGAGGCTTGCTTAACAAAATTAATATTTACTGTAATGACTACAATACTGATACAGTATATACATGTAATTTTTTTATTTTTTCCGTGTCAGTTGTTGGTTGGTTTGACTAATGAATTTCCATCCGTCCATCCTGCGCTACTCAACCGGCCAAAACAACACAAGCAGGCACGGCACGGGTGATGTCGCAATATGTCTCCATTTTTCTGAACAGACTGATGAGAGTGGAAAGGCGACACCGTAAAGACGAAACAATTATTTCTCGTCAGCATTTGAGGATCTGAGATGAGGGGACGACAGAAGAGCTGACGGGATTATATATTTATTAATACCAGTGCAAAAATAATATTACAATAAGATCCTCTTAATACTGATTTGCAATGAAACTTTTTTTTGTATCAAAATTTAGTACTCTTTTCATTTCAGAGCAACACATTTGACAACACTATTTACACTTTAGTTTTAATAATAGTTACCAAAAATAATATTGATGAGCATAAAAACACAACCGAGCGTCAGGTAAATATAATGTGTTGGTCCTTCCACATTTAGAAATGAAACTTTCGATTTCTCTTTCTATTCGCGTGACAGCATGTCACGGAGGCTGGTAGCGGCAATGTGATCAAGATCCTGCTAGAGAAAGGGGCCGTTTACATGGAGACTCTCCGAGAAGACGAAAAATTTCAAATGTGCATCTACATGGTTTCGTTTCCATTCGAACAATGTTGCAATTCCGCGTGAAAACGATGTAGTATTCATGCCAGGCCCTAGGGGGCAGTGCAGATTTACAAGGTGACAGCGAATGATGACCCCGCGGGGCTCCTCATTCCGGAAGAAAACATGCCCGCCCATTCGAAGCAGTGGCATTTTCCTTTTGCTCCAAAAGGCACAAAAATGGAAACATTAAACATATTTAAATGTAAAAATATTATTAAAACAGTAAATTAAAGCTGGCGTTCCGCCATTAGCAGTTTTTAATGTTAAATAGCACCGCTGCACACGCCCAATGTGACGTGTACGAGTGCTGACGTTATCGTCGCGGGTCCGGCGCGGCAGTAGCCTTTGATATGCATGCGAAGCAAGCCCCCCTCATTCCCCCGCAATCGAATTCTTCCACTTTCGAGGCCGGATTCAGAATTTTGCGTCTTCGCCTTTCGTTTTCGCCGACACCAAATGCACGCAAAGCGAGTCTGCAACTCAATCTTTGCGTCTTTGTGTTGCTGAGTCGCCATGTAAACTGCCCCAAAGACGCCCCGGTTGAACGCCGATTGCCATCCGTCACGTCAGGGCAGCGGGTCAAGTTTCCCGTGTTGAATCACATTAAGCAGCAGGCTCCGAGCCGAGCCGAGTCCGATGGCTGGCTGGAACCCTGGTGGCCATTATTCTCGCTTCATCATGCTTTTATGGCTTACGCAATTGGCGGAGTCACTTGTCACTTAAACATGTCGGAAGTAGCGGCAAAGCTGGATCGTTGTGTCAAAATGATTCGATCAAAACTTTTTTTACTTAAAAAAAGTGCATTCAAAACTTTTAGTACTTCAAATAAATGAGTTCAAAACTTTTTGCTCTCCCAAAAAATTGACACTTTAATAAGAAAAAAAAAATGTTTCAATTAAAAAAAAAATCAAATATATATATATATTTATATGTTTTTTTTTTTTTTTTTTTTTTTTTTTTTTTAGGGAAGGGCAATTTTATTTTTGCAAATGATTTTTGTCTTTGATTGAAAATAGTTTTTTGATTGAAGCAACTTTTCCTGGGATTGAATGATTTAGACACAAATGTCCTACCCGCAATATGGCCCAAACGCAAAAAGGATTACTTTAATCAAAGAAAACAAACAGAGTTTCAAATATTTTTTCGCATTCAATTTTTTTTTTCTATGATTGAAAATTTTTCATTTTTGATTGAGGTAATTTTTTTTTTGAAAATATATTTTTTTTGTTTGAAGCAAATTATTTTTTTGATTAAATAATAAAAACACAGTTGTCCTAGCCAAAATGTGGCCCAAACGCAAAACTAAGTTACTTCAATCAAAAAAGTTGTTTCAATCAAAAAAAAAAAAATTCAAAGAAAAAGTTTTCAGATGCATTTTTTGAGTTTCAAATATATTTTTGCATTCAAACACTTTTTTTTTTTTTTAATCGAAGTGACTTTTTTTCTTTAAATTGAAAATATATATTTCGATTGAAGTGACTTTTTTGTTGTTGTTGTAGCAGCTTTTTTTTTTTTGCTTGAATAATAAAGACACAAATCTACCTCCATACTTCAGGAGAAGTGTCCTCCTGTATGTGTATTCAACTATCCTAGCGTTAATTAAACTGAGAAATAGAACTCTGCTCAGATGAAAGAAATGTTGTGGACTAAGGTTTACCCACTTCTAAACAATTTTTATTTTGCTTATGTGTTCTTAAGCAGCCCAAAGGAGCTTTCATTATTTGTTGAGTTTGGCTGTGCTTGTGGACAAAAGCAGTCGTTCTTTTCCTAAAGGAAGGCTCTTTTAAAAAAAATTTTTTTTTATTATTCCCTGACTAAGAATTTTTGTTATATTTAGTTTATTTATACAGACAATTTTGAGTGGAATTAAGACATTTATTTTTTTGCATTCCCGAATAGTTAAGAGATGATTAACAATTTTGTATTTTTGTATGTTAAAACACAAATTTGTGTTCAAATACTGCAATTTAAATTTCCGAATAAAATCAAAACATTTATTCTGGGGTTAGTTTTCAAAATGTTTCCTTTGTAGTTTTTGAAAACAAAGGTTTAAATCAGTCTAAATCTACTGGAAATAAGAGAAATTATCTGCCAGTGCTTCAAGTAAATTTTAATCAGATTTCATAAAATAAGAAAAATTGCAGGCTGAAAATAAGCTTAACAGACTTATTTTAAGCAAAAAACGTCTATATTTAATCTTAAAAAAACTTGTCAGAAATGTTCTTCAATCATATATTGTTCAAAACATTATTTGAAAGCATTTTTTCTTGATTTAGGTGAAAAATGACCGACTGTTTTTTGGCCTAATAAGAACAAGTGGTAATATTTACTAAAGGTAAATGTAAGAATCTGACACATTCATCTGTTAACTAGCCTTTAAAACTCGAAACATGAACAGATTAACACGTTATACTGTAAATTTGCAGTGTGTAAATTAGTCAATACAGATGTATTTTGCATTTATCATTTAGCCTATCAATTAATTCGATTCTTATTGGTGAGAAATGTAGCCCTGGCCGCCGTTCACACAGTCTGTTCTGTCTTATCATGTCCCGTCCCCAGCAAAAAGTGTACTGTACATGCAGGTTGTGTTGTTATATCATCCCTACCAATATTAAGACCAAACCTACGCCCTTGGTTTTATCGATATGATGTATTCTATTGTCAATCACCAGCAGGAACGCTCATGTGCTGGCTGTGACAGTCTTCGTTTATTTTGGATGTCGTCAACAAGAACGTTTGTTTTCTACGACTACACTGAGTGAATTGTTCTTTTTGCTAATAACAGCAGTGATTCCATTGATTGGTCGACCGGAACCACAGAAGATTATGAACAGGAGGAGCTCCTTACTTGAGAGACTCTAATTTGCAGTTTGGACTGGCCAGTCCTTTTGAGAGGATCTCCACCCCTTCGTCTGACAGATCGTTTTCGGACAGGTCCAGATCCCTCAGGTTGGATGGAGAGCTGAGAACGGAAGCCAGCGGGTGACAGCTGGCTTTACCCAGGTTACAAGATCCTAGACTGTAGAAAACAGGCAGGAGGAAGACGTGAGCCAAACATAACGTCTGCTGACTTTAGTCCGCTCCCTTGAGTAACAATAATAGATTTAAATTCAAGATGACAAATATACAAAAGAGCAAATTAAAAAGCCCTGTGACAAATCTGAAAAAAACTAATCGTCTTATCGATATGATGGATTGTATTTTCTAGTCATGATGTCACCAAGAGGAACGCTCATGTGCTGGCTGTGACAGTCTTGATTAGTTTTGGATGTCATCAAGAAGGATGTTTGTTTCGTTCGACCACATTGAGCGAATCGTTCTTTTTTGCTAATAATAGCAGTGATTCTATCTATTGGTCGACCGGAACCACAGAAGATTACCAACAGGAGCAGCTCCTTACAAGAGGGATTCTAAGATGCAGTTTGGGCTGGCCAGTCCTTTCGAGAGGATCTCTACCCCCTCGTCTGAGAAATTGTTCCGGTTTAGGCCCAGGTGATTCAGGTTGGATGGAGAGCTGAGAACGGAAGCCAGCAGGCGACAGCTGTCTATGTCCAGGTCACAACCACTTAGACTGGAGAAAACAGACAGGAGGAAGATGTGAGCCAAACATAAAACCTGCAGACTCTAGTATGCTGCTTTGAATAATAATCATAGATTTGAATTCAAGATGACAAATATACTACAAAAGAGCAAATTACAAAACCCTGTGACAAATCTGAAAAAACTATCATCAACAGGAATGCTCATGTGCTGGCTGTGACGGTCTCAGGGCCCAGCCCATACGAAGACTATGCAGCTAATTAGGGCCCCTGACCACTAGGGGGCCCCCTATCTGGCAATTGTTTAATTTCTATTCTGTTTACTACAGTTTGCTTCATTTGACTTTTGTGAGTTTGCATACTTGATTACAAGCTTAAAAAAATAAAAGTTCTTCCTTAACTTCTTTCTTTCCTCTTTTAGAAAAAGATTTGGCGCTATCTACTGTAAGTACTGACAATCATTTGGGGTGAGAAGTTTGAAGTATGCAGTGCAACAAAATCTGACAAAATATGGACGTTTGGGTTGGATTGCATGTATGGGTTTCACAGTACACTGTGACAAAATGGTGGGCCAAAAATATGGGTTCCTTTGCATTATTTTGCTTAGGGCCCCCAAATGGCCTGGGTCGGCCCTGGACGGTCTTTATTAGTTTTGGATGTCGTCGACAAGGATGTTTTTTTCGTACGACCACATTGAGTGAATCGTTCTTTTTTTGCTAATAATAGCAGGGATTCTATTGATTGGTCGACTGGAACCACAGAAGATTATGAACAGGAAGAGTTCCTTACCTGAGGGACTCTAAGATGCAGTTTGGGCTGGCCAGTCCTTTCAAGAGGATCTCAACCCAGTCCACACTGCATCTTAGAGTCCCTCGAGTAAGGAGCTCCTCCGGTTGGTAATCTTCCAGGTTCCCTTCCTGACTTCAGGCTGTAATATCATTTGTTGCAGCCTGTCATTGTGCCATATCACCAATGAAGGATGCGTTTTTTTGGCCGAGGCGCTCAAGTTAAACCCCTCCCATCTTCAAAAGCTGTATCTGATTGCAAATCAAATAGGAGAAAAAGGAAAGAGGGTCTTATCAGACGTCCAAGAGGATCCCAGCTATCGCCTAAAGACTGTCAGGTAGGAACAAAACAATGTTGCTTGTCCGAGTGTTCAGGGTTTCCGCTAGAATTTTTTGAAGCTGTGGTGGTGGTGTGCTGCATCGGATTCAGACAGCGTGCCGTGGTGGAATTTTTTTCACAAATAGGATTTTTTCTTTTTTTAAAACAATTTATTATATTATTGATTATTATTAATATATTTTATTTTTTCCAAGAAGAACCATGACCAAGATCTATTTGCAAAGTTTGAATCCTGCTTGCACTTGATTTAAAAAAAAAACAATTTGAAGGCTCTTTCATGAAGGAAATCAGTAATAAGTGGACCATACCATATATAGTCAATGTGATGCGTGCCACCAGATTGTCCCCAGCCGGTTCCTCAGGTCTGTCTCAGTCTTCACCCATACAAAAAAAAAAGCTGTGGGAAATTAAGACACACAAACATCTGTAACGTACATACACGTAAACTGGATTAGCCGTTAGGACTACAGTATTTCAAATCCATGTTTTCAAAGATTACATTAGTCAATTGACTTTAAGTCAAAACTGAAGTGTCTTGGAGGGAGTTACTTTTCTGATTGTTTGAAAGTTAGTCCCTAGTACAAATCGATATAAAAATATGTTTCAATGAGATGAAAAATACTTAATTCAATGCAAATTCACCATCTGTTTTGTAATTTTTTGGACAAGGGGTGTGCCAAGTTATGAACAAACCTTTTTCAACACTGTACCTTAACCCTTTAACACCTACGCCAATGTTGGCCGAATTTGCATGCCTCTAATGTTGCCTTAATATTTCAAAGAAAAAATTGTTCACAATGGCCAGGTTGGGTCCCTTTTTTCAGGACACCATAATCTTCATATCCAAACTTTTGTTTTCATCACTGACCAATGATAATCAACATTTTAGAAAATTTGTGATGTTGATGTTCCATTGACCACCAAACATGCTCGACTAACCGTTTTGAAGCTTGATAATATTTATTCAACCTGTTAGGATAAACATTCAACAGAACAAGATAAGACTGAATAGTTTTATGTTTGACAATTCAACACAAACAGCAGGTATGGTCATAGGCGTTTTTGGCCTTTATATACAGTGTAAAATAGGGAATATATAAATATATACAGTGCCTTGCAAAAGTATTCGGCCCCCTTGAATCTTGCAACCTTTCGCCACATTTCAGGCTTCAAACATAAAGATATGAAATTTAATTTTTTTGTCAAGAATCAACAACAAGTGGGACACAATCGTGGAGTGGAACAACATTTATTGGATAATTTAAACTTTTTTAACAAATAAAAAACTGAAAAGTGGGGCGTGCAATATTATTTGGCCCCTTTACTTTCAGTGCAGCAAACTCACTCCAAAAGTTCAGTGAGGATCTCTGAATGATCCAATGTTGTCCTAAATGACCGATGATGATAAATAGAATCCACCTGTGTGTAATCAAGTCTCCGTATAAATGCACCTGCTCTGTGATAGTCTCAGGGTTCTGTTTAAAGTGCAGAGAGCATTATGAAAACCAAGGAACACACCAGGCAGGTCCGAGATACTGTTGTGGAGAAGTTTAAAGCCGGATTTGGATACAAAAAGATTTCCCAAGCTTTAAACATCTCAAGGAGCACTGTGCAAGCCATCATATTGAAATGGAAGGAGCATCAGACCACTGCAAATCTACCAAGACCCGGCCGTCCTTCCAAACTTTCTTCTCAAACAAGGAGAAAACTGATCAGAGATGCAGCCAAGAGGCCCATGATCACTCTGGATGAACTGCAGAGATCTACAGCTGAGGTGGGAGAGTCTGTCCATAGGACAACAATCAGTCGTACACTGCACAAATCTGGACTTTATTGAAGAGTGGCAAGAAGAAAGCCATTTCTCAAAGATATCCATTAAAAGTCTCGTTTAAAGTTTGCCACAAGCCACCTGGGAGACACACCAAACATGTGGAAGAAGGTGCTCTGGTCAGATGAAACCAAAATTGAACTTTTTGGCCACAATGCAAAACGATATGTTTGGCGTAAAAGCAACACAGCTCATCACCCTGAACACACCATCCCCACTGTCAAACATGGTGGTGGCAGCATCATGGTTTGGGCCTGCTTTTTTTCAGCAGGGACAGGGAAGATGTTTAAAATTGACGGGAAGATGGATGCAGCCAAATACAGGAACATTCTGGAAGAAAACCTGTTAGTATCTGCACAAGACCTGAGACTGGGATGGAGATTTATCTTCCAACAGGACAATGATGAATGATAAAGCCAAATCTACAATGGAATGGTTCAAAAATAAACGTATCCAGGTGTTAGAATGGCCAAGTCAAAGTCCAGACCTGAATCCAATCGAGAATCTGTGGAAAGAGCTGAAGACTGCTGTTCACAAAGACTCTCCATCCAACCTCACTGAGCTCGAGCTGTTTTGCAAGGAAGAATGGGCAAGAATGTCAGTCTCTCGATATGCAAAACTGATAGAAACATACCCCAAGCGACTTGCAGCTGTAATTGGAGCAAAAGGTGGCGCTACAAAGTATTAACGCAAGGGGGCCGAAAAATATTGCACGCCCCACTTTTCAGTTTTTTATTTGTTAAAAAAGTTTAAATTATCCAATAAATGTTGTTCCACTTCACGATTGTGTCCCACTTGTTGTTGATTCTTGACAAAAAATTAAAATTTTATATCTTTATGTTTGAAGCCTGAAATGTGGCGAAAGGTTGCAAGGTTCAAGGGGGCCGAATACTTTTGCAAGGCACTGTATATGTGTGTATCTAACATATATCTCATCTAACATGAAAAGGGTTTGGAGGATATCTCTTTGTGAGGTGAGGAATTGTACCCATCACCTTATCAAAAGTATACACAGGTACATTCAATCAACCTTCTCGAACACACACATCTACAGTATATAAAAATTGAAAAGATTGGTAGTGAAGAAGAAAAAAAAATCAAACATTGAAAAAAAAAGTCTCAAAATTTGCTCTTGAACAGGACACGGAGCTACGTCAGACAGCCCACGCGCCACTCTTCCAAGGTTTGCGTGCTGTTGTTACTCGCCGAGACGCCGGCTCATACAAGTAAAACAACGGCAAATCCGGCTCATCCTCTTTCTTGAGTTGATGAAATAATGCATAACCTTGCGCAAAATTTAGTTTTCGATATATTCCGCACGTTTCAAAGTTGCTCGCTCAATCTTACGGGGCGTCGCTTGCTACGTCGCCCCCATCTCCTTAGGTGGCGCCACCCTCGGCAATTTATCAAAAATGTTAACATTACGTTCGTCCTTCTTGACCCCACAACGGCTCTTGCGATATGTCGTCTTTGGTGGTGCTTTCAGTTTTCATAAAGGAAAAGAAATGATGGAAATATGGACATAAACACATGGTCAATGCAGCGTTTTAATGCTTATTTATGAGTGCAATAAAACTCGAATGACATTATCTCCTGTTTTACTTGACTTGAAGTAAAAACTGAGGTGGACCTCAACTTCCGCACTTTCAAATGAGACCAGGCAGTTGCACATGGGTGACGTATCTACAGCGCGACGAGGCTTCAAAGATGATATGCGTAAAGTGTCGCAACTGACACATTCGGTGTTAAAGAGTTAAAGTGCCTGTGACACGATAAAAAATTTTTTTTAAATCGCATTATTATTCATTCAATCATTTATTTTCCTTGCCGCTTATCCTCACAAGGGTCGCGGGTGTGCTGGAGCCTATTCCAGTGAACTACGGGCAGTAGGCAGGGTACACCCTGAATTGGTTGCCAGCCAATCGCAGGGCACACTGAGAAAAACAACCAATCACGCGCACACTCGTACCTATGGACAGAGTGTTCAATCAGCCTACCACGCATGTTTTTGGGATGTGGGAGGAAATCGGAGTCCCCGGAGAAAACCCGCGCAGGCACGGGGAAAAGATGCAAACTCTACACAGGAAGGACCGAGCCCGGGATTGATCCCTTGATATCAGAACTGTGAGGCGGATGTGCTTACCACTTGGCCACCGTTCATAATTATTGGAAATATATTGATTGATATCTTTTAATATATTGAGACGATTTGACTATATACAATAATTCGACAAAGCACAGATGACGACAAATGAGTCTTTCAATCTGCCGTTTAGGTACGCCTATCATTCTAGCGCCTACAGCTGGGTGGTGACGTCAGCAGAGTAACGAGTTCAGCTGATTTAGAACTCTACCCATTGAGGGGGAAGAGCTAGAACGAGGAAAATGCGAAAGATAGCAGCAAAATTTCATCATTGTTTTAATCTGTCTACTTCAATATTTTACAGGATATTGGTTTTATTGAAGTATTTTCCCCAATTGCTAAATAAATGGTATGGTCATGACCAGTGTTGGGATTAACGGCGTTATTTTTTCAGTAACGGGGTAATCTAACGAATTATTTTTTCCGCCGTTACAACGTCGTTACCGTTACTGACTGTCAAAAGCGGTGCATTACTTACGTTGAATAAATTGAAGAAACTACCAGCCGTAGCGAGTCTACTCTGCTCTGTTTATTTGTCATCCAAAACTTGGGGTGCGTTCAGGTTCATGGCAAAGAAAAAAGTAAACACACATAGCCTATTTCTGCAAGAACAATGGAGTTGCCATTTGATACGGTCATAATGTGCAGGTCCTGCACCCATCCGCAGCAAAACTGTTTGTAGCGATTTGTAATTTCGGAATCGCTGATGAGTTTGGTAACATACACCAAACAATAAATACAGCAGAATGTCCATTTCGCGTAATTGTGGAAGCCTGTCGACATCTTTGCTCCATTTGTCTTCGGCTTGCTCGTAAGGGTCAACATTGTTCACATCCTTAAGTTTGATCACATATCTGTTCTTCGCCTTAGTAACGAGTTTGTCTCTTTATCGAACTGGCCGTGAGACAGACCTGCTTCCAATATGGCTGCATTGTTGTCAATTCTCATGTGATCCCACATTTTGTGGCGTAAACGCTCGAGCCTAATAGCGCACGTACTTTAGAGCCGGTGTTTTCATACACAAACCGGGACAGCGCATGCGGCAAACACACACACGCAAAACAGATGCAGAGTGATATGATGGCAGAGCATTTAGAGGAAAATTTGTCCTTTACGAGGTGGAGATATAAACACTGTTTCAAGTTGGTCAAAATTAAAGGAAAGAACATGCATGTAAAGTGTAATTTATGTCCCGGGACAAAGCTTTTGTCGACATCTGTGGTGAGCAATTCAAATCTGTTTATTTTTGTTGCACTTCAAGTGTAGGATAAATCTGTTGCTGGTGAGGTGCAATAAATATTTCAAGGTTCTATAACACAACTACCTTCTTTATTCAACTGACTCGAATACTGCTCAGAAAATTTCAAATTCTTTGACATCCAACAACTTCTTTTTAAAGTAACGGAAATAGTTACTTTCCCTGGTAACTGGTTACTTTTACTATAGAGTAATCCAGTTACTAACTCGGTTACTTTTTGGAAGAAGTAGTGAGTAACTATAATTACTTTTTTTGAAAGAAACGTGCCCAACACTGGTCATCACAAATAACAGTCTTGTGCTAAATGGAATATGAAATAATAAAAACGCATTTACTCAGTACGGCAGGGCTAAACTACTGCATAATGGTCAAAACTGCCAACTTCTTAAACCTCCCCAACGGTATTTTACGCCACCGGACTTAGTCCGGCTTTTCTCTTTTCCCTGTCCCAGCTTCGGAGGCGGAGGAAAGAGCCTAAAAAAAACAAAAGGCGTGACAGCTAGGCGACATGCTAACCCGAGCCGAGCGGCACTGTCAAGTCTCTTTCTCAGCTTTCAAAAATGAAAAATCATACAAAACTACCCCGTCTCGTGTCACACAAAGCTGCTGGGGTGATTGTCTTCACCGATTGTCCAGCCCCCGGCGGCGAGCGGGTTTCGGCTCGTCGTTCTGCTGCGGCCCCAGCAGGCAGGCGGTGCTCGTCACCGGGGAAGCAGAGGGGAATGAACGCCGAAAATAGAGCATTCTCAGTGGACAAACCGACCAACGTCAGCGCACGTGGCTGTCTGATGCCAAACCGAGGATAGCCTCTATAGGTGGGCTTGCGAAGAGGACCGAAGTGGGGTGGAAGTCTGGACACAATAGAGAAAGGCTTAAACACCGGAATTACATTCATTAAATTGAAATACCTTTCTGTGGATTTTTTTGCCTCTCTTGTTCCTTCAAAATTTTCTGACTTGGCGTCGCGTCAACGCGTGTGATGTGGTGGAAATGGACCGTGATTGGTCTGCTCAGACTGTTGTTTCAGGTTCAGCGCGAAATCAACGCCATTGTCAAATATTACTTTGCTACACGCAAAAATGGACCGAGCCGACGAGAGTATCAACGGAGAGCAAGTACGACATTTTCTACAATGTCTCGTCAAGACATTATGAAGATTGGCAAATGGCAAGCAATTCATGGGAGGAGATTTGTTATGTCACTCCTTTTTATGTCTAAATGTAAACATTTTTACATTGACACCGAGCTACGCAGACACAGCTGGCTGGTTCACACTTCTTCATTTTATTATCTCTTTTGTTTCTTCTACTTACAATACTCAACATGTAGAACATGGACAACTGATACCATTTTGTGGTAAAATCGTGAATAACATGCACATACATAACATTTCCTTCCCACCAAGATACATTGCCCATAACATTAACCTTTTTTTTTTTTTTTTTTTTTTTTTTTAACAGTTGTACTCTTACAAATTGCAATCAACTTAGTACCAACTTTTTTAACTAACGCTTACTCGTCACAATAACGAGCAGGTGGTTTTGTAATCCTCACAGGATAGCGTCTTTCTGTCTCTACTATCTTGGTAGGTTCCTTATGTGGTGTTTTAGGTGGATCTGTGATCATGCTGCTTGCTGTTGGTCATCCTGTGATAGGTGCACTGCTTGAGCAACATCAGGTTTCAAACAGTCCAAACGAGAACGCAACTTCCGTCCAATGAACAAAATAGCAGGTGTTTCTTTTGTTGTTGCGTGGGGGGTGTTTCTATATGTCAACAGAAACGCATCAAGCCGCTGTTGTACAGGTTTGGTTCCTCTGGAAGACTTTAAAGCCTGCTTGAACGTCTGCACGAAACGCTCTGCCAAACCATTACTGGCAGGATGGTATGGTGCTGAACGGATATGTTTGACACCATTTGCCTTCAAAAATGTGCTAAATTCTTCCGAACAGAATTGAGGTCCATTGTCACTAACAAGAATATGTGGAATACCATAGCGACTAAAAAGTCCTCTTAGCACTTGTATTGTCTTACTCGATGTGATACTTTCCATGATGTGTACCTCAGGCCATTTTGAATGTGCATCAACCACAACAAGATACATATGTCCTTCAAATGGACCTGCAAAGTCCACATGTATCCTTTCCCAAGGGCTTGACGGCCACATCCAAGGGTGCAATGGCGCCAATGCAGGGTCTTTTTGCACACGCTGACATGTGTGGCAGGACTTCACTTGATGTTCAATTTGAGAGTCAATGCCAGGCCACCACACATAGCTGCGAGCTAGACTTTTCATCCTCACGACACCTGGATGTGCTGCATGTAGCTCTTCCAGGACATGGGGACGCAATTTTGGTGGTACAATAACTCTCACACCCCACATTAGACATCCTTGTTGAATTGTGAGTTCATGTCGGCGCAGGATATAAGGAGACAGCTCTTCGTCTGCATCCTTAGCGGCAGGAAAACGACCAGTTGCCACCATTTCCATGACTCTGGACAAGGTTGAATCAGTCATGGTGGTATGCTTGATCTTGCTGTTACTGAAAGGTAGAGTATCCAGTTGAGATGCATAGAACACTTCCACTGCGCCTGCTTTCTCAATAGTAGCATGAGGAAGCGGGAGTCTTGACAGTTCATCAGCATTAGCATGTAATTCACCTTTCCTGTACTGAATGGTGTAATTATGTGCTGAAAGGAGGAGTGCCCAACGCTGCATTCTCGCCGCTGCCATTGATGGTGTGCTTTTCACTGGACTCAGGATGGTTGTTAGCGGGCGATGATCAGTGAGCAGCGTGAACTTGTTCCCATAAAGGTACTGATGGAATTTGCGTACTCCAAACACAATTGCTAACGCCTCCCTCTCAATCTGAGCATAATTTCTTTCAGCTTTACTCAGAGTTCGCGATGCATAGGCGATGGGCTTTTCATCACCGTTAGGCATTACGTGCGACAGCACAGCTCCGACTCCATATGGTGAAGCATCACAAGCTAAACGGAGGGGTAGCTCAGGATTGTAGTGTGTCAATACCTCCTGAGATACTAGGAGCTTTTTAGCTTTCTGGAAAGCTGCCTCGCAGTCAGATGTCCACTGCCTTTTTTTCTCTTTATTTAGCAGCTGGTTCAGTGGTTGTAGAACAGTAGCAAGGTCCGGAATGAAACGTCCGTAGTAATTCAGCATCCCTAAAAAGGAACGTAGCTGACTGACATCACTTGGTGCTGGTGCTTCCACAATGGCTCGTACTTTCTCAGGTGATTTGTGGAGCCCAGCTGCGTCGATGATATGACCCAAATATTCCACCGACTTCTGGAAAAACAAGCACTTTTCTTTCTTGAGATGCAAGCCATATTCCTTTAGCCTGCCCAGCACAGCATCCAGGGTTTTGAGATGTGTCTGTTTGTCAGGACCACTGATTAGTAGGGGTGTAACGGTACACCAAAATCTCGGTTCGGTACGTACCTCGGTTTTGAGGTCACGGTTCGGTTCATTTTCGGTACAGTAAGAAAACAAAATGCAAAATATAAATGTGCTAGTTGTTTATTACACACTTTTGTGCTTTCAACAATAGGAACATTAGTCCATACAAAGCTAGAATTCTGCTCAATAATAGAAAATACAATATTCTGAAATGTAGATATTTAAAAATAAATAAATAAAAAAAAAATAACTTTGGCTAAGACTTTTTCTTTAAAATAAATATCTGATGTGCAAAGTTGAACAGTTGCAACACTGAAGTGAAGAGTTGTTCCATCTATATTCTTTTTTAATTTGAGTTCCCCACCCAGAGGGCCAACCATCTTCCATGTTAACATATAACCGTTACCCACGCTGCTCACTGCACTTCTACTGTATGTGGTGCGACGGCCCTGGCCGTTTAATTGTTATCTTTTTTGAGACTGTCAGTCATCTGATCGCCGCGTCCGCCAGCTGGCTGCCTCCCCTCCCAACGTGGCGTACTCTGATTGACGCCGGACGGGCTGACGACGTCACCGCCGCTGACGGGCCACCCGAACTAGCCGCCCTCTGACATGTATCCATTATGCAGCGCTTTGTTTACATTTGCGGCAATAACGACACTTGCGTTACGGCAGCTAATCCGATACACGGTAATACGGCTCTGGGTAATACTATTAGGCCGTTGTTTGAGCATGCATACCCGCGTGTGTGTTGTATTGTGCCTGAGTCTTGTTAACCAAATAAAGGCAGCGTTAACAAAAGTCATCTGACCGCTCGTCATTTTACAGTCAACACTCCGAGTTCGCAACTTCGCATTTGACAGCATATGTGCCGCGTACCTGCTCGCTATTAATTCACCTGTGCATTTGATCGCTATTTTGTTACACTCCCGCTTTTTCGGTGAGGTCTTTTGTGTTCATTTGTTATTGGATCGTTTTTGTTCACCACTGGAAATAAGATCACCGCACCAGTAGAGGTAAACTGCCGTTTTCGTTCAACCCGTTTTGTTTAGGGTAGAAGCCAGGTTAGTGCCAGTTGCTGTATTGTTTTTTCTTTTTTACGATCAGGGTTTACTTAGCGGGTGGGGTTCAAGCGTAGTTTCATTTTGTTTGTTGTTTTGGCCTGGGCTTACGCTGAAGCCAGCTTCTTCCGCATTTTGTATATTTTGTTCATTGCGAGTTCGACTTGTGTCAATAAATTTGTGTCCACTTGCAACTTGTGTGCGTGTCTCGTTTTACGTTACGCCCTTACCAGCCGTCCGTGGGACGTAACAGTGGGATTATGGGAAGCATGAGCGGGCATTCCGCGCTTGCGTTAAATGCGTCAAATATTTTAACGTGATTAATTAAAAAAAAAAAAAAAAATTACAGCCCGTTACCGCGCTAAATTTGACAGCATTTTACATTTCGTCAGTAACTCATTCGGTGCGACCTCGCACCGAACCGAGGACCCCGAACCGAAACGGTTCAATACAAATACATGTACCGTTACACCCTTACTGATTAGGATGTCATCCAAATAACAATGTGTAAATGACAGTCCAAGAAGTACTTGGTCCATAGCCTTCTGAAATAAGACAGGAGCTGATGCTACTCCAAAAGGTAACCTGTTGAAGTGGAATAGTCCTTTTTGTGTTGATATTGTCAGCAATTTCTTTGAGTTCTCTTCAACTTCCATTTGTAGATAGGCATTTGATGAATCCAGCTTGCTGAAGTGTTGACCTCCTGCTAGAGATGCAAACAGATCTTCGATGCGTGGAATTGGACACCATTTACCATTTATCCACACATAGTGCCGGGTTGAGGGTGACTTTGAAATCCCCGCACAATCTCACTGTACCATCCCTTTTAATGACAGGTACCAAGGGCAGTCACTGTGTGCCACCGGTGAGATGACCCCTAACTCCATCAGGCGTTTCAACTCCAGCTCCACACGTGGTCGAAGAGCATAGGGCACGTTACGTGGCGGGCAAAACTTGGGCACACTGTCAGATTTGAGGGTCAAATTGGCCTTAACACCTTTCATTGTGCCCAGCCTAGTTGAGAAAACAGCTGAGTGTCTTTCTAACACTGTCTCCAAACTGTCATCTTGTCGTTGCTCAATTGCATGTACAGTCTTTAAATCTTTCCAGTTCAGTTAAATGACTTTCAGCCATTCCCTACCAAATAAAGGGGGGGGGGGGGGGGGGGGGGGGCATTGACCTTTACCACGTACAAGGGCAAAACAGCACGCTGTTTGTTTAACTCCACTTGCACTTTAATCACCCCTTCTGCTGCCAGTGGCTCACCTGTGTATGTTTTTAACATAATATCTGTGGGTTGTAATGCAAGTTGACTCCACTGTCTTTTATATTGTTCCCATGGAAGCAATGACACGGCAGCCCCTGTGTCTAATTCCATCTCCATTTTCTTTCCATCTACAACAGGCATTACCGATAGGCGTGAATATCTCCCTTTTTGAGACAAGGAATATAATCCCAAATCACTATCTGTATCTGATTTATTTTCACTTTCATCTTCATTTGCGTCAACGCGGTGAATCTTCTTTTTCACTTTATCATAGCGTTTATTTGCATTACCAATCTGTTTAGGTTTTCCATCATTGTGCTTATTTTCTCTGTTCGCTGTTTTTAACTTTACTTCTGCACATTTGTTTTGTGTGGCCTCTTTTCCCGCACTGGTAACAATCCTGGTCTTTGTACCAACAGTCATCATCAGTATGATTGTTCTTTCCACAGCGACGACATTTGTCACTTCTTTGCGCTAGTACCGCGTTTACCTTGAGTGAGCTGTTTAATTGTTGCACATCCCGCGCTGCAGTCTCTGCTGATACAGCACAATCCACTGCTTTTTGAAATGTGAGGTCTTTCTCTGTCAAAAGACGCTTCTGGACAGTTTCACATTTCAATCCACACACGAATCTGTCTCGTAGTGCATCCACCAAATAGCCACCGAAATCACAATGCTCTGAAAGTCTTTTTAGCACTGCGACATACTGTGCCACGGATTCTCCTTCCCCCTGATTTCTCTTGTGAAACCGAAATCTTTCAGCTATAACAAGTGGTTTTGGGGCAAAGTGGGAGTGTAGTGCAGCAACAATATCACCATAGTTCATCGTACCAGGTTTCATGGGAGCCACCAAACTCCGCAGTAATCCATACGTTTTGGGACCCATCACGCTGAACAGCACAGACACCTTCTTAGCGTCCTGTATGTCATTGGCCAAAACGTAATGTTCAAAACGCTCAATATACGTCATCCATTGTTCACCAGCCTCCTCAAAAGGATCCATATGACCGATTATTCCAGCCATAATGTGTCTGCCACCAGTCAATTATACTGTAAATCCACAGTCAATTGATCGCTGGGGGGAAAATAACTTTTCCTTTTCCTTACTAGCTCATTAGCATAGCCGTTCGCCAGACGTGGGTGAACTTTTGCGTCCAAAACTTGCTTCAGAGCAGCAGCCTTCTTGCTGCCGCTGAGAAACACTTAGGACATCCCATCCTCGTCGCCAATTTATGTTATGTCGCTCCTTTTTATGTCTAAATGTAAACACTTTTACATTGACACCGAGCTACGCAGACACAGCTGGCTGGTTCACACTTCTTCATTTTATTATCTCTTTTGTTTCTTCTACTTACAATACTCAACATGTAGAACATGGACAACTGATACCATCTTGTGGTAAAATCGTGAATAACATGCACATACATAACAAGATTGCTGAAAATACGGGGCCGGAGGTCAGCCAGCGAGTGAATAAAAAAATGTAAGAACCACCGAGACAAGTATGTGTGTGTTCGGAATGGCTACATGGAGCGGTGACCCAGTCAGCCACAAACTGCCAGCTTTTTAACTATGTCGTATTTTTGGTTGGTGCACGTCATTATTTATTGTGTACATATGTTTCCTGTGAGTCTGTGACTTATTTATGTGTCACACTTTAGCTATATAAAGAATAAAGCACTGGTTTAAATGTATTACATATAGCTCCTGATAGCTGTGAAAATAAAAGAACTCCTAATAAACATATAAAATGTGGATTATTAACTCATTCACTCCCAGCCATTTTCACCAGAGCAAGGCCTTTTCTCCCGGCTGTTTCACTGGATTTTGACTGATTTTGCAAGGCCCATAGAAAATTCTGTTCTATTGCTATATAAACATGGAACCCACCAAAAGAAAGATTCGACTCTTTTCTTTCGGCAGAAAAAAAGGTAAGTTCATATCTTTTTCCATTCTTCAGAAATCAGCATTAGAAAATTGCTTAGTTTGAGCAATTTTCCAATTTCTGATGAACAAACAGAAAATGAGCATTTTGTAAACGCATCCATTTCAGACATAACTGACTTCAACACAGCTGTTTCTTGCATTAGTCACATCCCAAACATCTGAATAATGTTTTCCTTTTACAAAATAACATAAAAAACAAGTCAAATAGAGCTTTTGATAGCAAAGTAACAATTTATTTACACATGACTACTGAGAGATGACGCTGTTGTCACCGCGTCAGCCGTGTAAACTTTTCCCTCATCGTTGTCTGTCTCACAAAGATGGATTATTTGTTAGTCTCTGCGGGGTTTCCTCGGCGAGCCCGCTGCACTGGTGGTCCCAGTCGTTTTGTTCGGCCGTGCAGCGCCTGGCTTCCCAGGCGTCCTCTCGGTTCTTATGCTCAGTCGTCCGTCGCCTGGCATCATTCCGCCAACGCTCTGACCGAGCTGCCCGGCCGTTCGTTGCTGTTGAATTGGGTTGCGGGTCTTACAAAATGCGCTACTGCCCTCCAGTGGCCTTTTTTTTTGTTTGTTTGTTTTAAAATGATTTTTTTTTTCTTTCTTAGATGGATCTGAAGCTATAGATGCTTCTTGTAAAAAATAAAAATAATAAAAAACGCAAAAGACGTACAAATACGTTTGGGACAATGAAGCATTTATAAATAGAAAGTATTTATACGTTTTTGGGAGCAAATGAGTTAAACATTAGGTCAATCTCGCCCAAATCTCCGTTTTTTAAATGACTTAATTATAATATACATATTTTGGCCCTGACTGAAACTTGGCTTCAGCAGGATGACTTTGTAAGACTTAATGAATCGACACCCCGAAGTCACGTGAACTTTTACACAGCTAGAAGCACTGGCCGTGGTGAAGGAGTGGCAGTAATATCACTCTTATTTAGATATGAGCCCAAAAAGTCAAGCTAATTACATTTATAACTACTTTGAAAGCCTAGTACTATCAATTATTGATGCCAACTGGAAGAACAAAAAACCAATTCTTTTCATAGTTGTCTATCGCCCTCCTGGTCCCTACTCAAGGTTTTTGTTAGACTTCTCTGACTTTTTATCCAATATTATACTGAACTGGGATAGAATTATAATTGTAGGGGATTTTAATATACATGTTGACGGCGACTCTCTTATTAAGGCCTTTAGTGACCTACTAGTTGGGACTGGCGTCATTCAAAATGTAAATAAACCAACTCACAGTCACAAGCACACCCTGGACCTGATCTTAACCTACGGTACTGAGATCAGTGACGTCATTGTCCACCCACACAACCCAGTACTGTCAGATCATTTTCTAATTACCTTTCAGTCTGTACTTCAAGATAATCCTACACTAGTGAATATAACTCAGATGAAAATGACATTATGTGATAGCTTTGTTTCAGAGTATAAACAGATAATTCAGCCCATATGCGGTTCAAGTTCGTTCAGTAAAAAGACTCGTTCAAACAAATCGTTCAACGAATCGTTCGACACCCCCCACCGCCCAAAGGACTCGTTCGGTGACGTTGCCGAATGAATCACCAAAGACCGCTTCGCAGTATAACTGAACGGGAAGTGACATTGCTTGGTCCCTCCCTCTCTTGCACACAGGCTCCTCATTGACTGCCCGTCATAGTTTCAGAAATGAGTGACAGACGATATCGTTCTGCTTTCCCAGCCTCATCTCCCTCCCGCTGCTGCAAAAGCCAGGGAGAAAGTCCGTGTCGTCTGTCGTTTTTCTATGGGATCAAAGTCATGGCTCGTGCTTGCATTTCAATTTAGGACACGGTTAAACATTTTCCTTTTGTGGGGGGAGTGGGGGTTTGGGGTCGGGGGCACACGGACTTTCTTTAGCATGATCTCGATCACATATACAATGCTGCTGCTACCAGCCAACGCGGCATGCTTGCTGTCACGAAAATAAAAATAAATCGAAGGTTTCATTTCTAAATATGGAACGACCAACACATCATATTTACCTCATGCTCTGTTGTGCTTTTGTTTTTATGCTCATCACTATTATTTTTGGTAACTATTGTTAAAACTAGAGTGTACATAGCTAGTTGTCAAATGTGTTGCTCTGAAATGAAAACAATACTACATTTTGATATTAGACAGTTTCATTGCAAATCACTGGTATTAATAAATAAAATAATCTGGTCAGCTCCCCTGTCGTCCCCTAATCTCAGATCGTCAAATGCTGACGAGAAATAATTGTTTACTCTTTACGATGTCGCCTTTCTACTCTCATAGTCTGTTAAGAAAAATGTAGACATTTTGCGACATCTTTCGTGCCCGCGTGCATTGTTTTTGAGCGCTTGAGTAGCACTTGATGGATGGATGGATGGATGGATGGATGGATGGATGGATGGATGGATGGATGGATGGATGGATGGACATAATTTGTCAAACCAACCAACACCAGACACGCTCTGACACGAAAAGAAAAAAAACACTCGGAAAAAATTGACATGTATATACAGTTTCATTGCAAATCAGTATTATGGTGATCATACTAAATATTCTTTTTTTCTGTGCAAAATTGAGGTAAATATCGCTGCCATGAAGCCTCCATACAATGACAGTTCTCTCCCCCCCTGCACTGCCGTCACGCGACCGCAGCTCAGCTTTTGCTTGCCTCGGAGCTACCCGCGAAAGTGTTTTCAACTACTGTAAATTTGATAGTATGTCGTCATAGGTAGTCCTGAGTCTGTTGAGAAAAGTAGTATACTAAACCATGCTCGCTAGGTTTGTGTGGTGTTTTTGTCTGTTTGAGCAGCATATGATAGGCTCCACATGAACAAATATGCGACATAGTCCTTTCCTTTCACTTTCTGACTCGTTCAATGCGTGACTGGAAAGTCGAGAGCAGCAATCTCGGTCAGGAGCTGAAGGACCGAGTTTCTGAAATGGGAGTGACATAACTCAGTCTTGCCCCCCCCCCCCCCCCCCCCCCCCCGCCTGCACGCTGGCTGCTTATTGGCCACACGTGGAAGTCAGTGAGGGACCCTGCGATTCTGTTTCCGCTCCCTCCCCCTGCCCGCGATGAGGCTGGCGTCTGATTGGTCGTGCGCGATGTCAGACGCTGCCGCTTGCTAAACGCCCTCCCACTCAAGTCCCGACTCCCAACTTCTTTTAAGAACTAAGCAGTGCAGAAGGTGATTAGTTCGGTCTCGTTCCTCCAAACAATTCATTCAAAAAGAACGAATCGTTCACGACCGATACAACACTAAATCCCAGTAGATCAGGAGTTTCTAAAATACTCAGACCAGCCCTTCTGGCACCAACAACCATGCCACGTTCAAAGTCACTCAAATCAACTTTCTTCCCCATACTGATGCTCGGTTTGAACTGCAGGAGATTGTCTTAAACCATGTCTACATGCCTAAATGCACTGAGTTGCCACCATGTGATTGGCTGATTAGAAATTAAGTGTTAACGAGCAGTTGGACAGGTGTACCTAATAAAGTGGCCGGTGAGTGTATGTGTATATTTTTTTTTTCTTCAATAAATGGTTTTTAAGCACTTCAAATGTAATAATTATGATCATTATTAAACATGTTACTGTCCCACTGAATTATTTTTAAACAAGAATAATGTAAACAAGTATTCATTGGCAGTGTATCAAATACTTGTTCTCCCCACTGTATGCCTAAATGCTTCATCGAGTGAGTCCACTCAAATCTGCTCAAGCTGCTTACTGACATACAATGAGTTGCCACAGCAACTGTTTAACAAGTTAAACAATGATTGATGCATGCGGTGCTTTGAAGTTTCAGCTTCCAAGGTTCTCTAAGAAGATCAAACCTTAACGTCCGTCAATCATCGTTAACTTTAATAAGCGACTCCAGTGCACTGCCTGACCAAGAAAATAAGCTGGGGGGGAGAGTGAGAATATGTGATCGGATCGGGATGGCTAATCTGTATTTATTTATTTTGTAAATGAAAAAAAATCTGCGATGGACTGAGGGCGGGAAGTTTGAAGCATGAAGTAGCAAAGGATCACTGTACCGTGATACCGTGAAACCATGATATTTTGGCTGAAGGTTATCATACCGTTAGAATCTCGTACCGGCACATGCCTAGTACGTTCCATTTAATTATTTTATTGTAAATGAAAAAACAATACAGAACAAGGAAATGCATTCCAAGCGCCAGTGAGGTGAGAAGAAATTGGCAAACCTGCTCAAGCACCAATCTCTTTATCAAAAGATGTACCACTTCAATGTCAATATTCTTCGAGTTCTGCTTATAAATGAGCTTGAAAAATTACGCAAAATACAATTCAAGCCAAAAGACATTTTGGTGGTCGCAAAATGCAGTACTTGTGTGATTAATAGATGCTTCTCAATATACACATTATGAAATTGCAACGTGATCAATAAAACAAAAGCCAAACTGACAAAAAGGAACAACCAATGAACAAACTATGGAGCAAACAAACTCGTGACTTTTTTAATTTTTTTACGTGCCTTTTCTTTCAGTTAAAGGGAAAACTTGCGCGGCCATGTCGTCTTCTCGTCTTCTCCTGTCCGAGTGACGACTTGTCGGTCCGGTCCTCCTAGACACGGCACGCTAGGTGTGACCTTCGGTGACACCTACAGTACACTCACTTTATGTGAGCAAAATTTGCGCTAAAATGATATTACTGAGTAAGTGACAATAACTTTACAGGAACAAGAAGGCAGAAGTAAATACAGTGGTACCTCTATTTAAGAACGTCTCTACCCAAAGAATTTTCAGGTTAAGACACGTCTCTACGGGAAAATATTGCCTTTTGTTAAGAAAGAAATTTTAGGATAAGAAAGGCAATAATGGCTCACAGGAAAGAATTTGACTTTGGTGGGCGAACCTCCGCAAACTTTGCCCGCAGCGCCAAAACCGTCTGAAAGAAACCAAATGGACTCAACGTCTTCAAATCAAACGTTGTTCTTTGCTTCACTAGTCAAAGCTGAAGAAAGACACAAAGAATGGGAATTTAACGTGAATAAACACTGTGACAAGCAACATTGTTTGGATCTTACTAGACAGTCTTCAGGCTAAAGCTGGGATCCTCTTGAACGTCCAATAAGACCCTCTCGCCTTCTTCTCCCAGTTCATTACCTAACAGGTCCAGCTCTTGAAGATGGGAGGGGTTTATCTTGAGGGCCTTAACCAATGAAATGCATCCTTTATCTGTAATCTTACAGGATTCCAGCCTGCAACAAATGAGATAATTTCCTGAAGTCAGAAAAGCAACCTGGTTAATGTGATGAAAGTTCGACTGAAAGTAACATTTTGTCTGCCTTTTCCTTGGCTAATAACAGCAGTGATTCTTTTGACTAGTTTACCTAAACCGCAGAAGATTTCTAACTGGTAGAGCTCCTTACCCAAGGCATTTTAAGTTGCAGTTAAAACTGGCCAGTCCTCTCGAGAGGATCTCGACTCCCTCATCTGAGAGCTCGTTGTTGTTCAGTTGCAGCTCTTGAAGATTGGAGGGGTTTACCTTGAGAGCCTCTGCCAATGAACTGCATCCATTCTTAGTGATATTGCAACATATCAGCCTGCAAAAATTAGATAATTGATTTTTTTTCGAGAGCCTTGGCCAATGAAAACACATCCTTGCTTCGTGATCTTGCAGTTGTCCAGCCTACAACAAATGAGATAATTGCCTGAAGTCGGGAAGAGAACCTGGTTAAAGTTATGAAGGTTCTTCTGAAAGTAACAATCGGTCTGCCTTTTCCTTGGCTAATAACAGCACTGATTCTTTTGATTAGTCGACTGGAATCAGAGATGATTTCTTACAGGAGGAGCTCCTTACTTGAGGACTTGTAAGATGCAATGTGGGCTCGTCAGTCCTTCCAAGAGTATCTCAACCCCCACGTCTAACAGACTGTTAAAGCTCAGGTCCAGCTCTTGAAGAGGGGAGGGGTTTACGTTGAGAGCCTCTGCCAATGAACTGCATCCATTCTTAGTTATATTGCAACATATCAGCCTGCAAAAATTAGATAATTGATTTTTTTGCTCAGTCGACTGGAACCACAGAAGATTTCTAACTAGAGGTGCTCCTTACTCTAGGACCTTTAAGTTGCAGTGTGGGCTGCCCAGTCCTTCTGAGAGGATCTCGACCCCCTCGTCCGACAGATCATTCCAGCTCAGGTGAAGTTCTTGAAGATGGGAGGGGTTTAACTTTAGAACCCCAGCTAATGAAATACATCCTCGCTTTGTGATCTTACATTCCAACAGCCTGCAACAAATGAGATAATTGCCTGAAGTCAGAAGAGGAACCTGGCCAAAGTAATGAAGGTTCTCCTAAAAGTAACTTTTTGTCTTCCTTTTTCTTGGCGAAAAATAGCAGTGATTCTTTAGATTAGTCGACCAGATTGGTCAACCTGAACCATTCAAGATTTCTAACTGAAAGAGCTCTTTACCATAGGACTTTTAAGATGCAGTTTGGGCTGGACAGTCCTTGTGAGAGGATTTCAACCCCCTCATCCGACACATCGCTGTTGAAGCTCAGGTGCAGCTCTTGAAGATGGGAGGGGTTTAACTCGAGAGCCTCAGCCAATGAAATGCATCCTTGCATCTTGATGTTGCAATTTGAGAGCCTGCAACAAATGAGATAATTGCCTGAAGTCATGAAAGGAACCTGGCTAAACTTATTAAGGTTCTCCTAAAAGATTTCACTCTGTCCCTCAAATTCTCAAACTGGCTGCCATCACATCACACCCATCATACAGAACTGAAAGTAACCAACAATATTCTCCTTTCCTCGGACTCTGGGAAACCAACCATCCTCATCTTTCTAGACCTCAATGCTGCTGCTTTCGATACAATCAACCACACCATCCTGCTCTCCCGACTTGAATCTCCATACAGCACAGGCACTGCACATTCCTGGTTCTGCTCCTACCTCACCGACCACCGACAATACATTAGCATCAACAACTGCACGTCCCCTGGAGTTCCCCCACCGCAAGATGTCCCTCAAGTTTCAGTTCTTGGCCCCCTTCTCTTCATTCTTTACATCTTCCCCCTTGGTCAGATCGTCCGTAAATTTGGACTGCGATTTCACTGCTACGCTGACGACATCCAAAGTTACATCTCCACAAAAAAACATCTTGCACAGTACCAAATCTACACTTTACAACTGCCTCAGTGAAATTAAATCCTGGATGCAAGAAAAACTATCGACAACTTAATAGTAACAAATCGGACGTAATTACCATCGACCCGGCAGCTCACTTCAAGGACAATCAAATTTTCCCTCACCTTCAACAACTGCACCCTGCCTCTCTCAACACATTCCCTCAACCTAGGTATCATTTTCGACAATAAACTCAGATTCCACCAGCACATCACCAGGACTGCCTTCTCCCACCTCAAGAAAATAGCCTGTATTCATTTCTCTCTCACCTTCTCTGCTGAAGAAACCCTCAACCATGCGTTCATCACCTCCAGACTTGATTACTGTCACAGCATTCTTTTCGGTTCTCCATCGAAAGTCCTCAATAAACAACAATATATCCGAAACTCCTCTGCGCGCCTTCTCACCCCCTATAGGAATCACATTAACCCCGTCCTCCACAAACTGCACTGACTTCCCCATTTCCTACAGGATACAGTACCTTCTCACATACAAAGCACTGAATAACTTGGCCCTTTCTTATCTCACAGACCTTCTCAGTCCTCCCGTCACCTCTGCTCATCTAATGAAAACATTCTCGCACTGCCCCTACAAATAACACACCGGACAGAGCCTTCTCTGTTGCTGCCCCTTCCTTTTGGAATTCACTCTCTAAACCCATCCGGACTTATTCAGACCTTCCTACATTAAAAATGTGTTGAAAACTCAGCGTTTTAAACTGAATTTTAACTTGTAATTCTTTTCTCTGTTGTTTTGTTCTGATCACATTGTTTGTTGCTTTTCTTTGTTTCAACTGTAAAGCGTCTTAGAGCATTTGTAAAAGCGCTCTATAGATCAAATGTATTATTATCATTATTATTATTATCATTTATTCAGTGGCAGAGTGGTTAGTACGTCTAGCTCACAGTTCTAAGATCAAGGGTTCAATCCCGGGCTCTGGCCTTCCTGTGTGGAGTTTGCATGTTCTCCTCGTGTCTGCGTGGGGTTTCTCCGGGTACTCCGGTATCCCCACCACATCCCAAAAACATGCGTGGTAGGCTGATCGGACACACTAAATTGACACTAGGCATGAGTGTGTGTGCACGAATGATTGTTTGCCTCCTTGTGGCTGTGATTGGCTGGCAGCTGATTCAGGGTGTACCCCACCTACTGTCCATATTAGCTGGGATTGGTTTTAGCACCCCCGTGACCCTAGTGAGGATTAGTGGCTCGGAAAATGAATGTTTTTTTTTTAAGTAACTTCTTGTCTTCCTTTTCCTTGGCTAACAATAGCAGCGATTCTTATGATTAATTGACCGGGACCACAGGAAGTTTCTAAATGAATGAGCTCTTTACCATAGGACTTGTAATATGCAGTGTGGGCTGGCCAGTTCTTTTGAGAGGATCTCGACCCCCTCATCTGACAGATCGTTGTTGTTCAGTTGCAGCTCTTGAAGATGGGAGGGGTTTAACATAAGCGCCTCAGCCAATGAAATGCATCCTCGCTTTGTGATCTTACACTCCAACAGCCTGCAACAAATGAGATAATTGCCTGAAGTGAGGAAAGAACCCTGGCTAAAGTTATGAAAGTTCTCCTAAAAGTAACTTTGGCTACGTTCTCACCTCAGGTCTTAATGCACAATTCAGATTTTTTATCTTATGTGTTTTTTTGGCGTGCCCGTTCTAACTGCCTTTGTCAATTGCGCCGGCAATCTGACACACGCTGTGCAAACTGACCTGTATGCGCAGAAGCATTGAAACAAATGACTACGCATTCTGGGTGTACACCATTCCAGGGTGATCATATTTTGATTTCCAAAGAGAGGACATAAATAACAGGCATTAATAATTGCCGTTTAGTCTTACATTCGCCGTTTAGTCTTATATTTAAAGTTTATATGAATTGATAGAACGCATGCACACACATAAGGCTTATGGGTGTGTGTGTGTGTGTTGCCCCGACTCGGCCATGTAGGCAATACTGCAATATTTTTCATTTGAATACAGAAAGAAAATCGGCATTATCCAGCTTATTCTTCATTTAATTTTTGTATGAATGTGGTCAAGCCTGCCTACGGCATAAAAGACGAGTTTGAGCTAGGCGCTAACGCTAATGCACAGCTACATCGCTGCCGTCCGGCCTGCAGCTGTCGCTCTTTGGTGACGTAATTGTTGCATGAACTTCGATTTGGAAGCCTTGACATTTCAGACCGCCGCCACATTCTGGATAAATGTGGCCCACATCGGATTTAAATAACATCCGAAAGTGACCCAGATTGGATTTGAAATGATCTACTTCAATGCGATTTGTCCTGTTAAGATAGGGTGACCATATTTTGATTTCCAAAAAAGAGGACACTTTGCCCGGCCTCGAGATACTTGAATTTTCCTCAAAGTTCACTCAAAGATGCCTGTATCAATTTAATAAATTTAAAGTGTGCCTCCTCTGTCTGGACAGAAAAATTCAGTTTTATTTAAAAAAAAAAAAAAAAGCCAAATAGTATATATTATATACTATATGGAAACAAGTTTTTTTGCTCAACAGGCTTTATTTTTACTAAAACATAAACAAAACAAAAAAACCACACACAAAAAAAATTAAATAATGACCAAAAAAATATCATGCAGACCCGTGGAAATATAGTACAGTCAATACAGCCACACAGTAGGCTTGTGCCCCATAAATATTTTTATAAATTATTATCACGACAATTGTCGTTGAGAAAATGTTATTCCCACTCAATTTTTATTCTCATTCAATGTTCTAGATTGCACGCAAACAATAACTAAAATAAACTGACAGACTATTCAACCGGCATGTTTCCATGCGCAGCAGTTCAAAACTACGTTTCCAAACGCAGCAGTTCAAAACTACGTTTCCCATAATGCGTAGTGTGGCTTAGTTAGCTCACTGATAGCTACCCTATTAGCGAGTACCGGGAGACGAGGCAAAATCAAACTTTGCTATATAAGTTCACAATCATCTGTAGCACAACGATGCGACACCAAACGGGATTTTACAGATCACGCTAGTACAAAACTTCGACAGAAGTCAACTGTTGTCATTATATACGTATTTATCGTAAAAAACTTAACAACTGTGCAGGCGCTCCCACTTAGAATATAATACTAACATTTAACCAAATACATGAATGCAGAACAATTAATACAAGAATAATACAACATACTGCATCTCTTTGTGCCCATATATTGTATAGTATATAGCAGAAGACACATGAGCGACATTAACAGAAGATAAACTTACAGAAAGGTGTACGGAGCACTATACACCTCTCTTACAACTACTCCTTATTGTAGTCTGTAACTGCCTGTTTTCTTGCCAAACCGTCAACCCAGTAGATGGCGGTAATGCCCCATAATACAAGGGGTAAACTGTACTCCTTCTCCCGCCCCTACTAGTAGGAGCCACGACGACGCAGGCAAGCGCTGCCCCCGAGCGGCCGGAGGGATTCTCTTCAAACTGGTCCCGTGGAAGATCATAAAAACTGGACATTTTCATGAATTTATAAAACCCGGCCGGATGAAGAGGACACGACGTGAAAGGTGGACATGTCCGGGCAAAAGAAGACGTTTGGTCACCCTATGTTAAGACCATCAAGTTAATGCCTCACTCGAGTCGGAAAGACACGAAAAAATCGGATTCATGCATTAAGACCTGCAGTCTGAACCTTGCATTTTTGTCTGCCTTTTTCTTGGGTAATAACAGCAGTGATTATTTTGATGGGTTGACTGGAACCACATAAGATTTGGACAGGAGGAGTTCCTTACCGGAGGACTTTTAAGATGCAGTGTGGGCTGGCCAGTCCTTTCGAGAGGATCTCGATCCCCTCGTCCGACAGATTATTTCTGGACAGGTCCAGATTCATCAGGTTGGATGGAGAGCTGAGAACGGAAGCCAGCAGGTGATAACTGCGTATGTCCAGTTCACAATCCCGCAGCCTGGAGCACACAAGCAGGAGGAAGTTGAGAGGGTGAACCAAATATACCTGCTGACATAAGCGGTCTTGAATAATATAAAAAGATTTTATTTCAAGATACAAAACACGACAAACACAAAAAAAGAGCAAATCACAAAACCTATAATAATGAAAAAAAATAAAAACCGGTAAAAAATGTTCATCTCATCGTCATCATCATCTACCGCTTAGTCCGGGGTCGGGTCGCGGAGGCAGCAGCTTTAGCAGGGAAGCCCAGAATTTCCTCTCCCCAGCCACTTCAACCAGCTCCTCCAGAGGCGTTCCCAGGCCAACTGAGAGACATAGTCTCTCCAGCGTGTCCGGGGTCGTCCCCGGGGCCTCCCATTGGTTGGACATGCCAGGAACACCTCTCCAGGGAGTCGTCCAGGAGGCATTCGAACAAGATGCCTGAGCCACCTCAACTGGCTTCTCTCAACGCGGTGGAGAAGTGGCCCGACACCTAGTCCCTCCAGATGACCAAGCTTCTCACCCTATCTCAAAGGGAGAGCATCGACACCCTGCAGTGGAAACTCATTTCGGACGCTCTTCTTCATCACGATGAATGAAAATAAATTCCTTGCAGTATATCGCTCAAAGCTATCCTCAATTCGAAACTAGATATCGAGTAGGGTATACGGTATATGAAGAGGCCTCTCAAATTTTTCCTCTCGTCCAAACAACCACGGGTCAACTTTGACACTGGTGCCAGCCATTACTGGTTTCTGAACTCACTCACTCCCAGCCATTCATCCGAAGCCAGAACCTTCTGTGCCACAGAATATTATGTTTGATGGCTACACAAACTTAAAAAAAGAAGAATTAGATTCAAATCTTTCATTATGAAAATTAGCTTTTCTACTCCTCCGTTCTTCGGTTATGAGCAGTTGAATTTCAGGAAGTATTGTTTCTATACATCTTTAGTAGCGAATCCAAGTGATCCAAAAATTCAGGTTCTTTGTTGGGTTTGGAGATTTCTAATTGTTTTTGGAGTTGTTTTGTTGTGATTTTTATTAATTTTTTAAATAAATTTGTCCTTTGTGAATATTGTTTGTTATGCGATTTTCAGTTGTTTTGTGTTTGTTTTGTCATTGTGTTTTGTGACTTGTTGCACTTGTTTTTTGGATTTTTTTCATTGTGCTTTCGTATTTTTCGTACTTCAGGAAAACTTTTGAACACATACTCTGACTTTTGAGAGGCCTTGACCACCACCAACAGCTTCTCGAGCCCCAAGGGTGATGGGGTGTATTTCCCCAGGTGAAAGGACTTCATGGTTTTGTCATCCGTCAGTAAGAAGAAGGCCAAGGCTGACCACATGTCATTTGGCATGCTGTCCCAGTCAATATATTCTGAATCTCTTTTCTTCTGGAACTGCTTCAGCAAGGAGTCGTCCTTCAGCTCGTTTAAGCAGTAGAACAAGTTGACGTTCTTTTCTGGAGTGTTCCGTTTGATCCTTTCCTTGATCAATTCAACTGTCTTTGACTTGCTTTGCCCGCAGTCCCGAGGAGCCTTTAGCAGTTCCCCCACTAGTTCCTGGTTGCACGACAAGGAAAGGCCAAAGAGGAAGCGGAGGAACATGTCCAGGTTTCCTTCACTCTCCGAGGCTTTCTGGAGAGCTGACCGGTGAACCTCAGTGATTTTCCAATCCCCTTCATCTTCTGTTTCATTTTCTGATTCTTTTTCTCCAACTTCTGATTCTGTTTCTTCTGATACTTCTGATTTTTCTTCTTCTTGGGAAACACATTCCAATGCATGCTCTGAATCATCCAGTATGTTTTTGTTGTCGTGGAAGAGGCAAATCATCACGTGGACTGCGGCTAGATACTCCTGGATGGTCAGATGGACAAACTGAAACATCTTGCCCTGTTGGTTTCTTCTGAGCGGACGGACCTCCTTAAACACCTCGGTGAATATTCCGGAGTGTTTTGCGGCTTGGCTGTAATCAAAGCCGCTATCCGCCAGGTCCTTCTCGTAGAAGATCTGTTGCTTACTCATGGTGTGGTCAAACGCCAGCTTTGCTAGCGCTTTCACGTAATCTGCGTACTCGGTCGTCTGTCTCTCCTTGGACTTGTCCAGCTGGTTAAAAGCATACTCTGAGCACATGTCTGTCAGCGTTGTGGGAAGATCTCCCTCCTTCGCTTTGTCCAAATGATCCTGAAGAACTGTGGCGGTGAGCCAGCAGAAGATGGGCAGGTGGCACATGATGAAGATGGTGCGAGTTTTCCGGATGTGCTCAATGACTTGCTCCTCATTTTGAAATTTTTTCCTGAAGTACTCCATCCTTTGGAAATCACTGAATCCTCTCACCTCTGTTCTGCTGTCGATGAGGTCGGAAGGGATGTCGCGGGCCGTTGCGGGCCGCGTTGTGATCCAAACCCGGGCGCACGGAAGAAGGTTCCTCTTGATGAGGTGCGCCAGGAGTATCTCCAGCGGGTAGGCCTCTGTCACGTCTATGTCTACTTTCATCTCATTCTTCAAGTCCATTTTGAACTTGCACTCGTCCAGTCCGTCCAAGACAAACAAGATCTTGATCCGGCTGCTTTCGTAGTCCCGTATCCCGGACTTGTGCAGGTCGTCTAATATAATGTTCAGAGTCTCCTCGCTCATGTGCCTGCTCTCACAGACGTAGCATCGGATGAGCTTGGCCAGCGTAAAGTTTTTCCCTTCGTCGGTGTTCAACTCGCGGAAGGTGAAGGGAAATATGAAGTGTACGTCCTGGTTTTCATTCCCGCTGGCCCAGTCGCACACTAACTTTTGAACCAGGAAGGTTTTCCCAATTCCCGCAAAGCCGACGGTGAGCAGCGTGCGTATCGGTCGCGGCTGCCCGTCATGGCTTTTGAAGATGTCGCATGGCAGAATAGACTTCTTGGCCGCCGCGGCACGCGTCTCCATCTGAAGGACCTCGTGTCGCTCGTCGGGCCTGATGTCGGCCCCATAGGTGATGACCAGCTCCGTGTAGACGTTTGCCAGAGGCTGCTGCTGCCAGCGCTCTGTGTTACCCTCAGGAACAAAGCTGTATAAACTATGCAGCTTTTTTTGCAGGTCTGCCTTCAATCTGTCAATCTGTTCATCATCATGGATGGAGAAGACGGCGCCTGCAAGAAAGCAGCGGTGAGCTGTTATGGACAAAAAACAACAACCTTGCAAACAACCCCAGGGCACACAGCCACCAGAGACATAGATGTGACAACTTGAAAGAAACATTTTAGATGAAATTTCATCAGCTAATAGTCTACTTTGTGTTTGTGAAATATGAGTTTAAGAAGTGAAACAGATTATTTTTTTAGGAGCTCTACATGCTGCATGACAAGACAAACAGGCTTTCCAAATGTCTTTGACTTTGATCAAAACTGATAAAGCTCCGATTGTCTTCCAGGGTGGAAGGAGGGAGCATTTGAGAATGGGGGCTCAACTTAATCAGTACAACCTGAGGTTCATGCAGACTGGAACAGAATTTTAGGACAAGTAATTTTTCCTCGTCTCACGGTTGACTTCCACAGTTTTTAAGTGAGGGCGTTCTAATCCCTGAAGCTACTTTAGGGACTGACCTTTTATTTCCAGCATGTTGCGACGCAACTTTTCGGCCAAGTTGTTTTCATTGATCTTTTCCAGAATCTTGATGGTCACATCCAGAGTATTCTCATCGTGCTTCATCACAAGCTCCTCAGCAATGTACACACGGCTGGGCTTTTCACGTACGCATTTAGGAAGATCAGTGTAGTACTTGAATTCCTCAAAGTCGTCCTCCCCAAGCTCCCTCAGTGTTCCCAACAGCAGCTCCTTCTGCTTGCTGTCCAGAGCCATCCTTCCTTCTTGTACACGCGTGAGCGAAGTGACCGTCTATCGGATATCTGCGGACAACAACTTTTATTAACTTGAGCTCGTAAACCATTTGAGTGATTTGACCAGTGGCATTTCTTGGGTCTCTTGGGGCTCCAAGCGAGATATCCCTGGGGCCCCCGTCATTGCACGCCGTTAAAAATTGGTTTTTGCACACATGAATGCGCAAGAAATAAGTAAACGGTGTATAAGACCTCATCAAAAGAAAAAGTTGGCAGACAAGTTATATTCAGTGTATCACAAAAGTGAGTACACCCCTTGCATTTCTGCAGATATTTAAGTATATCTTTTCATGGGACAACACTGACAAAATGGCACTTTGACACAATGAAAAGTAGTGAAAGTGCAGCTAATATAATAGAGTTAATTTATTTTCCCCTCAAAATATAGCCATTAATATCTAAACCCCTGGCAACAAAAGTGAATACACCCCTTAGAAACTACTACGTAGATCCCTAAATGTCCAAATTGAGTAATGATTGTCATTTTCCCTCCAAAATGTCATGTGGCTTGTTACAGGAGTGCTGTCAGCATTGCTACAGATTTTGAAGGAGGGGGGGGGGGTCAGTATGTTAGTCCTCAGACCATACACAGCACTCTGCATCAAATTGGTGTGCATGGCTGTCACCCCAGGAGGAAGCCTCTTCTGAAGACGGTACACAAGAAAGCAAACCCGTCTCATCAGACCAAAGGACATGGACGTCCAAAATTTTTCCCATTCATTTTCAATGGGAATTTTTTTTCCCTCATATCAACAGCAAATGACTACATATCAACAGGACGTTTCCACCAAACTTACCCAATTCTGTTGACGCTTATGGACAGTGATGCCATTGACATCAATGGACGTCCAAATTTCCCATTCATTTCTAATGGCATTTAATTATGTTTTTTCATTTTATTGATGCCAATGTACTTGGATTCCATTGACTATGTAAGTTGATACCATTGACGTCCATGGACGTCCTAATTTTTTCCCATGCATTTTCAATGGTAATTTTTTTTTTCCCCAAATCAACAGAAAATGACCAGATATCAATAGGACGTGTCCCCATAACTTCCCCAAGTACATTGACGCTTATGAAGGGTGCCGCCATTGACGGCCATGGACGTCCAAATTTCCCATTCATTTCTAATGACATTTAACCATGTTTTTTCATTCTATTGATTCCAATGTACTTGGATTCCATTGACGTCTATGTAAGTTGATACCATTGACGTCCATGGACGTCCAATTTTTTTCCCATTCATTTTCAATGGGAATTTTTTTTTTTCCCCAAATCAACAAAAAATGACCAGATATCAATCGGACGTGTCCCCATAACTTCCCCAATTACATTGACGCTTATGAAGGGTGCCGCCATTGACGGCCATGGACGTCCAAATTTCCCATTCATTTCTAATGACATTTAACCATGTTTTTTCATTCTATTGATTCCAATGTACTTGGATTCCATTGACGCCTATGTAAGTTGATACCATTGACGTCCATGGACGTCCAATTTTTTTCCCATTCATTTTCAATGGGAATTTTTTTTTTCCCCCAAATCAACAAAAAAATGACCAGATATCAATCGGACGTGTCCCCCAAACTTCCCCAATTCCATTGAAGCTTATGGAGGGTGCCGCCATTGACGGCCATGGACGTCCAAATTTCCCATTCATTTCTAATGGCATTTAATTATGTTTTTTCATTCTATTGATGCCAATGTACTTGGATTCCATTGACGCCTATGTACGTTGATACCATTGACGTCCATGGTCGTCCAATTTTTTCCCCATTCATTTTTAATGGGATTTTTTTTTTTCTTCTTCAAAATCAACAGGAAATGACCAGATATCAATAGGATGTGTACCCCAAATGTCCCCGATTGCAATGACGCTTATGGAAGCTGCTGCCATTGACGGACATGGATGTCCAATTCTCCCAATCATCTCTAATGGCGTTTACTTTGTTTAATGCCAATGTTGGCATTATTGTCCATTCTATTGCTACACCTGAGTGGAGCTAAGATTTGTATCTCCACTGAGGAAAGACCCAGGTGTAATTTCTCCCGAAATTGCAGTTTCTAGTTATTCTATGCATTCCTTTATTTTGCAGTCACGGTGTATCAGCTTCACAAAAAGAAATGCAAAACAAATCATTGGTGTTTCCCACACGATCTGCTGCCAATGTTTCATCAGTGTCATTGCTCCCCTCAATGACCGTTTCATTACGCTGCATTGGCGTTCGTTCGGGCTCAAATTTGTAACCTAAAACACCGATTAAAGCTTCGTAACTCTCCTCGTCACCATTAGATGAACATTCGTTATGTCCTTCTACGTCGGATTCGTCGCTGAAACTAGAAACGAAATTGTCTGCCATTCAGTATTAAAGCACTGAGCCTTTTTCTTGTTGAAGAAACACCCCTCACTGTCAATTCTGAATTCTCTTTTATTGACAACGAGGGGTGTTTCTTCATGAGGGAACCTGGAATATGTGCAGGACGAACACAATGCATCATCATAAACAGCTCAAAACACCCCTAATTCTCCCCTCACCAGAAGAAATTCGATTGATGCAGACAGGCGCTGCCCCCCCAGTGGCCGGTGGGACTCTCTTCACTTGTCGTGACGTCACGCACACAATCTGCCAGATCTCGGGCGCCGGTCGTTTTAGCTTGACAATCGAGGCAAATTTCTCTCATTTTCTTGTGTGTAATTACACGAAGTGGCATGATATGAATACAAAAGGCATGCGTTTATGGATAAATGATGGAATATTAACATTTTCCCAGGGCACTACATCCCCTTTAAGGAAGTTGGGTCTTGCGTGGGAGAGTGTTGAGAGTTGAGACGCAAGTTGCAATATCTGACATCGCACACGACCAGACAGACGCCAGCCTCATCGGGGGAGGGAGCGGAAACAGCATGCATGGTCCTGACAGAGATTGCTACTCACAACGCGTAACTTCACTTCCTAGTATTGCTGTGAACAGGTCAAAACCTGAAAGGAAAGGGCTTTGTCGCATATTCTTCAATGTGGAACCTATCATATGCTAGTCAAACGCACATAAACACCACGCAAACATAGTGAGCAATGTTTAGTGTACTACTTTTCTCAACTTAACTCGAGACTACATTTGACAACATACTTTTAACTTTTATCAACGTTTAAATGAACAAACTTTGGAGCGAACAAACTTGCGACTTTTTTTGTGTGTGTGCCTTTTTGTTCAGTTAAAGACAAAACTTACGCGGCCTTGTTGCCTCGTCTCCTCCTGTCAGAGTGACGACTTGTCTGTCCGGTTCTCCTAGACACGGCACGCTGGGTGTGACCTTCGGTGACACCTACAACGCCTGTGTGGGCAGATTGGGTGGCTTTGTTCCCGGTTGGTCTATTTTTGAAGACTCGGGGCGGGAGAAAAACTCTAAACAGTCTATATTTCTGTTTTTATTCATTTTCAGTTCATTCATTTTATTGTTGATGTTGCATTAATTCCTAAATTCATTTACAATCATAAAAAATTACAATAATGAATAACTTAAAAAAAAATTTTTTTTTGAATGACCCAAAATAGTTCCTTCTCTAAAAAGGGTGCTTGTCATGAAATGGACTTGCGACGAGGATGAGATATAGCAACAAGCTCTTTATTAGCATCCACTCAGTAACTGCGTATATTCAACAACTCGTATTTCCTCATACGTCACCATCACTCATACTTTGCTACGGCAAGCTAAATGGAACACTAAACCATTCTCATCACAGTGCCAGTATCTTAAGTGGCCACTTTTGCTGTCCACTGCTGTACCTGAAAGGGTTAAAGTGTCTTTTACTGCTTTTGCTCACATGATGTTCCAGCTTGGAGCAAAATTTGTGCTAAAATGATATTACTGAATAAGTGACAATAACTTTACAGGAACAAGCAGGCAGAAGTACTGTAAATACAGTGGTACCTCTACTTAAGAACGTCTCTACCCACAGAATTTTCAGGTTAAGACACGTCTGAAAGGGAAAATATTGCCTTTTGTTAAGAAAGAAATTTTAGGATAAGAAAAGCTTAAATGGCTTGGACTCACTGCTCCCAGAGTTTACTGAACGTGGCATACATACATAGCTGCTCTGCCATTGGCTAATGGCTAGCATCTTTCTGGCATCCATCCAATGGCGTACCGCACGCAGGCTATTTTTAGACCGTGACGTCGCATCGTAAAGCGGAAGTAAAGCCGAAGTGGGACATAATAAACCCGCCCTCGCATCGACACAACGTAATTTGTGCTACTTTTCTCCGGTAATCTTTCAAGAACGAAAGTGCCGATCACGTATTGCTTTTTTTGGAACTTGTAGAAACGACTCTAGACATTACGACACATGAAGGATGTTTTCTTCATACGTTTCCGGAAACCAAAAACTCGGGAGGAAAAAATGTGAAGACCGAATCCACTTGCGCGGACTTTAACACCAGCTCGGTGAATCCATTCACATTTCATATGCAGTAAACATTATGTTGGGTTGGCATGGTCTTTCAGAGGACAAAGAGGTAAGCCATTTTATATTTTGAACTTATTTTTTTAGCGTAACGTTGTGCCGTACTGCTTGTCTGACAATGAATGACCTGAAAAGAATTACAATGGTATCTGAATGCCACTGTTACCGTTTCTGTTTTATATATATATATATATATATATATATATATATATATAACACCTTTAGTAAGGGGGAAGTGTAAATAAATTATAGAATTAAAATGTGTTTTCAATGAAAAAATTAAAAGTGTTCATTGGCTGTCACTGAGTAGCATTTGCGATCGCTACACAAAGCTAACTAAATTACCCCCAAAAACGGTAAGAGACGTAGGACAACCAGAGGATATATAAGAAAGAGAGGGCTGATGGTAAAGGATAGCTTTTTGAAACAGGAGAATGTCATTGTCAGTCGCTTCGATAAAAAAAACTAAAGCTATGCTTAGGTCGTCTCGGTTTTTTTTTTCATCTTTTTCAGCCTTCGACACTCAAGCCATCTCTTTAACTGAACATTTTTATGTTCTTCCACATCTTTGCCAGTCAATTTGGCACCAGGCATATCATTTTCAGAGAGCATTGTTAGGTTTAACTCTGTAATCATCTCCTTTGTACACGATTTCCATTCATTTCCTATTAGGGACAAACGGTGGCTTGTCCCTACTTAGCAACAGTAGCTAATTTCATGAATATTAATGAGCGGAAGTGAGTTAGCCATTGGCTACGAGGGACCTCTACTGTATAAGTGTATCGCAACGTCCTCTTCATTCGCCCCTCGTGTTCCGACAGCTTTACGTGAGTGCGTTAACTTTCATTCATAATCTATCCTTTGGTTTTTACATGATGCACAACTCTCATTTTATGTTTATTGTGCAAAAATCTAATTGTAACATGTTTTCATGACATAGTTTGATGCGTTTTTACGCATTATAAAATTATAAACCATTATTATTATTATTAAGCCTAACAATTATGGAGTAATTTTGCCATGTCGTACTGAATGAATGCATTTTTAATATTTCATATTCCATTTATCACAAGACTATTTGTCATGACCACACAATTTATTTAGCAATTGGGGAAAAATACTTTGATAAAAAGAATATCCTGTAAAAATAGTGTAGAGAGTAGGAGTAGAGAGACTGAAACAATGACATTTTGCAGCTCTCTTCGTCGATCACTTTTAAATTTTAAATATTTAAAATAAACTTTTTTAAAATAAATGTACAATAACAAATTAGTACAAATGACTTGTGTTATGCAAAGTGAAATGGAATACATTTTGAAAATAACACAAACGTTGACTTTTTAAACATTATACTTATAAACTAACATAAATGAACACAAATAAGGCCATGTCCACACATAGCAGGGTATTTGGCAAAAAGAAGATATTTTTCTCCGGTTTGACCTATCATCCACACGCGCACGCAGATTTAAACCAGGGTTCTTAAAAACGACAGGGGAAGGTGAAGATTTGCTAATTCTGCGTTTGTGGCTCCACCATATGGACACTGATAACCGAAGATTTACGTCACTAGCTGTGACAAATTTTGTCCTCACGTCACACATGGGACCAATTTTTACATTCGGAGTATATTAAATAGGCGATTTTTTGCTTCTTATTGAATAATGGGTATTTTGGAAAATTATTTTATTGTTTTGAATGTACTTAATGAAAGAAAGCGGTTGGCTGTGGAAGTTTGTTTTTTTTTCTACACAAACGTGCAGGTGTGGACGCAATTATTTCCCCCCGACATATTAGGGCAGAATCCTCGTTTTAAAAAAAATATTATTTTTTTTAAACCTGCTATGTGTGGACATGGCCCAAGTCCAAATAGGTCCTGAACCTCCCCGTCAGAGCAATAAATAAATACAATAAAATAAAAATACAATAAAATCAACCTCTTCAACTTTGCTTTCTCTTGAGATCCGATCATTTTTCCGTTGCATTGCCCTTTTTTATCATATTAATTTAACAAGCTTGTCCACCCGTCCCCTGTAATTTGTTGGCCCCCCAAAAAAACATTTTGAACATTTGAACCAATTGGAGCTAACTATCCATGCTGTTCACATTTCAGCCATTTGAATGGAATTAAACAGAATTTAAAAAAAAAACGCACAACAGGGTCAGAATCGACATTGACGCGACTCGTCAGACTCTGATACTGACAGAGATGCTGGGAAGAACTATGTAGGATAAATAAATCATAAATATTGGTGGAAACGGATTACACTACACAAGCACTTTATTAAGCTTCTTGTTAACACTTGTGTATATAAATCTGACGTTCCTCTGCGAAGGAAAGAAATGGCATTCGCTCAACAACCGTGCTGCAGAGAATGTGGAGATAAGAATGTGGGACACTTGCATATATTCTGGTCTTGCCAAAATATAAAAGAATATTGGGATGTCATTTCAAAGGATTTGCTGAAAATAATAGGATATGCCATTCTGAAAACATTTAAGGTGCTTTATTTGGGGAACTTAACCCGGGAAATGATTCAAAAGGAGGATGAGTACCTTGTCAAGGTGTTGCTGACGGCAAGTTAAAAAGTAATTACGAGACTGTGGTGAGGAGCCGTGGATGTGCACGGTGGAAGAGCTATGTAAAAGGGAGAGAATTACGTTTAGATTAAGACTACAAGAAAGTCAATTTAGAAAAAAGAGGACACCAATTTCAAATGATAAACAAGAACTTTGACATGTGGACTGGGTTACTGAGTAGAGATTGAAGGTTGGGCCTCGATACTGTTGATTAATGATATTTAATATTTTATTCATGCAAGCTTTTTTCTTTTTGATTTAATGGTGTGTTTTACCTTGGTTTGTTGTTTGTTATTTCAAGACACTAGGTGTGTGTTAGGTTTTGTTTAAGTGAATAAAAAACAAGTTTAAAAAAAAAATCTGACGTTAGTAGGTTGTTTTCTTCTTATAGATGTGTGTGTGGCAGCCTGGCACTTTTTTGAACATGGGGTTTTGACAGTTGGCGTCATTTTTTCAGGATTAAAGCACCGTTTCTGCCCACTTTCACCTCTGAAGGTAGAGTAACTACAGTATATCATGCCCATTCATTTTTTGCAGGTCAAATGTCGCATTTGTTCTTCCGAACTGTCATACAAACAAGAGCACCTCCTCAATGCAAAGGCATTATCGGGCAAAGCCTGAGAATATTTTTTCTGATACACCCAGGCATACCTGTTAAATTGTAGAAATTGCAAATAGGGAGATTTCTGTTTGCCAACCCCGATGAGGCGCGCGCGCGCGACAATCGCTAAGACAAAATGCAACCATTTTTTTTTCAAGTTCATTTTGGTCACAACACTTGTGTAAAAATTAACGACACTGTCAAAGAACCTCTTTTTGGTGGCATCAGAGATAGTCTTCAACTTGCTCCATGTATTGTCTGGCATCATGTGATACTGCTATGTTGCCTGTGTCATGCCAGTTCTCCTTGTTCCTGTAATCAACATCTAGGATATCCTCAGCTTTCCTGATCACATCCATTTGCACAAATGTGGACATCAGCTTCCTCAGCAGCCTCTTCATCTCATCAACCATCACTCCAATTAGGGTTTCGTCAGACTAAATCAGCAAGATTAAAAACATTAATTACATCATTTAGAAAATTAATCATATTTGTTTTTAAAAGTATCTTTGTCATGGCAGTTTTTTAATTGAATTGTAACCTAGAATTGAAACTTTATATTTTTTGTTTCAGCACAGTAATAATGATATAATGTAATAAAGTGTATAGTATACACTTTAGCTTTAGCATATTAGCGAATCTAAATGATTAAACTTCAAGTAAGTAACGATATGCTTTCTCCCTTAAATTCATATATTGTGGGGGTAGGACCGCAGTGGTTTAATATTCCATGATGTTTGATCCACGAAAACACAGAGTAAAGCAGCGACTTCTTCCTCGTCATCGTTCTCCCATCATTAGCTCTAATGCTATTAGCATTAGGCTAGTTAGCTATTGCTGGCAGGTAAGACTTACGGCAATTACGTTGACGAACGTCGTTTTTCCCGAATACTGGATGCCGACCAGGGTCCGCTCCATCTTTTCCTTCCAAAATAAAGACTTGAACCAGTCTAAAAGCCGGTTTATTAGTGCCAGCATCTTGGGAAGTCGGTGGTGCTTTGCCTCTTCCCTTCCTGTCAGATGTTTGGTTGGGCTTTTCCGGCTCTGAAGGGGAGGGAGGGCAGGGAAGTCGGAGACGGCCAGGCTATTCGTTCGTGGTCACTTTCCGAATCGGGCCGAATGGTATCGTTACAAAACGGTGACAAACAAAAACGTAAAAAAAAAAAAAAAAAAATTGACATTTTTGGAAAATCGGGAGATTTGGCTTTCTAATCATGAGGCGTGAGCATTGGGGTCAAAATCGGGAGTCTCCCGACCAAATCGTGAAACTTAACAGGTCTGCCCAGGATAAACACAGGTACAGTATATAGCTTTCCCTTGCTTTTTTTTTTTTACAGTTGCATTGTTGATAATTTATTAGAGATCGTAATTCAGCTTCAATTTATTGATCGTCCACTTCAATTTTTTTCTGATGGCCTATGGCAGCACTTAGATGACGAAGTGGGGAGTCAAGGAGATAATGAAACTGTAGATGAAATTGCATGGCTGAGCCGAATATGGCACGCAATGCAGAACTTCAATACTGGATTATTCAAACCTCTTTCAACTGCCTGAGGAATTCTTGTGCATGCTGGCATCGTCGGTTCCGGGCCAGTGTGTGTTGTCCACAGCAGGTGAAATTGCTTGTTAAAAAAAAAAAAAGGAACTAACTAGATTGTAAACATTGAAAAAATTATGCTTTTGAATACATTTTTATCAGAACAAAAAGTCCACAAGCAACCTCGTTCACTCATTCATTACTACTTAGATTTTTTACATTATATGTTCACACAATTTAAAGATATGGAATAATGCAATATTAAATCAAAGACTTGAATGAATGGTGAATTGAATGATTTTATTTTACATGCAAGGTCATCAATTCAGTGCCAGGCCATGTCCACACCTAGCAGTTTTTTTTTTTTCTTTTTAACGAGGATTTCTGCAGTAATACGCCAGAAAAATAATTACGTCCACAACTGCACGTTTGTAGAAAAAAAAACAGCATCGACAGCCAACCGCATTTATTCGTGTTAAGTACATTCATAACAATGCCAGGCCTCAAGGTGGCAGCAGATCTCCAAATCCCATCCAATCAGAGTAAGCTTCCCTTCTCGCGACGTCACTTCTTCAAATTGGAAAACATGGCGTCAGTCTCATACGCCGACAAATAATTGTCAGTAATCCCGTCCTCCGCTTGTGTTCCTCAATATGGAGCAATTCAAGAGTTTGTAAATAAATGGTTGCCAACACTACCTGTCTAATAATTAGATCTAAACACAGCGACAATATCCATGTTGACTCCAGATGTAAACGTTGGTCTCATGTGTGACGTGGGGACAAAGTTTGTCGCAGCCAGTGACATTTCCACGGTTAAATCTTCGGTTATCAGTGTCCACATGATGGCGCCACAAACGCAGAATTCACACTTATTCACTTTCCGCATCGTTCTTGCGAACTCCGGTTTAGGTGTGCGTGTGGATGATAGGCCAAACTTGTCCCGCCCCTGTCGGCCTCCAATTGGCTTAGTCCTCAGTCTATTGAGAATGGCCACAGTTCTACAGGTGTTCTAATTGGGGTCATTTAGGCTGGAGGCTCAACTAAACACTACAAGCAGTAAATACAAAAAGCAAAACATCACAGAAAACCCCAAAACAATCCAAATAATATAACAACACTTCTACCCTGTGACATTTACTCTCGGTCCGTTCCTCATTGCGTCCTGAAGACCGTGCTGACTGTGTTTTAGTTCCGCTTTCCTTGATATATTTCAGTAATCGAAAAATGGATGTATGTGAATCAATCTCAAATCTTCTACGGCCGAATCGTGAATAATCAAAGAATCGGAAATTTCGCACGCCTCTAGTACTTACTGAACTCACTGGTTGCTGTTCACGGTGCTGAAAGTCCAATCCTTTTGGTCAGCCCCTCCCAGTCCAAATGGACTGGACGTCTACTCGTGACAAACCCATTTCAATTCATGTCCGAAAACAACTGCCAGTAGTTTGGTGGCAAAGTCGTAGACCTTCCTCCTTGAACTCCACCTGCCAGTAGCGGCGTCACTATAAACATTGCGACGCCGGCGGGCGGACCGCCTCAAGTTCGAGGCTGCTTTTGCATGTTGATCCGACACCCGATGCTCTTGAGACCGTCGGACAGTACGTAGCACCGAACTAAATCTGAAGGAGACCAAATGGGCTCAACGTCTTCTAAAAATGAACACTTGGAATGACTCGCCATTCTTGACGCCAAGGACCGAACGTTGTTCTTCGTTTCACCCGGTGAAGCTGAAGAAAGACGCAAACAATCAGAATGGAACGTGAATAAACACTTTTTTTGATCAAGGGCATAGGTTTGGTCTCAACATTGGTAGGGACGATAAAACACATTCTTCCGCTTGGGAGCCCAGAATCAAAGGTTTGGCCTTCCGTTTTCGCTGTCACCAAATACTGTAAAGCCGAGGCCATTCCGAAACACAATTGCTGCGTCTTGGTGTTGCAGCGTCACCACGTAAACGGCCCTTAAGTCCGAACATAACAAAAATAATTCACTTACTAATAGTAGGGTCAATTCAGTCCTTGCAACATATTGGAAGACAATCTAAATGACCTCTTTAACTGAAGTCATGATATAATGCTAATAAGGTTGCTTAAAAGTTGGTGGGGGTAATTTGAGCATCCTAAAAAGTGGGTCGTGTTATGTCCCTTCAGTCCCTATCCAAACCTACGCCCTTGGTTTTGATCCTACCACACAGTCTTCAGCTGATAGCTGGGATCCTCTTGGACGTCCAATAAGACACTCTTTCCTTCCTCTCCTATTTGATTGCCCCAAAGGTACAGCTCTTGAAGATGGGAGGAGTGTAACTTGAGCGCCTTGGCCAATGAAACGCACCCTTTATCCGTAATATTGCACCATGAAAGCCTGCAACAAATGAAATTACTGCCTGAAGTCGGTTAGGGAACAAGGTTCGACTGAAAGTAACAGTTTGTCTGCCTTTTCCTTGGCTAATAATCGCAGCAATTCTTTTGATTTGTCGACCAGAATCATAGAAGATTTCTAACTGGAGGAGCTCCTTACTGGAGGACTTTTAAGCTGCAGTGTGGACTGGCCAGTCCTTCTGAGATGATCTTGACCCCCTCGTCCGACAGATCGTTCCAGCACAGGTCCAGCTCTTGAAGATGGGAGGGGTTTAACTTGAGAGCCTCCCCCAATGAAATGCATCCTTGCTTCGTGATCCCGCACTCTGACAGCCTGCAACAAATGAGATAATTGCCTGAAGTCGGGAAGGGAACCTGGTTAGCGTTATAAACGTTTGATTGAAAGTAACATTTCGTCTGCCTTTTCCTTGGCTAATAATAGTCGTGATTCTTTTGATTGGTCGACTGGAACCACGGGAGATTTCTAACTGGAGGAGATACTTACTCGAGGACTTGTAAGGTGCAGTGTGGACTTGCCAGTCCTTTCGAGAGGGCCTCAACGCCCCCGTCTGTCAGATTGTTAAAGTTCAAGTAAAGCTGTTGAAGATAGGAAGGGTTTAACATGAGAGGCTCGGCCAACGACACACATCCTCGCCCCGTGATCCCACACTCTGACAGCCTGCAACAAATGAGATAATAGCCTGAAGTCAGGAAGGGAACCTGGTTGGAGTTATGAAGGTTTGATTGAAAGTAACATTTTGTCTGCCTTTTCCTTGGTCAATAATTGCAGCAATTCTTTTGATTAGACAATTGGATCCACGGAAGATTTCAGACTGGAGCAGATCCTTACTTGAGGACTTGTAAGATGCAGTACGGACTGGCCAGTCCTTTCGAGAGGATCTTGACCCCCTCGTCCGACAGATTGTTGAAGTTCAGGTGCAGCTCTTGAAGATGAGAGGGGTTTAACTTGAGAGACTCCGCCAACAAAATGCATCCTTGCTTTGTCATTCCGCAGCATTGTAGCCTGCAACAAAAGAGATGATTGACTGAAGCCAGCGAAGGGAAACTGGTGAAATTTATAAAGGTTGTACTGAAAGTAACATTTTATCTGCCTTTCCTTGTCTAATGACAACAGTTATTCTATTGATTTTTCGACCGGAACAACAGAAGATTATGATCAGGAGGAGCTCTTTACCCTAGGAATTGTAAGATGCAGTGAGGACTGGTCAATCCTTTCGAGAGGATCTCGACCCCCTCGTCCGACAGATCGTTCAGACTCAGGTCCAGATGCCTCAGGTTGGAGGGAGAGCTGAGGACGGAAGCCAGCAGGTGACAGCTGCGTTTGTCCAGGTAACATTCGACTAGCCTGGAGATCACAAGCAGGAGGAACACGTGAGAGCGGGCCCCCAAATTTTTTTTTTGTGCTTTAGACCAAGACTACACTGTTTTACGTTCATATATATAGAAACGCCATGATTTAAGCGTTTATTTACAAGAATTTTCAACATAAAAAGCTCTTTGTTTTGTGACGGCCGCCATGTTGGATTTTGTATTCCTACACAATAGCGTAATTTAAGTTGCTCTTTCTGGCAAAAACTTATATGATATGTTAAATATTGCTATTGATCCTGAAAATATAGGTGATTATCTCTGCATTTGGTGATTTTTGTGCATATTTTTGTGAAATCTGAGAATTTTATAGCCATTTTAAGTTTTGTCATACTTGTATAAAAAATAATTAGGATTTTATCATTGAACGACTTTTAATTTTTTGATGCCGTTGCTCATGGAGACTCATATATGCCTGAGGGAGGTGCCTGATTTGGTTTTAGGTCGCTAGTGGCTTTGGGTTTAAAAATATTTGAATTTTAAGTTTTTAAAAATAGGCCCACTGATTGTGAAATCTACGCATTTTATGTATTGTATGTCGTTCTTCCCAGCGTTTCTCATGTCGCATCGCCCTGGACATGCAGGCAGAAAATAAATGAATAAATAAACCTGTACTCTGCTCTCCGTTCAATCAGCTGACATACTGACATGTGATCAGCATGGATAGTTAGCTCTGATTTGTTCAAATGCCTGTTTTATTTTTTTTTGGGAACAACAAATACGGGGAAAAAGAACAAGCTTGTTGAATTAAAGGGCCAATGCAACGGAAAATTGATCAGATCTTTAAGAGAAAGGAAAGAGTTGATCAGGTATATTTAATTCATTTTGGGAGGTTCCATGATAATGGTCACTTTGGACTCTTTTGTTAATTTATGTAAGGCTACTTATTTCCTTATAATAAAAAAAAAAAAAGTCAATGTTTGCTTTAAAATATATTCCATTTCACTGCGCATGTTAGTCATTTGTACTGAGTTTTTGTGAATGCATGTTACTTATATCTTTATTATTTAAAAAAAAAAGTTTATGTTCACATTATTTCCAATTTTAAAGTACATGCTGTGTTCTTAAATAGTTAAAATTGAGGTTTTGCTTTTAGATTTGAATAAATAAGGGTAAATAAACATTAAGTGGCGTTTTAGATGGAATTTTGTAAATCAGTGAAAAAATACAATATGCCTTGATCCAGTGTAATGCAGTAGCCTAATGCATGTGTGAAACCTTTCATTCATTCATGATTTTTCCGAGCCGCTTATCCTCAAGAGGGTCACGGGGGTGCTGGAGTCAATCCCAGCTAACTAAGGGCAGTATGCGGGGTACACTCTGAATCGGTTGCCAGCCAATAGCAGAGAACAAATCATATTCATCTAATAGGTACCAGTTTGTCAATGTAAACCAGCAATTATCATCGTACTCTAGAGTTAGTTATGGTGTGCCGCAAGGATCGGTCCTCGGGCCCATCTTGTTTACACTGTATATGCTTCCTCTTGGTAATATCATCAGAAAACATAGCATTAACTTTCATTGTTACGCTGACGACACACAACTGTATTTATCAATTAAACCTGAGCAGGTCAGGCAAGTGGAAAAACTAAGCACCTGCGTCCGAGATATAAATACCTGGATGAGCACTAACTATCTTCTACTTAATCCTGAAAAGACAGAAGTCCTTATAATAGGCCCGAAAAGTGTGAGAGACTCTTTAGCTGCCCAGATAGTCACTCTGGATAATGTAAGTGTAGCCTCCAGCACCACAGTTAAAAACCTAGGAGTTTTATTTGACCCTGACTTATCGTTTAAAGCACACATTAAACAAACCTGTAGAACGGCTTTCTTTCACCTGCGCAACATCGCCAAAATTAGAAATATTTTATCTAAAAGCGATGCAGAAAAATTAATTCACGCGTTCGTTACATCGAGATTGGATTACTGTAACTCCCTACTTGCAGCTTGTCCTAAAAGTTCTCTAAAAGGTCTTCAGCTAATCCAAAACGCAGCAGCAAGACTTTTAACAGGAACCAATAGAAGAGCGCACATCACCCCTGTGCTCCAGGCACTTCACTGGCTTCCAGTCGAGTTTAGAATTAAATTTAAAATACTCCTTCTTACATTTAAGACCATTAATGCATTGGGGCCATCTTATCTCACCGATGCTCTGGTTCCTTACCGCCCCTACAGAACACTCCAATCTCAGAATGCAGGTCTACTGGTAGTTCCCAGGGTTTCTAAAAGTACTGTCGGAGCTAGAGCCTTTAGCCACCAAGCCCCTGTTTTATGGAATCAGCTTCCAGCTAGTATTAAAGAAGCCGAGACAGTCTGCACATTTAAGATTAGATTAAAAACGTTCCTATTCGACAAAGCTTATGGTGAGGCTAGTTGAAGTCGGAGTAGACTCACAGTTTAGTCTAAGCTGCACTAGAAGCTATAATGCTGGGGGAAGTACAGCCGCTGAGTTCTATCTCCTTTTCTTACTCTACCTACCACTTGTCTTACTTTATTTCTATTTTCCAATGTTAATATCTAGTTGTCTAGTCTCTTCATCACTAGTCACCCGGTGTCCCCTTTCCCCCCTCCCCTCTGGGGAGGGGCAATTTTTCAGCTGCAGCCTCCTGACTGTCCGGACCCCTGGCTGGATAGACGTCCTCGCTGCTTCCCCCGTCTCATCTGGCTAGATGGACCTCTTCTTGCTCCTTTACTCCACTGCATTTTTTACGGACTGTAACTTCGCTTGCTAACTCCCACTGGCAGTTCTGGGGTTGCTGTCTATCCGTCCTGGGAGTGGATCTCTCCTGACTGTGGTACTCCCCGAGGTTTCTCATTTTTCTCCCAATTGACTATGGAGTTTTTGGAGTTTTTCCTTGCCGGCATGGAGGGTCTTAAGGACAGGGGATACCCAGGACTTGAATTGTATCTATTCATTTTTGTTGCCTCATTTCTGTAAAGCCCTTTGATACATTGTTGTTGTGATTTAGGGCTATACAAATAAAATTGAATTGAATTGAATTGAACAAGGAGATGAACAACTATTCGTGCACACAGTCATACCTGGGGACAATTTAGAGCAGTGTTCTCCAACCCGGTCCTCAAGACCCGCTGTAGGTGCAGGACTTTATTCCAACCAAACAAGATGACTACTTTTTCACCAATCTGGTGTTTTACTAGTGCAATCAGTTGATTGCAGTCAAGTGCTGCATGTTTTAGCAGAAAGCTCATTGGTTCAACTATCTGTGCTGGATCGGCAGGAACAAACACCACAACCCACAGCTGGCCATTGAGGACCAGGTTGGAGACCACTGATTTAGAGTGTTCGATCTGCCTACTATGCATGTTTTTGGGATGTGGGGGGGAAACTAAAGTACCCAGTAAAGAAGTCACGCAGGCACGGGGAGAACATGCAAACACCATACAGGAAGGCTGGAGCCCAGGATTGAACCCTTGATCTGTTGTGTTTTAATGTGTTATATTTATAAGAGTGCCAAAAGCAGTTTTTACATTTCTGTGGTTTTAGGAGGTTTAACCCCCCCCCAAAAAAGGGCTCTGTGTCGAATTTTATGTCAGGGAGTTCTAGCACGAAATTCTAGCCACTTTTACCCCTGATCACAACAGAAAGAGATTGCAGCATTGCAACAACATACAACTATGGTGTCACCAATGGGAGCGTCGCGTTGCCGTATCGAGCGCACCAATAGGAGTGTCGCGCTTACAAATCCCTCCGCCTAAGGTGCCAACAGTAGTCTTACTAAAGCTACAATATGTTTTCGTTGAATTTTTCCTGTGCACTAAGTATGTGCAAGAAATGCGCCAATGCGCATGTGCGCAGCTTACAGGGAACATTTGTACCAGTGCCAACTATTTCCGGTTTCCTAACTCATTCATTCCCTGCCATCTTCACAAGACATTCTGTTGATTTGCAAAGATTTTGGCTGTTCCGTCAAGCGCCACAGAATATTGTGTTTGATGGCGAAACAAACTTAAAAACGAACAATGGCGTAACGCAAGCAACACGTCACTTCCGCTCATTAATATTCATGACATTAGCTACTGTTGCTAAGTAGGGACAGGCCACCGTTTGTCCCTAATAGGAAATGAATGGAAATCGGGTACGAAGGAGATGTTTACAGAGCTAATCCTACTAATTCTCTCCGAAAATGATGTGCCTGGTGGCAAATTGACTGGCAAAGATGTGGAAGAACATAAAAATGCTCAGTTAAAGAGATGGCTTTAGTGTCGAAGGCTGAAAAAGACGAAAAAAACGAGCCAACCTACGCATAGCTTTAGCTTTTTCATCGACGCGACGGACAATGACATTCTCCTGTTTCAACAAGGTATCCTTTACCATCAGCCCTGTCTTTCTTACATATCCTCTGGTTGTCCTACGTCTCTTACCGTTCTTGGGGGGTAATTTAGTTAGCTTTGTGTAGCGATCGCAAATGCTACTCAGTGACAGCCAACGAACACTTTTAATTTTTTCATTGATAACACATCTTAATCCTATAATTTATTTACACTTCCCCCTTACTAAAGTTGTTGTTTTTTATATATATAACAGAAACGGTAACAGTGGCAGTCAAATACCATTGTAATTCTTTTCAGGTCATTCATTGTCAGACAGAAGCAGTACGGCACGTTACGCAAAAAAAATAAGTTAAAAATATAAAAATGGCTTACTTCTTTGTCCTCTAAAAGACCATGCCAACCCAACATAATGTTTACTGCATATGAAACGTGAATGGATTCGCCGAGCTGGTGTTAAAGTCCGCACAAGTTGATTCGGTTTTCACATTTTTTCCTCCCAAGTTTTTGGTTTCTGGGAACGTATGAAGAAAACATCCTTCATGGTCGTAATGTCTAGAGTCGTTTCTACAAGTTCCAAAATAGCAATGCGTGATCGGCATGTTTGTTTTTGAAAGATTACCGGAGAAAAGTAGCACTAATTACGTTGGGTTCATGCGAGGGCGGGTCTATAATGTCCCACTTCGGCTTTACTTCCGCTTTACGATGCGACGTCACGGTCTAAAAATAGCCTGTGTGCGGTACGCCATTAGATTCCCATCTTTCCTCATGAAAATAAGTTTTTCCACTCTTTTCGGTCTTCAGTGATGAGCAGTTAAAGATCAGGAACTCCTGTTTGTCTACGCCTTTGGTAGCGAACCTAAGTGTTCCAAAAAAAGTACAAACACATCTTTGGGAGTGATTGAGTTATTTTTGTTTTGTTTTTGGGTTGGATGTTGAGATATGCAATTGTTTTTGTTTTCATTTTATTTTTTTGCATTTGTCTTGTTTTGAGAGTTGTTGTTTTTTTGTTTTGTTTTTTTGCGATTTGCAGTTTTGTTTTTTGGTCATCGTGTTTTGTGACTTGTTGGACTGGTTTTGATATGCAATTGTTTTCATTCTTCTTCTTTTTTTTTTTTTTTTTTTTTTTGCCCATTTTGTGATTTGCAGTCGTTTTGTTTTGTTGAGTCATCAAGTTTTGTGAATTGTTGCACATGTTTTTGGATTTGCCATTAGCACTTACTCTAATTTTTGAGAAGCCTTGACAACCACCAACAGTTTCTCGAGCACCAAAGGTGATTGGGCGTATTCCGACAGGTAAATGGACTTCAAGGTTTCGTCGTTGGTAAGTAAGAAGGCCAGGGCAGACCACATATAATCTGGCATGTCTTCCCAGTGGAAACTTATGACTATTTCTTTCTGGATCTGCTTCAGCAAGGAGTCGTCCTTCAGCTCGTTTAAGCAGTAGAACAAGTTGATGTTGTTCTCTGGAGTGTTCCGTTTGATCCTTTCCTTGATCAACTTGACTGTTTTTGACTTGCTTTGCCTGCAGTGCTGAGGGGCTTTCAGCAGTTCACCCACTACTTCTTGGTTGCACGGCAAGGAAAGGCCAACGAGGAAGCGAAGGAACAAGTCCAGGTTTCCTTCACTCTCCGAGGCTTTCTGGAGAGCTGACCTTAGGACCTCAGTGATTTTCCAAGAACCTTCATCTTCTTTATCTTCTTCTGCTAATTCTGTTTCTTCGTTTTCTGATTCTGTTTCTTCTAATTCTTCTGATTTATCTTCATCTTGGAAAACACCTCCCGGTTCCAGCTCTGAATCAGTCACTACGTTCTTGTTGTCGTGGAAGAGGCTCATCATCACGTAGAATGCGGCCATATACTCCTGGATGGTCAGATGGATGAATTGAAACATCTTGCCTTGTAAGTTTTTTCTGAGCGGACGGACCTCCCTGAACACCTCGGTGAATATTCCGCAGTGTTTTGCGGCTTGGTTGTAATCAAAGCCGCTGTCCGCCAGATCCTTCTCATAGAAGATCTGACGTTTACTCATGGTGTTGTGAAAGGCCAGCTTTGCTAGCGCTTTCACGTCACAGGCATACTCCGTCGTCTGTCTCTCCTTGCTCTTGTCAAGGTGGCGAAAGGCATGCTCTGAGTACAATTCGGTCAGCGTTGTGGGAAGTTCTCCCACCTTCCCTTTGTCCAAATGATCCTGTAGTATTGTAGAGGTGATCCAGCAAAAGATGGGCAGGTGGCACATGATGAAGATGGTGCGAGACTTTTGGATGTACTCAATGATGCGATCTTCATTTGGGAACCTGTTCATGAAGTACTCCAGCCTCCGGGAATCACTGAATCCTCTCACCTCCGTTCTGCTGTCAATGAAGTCGGAGGGAATCTCGCGGACCGTTGCGGGCCGCGTGGTGATCCAAACCCTGGCGCAGGAAAGCAGGTTCCTCTTGATAAGGTGCGCCAGGAGCACCTCCAGAGGGTAGGCCTCTGTCACGTCCATGTCTACTTTCATTTCATTCTTCAAGTCCATTCTGAAGTTGCACTCGTCCAATCCGTCCAAGACAAACAAGATCTTGATCCTGCTGCTTTCGTAGTCCCGCTTCCCGGACGTCTGCAGTTCGGCAAATATATTGTTCAGCGTCTCCTCGCTCATGTGCCTACTCTCGCAAACGTAGCGTCGGATGAGCTTGGCCAGCGTAAAACTTTTCCCTTTGTCCGTGTTCAACTCACGGAAGGTGAAGGGAAATATGAAGTGTACGTCCTGGTTTGTATTCCCGCTGGCCCAGTCGCACACAAACTTTTGAACCAGGAAGGTTTTTCCGATTCCTGCGAAGCCGACGGTGAGCAGCGTGCGTATCGGTCGCGGCTTCCCGTCAGGGCTTTTGAAGATGTCACAAGGCAAGATAGACTCCCTGGCCGCCGCGGCACGCGTCTCCATCTGAAGGACCTCGTGCCGTTCGTCGGGACTGATGTCGGCCCCGTAGGTGACATCGAGCTCCGTGTAGACATCCACCAGAGGCTGCTGCTTCCATCGCTCGGTGTTGCCCTCGGGAACAATGCTGTATAAACTATGCAGGTTGCTTTGTAGGTCTGCCTTCAATCTGGCAAGTTGATCATTGTCATCGTGGACTGAGAAGACGGTGCCTGCAAGAAAGCAGCGATGACGCGTTATGGACAAAAATCAACAACTTCACAGCCACCTGAGACGGTTGTCTTCCACAGTTTTTAAGTCACCAGCGTTCTAACCCCACAAGCTACTTTCGGACTAACCTCTTATTTCAAGCACGTTGCAACGCAACATCTCAGCCAAGTTATTGTTACCGATCCTCTTTAGAATCTTGATGGTCTCCTCCAAAGCGTTCTCGCCGTGCTTCTTCACCATCTCGTAAGCAACGTCCACCGGGCTGGGGGTGTCAAGTACCCTTTGAGGCAGGTCCGTGAAGAATTTGAAGGCCTTGAAGTCGTCTTCCCCCAGCTCCATCAGCGTTTTCCACAGCAGCTCCTTCCGCCCGCTGTCCAGAGTCATCCTTCTTCCTCGTAAACGCGTAAGCTAGGTGACCTACGATCGGGTATCTGCGGACAACAACATTTATTGACTTACAAAGTTAGAGTAAAGAGAGCTAGGAAACAGTTTGAGTGACGTGATGCAAAACAGGGACGTCAGGTCAATCTTCTTCATTCCTGTTGGAAGTCCCTTGTCACTTGGTTCTTTACAATTGTGGCACAAAATGACGAGATTTGATATTGAAAATACCTGACAATATACAGTACAGGCCAAATGTTTGGACACACCTCATCATTTGTGCCCTTTCTTTTCATGTCTAAGTAAGTTGTACATTTAAATTAAATCAAATTGATATGATATGGAATCTCCGTAAAGCATGGTAATGCCCATCCCTACCTCCCAGTCAAAATGGATTGAACGTCTGGCAGGCCATGAGTCCTATGCTACTTTTTCAAATTCTTCAATGACTGTTGTACATACTTTGTACACTGCTGGCCAAAAGTACTGGCACCCCTGCAATTCTGTCAGATAATGCTAACTTTCTCCCAGAAAGTGATTGCAATTACAAATGATTTGGTAGCAATATCTTCATTTATTTTGCTTGCAATGAAAAACCACAAAAGAGAATTAAAAAAATAATAAACATTTAAACTTTGACAAAACTCCAAAAATGGGCCGGACAAAAGTATTGGCACCCTCAGCCTAATACTTGGTACCACAACCTTTAGACCACAGGTGTCAAACCGATTCCAGAAAGGGCCTAGTGGGTGCTGGATTTTGTTCCAGCCATAAACGCGCAGAGAGTTTAACCAATAAACTTCCTGCTGAAACAAGCAGCACCTGACAAAGTTTAACTGATTACACATGTAAAAGATCTAATTGGTGAAAAGGTGTCCTCTTCATTGGTTGAAAAGCAAACCTGCACACACTTTCCCTTTCCCTTTCCGGAATCGGTTTGACACCTGTGCTTTAGACAAAATAACTGCGAACAACCACTTCCGGTATACAATGAGTTTCTTACTATGCTCTGCTGGAATTCTAGACCATTCTTCTTTGGCCAACTGCTCCAGCTCTCTGAGATTTGAAGTGTGTCTTCTCCAAACTGCCATTTTCAGATCTCTTTACAGGTGTTCTGTGGGATGCATGTCTGGACCCATTGCCGGCCACTTTAGAAGTCTACAGTGCTTTCTCTCAAACCATTTTCTAGTGCTCTATGAAGTGTGTTTTGGGTCATTGTCCTGCTGGAAGACCCATGACCTCTGAGGGAGACCCAGCTTTCTCACACTGGGCCCTAATTTATGCTGCAAAATGTGTTGGTCTTCAGACTTCATAATGCCATGCACACGGTCAAGCACTCCAGTGCCAGAGGCAGCAAAGCAACCCCAAAACACCTCCTCTATTTTTGACTGTGGGGACAGTGTTCTTTTCTTTGAAGACCTTGTTTTTTTCCTGGAAACTTTATGTTGATGCCTTTTCCCAAAAAGCTCTAATTTTTTCGCATCTGACCAGAAAACATTCTTCTAAAATGTTTTTGGCTTTCTCAGGTAAGTTTTTGCAAACTTTAGACTGGTTTATTTATGTCTCTGGGTCAGAAGTGGGGTCTTCCTGGGTATCCTACCATAGAGTCCCTTTTCATTCAGACGCCAAAGGATAGTACGGGTTGACACTGTCGTACCCTTAGACTGCAGGACAACTTGAACTTGTCTGGATGTTAGTCGAGGTTCTTTATCCACCATCCGCACAATCTTTTGCTGAAATGTCTCGTCAATTTTTCTTTTCCGTCCACATCATAGCCACAGTGCCATGGGCTCTACACCTATTGATGACACTAGGCAAGGTAGACACAGGAACATTGAGGTCTTTGGAGATGGACTTGTAGCCTTGAGATTACCCATGCTTCCTCACAATTTTGCTTTTCAAGTCCTCAGACAGTTCTTTGGTCTTCTCTTTTCTCTATGCTCAATGTGGTACACACAAGGACACGGTACAGCGGTTGAGTCAACTTTAATCCATTTTAACTGGCTGCAATTGTGATTTGGTTATTGCCACCACCTGTTATGTGCCACAGATAAGTAACACATGCTGTTAATTACACAAATTAGAGAAGCATTACACGATTTTTCAAAGAGTGTCAATACTTTTGTCCGGCCCATTTTTGGAGTTTTGTGTCAAACAATAATGATTTATTTTTTTCCCCCCCCATTCGTTTTTGTTTTTTTCATTGCAAGCAAAATAAATTAAGAAATTACTACCAAAGCATTTGTAATTGCAATCATTTTCTGGGAGAAATTGAGCATTATCTGACAGAATTGCAGGGGAGCCAATACTTTTGGCTAGTACTGTAGAATCTCCGTAAAGTGTTGTATCGCCCATCCCTACCTCCCAGTCAAAGTGGATTGAACGTCTGGCAGGCCATGAATCCTATGCTACTTTTTCAAATTCTCCAATGACCCTTGTACATACTTTGTATGTAAGTATTTTATTCAAAAAATAAGGAAATGTATGGCAAGCACCAGGGAAGTGAGTCACATATCTGAAGACAACAGGAAGCTGTGTAACTGCTAGCGAAACCTTGTCTCTCTAAAAGAAGATGCACTATTTAAGCACATAATAGTCATCACACAAAACGGGAGGCTAACTGACCAAAGGAGAAACCTATGGGCAAACTTTGGAACTCGACACTCATGTGTTTCCTTTCAGTGAAAGAGAAAACTTACCCGGACAGCCTTGTCGTGTCGACTCTTCCAGAGTGTGCGGGTGGCCACTTGTCTCAGTGCTCTAGTGTTGTGTCAGTCTTGAACAAATCGTTTGGAGGAATGACACTGAAGTAATCACCTTCTGCACTGATTCATTCTTAAGAAAGTTGGGCCTTGCGTGGGAGGGTGTTGAGAGTTGAGACAGCCTCATTGCAGGAAGGGGCGGGAGCGGAAACAATCAGAGCGTCTGCCGCTTACTTCCACGTGTGGCCAATACGCAGCCAGCTTGCAGGCAGGGGAAAGACCCGAGTTATGTCACTTCTCGTTCACTTATTCTCGGTCCTGACCGAGATTGTTGAGATAATTCGTTCTGCAACGGGACTTGACTTCCCACTACTGTTTTTCAGTATCGTTTGATTATAAGTTTTTGTTTCAGAGCAACAAATTTGAGAACTAGCTATACACACACTTTAAACGATAGCACAAAAACAAAAATACAATGGCGCGTCAGGTAAATGTGATGTGCTGGTTGTTCCATATTTGGAAATTAAAGGTTCGGTCTCTCTTTTCATTTCAGTTACACAGCAGCAAGCGTGTCACACAGAAGCATGACTTTGATCCCATAAAAATACGTGTTACGATCGTGAGCAGAGAACCCTAAAGCAGGTACATGAGATGGCGTGGTTAGGAAGTCAAAAAAGTTTATTTGTTCCAGAGCCATGGTGTTCTTCCGTGTAGAGAGCCTGGGCAGAGGTAGCAAAAGACGTGAGGCGTTGGCGGGATCCTAGGACAAGGCTAAAAGGTCCATGATCAGTTGAGGTCACTCAGAAACATTCAAAATGCGAGAAGGCACTAAGAGTATACTGAAAGAGACGATCCAGCGACGTGGTGGAGCTCTGGCTGGCTTATGTAGGCTGGTGATGGTGATTGCTGACAGCTGCCGTCGCTCTACCCGTCAGGTGCTGGGCCTGTAAATGAATGACACACACAGCCACACACCTGGCCAGCCCTAGGCCTGACCGACGACGCGGCGGAAGTTCTCTCTCACGACTGCAGCGGCAGGGGAAGGAGAGAGTGGAAACACAACAATAGCGTCGGTCACTCAAGCCCTTTTCACACACATATCCAGGGAAATTCCTGTGTAAGGTGACGCGGGATTTACGCGGGATGTCCCGAGAATGACGCGGGTTGGACGCTTTCACAGACTTGTCCAGTGTTGCCCACTGGTGCCCTATGTGTGGGGAGGGCTGCTGGCGCGATTTTATAACCTGGACATGACGTCATTTTTGGTCGGCGTCGGCTGTCACAACGTTGGTCAAATTGTGTTTTATTCCAGAGTGCGCGTTCCCTACGTCGTAATTGCAGCCAATTCAATCTTATCAAGACCAGACAATCCCAGAGAAGATTCCTGTCGACCTACTGTCACAGACCCATTGTGTTATTCCCCCTTTTCTATATGCAGGGCAGCAGAGGGGAGAGGCTCGCTCTCGCGGTGTGCACGGAATCCTCGGGCGCAGGCGTGAGTGGAGCCGCCGCAGGTGCAGATCTTGGTGACGAATATGTATTTAAATTAATGGACCCTTGAACGCATCTCTTCCTCCACCCTACCATCCCGTAGCAATTTAATTTAGTTGTTTTCAGTTTAATTTAGCTATTCCCAGCTATGTTTGTTTACCGCTTTTCTTCTTACTGCGAAGAGAGAGGAAGTGATGTGATGATATTTACGTCATCAGCCATCGTGCTGTGACCCGGGAATTTAAGGCTTGCTTTCACGCACATCGCTTCCCGAGAAAGTCCCTGACATGAAACTAAGACGCGACCTGTGAATTGTCCGTGTAATCTCCTTGTCATTCAACACGGGAAATTGTTTTCGCACACAAATGCAGCACAGGTTTGGCCAAGAGTCAAGAATCTGCATTGGACAAGGTGATGATGCTAGAACTTTTGTTTTTATAATGTTCCAGTGAGATTTACAAAGATGACTGCCTGACGAAAACATCAAAATTCCCTCGGTCCTTGATGATATGGGGCTTCAAGTCAGGCAAAGGCACTGGGGAGATGGCTGTGGTTAAATCTTCAAAAAATGCAGTTTGCACATTGAAATTTTAGACAGCTTTCTTTATCCCTTCAATTGAAAATATGTTTGTCAATGCATCATGCCACAAAGCTAAAACTGTTCAAGCATTCCTTGGTGAAAGACTCATCCAGTCAATGTCATGGCCTGCAAATAGTCCAGATCTCAACCCTATTGATAACCTGTGATGGAAATTGAAAACAAATGGTCCACAGTAAGGCTCCGAACCTCAAGGATGATCTGGCAACTGCAATCAAAGGGAGTTGGCACCAAAATGATGATGAATACTCATCAAGTCCATGCCTCAGAGACTGCAAGCTGTCATAAAAGCCAGAGGTGGTGCTACTACAGATGTGTTTTGATTATTTCTTTGTTTGTTTCTTATGATTCCATGTTTTTTCCTAAGAATGGAGTGATTCCATATATATTTCCCTGCACTTGCTCGATAAAATTAACATTTGCTGACTACCACAATGTTTTTTCTTCATTTCTTTTAGGATTTCTGATGCTACAGAGTTGCACTTTTGAACGAATTCATAATTTCTTTCAAGCTTTTTATCTGAATTTGTTCTACATGATAAAATATCTGTGTGAGTGCTCGTCCGAGACTGGGGATTCCATACTTTTTGCTAGGGGTTGTAGAAGATGTGGTCAGTACTTTCCAGTAAATTCCTTACAAAAAGGAACAATTTCTAACTTCAAATATCCTACGTAGAAACTCCCCAGAAGGGTAAACACCATTCGTACTTTTTAAATGAATTTCTTTTGCTTTTGGTGCAATTAAAAGTGTGAGAAATTTGGTGTTATATAAATAGTTGATGATAACATATATCTTGAATGCAATTGTTTCTAATATTAGAGTTTCGAAGATTTTGACCGTTCACCGTGAGTGTAGGCACTTCCCGTTCTATTAAGTTGCTGATTGGTTTTGGTGATGCGATTGGCAACGTCGATAACCGAACCATTCATTTGGTGGGGTTGGAGGGGTAAATGATTCGTTTGAACGAATAATTTTGACTGAAAAAATTGTACTGGATTCGTTCCCTCAAGTGCAGGGGTGTCAAACCAATTCCACAAAGGGCCCAGAGGGTCCTGGATTTAATTTCAGCCAAGACAGATTAACCAATGAATTTCCTGCTGAAACAAGCAGCACCTGACTGCTATCAACCAATTACACTTGTAGGAGATCAGATTAGTGAAAAGGTGACCCTTCATTGGTTGGAACGGAATCCAGGACCCTCTTGGCCTTTTGTGGAATTGGTTTGACACCCCTGCTCAAGTGAACTGTTTATTCCGTCGCTAGGGACCATTGATGTGGCATCATGAAAGCACTGCAAAAATGAAACTATTCGATATGGAGTCAACATGGCTGGATTTCAAACTCTCTCCCAGTTCTTATTTGGCACTGAAAGACCACGGGAAATCCAAAATGTGATCATTTCTGTTTCACGATAGAAATTTTGTTTTTCTCCACGAGATGGCACTACTGGTCAGGTGGTAGTTCTAATCTGAATTTGATTCATTTTGTGTATTTGTTTGGTCTAATATAGTCATGTAATGGGTTATAGTACGGTATAATGATAACTCTTCAAATAGATAATGTGCTGAGAAAAAGAGTATACCATTGTTTAAAAAAAAAAAAACAGACACTGTAAGGAGTTACAATGTTACTCAAGATATGATTTTTATTTCGGGCAGTCATAAAAGAAATACAACAAGAAAAGAAAAACAACAATGATAATAAAAAAAATATATACATGCATATATGTAGCTCGAAAAGGGGTGCGAGGAAGCCGAGCTTTTATAGGCCCCACACCCTATTTCCTTCAGTATTCTTTTCAGCAAACACATCATTACTTGTACTTGAGCACATAATTTAGATGACTACATTTACTTGAGAACAATTGTTTTTTTTTTTATGTCACGATAGTCAAATTTTTGGCCACTCTATCCACCTCTGGTATTCTGTTGTTTTGATCAAAACATTTGACCGCTTTGACCAAGTGGCAAATGACGTGTTGCCAATGAAGAGTTGTTAACGATTATATTTAGAACTGAAACTTTGTTGGTCAAAAGTGCACCAGTAAAAAATCTTGCTTTGAAATTGTTTTAGATTGTAATGATTAGTTTCTCAATCGCTAGCCGTGCTGTCGTGTGGAGACGAGGGTGTCAATGGAAGATATTTACCATTCAAGCGCCTGAGATCTGATGTTAATGGAATCCAAGTTGCTTATGGTTATGGTGATTCTGCCTCCGGTTAGAACCTGTACGGTCAAATCTCCTCAGAATCATGTTCTTCGGGACTTTCTTCCTCCTCTGATTCGCTTTCAGTGTCGGATTCCGACTCGAACCTAAGGGAGTTCCAAAAAATCGATTATTACATGCATCGCGATTCGGCACGTGACATTTCGATTACGATTCATAAATGTTCAAAAACGATAATTATTCCTCGTAACTTTATGACAGCCGTTCGTAGCATAGCAAAATTCCAGACACGTCTGCCGCCCGGAAACCTTTAACGGACGCACGCACAAAGTTATGATGGATGCTGTCGGCTAATGAGCGAGATATTTACTCCGTTTCGAAAGACTGGGAAATAAGTTTGTGTTTGAGACAGGCAGGTATGAGACAGGCGGTTGCGCTTCTGTGCGCGAGTTATTTTTTAGAGAGAGAGGGGAAGAGAGATCATTCGTTGCTGCTTGTCTTTCAGTTGTGCAGCAGTTGTAAATCATGTCAATTGAAAAATGTCCTGAGTGTGTTGCTAAGACCCGTGTGCGTCTATAATAGGTGAGTACACGAACCCTCTTGAAGTGTTTAGCCTTTATTGTTGTTGTTTTTGAGATGTTAGTAGTTTGTGCCGAGCGCTAAGCTAATTCGCTAACATGTATTTCATATGCAGAACGTGTAAAACCACTATTAAGTACAGCGGTAACACGACAAAAATGAGAAATAGTACAGAAATCTGTGAAAACAAGGTATATTGGTTAAAAGAAGTCTTATTTCTAAAGATACTTTGAAAGAAAATGTGGAATTCATTCCACCAGTGTAAATTTTATTGTACTTTTTTCGAGAGGATCTCCACCCCCTCGTCCGACAGATTGTTGAGGCTCAGGTCTATCTGTTGAAGATGGGAGAGGTTTAACTGGAGAGCCTCAGCCAAAAACGCCTATGACCATACTTGCTGTTTGTGTTGAAATGTCAAACATAAAACTATTCAGTCTCATTTTGTTCTGTTAAATGTTTATCCGAACATGTTGAATGAATATTACCAAGCTTTAAAACGGTTGATCGAGCATGTTTGGATGTCAATGGGACATCAACATTACAAATTTTCTAAAATGCTGATTATCATTAGTTGGTGAAGAAAACAACAGTTTGGATATGAAGATTATGGTGTCCTGAAAAAATAAGGACCCAACCTGGCCATTGTGAACAATTTTTTCTTTGAAATATAATGGCAACATTAGAGGCATGCAAATTCCATGGGCTTAGGTGTTAACGGGTAAAGGTACAGTGTTGAAAAAGGTTTGTTTATAGCCTGGCACACCCCTTGTCCCAAAAATTACAAAACAGATGGTGAATTTGCATTGAAATAAGTATATTTCATCTCATTGAAACAAATATGTTTTTATATCGGTTTGTACTAGGGACTAACTTTCAAATAATCAGAAAAGTAACTCCCTCAAAGACACTTCAGTTTTGACTTAAAGTCAATTGACTAATGTAATCTTTGAAAACATGGATTTGAAATACTGTAGTCCTATTGGCTAATCCAGTTTATGTGTATGTAAGTTACAGATGTTTGTGTGTCTTCATTTCCCATCTTTTTCTTTTTCTTTTTTTGGTATGGGTAAAGACTGACACAGACCTGAGGAGCCGGCTGGGGACAATCTGGTGGCACGCATCACATTGACTATATATGGACCACTTATTGCTGATTTCCTTCATGAAAGAGCCTTCAAATTGATTTTTAAAAATCAAGTGCAGGCAGGATGCAAACTTTGCAAATAGATCTTGTTCATGGTTCTTCTTGGAAAAAATAAAATATATTGATAATAATCGATAATATAATAAATTGTTTTAAAAAAAGAAAAAATCCTATTTGTCATGATATGGAAAAAATTCCACCACGGCACGCTGTCTGAATCCGATGCAGCCCACCACCACCACAGCTTCAAAAAATTCTAGCAGAAACCCTGAGCACTCTGACAAGCAACAATGTTTTGATCCTACCAGACATACTGCAGGCGATAGCTGGGATCCTCTTGGACGTCCGATAAGACCCTCTTTCCTTCTTTTCCTATTTTATTCACACTCAGGTCCAGCTCTTGAAGATGGGAGGGGTATGACTTGAGCGCCTCGGCCAAAAAAAGGCATCCTTTATTGGTGAACCCGCACTCTGACAGCCTGCAAAAAATGAGGTAACTGCCTGAAGTCAGGAAGGGAACCCGGAAGATTACCAAAAAAAAACAGCACATCACAAAACCCTGTGATACATCTGAAAAAACTAATCGTTTTATCCAAGGGCATAGGCTTGCATAGGGACGATAGGGACAATACACTGCCAACTTTTTAGGATGGTCAAATTGTCCCCACCAACTTTTAAGCAACCTTATATGCATTATATAATGTGTTCAGTTATGTATATAGCTCATTTAGATTGTCTTCCTATATGATGTGACGATAGAATTGACCCTAGCATTATTAAGTGAATTATTTTTAATATTATCAGACTTCCATTTACTCCTTTTTCACTTGCTAATGAGCCAGTCCATGTTTTTTTCCTCAAACGCACGTTTGATTGGCTGATTATTCCCACCTCCCACCCCCACTCTCTCACAGCACAGAATTAAGTTACATGTCGACATGCCGCCACCTCCTCCGCCCGCTTCGAAGAGGAGGGATATTAGGAGGAGGAAGTTCATACCGCAGGTATTAATGCACAAATCCGATTTTTTCGTGTTTTTCCGTCTCGAGTGAGGCATTAAGTTGACGGTTTGAATGGGACAAGTCGCACAGAAGTGAACCATTTCAAATCCGATCTGGGTCACTTTTGTTTGTGGTGTAAATCCGATCTGGCCCACAGTTTTCCAGAACGTGGCGGCGAACTGAACTGTCAAGTTTCCCAAGTCGGAATTCATGCAGCAATTACGTCAGCAAAGAGCGACAGGAATGGAGGACGGCAGCGATTTAGGCGTTAGCGCCCAGCTTGAACTTGGCTTTCTGAGAATAGGCGAGCTTGACAACAGTCAGAAAAAAAATAAAATCACGAGTCAAGGCTGAGAATGCTCGGTTTTCTTTCTGTGTGGTAAATGAGCAGATTTCAGTATCGCTTCCATGGCCGAGAGTCGGGGCAAACTGACCGTATGTGTGTGCGTGCGTGCACGACGTACACACATACGGTGCATGCGTTCAATCAATCCATATAAACTTTGAATATAAGGGATTATTTATGTCTCTTAATTGTGTCCTCTTTTTGGAAATAAAAATATGATCACCCTAGAATGATGCAGAGCCAGCATGTGTAGTCATTTGTTTTGATGCTTCCGCGCACGCGGGTCCGTTCGCTCAGCGCCTGTCGGACTGCGAGTTAATGCACATGCTTAACACTTGAATGTGCTCAATGGACAAAGGCAGTCGGAACGGGTACGCCAAAAAAAAAACAGATATTACTAAAACTCGGAATTGTGCATTAAGACCTGCGGTATGAACCTAGCCTAATTAGAAGTTGTTGTTTTTTCCAGCCGGCAGCCGCTGTAAGTAACTAAACTGTAAAGTAAACTGATCAGGAATCTGCTTCAGTATGGGGGTAGATTTGTGTCTATTATTCTATCAAAAAAAAAAGTCGCTTCAATCAAAATATATATTTTCAATCAAAAAAAAAAGTCACTTCAATCAAAAAAAAAAAAAGTGTTTGAATGCAAAAATAAATTTGAAAGAAAAAAAAATGCATTTCAAAACTTTTTCTTTGATTGAATTTTCTCTTTTTGATTGAAACAACTTTTTTGATTGACGTAATGTAGTTTTGCGTTTGGGCTAGAGCAGGGCGGTAAACCGAAAATTTACCGGTACCAAAATTATTCACGATGACCGACGTAATTTTGACCATGTTGGTGAATTGGGTAATTTAATAAAACAAGAAAATACAGTATTTTCATCCCGCTTTGACGCTGTGTTGTTCGGCTACGTTCATTCCCCTTTAAAAAAAAACGTATGGTGTCTCATGGTTATCAGGAAGCCAAACAAACAGAAGCCCGGTAGGCTAACGCTAGCGGCTAACGCTACAAGCAAACGCGATGGAGTGCGTCTTAAGGGAGGTTCGCCAAACTTTCACCCGACACTAAGGCTACGTTCATACTACAGGTCTTAATGCACGAATCCGATTTTTTGTCATATCCGTTTTTTTGGCGTGCCCGTTCAGACTGCCTTTATCCATTGAGACCGTTCAAGTATTACGCATGCGCACTAATTCGCAGTCCGACACGCGCTAAGCAAGAAGACCCGCATCCGCAGAAGCATCAAAACAAATGACACACGTCATCCGTCATTCCAGGGATATCATATTTTGCTTTTCAAAAGGAGGACACAAATAACAGACATAAATAATCCCCGTTTAGGCTTATATTCAAAGTTTATATGGATCGATAGCATGCACGCACTGTCCGTGCACGTCACACACGAGCAGTTAGCCCCGACTCTCTCTCGGCCGTGTAAGCAATGTTGAAATATTGCTCACTTGTAACAGAGAAAACTGAGCATTCTCAGGCTTATCCTCAACCCATTTTTATTTTTTATGACTGTTGTAAAGCCCAGCCCTTCCCCAAAAGCCGTGTTCACTGCAAGCTACAGCGACAGTCTGGAAAAATGTGGCCCAGATCGGATTTAGACCACATACGAAAGTAACCCAGATCGGATTTGAAATGGTCCTGTTCTATGCGACTTGTCACGTTCAGACCATCAAGTTAATGCCTCACTCGAGTCGGAAAAACACGAAAAAATCGGATTCGTGCATTAAGACCTGTAGTATGAACGTAGCCTAAGTAGACTCTTGGCGGAATCCAGACGGGCGTTCACCCGTTGTCCTCCCTTGTTCTCACGATTTCCGGAGAGGGTGCTTTCAGTGCTTTCTACTGGTAGCCAGGCCACAAACTAACGCTCGTGGCAAACGCTACAAATGAACGTGATGGAGTCGTATAGCAGTTCTAACCTCGTCGAAACGGCTGAACTTAATGAGTGGATTGGGCACGGACTGCATCTAGCAATTAGTAAGTCGCGTTATTTTGTATCTCTGTGTGTGATTTCTCTGATAGCTTTTGTGATGGTAAAGCATTTAGCATAAAGTACAATCCAACAGTGAAAATTATAATATGACTGTTTAATGGCCCCAGCTATTTTTCTGTATGTGCTTAATTCTGTGTCATTACTCCCATCATAAAATCTTAAAAATTTTCCTTTGCAAAAGATCAATATAGCTTTAATGTGTGTGTGTCTGTGTTGGGGTTCATGTGTGCTTGCATGTATTAAAAAATGCACTGGGGAAAAACCCCTGAAACCTTGAAGTAAACACTTGTGTTGAGTAATTATGTCACTGCAGCCATTAACAACAAATTGTCTTTTTGGAGTGTACTGTTCAAGCTGTAATTCATTTGTGTTACAAAGACATGTTTGCACAGGCATATTGATTTTGACGATGTACATTGTTCAAGCCATACAAGCTGTTATAAATGTTCATACTTGAATTCTTATTGTTTACAATAATTTTTTACATACTTAATGTTTAGACTGATTGTTAAATAAAATTGAAAGCTGATAATTAAATCAATTAGAAACGGTTAATCTGTATTTCATGCATTTATTCAGATTTTCAAATTATATAACAGTCCGCTTGGGCGAATTTATCGTCATTTATCGTTATCGAGGTAAATCTGCTCAATTTACCGTGATATGTGCTTAAGGCCATATCGCCCAGCCCTAATTTGGGCCACATTTTGGCTAGGACATTTGTGTCTTTATATTCAACCAAAAACATAAGTTGCTTCAAACAAAAAATATATATATATTTTCAAAAGAAAAATCACTTAAATCGAAAATGAAAAATTTTCAATAATAGAAAAAAAAATGTTGTATGCGAAAAAATATTTGAAACTCAGAAATTTGCATTTGAACACTTCATTTTTCATTGAGCCATGTTGCGGGTAGGACATTTGTGTCTAAATCATTCAATCCCAGAAAAAGTTGCTTCAATCGAAAAAACTATTTTCAATCAAAGAAAAAAATCCTTTGCAAAAGTAAAATTGCCCCTACCTCAATATATATATATATATATATATATATAATTTTTAAAAATATTTTTAAAATTTGAATTATATATATTTTTTTTATTGAAGTGTCACATTTTTGTCGAGCAAAAAGTTTTGAATTCTTTTTTTTGATGTACTTAAAGTTTTGAACGCACTTTTTTTTTGGGAAATAAAAAAAGTTTGGATTGAATCATTTTCACACAAAGATCACACTTCGTCGCTACTTCCGACATGTTTGAGTGACAAGTGACTCCGCCGATGGCGTAAGCCATAAAAGCATGATGACTATTCTGTGACACGGGACCCTCCAAGGAGGTGATCTTGGGGTCCCACCAGTGTGCCGCGACAGGGCACCGTACCGTCGCGGGCACTCCGGTGAGATACCGATGTCACACCACCGCCCCAGCGCGGAGGCCGGTCGCTTATAGTGTTGTATCGGTCGTGAACGATTCATTCTTTTTGAATGAATTGTTTGGAGGAATGAGACCGAACTAATCATCTTCTGCACTGAATTTGGGAGTCGGGACTTGCGTGTGAGGGCGTTGAGCAAGCGGCACCGTCTGACACGACCAATCAGACGCCAGCCTCATCGCGGGCAGGGGGAGGGAGCGGAAACAGAGCGGCCGTCACTCACTTCCACGTGTGGCCAATAAGCAGCCAGCTTGCAGGCGGGGGGCAAGACTAAGTTATGCCACTTCCCGTTCACTTACTCAGTCCTCCGGCTCCTGACCGAGATTGCTGCTAACTTGACTTTGCAGTCACGCAGTGAACGAGTCAAAAAGTGAAAGGAAAGGACTTTGTGGCATATTTGTTAATGTGGAGCCTATCATGTGCTGGCCAAACACACAAAAACACCACGCAAACCTAGCGTGCATGGTTTAGTGTACTACTTTTCTCAACAAACTCGGGACTACATATGATGATATACTATCAAATTTACTGTAGTTGAAAATTATTTCGCCAGGAACTACGAAGCAAACATAAGGTGAGCTGCCGACGCGTCACGGCAGCGCAGGGGGGAGAGAACTGTCAATCTATGGAGGCTTGCTTACCAAAATTAATATTTAGTGTAATCACTATAATACTGATTTGCAATGAAACAGTATATACATGTAATTTTTTCCCCCCGAGTTTTTTATTTTTTCCGTGTCAGTTGTTGGTTGGTTTGACTAATGAATTTCCATCCGTCCATCCTGCGCTACTCAACCGGTCAAAACAACACAAGCCAGCACGGGTGATGTCGCAATACTGGACTGTCTCAGAAAATTAGAATATTGTGTATTCTAATTTTATGAGACAGTCCTGTAAAAACACAACCGAGCGTCAGGTAAATATAATGTGTTGGTCCTTCCACATTTAGAAATGTAACTTTCGATTTCTCTTTCTATTCGCGTGACAGCGTGTCACGGAGGCTGGTCGTGGCAATGTTGTGCAATGTGATCAAGATCCTGGTAGAGAAAGTACGTGCGCCCCCGAGCCTACCCAAAAGGAAAATGTCTCACCGTGTTCCTAAATCAAAATGCATGCACGAGCCATGCCTTTTGATTCCATAGAAATACGATTGACAACGCGGAAGATCTCCCTCGCTGTTGCAGCTGCGGGGGAGAGACGAGACAAGGCAGCGAAAACAGAACGATATAGTCTGTCACTCACTTCTGAATCTACGACGAGCGACCAATTAGGGGCCTGTGTGCAAGAGGGGGCAGGACCAAAAAATGTCACTTCCCGTTCAGTTATATTGCTAAGCGGTCTTTGGTGATTTGTTTGGCAACGTCATTTCATTTGGGTGAGTGGGGGGCGAACGCTTCGTTAAACGATTTGTTTGAACGAATCTTTTTACTGAACGAACCGGAATGGATTCGTTTACTCAAGTGAACGACATATCCCTTCACTAGTCGCTTAAGATATGAGGCTTTACACCCCTGTACCGGCACGACGCGACACCCCGGTTGAACGCCGATTGCCATCTGTCACGTCAGGGCAACGGGTCAGGTTTCGCGTGTTGAATCACATTAAGCAGCAGGCTCCGAGCCGAGTCCGATGGCTGGCTGGTACCCTGGTGGCCATTATTCTCGCTTCATCATGCTTTTATGGCTTACCCCATTGGCGGAGTCACTTGTCACTTAAACATGTCGGAAGTAGCGGCAAAGCTGGATCGTTGTGTCAAAATGATTCAATCAAAACTTTTTTTAGTTTAAAAAAAAGTGCATTCAAAACTTTTAGTACTTCAAATAAATGAGTTCAAAACTTTTTGCTCTCCAAAAAAATTGACACTTCAATAAAAAAAAAAAAATCTTTCAATTTAAAAAAAAAAAAAAAAAAAAAATCTAATACATAAATATATATGTATATACAGTGGGGAGAACAAGTATTTGATACACTGCCAAAGGGTTTTCCCATTGAAGGTGTATCAAATACTTGTTCTCCCCACTGTACATATACATTATATATATATACATATATATATTATATATATATATTTTAGGGAAGGGCAATTTTATTTTTGCAAATGATTTTTTTCTTTGATTGAAAATAGTTTTTTGATTGAAGCAACTTTTCCTGGGATTGAATGATTTAGACACAAATGTCCTACCCACAATATGGCCCAAACGCAAACAGGATTACTTTCATCAAAGAAAACAGTTTCAATGAAAAATGAAGTGTTCAAATGCAAATTTCCAAGTTTCAAATATTTTTTCGCATTCAAAATTTTTTTTTCTATGATTGAAAATTTTTCATTTTTGATTGAAGTGATTTTTCTTTTGAAAATATTTTTTTTGTTTGAAGCAAATTTTTTTTTGATTAAATAATAAAAACACAGCTGTCCTAGCTGTCCTTTTTTTTCTTCAAATTGAAAATATATATTTGGATTGAAGTGACTTTTTTGTTGTTGTTGTAGCAGCTTTTTTTTTTTTGCTTGATTAATAAAGACACAAATCTACCTCCATACTTCAGGAGAAGTGTCCTCCTGTATGTGTATTCGAATATCCTAATGTTAATTAAACTGAGAAATAGAGTGAACTCTGCTCAGCTGAAAGAAATGTAGTGAACTAAGGTTTACCCCCTTCTTCCCAATTTTTATTTTGCTTATGTGGTCTTAAGCAGCCCAAAGGAGCTTTCATTTTTTGTTGAGTTTGGCTGTGCTTGTGGACAAAAGCAGTCGTGCTTTTCTGAAAGGAAGGCTCTTTTTTTGTTTATTTTTATTATTCCCTGACTAAGAGTTTTTGTTATATTTACTTTATTTATACAGACAATTTTGAGTGGTATTAAGACATTGATTTTTTTGCATTCCTGAATAGTTAAGAGATGATTAACAATTTTGTATTTTAATACACAAATTTGTGTTCAAATATTGCAATTGAAATTTCCGAATAAAATCCAAACATTTATTCTGGAAGTTTTCAAAATGTTTCCTTTGTAGTTTTTGAAAACAAAGGTTTAAATCAGTCAATCTACTAGAAATAAGTGAAATTATCTGCCATTGTTTCAAGTAAATTTTAATCCGATTTCCTAAAGAAAAATAGCTATCTGAAAATAAACTTGACAGACTTATTTTAAGCAAAAAGCTTCTATATTTAATCTTTCAAAAAACTTGTCAGAAATGTTCTTCAATTATATATTGTTCAAAACATTATTTAAAAGCATTTTTTCTTGATTTAGGTGAAAAATGACCGACTGATTGTGGGGTTTAATAAGAAGAAGGGGAAATATTTACTAAAGGTAAGTGTAAGAATCTGACACATTCATCTGTTAACTAGGCTTTAAAACTCAAAACAATATGAAGAAAATTATTAGACTAGATTTAAGAAAAACGATCAGATTAACACATTATACTGTGAATTTGCAGTGTGTGAGTTAATGTCAGTAGATACAGATGTACACTGGGGCAAATAAGGATTTAGTCAACCACTAATTGTGCAAGTTCTCCCACTTGAAAATATTAGAGAGGCCTGTAATTGTCAACATGGGTAAACCTCAACCATGAGAGACAGAATGGGGTGGGGGTGGGGGGGGAACAGAAAATCACACCGTTAATTTTTAAAGAATTTATTTGCAAATCATGGTGGAAAAGAAGTATTTGGTCAACACCAAAAGTTCATCTCAATACTTTGTTATGTACCATTTGTTGGCAATAACGGAGGCCAAACGTTTTTTGTAACTCTTCACAAGCTTTTCACACACTGTTGCTGGTGTTTTGGCCCATTCCTCCATGCAGATCTCCTCTAGTGCAATGATGTTTTGGGGCTGTCGTTGGGCAACATGGACTTTCAACTCCCTCCACAGATTTTCTATGGGGTTGAGATCTGGAGACTGGCTAGGCCACTCCAGGACCTTGACATGCGTCTTACGAAGCCACTCCTTTGTTGCCCTGGCTGTGTGTTTGGGATCATTGTCATGCTGAAAGACCCAGCCACATCTCATCTTCAATTCCCTTGTTAATGGAAGGAGATTTTTCTCAAAATCTCTCGATACATGGCCCCATTCATTCTTTCCTTTACACAGATCAGTCGTCCTGGTCCCTTTGCAGAAAAACAGCCCCAAAGCATGATGTTTCCACCCCCATTCTTCGCAGCGGGTATGGTGTTCTTCGGATGCAATTCAGTATTCTTTCTCCTCCAAACACGAGAACCTGTATTTCTAGCAAAAAGTTCTATTTTGGTTTCATCTGACCATAAAACATTCTCCCAGTCCTCTTCTGGATCATCCAAATGCTCTCTAGCAAACCGCAGACGGGCCTGGACGTGTACTGGCTTCAGCAGGGGGACACGTCTGGCAGTGCAGGATTTGAGTCCCTGGTGGCGCATTGTGTTACTGATAGTAGCCTTTGTTACTGTGGTCCCAGCTCTCTGTAGGTCACTCATTAGGTCCCCTCGTCTGGTTCTGGGATTTATGCTCACTGTTCTTGTTATCATTTTGACGCCACGGGGGAGATCTTGCATGGAGCCCCAGATCGAGGGAGATTATCAGTAGGCTTCTATGTCTTCCATGTTCTAATAATTGCTCCCACAGTTGATTTCTTTACACCACGCGTTTTACCAATTGCAGATTCAGTCTTCCCAGCCTGGTGCAGGTCTACAATTTTGTCTCCGGTGTCCTTCGACAGCTCTTTGGTCTTGGCCATAGTGGAGTTTGGAGTGTGACTGACTGAGGTTGTGGACAGGTGTCTTTTATACTGATGAGTTAAAACAGGTGCCGTAACGAGTGGAGCCTCGTTAGAAGAAGTTAGACCTCTTGACAGCCAGAAGTCTTGCTTGTTTGTAGGTGACCAAATACTTATTATCCACTCTAATTTGGAAATAAATTCTTTAAAAATCAAACAATGTAATTTTCTGTTTTTTTCCACATTCTGTCTCTCATGGTTGAGGTTTACCCCTATTGACAATTACAGGCCTCTCCATTCTTTTCAGGTAGGAGAACTTGCACAGTTGGTGGTTGACTAAATACTTATTTGCCCCACTGTATTTTATCATTTAGCCTATCAATTAATTACATTCTTATTGGTGAGAAATGTAGCCCTGGCCGCCGTTCACACAGTCTGTTGGTCTTATCATGTCCCGTCCACAGCAAAAAGTGTACTGTACATGCAGGTTGGGTTGTTATATCATCCCTACCAATACAGAGACCAAACCTACGCCCTTGGTTTTATCGATATGATGTATTCTATTTTCAATCACCAACAGGAACGCTCATGTGCTGGCTGTGACAGTCTTCATTTATTTTGGATGTCGTCAACAAGGACGTTTGTCTCGTACGACTACACTGAGTGAATAGTTCTTTTTGCTAATAATAGCAGTGATTCTATTGATTGGTCGACCGGAACCCCCGAAGATTTTGAACAGGAGGAGCTTCATACCGGATGGATTCTAGGGTGCAGTGTGGACTGGCCAATCCTTTCGAGAGGATCTCCACCCCTTCGTCCGACAGATTGTTCTCGGACAGGTCCAGATGCTTCAGGTTGGATGGAGAGCTGAGAACGGAAGCCAGCGGGTGACAGCTGCCTGTTCCCAGCTTACAACTCTTTAGACTGGAGCAAACAAGGAGGAGGAAGACGTGAGCCAAACATACAACCTGCTGACTTTAGTATGCTGCTTTGAATAATAATCATAGATTTTATTTCAAGATGACAAAAAGGCAAATTACAAAACCTGATTTATCGTTTTATCGATATGGTGGATTGTATTTTCTAGTCATGATGTCACCAACAGGAATGCTCATGTGCTGTCTGTGACAGTCTTTATTAGTTATGGATGTCGTCAACAAGGATGTTTGTTTCGTTCGACCACATTGAGTGAATCGTTCTTTTTTGCTAATAATAGCAGTGATTCTATTGATTGGTCGACCGGAACCCCCGAAGATTTTGAACAGGAGGAGCTGCTTACTCGAGGGACTCTAACTTGCAGTTTGGGTTGGCCAGTCCTTTCGAGAGGATCTCCACCCATTTGTCCGACAGATCATTGTGGGACAGGTCCAGATGCCTCAGGTTGGATGAAGAGCTGAGTACGGAAGCCAGCGGGTGACAGCTGCCTTTTCCCAGCTTACAACTCTTTAGACTGGAGCAAACAAGGAGGAGGAAGACGTGAGCCAAACATACAACCTGCTGACTTTAGTATGCTGCTTTGAAGAATAATCAGATTTTATTTCAAGATGACAAAAAAAAAAGGCAAATTACAAAACCTGATTTATCGTTTTATCGATATGATGGATTGTATTTTCTAGTCATGATGTCACCAACAGGAATGCTCATGTGCTGTCTGTGACAGTCTTTATTAGTTTTGGATGTCGTCAATAAGGATGTTTGTTTCGTTCGACCACATTGAGTGAATCGTTCTTTTTTGCTAATAATAGCAGTGATTCTATCTATTGGTCGACCAGAACCACAGAAGATTATGAACAGGAGCAGCTCCTTACTCGAGGGACTCCAAGATGCAGTTTGGGCTGGCCAGTCCTTTGGAGAGGATCTCCACCGCTTCGTTCGACAGTTTGTTACCTCTTAGGTCAAGACTCTTCAGGTTGGATGGAGAGCTGAGTACGGAAGCCAGCAGGTGACAGCTGCCTTTGTCCAGGTGACAACGACTTAGACTGGAGCAAACAAGGAGGAGGAAGACGTGAGCCAAACATACAACCTGCTGACTTTAGTATGCTGCTTTGAATAATAATCATAGATTTTATTTCAAGATGACAAAAAAAAAGGCAAATTACAAAACCTGATCGATAAAACTAATCGTTTTATCGATATAATGGATTGTATTGTCTAGTCAAGATGTCACCAACAGGAACACTCATGTGCTGGCCGTAACAGTCTTCATTTTTTTTGGGATGTCGTAAACAAGGATGTTTGTTTCATTCGACCACATTGAGTGAATTGTTCTTTTTTTTTTTGCTAATAATAGCAGTGATTCTATTGGTTGGTCGACCGGAAACACAGAAGATTATGAACAGGAAGAGTTCCTTACTTGAGGGACTCCAAGATGCAGTTTGGGCTGGCCAGTCCTTTCGAGAGGATCTCCACCCCTTCGTCTGACAGATGGTTCTGGGACAGGTCCAGATGCTTCATGTTGGATGGAGAGCTGAGAACGGAAGCCAGCAGGTGACAGCTGTCTTTGTTCAGGTTACAAGATCCTAGACTGTAGAAAACAGGCAGGAGGAAGACGTGAGCCAAACATTAAACCTGCTGACTTTGGTATGCTGCTTTGAATAATATTCATAGATTTTATTTCAAGATGACAAATAAAATAACAAAACCCCATGACAAATCTGAAAACTAATTGTTTTATCGATATTTTGCATTTTATTTTCAAGTGAGAATGTGAGCAACAGGAACGTTCATGTGCTGACTGTGATGCAGTCTTCATTTTTTTTGGATGTCCTCAACAAGGTCGTTCATCTAGACCCACCGCGATGTGTTTTTTTTTTGTTGTTGTTTTTTTTTAATTCAAGATTGAAACTCGGAATTTCCTCGAATTTCGACGCATTTGACATTCTTTTAAGATTCTGAATTTGAAAATGTTTCAGGATGAACTTCAGGTCAACATTTTCTTTGCCGCCATACACATTGAAATTAAGGCTGGCCAGCAATGAAAAATGTTCATCTCGGTGAGCAGCGTGAAATCCTCGCAATGAATCATACACAACCATCATCAAATCAAAAGAAAGCAAGAGACCCGGGTATATAGAGACCTCTCGAAATGAGTCTTTCCTCTCGTCCAAACAGCCGCGAGTCAACTTCGGCACCAGTGCCAACCATTTCCGGTTTCCTAACGCTTTCACTCCCAGCCGTTTTTCAGAAGACATCGTCTTCTGTTCATTTACGATGATTTTGGCCGACTTGTCAAGCGCTACAGAATATTGTGTTTGATGGCTACACAAACATTTATTTTTGTTTCACAAAATGTTTGACTCTTTTCCGTTCTACAGTGATGAACAGTTGAAGATCAGGAGTAATTTCCTTTTTCTATATGCCTTTGGTAGCGTTATGGAGAGCTGGAGATTCTGTTCAGTTACAAACAGTTGAAAGTAAAGATGCACGATAATGTCGGTTACCGATAATTATTGGCCAATAGTGGCAATTATGACGTCACTCAGATAACAGATTTAAAAAAAAATTCAACCGATAATGGAATCCGATAATTAGATACTTGATTTGGCCTCCAATTGTGCGCAATCGAAGCAGTTTTGTCCAATTCTGCACCGCCGCCTCCTCAACCCCTCCTCCCTCGGAAGCCCCTGATGCATGAGTGACGCGACATGGTTGAGGTAGTTGGATGTCGTGGCGGCTCTGTCACCAGCGTAGGTTGATTTTTCCGTGTGTGAAACAAACGGCGCTCTCGCCATCTGCAAAAACATGCACTGCAGAAGTTCCACGAGGCGGAAAGAAAGTGTCCTCATGCAACACCCCTAACCTGATCAGAAAATTAAAGCTGCATCACAAAGATATTTGGAACGAATACAAGGCTGCTGCTAGCGCGAAGGCTAAAGCGAACGTAAACAAACATAAACTAAGCTAAGTTACGGGGCTTGTGACGATCGAGAGACTCTTTTGGCAGCTTGGTCTCGGGCAGCCCCGCCCCACTCATCTCCGGTTCAACTCATTAAGCACCACGGCCAGACTGAGGCCTGGCGCGGGTGCTCATTTGGGGGCCGGACGGATCGAAGAGCACAGGCGGGAGGAGGTGTCAGGCTCGGTCGGATGAGAAACGTTTTTTTTTACTGAAGTGACCCGAGAGCCAAAGCCCCGGATGAAAAAATAATGCAGTTTATATGACCACCATTCTTTGTGAAAAGCATGCCGATCACATCAGTTTCACCACGGACATTTGGACACTTGACGTCAGTCAAGTAAGCATGCTTATCATGACGGCACAGTGGTTAGATGATCATTTCAACATGCACCAAACCACACTCACAAGAAGTCAATCAGTCAATGATGCATTTAGTATGCTATAAATTTATGACTAGGCATGTGCCGGTATGAGATTTTGACGGTACGATAACCTTGGGCAAAAATACCGCTGTTTTACGGTATTGCAATTATAGCTCCAAAATGTGTCATTTTGAGATGTATGGGATTTTTTTTATTTTTCAGAACATATTTGCAAATTGTAACATGAATATAATGTTAAAATAAATAAATAACATATTTCAAATAAAATTAAAATGAATAGAACTTTTAGACTATCCACAGGCACACCTGCGTTTGCTCAAGATTTGAGCAAGAACAAAAATAATTGCTATACAAAAAAAAAAAAAAAAAAAGAAAAAAACAGTAAAAAAAACACTTCTAAATAAAATTAAGAAATATTTACTGCACGACCTTTTTTCTTTTTCGGAGGGGGCAAAAAACTCAAGTAAAGTTTCGCCATTTTCAGCCATTGTGTCAACTCTAGTCTACATGTCATGCCTTTGTGTTAAAAAGACAAGTTAAAATATAAATATTGTTGTGTAACGGTTTCATCTAATAAAAACATTGGGAGTGATACCTGTCCCTTTCCAGCGAACGTGTATTTTTGGTTAGGGCAAGATCATTTGTCGCAATCAGCGAACTTTGACGCTATTCTTTTTCCCTTCATTCAAGCTTGTTTCCCAGTGGCCGTGAGATTTATAACCATGACCAAGTTGCTCTCCCAAATAAGACTAGGCTAACATTTTCTTTGTAAGTTTTTAGTTACTTTGTATTTTGAATTTGAAAGGAAGATGTGCATTTTATTTTTCATGGTCTTCATGGATCTGACTTCCTCACATTCTGTTGTGTGTGCTAATGAAGCTACTCACACGTGTAAAAATACTATTGTACAACGTTTTAAATGTATTTATTTTGTATATATCAGTTACCATGATTTGAGGTTTCCATAAATTCATGAAAATCTAAGTGAGTGAAATGTACTTGAAGTGCTGGCAGACAATTTCACTTATTTCCAATAGATTTATACTGAAAACACAGGAATTTAACTGTTTTTAAGGAGGTGTGCTTTTGCAGTGTAGTAATGGTATATATGCATGTTAGGAATGGCTTACTTTTAAAGGCATTTTTGTGCAACATAGGTATTTACTCTGTAAGTAATTGTTGCCAAACGTTTACCATTACACAATGTCAGACAAGCTGTCATTATTTAGATGTTGGAATTTACTACTTTTTCACATTTGATGTTTAAAAAAAACAGCAAGAAATTCTATTTTTACACAGTAATATTTGCTCTTGTGTACACTTTAAAATTTTATATATAACATTTAATAGAATTATTGGCTTGACATTATTGGTCATCAACTGCGACGAGGAGGAAATTGTCGGTTATCGGTTGAAAAATGTATTATCCTACATCGCTAGTTGAAAGGACTGGAAGGATTGTTTCTATAAGCCTTTGGTAGCAAACCTAAGTGCTCCCAAAAAATGTACAAACACGTCTTTGGGAGTGAATGTGTTCATTAGCTTTCTTTTTCAGATTTGTTGTTGGATTCTGTGATATGCAATTGTTTTCAGATTCTTTTTCTTTTTGCCTGTTTTGTGATTTGCAGTTGTTTTGTTTTGTTGAGTCATCATGTTTTGTGACTTGTTGCACTTGTTTTTGGATTTGCCATTGTGCTTTTGGATCTTTCCCACTTAAAAAAGACTTTAAACCACGCACATTGATTCTTGAGAAGCCTTGACCACCACCAACAGCTTCTGGAGCCCCAAAGGCGACGGGTTGTAAAGCCTCAGGCAAAAGCTGTTCATGGTTTCGTCGTCTGTCAGTAAGAAGAAGGCCAAGGCCGACCACATGTCATTTGGCATGTTGTCCCAGTCAATATAGTCTGAACTATCTTCCTTCTGAAACTGCTTCAGCAAAGAGTCGTCCTTCAGCTCGTTTAGGCAGTAGAACAAGTTGATGTTCTTCTCTGGAGTGTTCCGTTTAATCATTTCCATGATCAACTTGACACTCTTGGACTTATTTTGCCTGCAGTCCCGAGGAGCCTTCAGCAGTTCCCCCACTGTTTTCTGGTTGCATGGCAAGGAAAGGCCAAAGAGGAAGCGGATGAACATGTCCAGGTATCCTCCACTCTCCGAGGCTACCTGGAGAGCTGACTCATGGACCTCAGGGATTGTCTTTTGTTTGAAAAACCTAAAACGTCTTTGTATGCGTCCTGAATCATCCAGTACATTCTTGTTGTCATGGAAAAGGCAAATCATCACATGTAATGCGGCCATATACTCCTGCACGGTCAGATGGACGAACTGAAACATCTTGCCCTGTTGGTTTCTTCTGAGTGGTTGGACCTCCTTCAACACCTCGGTGAATATACCGGAGTGTTTTGCGGCTTGGCTGTAATCAAAGCCGCTGTACACCAGATCCTGCTCATAGAAGATCTGTTGTTTACTCATGGTGTGGTGAAAGGCCATCTTTGCTAGCGCTTTCACATAATAAATGTACTTGGTCATCTGTCTCTTCCCTGACCTTTTCAGTTGATTAAACACAAACTCTGAGTACATGTCGGTCAGCGTTGTGGGAAGCTCTCCCTCCTTCCCTTTGTCCAAATGATCCTGAAGAACTGTAGCGGTGAGCCAGCAGAAGATGGGCATGTGGCACATGATGAAGATGGTGCGAGTTTTTCGGATGTGCTCAATGACACACTCCTCATTTGGGAACTTTTTCCTGAAGTACTCCAGCCTCTTGAAATCGCTGAATCCTCTCACCTCCGTTCTGCTGTCAATGAGGTCGGAGGGGATATCGCGGGCCGTCGCGGGCCGCGTGGTGATCCAAACCCGGGAGCAAGGAAGCAGGTTCCCCTTGATGAGGTGCGCCAGGAGCACCTCCAGCGGGTAAGCCTTCTTCACATCTATGTCCACTTTCATCTCATTCTTCAAGTCCATTTTAAAGTTGCACTCATCCAGTCCATCCAAGACAAACAAGATTTTGAGCCTGCTGCGTTCGTAGTCCCGCTTCCCGGACGTCTGCATTTCCGCAAATATATTGTTCAGTGTCTCCTCGTTCATATGCCTACTCTCGCAAACGTAGCGTCGGATGAGCTTGGCCAGCGTAAAACTTTTCCCTTTGTCCGTGTTCAACTCACGGAATGTGAAGGGAAATATGAAGTGCACGTCCTGGTTGGTTTTCCCGCTGGCCCAGTCACACACAAACTTTTGAACCAGTAAGGTTTTCCCGATTCCCGCGAAGCCGACGGTGAGCAGCGTGCGTATCGGTTGCGGCTGCCCGTCATGGCTTTTGAAGATGTCGCACGGCAGGATAGAGTTCTTGGCCGCGGCGGCACGCGTCTCCATCTGAAGCACCTCGTGTCGCTCGTCGGGCCTGACGTCGGCCCCGTAGGTGATGTCCAGCTCCGTGTAGACGTTCGCCAGAGGCTGCTGCTGCCTGCGCTTGGTTTTGCCCTCGGAAACAGAGCTGTACAAACTCTGCAGGTTGTCCTGCAGGTCCGCCTTCAATGTGGCAATCTGATCATCATCAAGGACGGAGAAGCCTGCGAGAAAGCAGCGGTGAGCCGTTATGGACAAAAAACAACAACCTTGCAAACAACCCCAGGGCACACAGCCACCAGAGAGATGAATACGTAAAAGTCCCACCCTCACATAATGGACAATGTGATTGTGTAACTCAAGGCAGATTCTCTTCATAAATACCTCCATGGTTGAGTTATTTAGGGATGTTTTAATGTTTTATTAGTGTTTAACCCTTTACACTCCGTGCTATACAATTGGGGATGCTTGCCTCCCCTTGATTTCTGTGGCCCATATCGTCTGTTGTACTCATCATAAAGACGTCATTTAGACCAGTATATAGAGAAATAATCGCTCTTTCATTCAACACCGGATGGCAGCACTGTCGCATGTTAACTAAATGAATTTTCCTAAGGTGACTTGAAGTTGAAGTTCACATTAGTGGCCGCCATCTTGCATCCACGATGTTTTATATCACGTCTCTGCTGAAATAACCAAATTTTCTCACAATTACATCGACAAAATAGAATCACAACGACAAGATAGGGTTAGAATAAGGTGTAGAACACCAGTAGAAGCACATCTAGTTCTTAGGAGGCAAGTAGAAGCAGTGAATTAGTCCGAGTCTGAAGAGAAGTCCACACAAAGAGGGGGAATGGATTCGAAGGAAGAGAATGTGATCAACGTTGGCATTGATCTCCTCCAAGAAGGTCATAAAATGAAAAAATATAGCCATTTATCATAAACATACCGAAGATCAAGTCATATTAGGTAAGATTTGAGTCCTACAGAAATACTTTGAACAAAGTTGCCCTCCCTGCTGAATCAATAACATCTTGTATTATTGGCCATGTAAACAATGACAAAAAAATGTGTTTTTGTCTGTTTGTAAACGGCCAAATACCATTACACACCTACAAATTCTTTGATAGACTATGAGATATTATTGTTATATTTGACTTTTATATCATACTCATGTGTGAATTTAAAAATAGTGTGAAAACAGCTATTCCAGTGGTTCTTAACGTTGGTTCGATCACACCTCAGGGGTTCGGTGAGCAAGTCTAAGGGGTTCGGCAAAGGTAAAGACAACCAGAGCCTTATTTTTGTATGCTGATTAAAATCAAGGCAAAGTGGCTTTTTAGACTAAGTTTTGGACTTGTTTGCTCCCAATTTACATGCTTAATCCATTTCTTTTATCAGCTAGTCCTCGATCAGATAGGAGGTTCTTCCCCAGGGACTGGTTTGCTCAGTGGAAGGTTGGCTCACACTTGGCATGAGGGAATACAACAGACCGATGGCCAGCGTGGTCTCAAATATTGACCCGTATATAAAACAAGCTGTCAAAATGAAGAATTTTGAACAGAAGTTTGCTAAATTATTAGCTCGTTAGCTTAGATAGATAGGTTTTGAATTAGAAATAAACTGCTTTATTATGTAACTCCGAAGGGATCGGTGAATCCACATGTGAAACTTGTGCGGTTCGGTACCTTTAGCAAGGTTAAGAACCACTTGGCTATTTGTAAACAATAGAATATATATAATTTTTATTCACTTTTCAGATCGACCCTCTGCCAGAGCTCCAAGGGCTGAGAGGACGAGAGGTTGAGCCAGCGGCATGAACAGACCCCTCCCAGATGACATTTCATTTCATTGAAATGAATAGGAAGTGTGAGTTTTCAAGTTTCGTGGGAATGATGTGGATTGTTTACAAACTATTGTCAATTAGTGCCATTTTTGAAATGTAAATGACACCGTGCTCATTTGCTCAACCTCGATGTGCAATATGTCAAATCGAAGCGAAGAAGTTTATTTTTATAATCAGTTGTCAAAATCTTACTGAGATTTATAGTTTAGCAGTCATTAAGCAATGTTTGTGAGTATCCATATTTGGCATGTGAAATTCTTTGACTTTAGCTGGTGATGACACTTTCAAAAATGTGAGAAATTTGAAAAATAAAAGTTTGATGATGACATTTGATGATTTAGGAATAAAAATATGTGAAACAAGGCATGTTTGCGCAGTTTTTTGGGGGGGTGTATGAATACTCATTGAAAAATCAACGCCTCATTCCACAAAAATTGCTCGGAGTGTAAAGCGTTAAAATGAGAGGAATCTCTCCGGTTCTTTGACATGCGGAGACTCCTCTCACTGTTCAAACACCATGCCCATGATTAGTTGGAGGAGCGATTTAATTTTATGATGTCCCACATTTAATATATTTTTTGTTTTAAGTGAACTGTTTTCTATTCATATAAACTACTGTCATGTGCTGAAAAAACAAATCAACTGGAATGCAAAAAAATGGCGCTTCTAAAACGAGTAAAAAATTATTTGAAATGAGATAAGATTTGCTTATAACAACTAAGAAAATTCTGCCAATGGAACAAACAATTTTTGTCTTGCTTTGGCAAAATGTTCTTGTCATAAGCAAATCTTATCTCATTTCAAGTCATTTTTTACTCGTTTTAGAAGTGGCATTTTTTTCCCCAGTGTGTTACACTGATCAATGACATTTTTTAAAGACCTAAGGATTTATTTTTAATTCTTAATCATTTCTCATGTTTCTCATGTGTGGCTCAAAATGACCTCATTATTGGCCTGTGACGTCACCCAGGTTACGCCCACTGGCGTGACTTTGTTGGCTTTTTATTTTCGACCTTTGTAGGGCCTCTCAGGAGCAACAGAGCAGCAACAAATGATCACAAAATGAAAAGCAATAGTTATGTCCAGGGGTGAAAGTGGGCCAGAACGGTTCAGGAAGGCAGTTCCGGTTTAAGATTCAGGGCCAGAACGCAGTTCCGTTACACGGTGCTTTGATTCCAAAAATATGACGGCAACTGTCAAAACACTATGTAAAAAAAAAAAATAAAAAAAAAATAAATAAAAAAGGCTAAGCTGCCACACATGCATTTCATCTCCAAGAAGAAAACAATCTAACAACATCAGATTTACATACACACTTGTTAACAACAAACATAATAAAGTGCTTGTGTAGTGTTTCCACCAATATTTATTATTTACTTTATTCCACGGACGGCATAGAGGTTTCCCCAGCTGCTGCAGTTATCTGAGTCTGACGATGATGAGTCACGTCAATGTGCCAATGCACACTGCAAAGCAAAATGCCTGGACTCATTTGTCTGTTAATTTGGCTGACATACTGACATGTAACCAGCAGAGATAGTTAGCTCTGATTGGTTCAAATGTGCATGTTTTCTAAAAAAGCACCACCAACAACAAAAAATGGCTGAATTGATGTGACAAAAAAGGGCAATACAACATAAAAATGATCAAATCTTTAAGAGCAACGAAAGAGTTGAGGAGGCTTATTTATCATTATTTAGTTTTATTTGCTCTGATGGGGAGGTTCAGAACATATTAGCTGTCAATGTGCACTTTGGACTTATATTTGTTCATTTATGTGAGGCTACTTATTCATTTCCTTATGATTTAAAAACGTTTGCGCGATCTTCAATTTTTGGCATTTAGTATGTGAGGAAAATAACGGTGCTGAAACAGTTTTATTTGCATTTCAGTAGTATGTGAAGTAAGGTTGGCCAACCATGTTTTTGAATAATATCAATGGCTAAAAAGTTATAAGCATATTTTCGTTATTTTTTTTAAAGCAACCCTTCCAGATTCTTTGTTTAACCCATAGCAACGCCCTTGACAACGAAAATGCTTTTCTTCGGCAATCTTCTGAAATTACGTCACAGAGGGTAGTGCGAGGGAAGTCCGCCATAGAACAGTATTGTTTGTTGCATTGCCTCTCGGTAAGATGCCACGGCGGTGTGTGGCGATGTTTTGTTCTCACTCAAACAAAAAGTTGTATGAGTGGCAAAAGGATAGCACTGCAGGGCACGTAAATGGACATCTTTCGTTCGCACGAAGCGAACGAATTTCACGCCATCATCAAGTAGTGTTCTCTGCTGCAAACACTTCGAAGATGCCTGCTTCCTTAACCGGTCTGCTTATGATCAAGGATTTGCCAAAAAGTAAGTGTGATTTTTGGATAGATGACTGATGACTTTGTAAAAGCAGAGCTGCCAACTGTTGTGGAATGAACAGTATAAGCTAGCGACGTTAGCCGAAAGTTAAGTCGTGGCTATTCCATACATGTCATAAGAAAATTAAGTAGTGGTGCTGTGAGATCCAAATTTAATATTTTATATGACTTCCATGGGGTTCGGCAAGAATTCATACAATTTATTGATGAAGTAATCAGGATCATCAAAGAAAGCAGGCTTGCATGCCTCCCAAAGTTCATCAACATTCTTAGGTTTCGTCTCCCATGCTTCCTCTTTCATCCTGTTCATGTCTGGTGACTGCTGGCCAGTCCTGGAGGATCTTGATCTTATTTGGCTTGAGGAACTTTGAGGTAGAGATTGAATTATGTGATGGAGCCCCATCCTGCAGCAGAATTTGTCCCTTTTTATGGTTAGGAATGTAAGAGGCAGCTAAGATTTGTTGATATTTCAGACTATTTATGTTGCCTTCCACCCTGCAGATCACTTGCACACCCCATACTAGTGTTGTATCGGCCGCAAACGATTCGTTCTTTTTGAACGAATTGTTTGGGTGAACGAGACCGAACTAATCACCATCTGCACTGATTCGTTCTATGAAGTTGGGGCTGCGTTAGCTGCGTGGGAGGGCGTTGAGCAAGCGGCAGCGTCTTCTGACATCGTACACGACCAATCAGACGCCAGCCTCATCGCGGGAGGGACCGGAAACAGAATCAGGGCATCTGTCACCCACTTCCCCGTGTGGCCAATAAGCAGCCAGCGTGCAGGCAGGGGGGCAAGACTGAGTTATGTCACTTCCCGTTCAGTGACTCGGTCTTCCGGTTCCTGACCTAGCTTGCTGCTAACTTGACTTTCCAGTAATGACTATGCGGTGAACGAGTCATAAAATGAAAGGAAATGACTTTGTCACATATTTGTTAACGTGGAGCCTATCAAATGCTGCTCAAACAGACAAAAACACCACACAAATCTAGCGAGCATGGTTTAGTGTACTACTTTTCTCAACAGACTCGGGACTACCTATGACGACATACTATCAAATTTACAGTAGTTTAAACCACGGGTAGCTACGAGGCAAGCAAAAGCTGAGCTGCGGTCGCGTGACGGCAGTGACGGGGGCAGAGAACTGTCACTATATGGAGGCTTCATGGCAGCAATATTTACCTTAGTATGATCACCATAATACTGATTTACAATGAAACTACTGCATATACATGTCCATTTTTTCGGAGTATTTTTTTTTTTTTTTTTTCGTGTCAGAGCATGTCGGGTGTTGGTTGGTTTGACAAATTATGTCAATCCGTCCATCATGTGCTACTCAAGCGCCCAAAAACAACGCACGCGGACACGGGACATTTTTCTTAACAGAGTAATGAGAGTAGAAAGGCGACATCATAAAGAGCAAACAATTATTTCTCGTCAGCATTTGACGATCTGAGATGAGGGGACGACAGGGGAGCTGACCGGATTATTTTATTTATTAATACCAGTGCAAAAATTCAATACGATCATCTTAATACTGATTTGCACTTAAACTGTCAAATATCAAAATGTAGTATTGTTTTTATTTCAGAGCAGCACATTTGACAACTAGCTATTTACACTTTAGTTTTAACAATAGTGACCAAAAATAATAGTGATGAGCATAAAAACAAAAATACAACAAAGCGAGAGGTAAATATGATGTGTTGGTCGTTCCATATTTAGAAATTAAACTTTCGATTTATTTTTATTTTCGTGACAGCAAGCATGCCGCGTTGGCTGGTAGCAGCAGCATTGTATATGTGATCAAGATCATGCTAAAGAAGGTCCGTGTGCCCCCGACCCCAAACCCCCACTCCCCCCACAAAAGGAAAATGTTTAACCGTGTCCTAAATTGAAATGCAAGCACGAGCCATGACTTTGTTCCCATAGAAATACGACAGACGACGCGGAAGTTCTCCCTCGCTTTTGCAGCAGCGGGAGGCAGACCAGGCTGTCTGTGAATGCAGAATAATATCGCCTGTCACTCATTTCTAAATCTACGACGAGCAGTCAATGAGGAGCCTGTGTGCAAGAGAGGGAGGGACCAAGCAATGTCACTTCCCATTCGGTTATACTGCGAAGCGGTCTTTCGTGATTCGTTCGGCAACGTCACTTCCCGTTCACTAACCGAACGATTCATTTGGGCGGGGAGGGAGTTGAGGGGTGCGAACGATTCGTTGAATTATTTGTTTGAACGAATCTTTTTACTGAACGAACCAGAATGGATTCGTTTACTCAAGTGAACGACAGATCCCGTCACTACCCCATACTGGATGTAACCCCAGACCATGATTTTGCCACCACCAAACTTCACTGTTTTCTGAGTGAATCTCGGATCCATGCGGGCTCCATTGGTTCTCCTGCAATATTTGCGGTGACTGTGCTGTAATTGAATGGAAGATTCATCTGAAAAATCCACATTTTACCACTTCTCCAGCATCCATCCTTTTGACAGGCTGTGGGCCTTAGCAAATGCCATACGGTTTTTTAATTGCCTGCACCCTGAGAGATAAATAGTCTGAAATATTGTCAAATCTTAGCTGCCTCTTACAATCCTACCCATAAAAAGGGACACATTCTGCAGCAGGATGATGCTCCATCGCCTATTTCAATCTCTACCTCTAAGTTCCTCAAGGCAAAGAAGATCAAGATCCTCCGGGACTGGCCAGCCCAGTCACCAGACATGAACAGGATGAAAGAGGAAGCATGGAAGACGAAACCCAAGAATGTTGATGAGCTCTGGGAGGCATGCAAGATTGCTTTTTTTGATATTCCTGATGACTTCATCAATAAATTGTATGAATCCTTGCCGAACCGCATGGATGCAGTCCTTCAAGCCCATGGAAGTCATACAAGATATTAAATTTGGATCTCACAGCACCACTACTTCATTCGCTTATGTTATGTAACATATTTTTGTATTTGAAGTACATTTTTAGTTCAATTTTCACACTACTTTTTGTAGGCGACAAAACTTTTGTCTTGCCAAAATTTGACCTTTATGTCTTCATTAAATGATAAATCTTTTATCAGTGAAACAAGTATATTTTTGAACATTCAAAATCATTTGGGAGGGTCTTAGCTTTCATATGAGCCATTTCTGAAACCAATTGAATAATTAAAAGTCATGTTATTAACAATTGTTTCTCCAAAATGGATAAGCGACAAGACTTTTGTCAGGGACGGTATATAATTTTTCACTTTTCAGATCGACCGTCTGCCAGAGCTCCAAGGGCTGAGAGGGTGAGAGGTAGAGCCAGAGGCATGAACAGACCCCTCTCAGATGTAAAAGATGACATTTCAATTCATTGAAATGAATAGAAATTGTGAGTTTTCAAGTTTCGTGATAATAATGTGGATTGTTTACAAACTATTGTTTAAACCTGCCATTTTTGGAATGCAAATGACACCGTGCTCATTTGCTCAACCTCGATGTGCAGTATGCCAAATCGAAGCTAAGATGTTCAATATTTTTTTATCAGTTGTCAAAACCTTATTGAGATTTATAGTTTATCAGTCATCAAGCAATGTGTGTGATTTTCCATATTTAGCATGTGAAATTCTTTTGACTTAAGCTGGTGATGACACTTTCAAAAATGTAAGAAATTTAGGGAAAAAAGTTTTTGACGATTGATGATCTAGGATTAAAAATATGTGCAACATGTGTTTTTCGGGGGCGGTTTATAAATGCTAACAGAAAAATCAAACCCTCAATTCACAAAAATTGCTCGGAGTGTAAAGGGTTAAAATGAGAGAGACTCCTTTCATTGTAGAAACACAACGCCAATGATTAGCTGGAGAAGTGATTCAATTTTATGATGTCCCACATGTAATTTCTTTTAAGTGAACTGGTTTCTATTTATATAAACTGCTGCCATGTCGTGAAAAATCAATCAGTGTACTGTTACACTGATCAATAACTTTTTTTTTGTTAAGAACTAAGGATTTATTTTTCATTCTTAATCATTTCTGATGTTCCTCATGTGTGGCTCAAAATGACCTCATCTATTGCTTCGGTGATGCATTCCAAAGAAATAAATGAGATGAGGAAGCGCTATTGATGAGATCTGGATAAGAGCTCACCATTCTCAGATATCTCTTAAATGAAAAGAGAAATAGTGTCTATCTATTGTTCCTAAGGGCCTCTTAGGAGCAACAGAGCAGCAACAAATGATCACAAAATGAGAAGGAATAGTTATGTCTCAGGAGATGATATTGGGAAATAAATGAGCAACAACATTTTTGCTACGGGTTGTTTCATGGTTAACTTCCACAGTTTTCAAGTCACCTGCTTTCTACCACGGGAAGCTACGTCAGGGACTAACCTTTTATTTTCAGCATGTCGCTGCGCAGCTTCTCGGCCAAATCGTTGTTCCCGATCTTCTCCAGAATCTTGACGGTCTCATCCAGAGTGTTCTCGCCGTGCTTAATCAAGAGCTTGTCAGCAATGTACTCAAGGCGGGTGTTTTCACGCACCCTTCTAGGCAGGGCCGTGTGGAACCTGAAGGACTCAAAGTCATCCTCCCCCAGCTCCCTCAGCGTGTTCCACAGCAGATCCCTACATCCGCTGTCCAGAGCCATCCTTCAGACTTATACAGTATACACGTGAGGGAGTTGACCGTCGATCAGGTATCTACAGACGACAACTTTTATTGACTTATTGTAACTTGAGATCATAAACCATTTGAGTGACGTCACGCAAAACACAGATGTCAGGGTAATCTTCATCTTTCCTCTTAGCAGTGGTCGAATGTAACGAAGAAAAACTCTCTCATTACTGTACTTAAGTACATTTTTATTTGTATCTATACTTGACTTGAGTACAAATATGAAGTGGTACTTTTTACTTTTACTTCAATACATTTTACATAACAAATACTGTATTTTTCGGACTATAAGTCGCAGTTTTTTTTCATAGTTTGGCTAGGGGTGCGACTTATACTCAGGAGCGACTTATGGGTGAAATTATGAACACATAATGATATCATTTCACATGTTATTTTGGTGTTTTGGAGTGACACTGATGGTTTGGTAAACTTGTTAGCATGTTCTTTATGCTATAGTTATCTGAATAACTCTTAATAGCTATGTTACATTAACATACCGGCCACAATCGCGTTCTGCCTTTGGCATTGTGTGTTCAATTGTATTATTGGCTTTTTTATATTGAAATGCATGATTTTAGTTTGTGGCGCTTTCACGCCCAAGTGGGGGCACACTCGCAGTTGTTTACGCGAAGAAGAGCGCTCAGACGCCAGAAGAAGACGGACAGCTACGCAGCTCTGAGCGAGTGGGCGAGTTTGCGAGAGAGAGAAAAACACGGCTGTGAACCTACGTTCATTGTTTATAATAATAATAATACATTTTATTTGTAGAGCGCTTTTACCAATGCTCAAAGACGCTTTACAGTAGGAACAAAAACAGCAAACAACGTGAACAGAACAAAACAAAGAAAATAATTATAAGTTAAAAGCTAGTTTAAAAAGGTGAGTTTTTAACAGTTTTTGAATGTGGGAAGGTCTGAACAGGTACGGATGGGTTTAGGGAGTGAGTTCCAAAGGGAGGGGGCAGCAGCGGAGAAGGCTCTGTCCCCCCAAGTTCGGTGTGTTCTTTGTTTGGGCGGCGCGAGGATGTTTCCGTTAGAAGAGCGGAGGTGACGGGAAGGGGCGTGGGGACAGAGAAGGTCTGTGAGGTAGGGAGGGGCCAAGCTATTGAGTGCTTTGTAAGTGAGAAGGATGATTTTGAACTGAATTCTGTATGAAATAGGCTGCCAGTGCAGTTTATGGAGGTTCCTATAGGGGGTCCGGGTGAGAAGGGGTGCAGCGGAGTTTTGGATATATTTTAGTTTATTGAGTAGTTTGGATGGAGAACTGAAGAGACTGCTGTTGCAGTAGTCAAGTCTGGAGGTTATGAAGGCATGGATGAGGGTTTCAGCAGTAGAGAAGGTAAGGGAGGGGTGAACACGGGCTATGTTCTTGAGGTGGGAGAAGGCAGTTCTGGTGATATGGTTGACGTGGTGGTCGAATCTTAGTTTATTGTCAAAAATGATACCAACGTTGCGGGAATGTGTTGAGAGAGGCAGGGTGCAGTTGTTGATGGTGAGGGAAATTGACTGTCTATGATGTGGGCTGCAGGGTTGAAGATGATTATGTCTGATTTGTTACTGTTGAGTTGAAGATAGTTTTCTTGCATCCAGGAATTAATTTCACGAGGCAATTTTGAAGTGTGGATTGGGTGCTTTGCGAGATTTGTTGCGTTGTTATGTAAATTTGGATGTCGTCAGCGTAGCAGTGAAATTGGAGTCCATGTTTACGGATGATCTGACCAAGGGGGAGGACGGAGAGAATGAAGAGGAGGGGACTTAGAACTGAACCTTGGGGGACACCTTGTGGTAGGGGAACATGAGGGGAAGTGCAATGAATGATGGCGATGAATTGTTGTCGGTCGGTGAGGTAGGAGCGAAACCAGGAAAGTGCGGTACCAGTGATGTGTAAAGATTCTAATCGGGAGAGCAGGATGGTGTGGTTGATTATGTCAAAAGCAGCAGTGAGGTCCAGGAGGATGAGGATGGTGAGTTGTCCGGAGTCCGATGAGAAGAGGATGTCGTTGGTAACTTTCAGAAGTGCTGTTTCGGTACTATGTTGTGAGCGGAAGCCAGATTGAAAAAGTTCAAACAGGTTATTATTGGTGAGGTGGGTTCTGAGTTGGGTGGCGACGGCCCTTTCCAGGATTTTTGACAGAAAAGGGAGATTGGAGATGGGGCGGTAATTGCTTGGTATATCGGGGTCTAGGCCAGATTTCTTTAAGATGGGAGTGATGGCAGCCATTTTGAGAGTTTGGGGGACAGAGCCAGAGCGGAGGGAGGTGTTAATGATGTCGGTGATAAGTGAGGAGATTACGGGGAGACAGTCTTTTATTAGAAAAGAGGGAGTCGGATCTAGGGGTGCAGGTGGCAGTTTTCATTCCAGACATTATGGTGGCAAGTTGAGTGGCTGATATTGGAGAAAGTTGAGTGAGTTTCTTGATCGGAGTGAGCATAGAGGCAGGTGGAAGAAAGGATGGAGGGGGTAAGTAAAGCAATGGGACGGATCCTGGAGGTATTTAGGTTACTGTAGATGTTGTCAATTTTGGGGGGGAAAAATGAAAGAAATAATTGAAACTTTTCTGGAGTGAATGAAGCAGACGAGTTGTCATGGGGTTTGAGCAAGGAGTTTATGGTGGAAAAAAAGAGGATAATGTTGGCATAGTGGGTGGTCCGGGCGGTGTTGATTGCTTCTTTATATTGCTGTAGATGGTCCTTATATGCTATTAGATGAATTGTTATGCTTGTAAAATATCTCTAAAGAGGCAAGGCCTGTGTGTATCATCTTTTCTGATGTTGTTGTGTGTTTTCCACCTGCGATCGGACACTTAGAGCCAGTTGTGTGGTTGTTTGAACGATGTGCTAATGCTAGCAAACGCATGCTAACCGTTTGTGTATTTGCTATGATAGCAGCTAATTATTCTTTATTTAATATCTGTTTGGTATTGAGGACCAAATTGATTTGTATTATTTCTATTTTTAGTTCCACTCTTCAAATGATGTTGTCATAACGATGGCCAAAATAAAGTCAGCAAATTATACAGATGTCCAGCATTGTCATTTGGGAGTTTAGCTCGCTGTATAGCCAGGACCGAGCCATAGCGTCGTGGTGAGGGCAGTCCATTCGCATTTTGTTGTTCATATATCATGTAACATTATCATACTGTACACTTATTCAGCATGTTGTTCTGTATTGTATTTTTATTTTAAATTGCCTTTCAAGATGACATATCTGTTCTACTGGACTGTCTCAGGAAATTAGAATATTGTGTATTCTAATTTCCTGAGACAGTCCAGTATGTGCTGGATTTTATCAAGTAAATCGCCACCAAAAATGCGACTTATACTCCGGTGCGACTTATATATGTGTTTTTCCTCTTTGTTGGGAATTTTATGGCTGGTGCGACTTATACTCAGGTGCGACTTATAGTCCGAAAAATACGGTATGTACTTTCTACTCCACTACTTTTTCAAATTGTTGCCTGCGTTACACTTTACTTTTGATTTGGGTTTTTTCTCATTGTGAATTGATCGTTTTCATGCCTTTGGCGCAATCGATAAGCTCTGTGCAACTATACCTTAATTGAGCGCTAGAGGGAGCAACAGCATTTAGAATAAGTTATTTATGCCCGCTGTCTAGAGGCATCCTTCCTCCTTGTTAACATGTGAGTGAGGTGACTGTCAACTGGGTATCTGTGAACGACAACTTTTCATGGCTTATCGCAACTTAATAACTGGAGTGGACTGGCAGCCATCCTCCTCCAGCTCCATCAGCATTTTCAACAGCAGCTCTTTACGCCAGGTGTCTAGAGGCATCCTTCTACCTTGTTAGGGCCTCTGCCCCTCCTTCCTAATTACACGTCAGACGGGTGGAGCGGCCGCAGCTGTGAGCAGTTACAATCAGCCAGCTATAAAAGACCAGCGGACGCACCATCACGTCGCCAGATCAACTCGTCTAGTCCTGCTGTCAGTTGTATCCCGCCTTACTTGCATTTTTGTCTTCTCTCTCGGCTCACGATTTTTTGCTTTTGTCCCAGGACCTGTTTACGCACGCCCCTTGTCGGATCTCCACGCCTGATTCCTCCCCGAGCTTTGCCTGCCTCTCGTCGGTCTGGATCTCGCCAGCAACGCTCAAACAATAAACAAAACATTTGGTTTTCCACAGCCTATCGGTCCCGTTGTCTGCTTTGGGATCCTCTCCCATCCACGAACCCTAACAGTTTGATCTGGCCAAATGGATCCCGCGGACAACGCCAGCTGCCCGCCCACATGGCTGGACGGACACCATCAAGCCATCCAGCACCTCTTCGAAATGGTAACGAACATCGGGCACACACTCCAAGCCGTCCAGGCGCGGCTTACGCCGCTTCCTCAACCGGATCGCCCGGTCGAACCACGCACACGCCTGTCACCTAACTTTCCACCCGCCACAGCCGTTCACCGCGAGCCCTACGTTCCCGCCCCAGCTCCCTATAGCGGCGACCTCGGAACCTGCCGGGCATTTCTCGTGCAGTGTAGCCTGGTGTTTGAACAACAGCCGTCTACTTACCGGGACGAAAAAGCGAGGATAGCCTATCTGATAGGCTGTCTTCGTGGTGTCGCGTTGGAGTGGGCTTCCTCTATGTGGCAGCAGGATTCCCCCGTGTGCAAGTCCTACGTCGAGTTCACTGAGGAGATGAAGAAAGTCTTCGACCACCCCGTTCGTGGCAAGGAGGCTGCTAAGCGACTCATGTCGCTACGCCAGGGATCCCGGAGCGTCGCCGAGTTTGCCGTGGAATTCCGAACGCTGGCGGCCGAGAGCCATTTTAATGACGAGGCACTACAGGAAGTATTTACCCGTGCTCTCAGCGAATCTCTCAAAGATGAACTGGCAACTCAAGATGAATCCCCCTCGCTCGATCGTTTGATCGCACTGTCGATTAAATTGGACAATCGGCTTCGGGAACGCCAGCGACAACGCCGGGAGCAACTGAAGACTCCTCACGCCCAGTTCTCTCTCCCCCGGCCGTTTCCGCCTCCCGACCAGGCACCCAGCGCTGCGTGTGTGCGCGCAGGCGCGCCTCCTGCTGACAACCCGGAAGCCATGCAAATGGGCCAAACCAGACTAACACCTCGAGAACGTGAGCGAAGATTCAATAGCAGATTATGCATCTACTGTGGAGCCGGGGGACATTTCCTTCGCGATTGCCCAATACGCCCGGGAAGGCCAACAGACTCACCAGTAGCAGAGGGGCTACTCGTGAGCCACATGAACAATATTCCAGGTCGCCGACTTCAACTCCCAGCCACCCTCTCCTGGAAGAGCCAGTCACGCACAGTCACCGCCTTGGTGGACTGTGGCTCAGATGAGAACTTCATCGATGGAGAACTGGTCCATCAGTTAGGGCTTGCGACACATCTTCTCTCGGCCCCTTTACAAACCACCGCTTTGGACGGCCGAGTCCTGTTCCAGGTGACTCGTCAGACGGACGCCATCAACCTCCTCACATCGGGTAATCACCGGGAGGTGACCCCTTTCCTCGTTTTCAAGAGCCCTCGCACCCCCCTCGTCCTCGGGCTGCCATGGTTGAAAAGACACAATCCGTCCATTGACTGGTCCCACCCCAAAATAACAGCCTGGAGCCCGTATTGCCATGCTCACTGTCTCAAATCCTCCCTGACGCCGTCCTGCCCTGTCCGGGAAGCTGAGCAGCCCGACCTCTCCGCCGTACCTGAGTGTTACCATGATCTCGGGCAGGTCTTCAGTAAGGAGCACGCAGCTTCGCTCCCCCCACACCGCCCGTACGACTGCGCTATCGACCTCCTACCAGGAGCAGCCCTCCCCAGGGGGCGCCTGTTTTCCATTTCTCAACCTGAGAGGGAGGCGATGGAACAGTACATCAAGGAATCCCTGGCAACTGGTGTTATATGGCCATCCTCTTCCCCAGTGGGCGCGGGGTTCTTCTTCGTGCCGAAAAAAGATGGCGGCTTACGTCCCTGCATCGATTACCGGTCCTTGAACGATATCACGGTGAAGAATAAATATCCCCTCCCGCTCATCGATTCCGCTTTTACACCCCTCCAGGGTGCCACTATATTCTCCAAACTTGATCTCCGCAGCGCCTACCACCTTGTCCGCATTCGAGAGGGGGATGAGTGGAAGACCGCGTTTAACACACCCCTGGGTCACTACGAATACCTCGTCATGCCATTTGGTCTCACGAATGCCCCCGCAATCTTCCAGAACCTCGTGAATGATGTTCTCGGTGACATGATCAATCAGTTCGTGGTAGTCTACCTAGACGACATCCTGGTCTACTCAAACACCCAACTTGATCACGAGCGTCATGTCCGCCAGGTCCTCCAGCGTCTACTCGAGAACAAGCTCTTCGTTAAGGCAGAGAAATGTGAATTCCACGTCCCCGAGACCACATTTCTCGGCTACATCATCGGCAAAGGCATGTTACGCATGGACCCAGCCAAGATCTCTGCGGTCCAGGATTGGCCTCTTCCCACAGACCGAAAACAGCTCCAGCGCTTCCTGGGCTTTGCAAATTATTATCGTCGGTTCATTCGTAACTACAGTCGGATTGCTGCTCCTCTCACTGCCCTCACTTCCACAGCCACGCCATTCCGCTGGTCTCCCTCTGCCAGTATGGCATTTCAAGAACTCAAGACCCGTTTCTCCTCAACTCCTGTGTTAGCCAACCCTGACCCAGTGCTTCAATTCATCGTGGAAGTGGACGCCTCTGAGGTAGGAGTGGGTGCTGTGTTGTCCCAGCGCGGAGCCGACGGCAAGGTGCATCCTTGCGCCTTTTTCTCCCGTCGGCTGTCCCCCGCCGAACGTAACTACACCATCGGCGATCGGGAACTCCTTGCTGTGAAGCTGGCCCTGGAGGAGTGGCGCCATCACCTGGAGGGAGCATCGTTACCGTTTGTCGTACTCACAGATCATAAAAACCTAGAATACCTAAAATCTGCTAAACGCCTCAACCCGCGTCAAGCACGGTGGGCTTTGTATTTTTCCCGGTTCAATTTCACCTTGTCCTATATTCCAGGTTCCAAGAACACAAAACCAGACGCCCTGTCCCGGCAATTCCAAAAGAGCCAGTCCCAAGAAGAACCGCCGACTATCCTCCCGCCAACCTGCTTCCTCGCCTCGGTGGAGTGGGAAATCGAGGCTAAGGTTAAAGAAGCGCACAGAGCGCACCCAGACCCTCGTGAGGGGGACCAGTCCAACCTTTTTGTGCCTCCAGACCTTCGCCCCCAGGTACTGGACTGGGCGCATTCATCGCGCTTGTTTTGTCATCCTGGCATTAGGAGAACACTGGCGGTGCTACGCCAGCGGTTTTGGTGGCCCACCCTGGCGACTGACACCCGATCGTTTGTCCTTGCATGCACGGTCTGCGCACGTAGCAAGACGACTACCCGACCCAGCGCTGGACTCCTACGGCCATTACCCATCCCGAGTCGCCCTTGGTCGCATATCGCCCTGGACTTTGTAACCGGTCTCCCTCCGTCCAAAGGCAACACGGTAATCCTCACAGTGGTGGATAGATTTTCCAAGGCAGCCCACTTCATTCCTCTCCGTAAGCTTCCTACCGCCTCTGAGACTGCTGACCTCCTCACACAAAACGTCCTCCGTCTGCATGGCATTCCAGCGGATATAGTGTCAGACCGGGGACCGCAATTCACCTCCCAAGTGTGGAAGGCTTTTTGCTCAGCATTGGGCATTGAGGTGAGTCTTTCATCCGGCTATCACCCACAAACGAATGGACAGTGTGAGCGCACCAACCAACAACTAGAAGCTGCCCTCCGATGCACCACGCAAGCCGATCCTGCCTCCTGGAGCGACCAATTGCCATGGATCGAGTACGCTCACAACTCCCTTCCGAACTCCTCATCCGGTATGTCCCCGTTCCTCTGCTCCCTTGGCTACCAGCCCCCGTTATTCCCCACACAGGAACAGGACATCGCCGTGCCCTCAGTCCAGGCTCACGTCGACAGGTGCTCCCAGGTCTGGAACCAGGCTCGCACTGCGCTTCTACGGGCCTCACAAGAGTCCTGCACCCAGTCCAACCGCCGCCGCACGCCAGCTCCGGTCTACACCGTGGGCCAGAAGGTCTGGCTCGCGTCAAAGTCTCTGCCGGTGAAGTCGGGTACCGCTAAGCTCACCCCCCGGTTTGTGGGCCCATATGAGATTATCAAGGTGGTGAACCCCGCGGCTGTACGCCTCAAGCTCCCTCGGCATTTCCGCATCCATCCCACATTCCACGTCTCCCAGGTCAAACCTGTTTCCTCGTGTCCCTTGTCCCCCCCTGTTCCGCCCCCTCCTCCACCTCTGTCAGTCGATGGGGGCCCTGCGTACCGAGTGAGGCGTCTGTTGGACGTCCGCCGACGCGGCAGGGGGCTTCAGTACCTCGTGGACTGGGAGGGCTATGGTCCTGAGGAGCGTTCTTGGGTCCCATCCCGATGGGTGCTGTCTCGGGCCCTCATCCGGGATTTCCACCGCGCCCATCCCGATTCTCTCCATCGGTCGCCAGGTGGCGCCCGTGGGAGGGGGGGTCCTGTTAGGGCCTCTGCCCCTCCTTCCTAATTACACGTCAGACGGGTGGAGCGGCCGCAGCTGTGAGCAGTTACAATCAGCCAGCTATAAAAGACCAGCGGACGCACCATCACGTCGCCAGATCAACTCGTCTAGTCCTGCTGTCAGTTGTATCCCGCCTTACTTGCATTTTTGTCTTCTCTCTCGGCTCACGATTTTTTGCTTTTGTCCCAGGACCTGTTTACGCACGCCCCTTGTCGGATCTCCACGCCTGATTCCTCCCCGAGCTTTGCCTGCCTCTCGTCGGTCTGGATCTCGCCAGCAACGCTCAAACAATAAACAAAACATTTGGTTTTCCACAGCCTATCGGTCCCGTTGTCTGCTTTGGGATCCTCTCCCATCCACGAACCCTAACATACCTTGTAAACGCGTGAGCGAGATGACCGTCGTTCGGGTATCTACGGACGACACCTTGTTGTAACTTGAGCTCGTAAACCAGACATGTCCAAAGTAGCTTTCACACTAAATGCTGCTCCTCATTTACCCACTAAAAAGCAGCAGCACTCTAAGCAACATTACCCCATGTGACCCTTTACTCCCAATTTTCTAAAATCAACAAAAAATGAAAGTTGACTGCGACGGCCAACGCTTCAAGGATAGGTGGAAATTGGTTTATTTCGTCACTAAAATAGCCAACAACTGTGTCTGCCTCATTTGCAAAGAGACCATCGCTGTTTTTAAAGAGTTCAATTTGAGGCGATATTAACAAACAAAACACGCTGACATGTACAACAAGATTACAGGGAAGATACGTTGCGAGAAATTGAAGCAACTTGAAAGTAGTTTAATTTTACAGCAGCATGATTTTGCAAGAGCCTGAGAGTCAAAAGAAAACGTCACAAAGGCTAATTGCGAGATTGAAATTATTAATTAAAAAACTAATAAACACAGAATGGCTTGCTAAAATTTGCTTCAATATATTGTTCTACGTAAAGGACGTCAGCCAAAGTCGGCCCCCCACATTTTTACCACATCAAATCTGGCACCCTTTGCAAAAAGTTTGGACACCCCTCTACCCCCTGTAGTAAACCGTTTGAGTGACGCGACGCAAAGCCTGGAAATCAGATCGATCTTTTTCATTCATGTCGGAACTCCCTTGTTGCTTTGTTAGCTATATTGTTAGCTATATTGTGACACTAAATCACATGTTTTGATGTTGAAAATACCTGACAGTATAGTTAAAGACATAATAAACCAGATTCGGTCTAATTTTCTTTTTCAAAGAGGCAAGATTTCAAACAATCAAATAATAGCTGGCAACAAGGAAATGCATTCCAAGTGTCATTGAGGCGAGTTGCCACTTCTACATACCACAAGAAGTTGCCTAACCTGCTTCTGCACCCATGTCTTTCTAAAAAAAGGAGAAAAGCTCCAATGCCAGTAAACGGGCGTCGAAAATTCCGTCTTACGCAAAATGTAATCGGGTATTTCAAGCCAAAAGACATTTTTGTTTCGGACACAAAATGTACTGTATGGCTTAAAACAGGGGTCCCCAAACTACGGATACGGCTCGCCTCCACATTTCGTCCGGCCCCCTGAACAATACCAGAGAGCGTTTTGAATTATTATTTTTTTTTTTTTCTCAATAGTGTTATTTATTTCCTGGCCTTTTTCTTTGAAGAACTCAGAAAGGGTTATTTGGTTATTATCTATTTAATTAATAGTGTTATTATTATTTATTACTATTATATATTATTATTTTAATTTTATTTACTTTTGTTCCGTGAAGAATCCAGAAAGGGTTATTTGATTGTGGCTTTCTGAAAAACAAAAATTTTTTACATTTAGGCACTGCTGCAATCGTCACACTTTTTCAGTTACAAACTGACCCCGGCCCCTCATCAGAGAAGGGAAAAGTTATATGGCCCTCACAGGAAAAAGTTTGGGGACCCCTGGCCAGTGGCGCCCCCAGGGGGTGGCCACCCCTGGCCGTGGCCACCCCTGGCCACCCCGCTTGCCAGTATATCATTAGATTGTTGTAGCATTAGTTATGCATTTCATCCCAAATGCAAATCTGCCAGCACCTGCTTTTCCCCAGTAATTATTTTGTTTTGTTAAATGTAGACCTTTTGCCTAATATATACATAACACAATTAAACAGAATTGTTGTGGAAGTCAAAATGTTGACTGGACAGTTATGGACTATGCACATTAAATCATTAGTAACATCAAGTATTACACAATACACCAAAGTATATCAGTAGCCGTGTCCTTAAGTCTTTCTGATAGATTTCCCCTGACCTTTTTACTGCAATAATATAACGAAAACCTGAAATTATGGCTTTAAGTTTTGGTGTGCCACCCCAAGATTTTAAGTGGCCCCATCTGGCCACCCCTATGAAAAATTTCTGGAGGCGCCACTGCCCCTGGCTTTAAAGATATTTTTGTGTTTCCCGTTACGCACATGATAGAAATGCAGCGCGATAAATGAAACAATAGGCTAATGTACCAAAGGAGCAAATTATTTAAAAAAAACAACTTTAAAGCAAACAAATTTGTGACTCCTTTTTTTGTTCGTGTTTTCCTTTTCAGTATAAGAGAAAACTTACGTGGCCTTGTTGTCGCCTCGTCGCCTCCCGTCTGAGTGATTACTTGACTGTCCGGTCCTCCGAGACAGGGCACACTGGGTGTGACCTTCGGTGACACCCACAACACCTGTGTGTGCATTATTGCCACCAGTGTTTCCAGATTGGGCGGTTTTGTGCCCAGTTGGTCTATTTTTAAAGACTGGGGGCGGGAGAAAAACTTCAAAGCATTGTTGTTTTCAACAAAAATGAAAGTAACAAAGGTTAACAAGGTTCGCGTCAGCTGTTGGGGGACCAGGACAACCTGATGTCAAGTAGGCTACTGGAACAAGACACAGATGGAGCAGGACGGTATATGGTGGGGCAAATAAGTATTTAGTCAACCACTAATTGTGCAAGTTCTCCCACTTGAAAATATTGGTGAGGCCTGTAATTGTCAACATGGGTAAACCTCAACCCTGAGAGACAGAATGTGGGGGGGGGGGAAACATGATTTGATTTCTGTAGAATTAATTTGCAAATCATTGTGGAAAAGAAGTATTTGGTCAATACTAAAAGTTCATCTCAATACTTGATTATGTACCCTTTGTTGGCAATAACGGAGGCCAAATGTTTTCTGTAACTCTTCACAAGCTTTTCACGCACTGTTGCTGGTATTTTGGCCCATTCCTCTATGCAGATCCCCTCTAGAGAAGTGATGTTTTGGGACTGTCGTTGGGCAACATGGATTTTCAACTCCCTCCGCAGATTTTCTATGGGGTTGAGACCTGGAGACTGGCTAGGCCACTCCAGGAATTTGAAATGCTTCTTACGAAGCCACTCCTTTGTTGCCCTGGCTGTGTGTTTGGGATCATTGTCATGCTGAAAGACCCAGCCACGTCTCATCTTCAATGCCCTTGCTGATGGAAGGAGATTTTCTCTCAAAATTTCTCCATACATGGCCCCATTCATTCTTTCCTTGACACAGATCAGTCGTCCTGGTCCCTTTGCAGAAAAACAGCCCCAAAGCATTATTTTCTACCCCCATGCTTCAAGGTGGGTATGGAGCAATTCAGTATTCTTTTTTCTCCAAACAAGAGAACCTGTGTTTCGACCAAAAAGTTCTATTTTGTTTTTTTCTGACCATAACACATTCTCCCAGTCCTCTTCTGGATCATCCAAATGCTCTCTAGCGAACCGCAGACGGGCCTGGACGTGTACTTTCTTCAGCAGGGGGACACATCTGGCAGTGCAGGATTTGAATCCCTGGCGGCGCATTGTCTTACTGATAGTAGCCTTTGTTACGGTGGTCCCAGCTCTCTGTAGGTCATTCACTAGGTACCCCGTGTGGTTCTGGGATTTTTGCTCCCCGTTCTTGTAATCATTTTGACACCACGGGGTGAGGAGGGCGTTGAAAGTCCGTGTTGCCCAACGACAGCCCAAAAGATCACTGCTCCAGAGATTTGCATGGAGGAATGGGCCAAAATACCAGCAACAGTGTGTGAAAATCTTGTGAAGACTTACAGAAAACGTTTGGCCTCAGTTATTGCCAACAAAGGGTACATAACCAAGCATTGAGATGAACTTTTGGTGTTGACCAAATACTTCTTTTCCACCATGATTTACAAATCAATTCTTTAAAAATCAAACAATGTGATTTTCTGGGTTTTTTTCCTCATTCTGTCTCTCATGGTTGAGGTTTACCCAACCATGACAATTGACGTTGACAATTACAGGCTTCTCTAATATTTTCAAGTGGGAGAGTGTCAGGGAATGCGCGGGCAGGCAGGTCGTGTGGACCCAAATGCAGTGAAACAATAATTCAAGGCAGGTGGCAGAGAACTCCAAAAAATGGTTTTAATTATAACTAACAAAAGCACAAAGTACAAACAAAAGGACTAGGGATCAAAAGGCAAGGTTCAAACAAAACTTAACTTTCAAAGCAGGGCGAGTAACACGAGGAACTGGGGGGGAACGCAGGCATGAATGTGGACCAGTACATTGACAATGACGCAACAAGGAGTGACAAGAAACTGGGTCATTATATACGCAGACAAGGGGTAACGAGACGAGGAACAGCTGGGTAACACAGGTGGATGCAGATTGCAGGATACACTGGGAAAACACACACAGGTGAGAGCAATGGGTAATCACAGGGACAAGTCACACTAGGAGAAACCAGCACAAAACCTAACAGTACCCCCCCCTCAAAGGACAGATCCCAGACGTCCTGAAGAAACGAAAAGTCAGAAGGCTGCTCGGAGGAGGGAGCAACACCAGCCCGTCAGGGCCAGTCAGGCGGGCGTCCAGGACGCCAGACATGGGCTGACCACACCGGTCAATCTGGAGGGCGTCCAGGGCGCCAGACGTTGGGCGACCGCACGGGTCGATCAGGCGGGCGTCCAAGACGAGGCAGTGCTCGGTCTTTCATGCCGCCAAGCCGTGGCAAGAAGCGGGGAGCAGCATCGTCGGGACGAGGGTTAGGAACTTCGGAGTCTGCTGGCGGGACAGCAGCAGTGTCATCCGCTGGCGGGACAGCAGCGGTGTCGTCCGCTGGCGGGACAGCAGCGGAGTCGTCCGCTGGCGGGACAGCAGCGGAGTCGCAGGAGTCTGCTGGCGGGACAGCAGCGGGGTCGTCCGCTGGCGGGACAGCAGCGGGGTCGTCCGCTGGCGGGACAGCAGCGGGGTCGCAGCAGTCTGCTGGCGGGACAGCAGCGGGGTCGCAGGAGTCTGCTGGCGGGACAGCAGCGGGGTCGCAGGAGTCTGCTGGCGGGACAGCAGCGAAGTCGCAGGAGTCTGCTGGCGGGACAGCAGCGAAGTCGCAGGAGTCTGCTGGCGGGAGCACAAGACTGCGGGGAGTCGGCGCGGGAGCCACTTGACTGCGGGGAGTCGGCGCGGGAGCCACTTGACTGCGGGGAGTCGGCGCGGGAGCCACTTGACTGCGGGGAGTCGGCGCGGGTGGCACTTGACTGCGGGGCGTCGGCGCGGGTGGCACTTGACTGCGGGGAGTCGGCGCGGGTGGCACTTGACTGCGGGGAGTCGGCGCGGGTGGCACTTGACTGCGGGGAGTCGGCGCGGGTGGCACCTGACTGCGGGGAGTCGGCGCGGGTGGCACCTGACTGCGGGGAGTCGGCGCGGGTGGCACCTGACTGCGGGGAGTCGGCGCGGGTGGCACCTGACTGCGGGGAGCCGGCGCGGGTGGCACCTGACTGCGGGGAGCCGGCGCGGGTGGCACCTGACTGCGGGGAGCCGGCGCGGGTGGCACCTGACTGCGGGGAGCCGGCGCGGGTGGCACCTGACTGCGGGGAGCCGGCGCGGGTGGCACCTGACTGCGGGGAGCCGGCGAGGGAAGAACTTGACTGCGGGGAGCCGGCGCGGGAAGAACTTGACTGCGGGGAGCCGGCGCGGGAAGAACTTGACTGCGGGGAGCCGGCGCGGGAGGAACTTGACTGCGGGGAGCCGGCGCGGGAGGAACTTGACTGCGGGGAGCCGGCGCGGGAGGAACTTGACTGCGGGGAGTCGGCGCGGGAGGAAATTGACTGCGGGGAGTCGGCGCGGGAGGAACTTGACTGCGGGGAGTCAGCGCGGGAGCCTCGGGAAGCCACGACGTCTGCACCGCCGCACACCGTCGGCGTTGACGACCACGCCGAGGCTTTTGGCGAGCGCCTTCAGGATGCAGGGGCTGCATAATAGCCCCATTAGGCCGCAATGAGCCTGGGCGACTCCTCAGGCCACCCCGGGGTGGTCCCCGATAGATGGCCCAACGAGATCCCAGGTAGGAGTCTTTGGTGATGAGTTCCGAACGGGACACAGAGTGCGGAGGGTGGTATGAAAAATAATCAGGGGAAACGGAAGGCGTAAAATCAAAATCCGGGTCTGAGTCAGAATCAGAGTCAATAAAAATGTGCCGAGGGAACACAAAATCAGGGGAACGGGCAGAAAGCCGTTGGCGAGCATGCCAGTGCCGGATGTTTCCTGCTGGGTCCACTGGTGCTTGCGTCATTCTGTCCATTCTGTCAGGGAATGCGCGGACAGGCAGGTTGTGTGGACCCAAATGCAGTGAAACAATAATGCAAGGCAGGTGGCAGAGAACTCAAAAAATGGTTTTAATTATAACTAACAAAAGCACAAAGTACAAACAAAAGGACTAGGGATCAAAAGGCAAGGTTCAAACAAAACTTACTTTCAAAGCAGGGCGAGTAACACGAGGAACTGGGGGGGAACGCAGGCATGAACGTGGACCAGTCCATTGACAATGACGCAACAAGGAGTGACAAAAAACTGGGTCATTATATACGCTGACAAGGGGTAACGAGACGAGGAACAGCTGGGTAACACAGGTGGACGCAGATTGCAGGATACACTGGGAAAACACACACAGGTGAGAGCAATGGGTAATCACAGGGACAAGTCACACTAGGAGAAACCAACACAAAACCTAACAGAGAGCTTGCACAAATAGTGGTTGACTAAATACTTATTTGCCCCACTGTATAAATAAATAAATACATACATAAATAAATAAATATTCATAAATATATATATATATATATATATATATATATATATAAGGGCTGTCAAAATTTAAAATATTCGACGCAATTAACCCACAAATGCCCTGCTCAAACAGATTAAAATGACAGCAGAGTGAAAGCTGTACTTGTGTTTTTCAGAGTTTTGCCGTCCTCTGCTGGCGCATGGGTGCGACTGATTTTATAGGCTTCAGCACCCATGAGCATTATGTAAGTAATTATTGACATCAACAATGGCGGGCTACTAGTTGATTTTTTTGATTGAAAATTTTACAAATTTTATTAAAAGGAAAACATGAAGAAGGGTTTTGATATAAAATTTCTATAACTTGGACTAAAATGTATCTTTCAAGAACTACAAGTCTTTCTATCCATGGATCGCTTTAACAGAATGTTAAGAATGTTAATGCCATCTTGTTGATTTATTGTTATAATAAAGAAATAAAGTACTTATGTACCGTATGTTGAATGTATATATCCATCTTGTGTCTTATCTATCCATTCCAACAATAATTTACCGAAAAATATGGCATATTTTATAGATGGTTTGAATTGCGATTAATTGCGATAATTTTCGATTAATTATTTAAGCTGTAATTAACTCGATTAAAAATTTTAATCGCTTGACAGACCTGATATATATACATATATATATATATTTTATATTTTCTATATATATATAATTTTCTGAGACAGTCCTGTACATTAATCCACCATTTAAAGCAGGGGTGTCCAAACTTTTTGCAAAGGGGACCAGATTTGGGGTGGTAAAAATGTGGGGGGCCGACCTTGGCTGACGTCCTTTACATAGAACAATATACAGGACTGTCTCAGAAAATTAGAATATTGTGTATTCTAATTTTCTGAGACAGTCCAGTATATATATATATATACATATACAGTGCCTTGCAAAAGTATTCGGCCCCCTTGAATCTTGTAACCTTTCGCCACATTTCAGGCTTCAAACATAAAGATATGAAATTTAATTTTTTGTCAAGAATCAACAACAAGTGGGACACAATCGTGAAGTGGAACAACATTTATTGGATAATTTAAACTTTTTTAACAAATAAAAAACTGAAAAGTGGGGCGTGCAATATTATTCGGCCCCTTTACTTTCAGTGCAGCAAACTCACTCCAGAAGTTCAGTGAGGATCTCTGAATGATCCAATGTTGTCCTAAATGACCGATGATGATAAATAGAATCCACCTGTGTGTAATCAGGTCTCCGTATAAATGCACCTGCTCTGTGATAGTCTCAGGGTTCTGTTTAAAGTGCAGAGAGCATTATGAAAACCAAGGAACACACCAGGCAGGTCCGAGATACTGTTGTGGAGAAGTTTAAAGCCGGATTTGGATACAAAAAGATTTCCCAAGCTTTAAACAGGTCCTTGACCTCGCCTCATCTGCAGATCAACAACTCATCTACAGGTATGTGACTTTCAGCTAACAAAGAATCTTGTAATCCTGAGACTGAGCTAATTTTTGTGTTTTTTTCCCCCCCTAGATCCTGTACTACTTGCCTGGCGAAACGCCTGCCTGCCTGTTCACCTGTTCTATCACCAAACTGCCCACTCGATTCTTCGGACACTATTTAACACTCCCTCTCATCGTTAATGAATTAGGTCCTCCGTTATCCCAGAACCTTAACAAATACAATATGTTATTTACAGTCTAAAAGGTGGTCATCTTTAATGTTGAGTTGCTTGTTCCAATTAAAATATTTTGTGAAAAAAATGTTTCTATGTTGCATTAATATGTTAGCATTAATAAATGGCATGAAAAAGAAGCGTTGTCATTATTGATTTTAAGAGACAAATTTAATTTGCAATTAAAACACAGTACAGTATGATACATTGAACAAAATGGACTCCAAATTTATTACTGAAAATGGTTTTGATACAAATATGGCCCAAATTGGGTAACGTGTGCCATATCCGGGCCAGACAGTAATGTCATGTCTGCTACTTTGGACCACATCTGGCCCAAAACTGGTTGCTGATCCGGCAAGTGAGTCCTTACTGAGTTTGGGACATTGTTCGAAAAAGACACTGGGGGGGATCCGTTTTACGAAGTTGGGCCGAAATTTGCAGTACATCTTGACCCATATCCGCTCCAGTTATATTTTGCTCTCTGGGTATGTTGTAAAAACATTGCAGTCGGGCCGGTTTCGGGCCATATTTCATTGGATGTTAATGTTTTATTTAATCAAAAACAAGATTGTTTTATAGTTACGTGAAGTGTTTTGCATTTATTATTTTTATCAAAATAAGTATCTTATAGATACAAAACTTGACGTGATAGACAAAAACTGAGAACATTTTTTAATTCTGCGGCCAAAAATGTGTTAAAAACAAATTAGCAAGGCTTAGGATGCTGGTATGTGTTTCTGTTTTGACCAATTTTTAAATGTTCGATTTTATTTGAATAAATGCACTGAATATTTAGCATTAGATTAAAAACAAAAACATAGTTGTTTGGACTACAGCCATTTAAAATGACTAAACGTTTTCTCACAGATTTGCAAATACCACTTTGAATCGTAGCAGCTGAAACTAAAGTTTAAAAAAAATAATGTTAAAATGAACTGTGGGAACAGGGCATCGCTGGAATACGCTCAATGTAAAACAGATCATTAACTTCATTTGTTGCATACCAGCCAAACATACGCCGCAGTTTTTTTTGTTTTTTTTTTTTGCATCAACAAGCGTCCATTGTTTCGTCTACATCCTTGTTGGGAACCTGAGTGACAGCAAGCAATTAGTTGGTGTATTGTAATTATGATTCATCTTAAGGGTGAAGACAAGCAAAGAAAAACATTTTCACTTTGGTAATTTCGGCCAGAAAATACATGATCTACTTTGGCTACCATGCTTAAAAACTAAATATGGTGGTATATGTGCAGATTTATTTGTCATTTATTAATTTATACAGTTACTTGTGTAGCAATGTAACAAGGTAGACCAAAGCAGTACACGTAATAATAACCCAAATAGCAAAACATAACTGAAGCATCATGGGACAAGATGTACTGCCAATTTCATAAAACGGACCTGCCCCAGTGTCTTTTCGAACAATCGCCCAAAATCAGTAGGGGGTCACTTGCCGGATCAGCAACCAGTTTTGGGGCAGAACTAGTCCAAAGTAGCAGACACTACAGTATGGCCCGGATATGGCACACATGTTACCCAATCTGGGCCAGATTTGTATCGAAACTGTTTTCAGTGTTAAATTTGGGGTCCATTTTGTTGAATGTATCATACTGGAATGTGTTTATATTTCAAATCAAATGTGTCTATTAATAGCAATACTGACAACACTTGTTTTTCATCCCATTTATTAATGTTAACATGTTAATGCACCAAAACAATACAATATTGTTTTTTCACAAAATATTTTAATTGTAACAAGAAAGATGACCCATTTTTATACTGTAAACAACATATTGTATATTTTATGAGGTTCTGGGGTAACAGGGGACCTCAGCGCAGAGACAGGGGCAAACTAGCAGTGGTAACAAGAGTTCATTGACGATGAGAGGTAGTGGCAGATAGTGTCCGAAGAATCCGGTGGGCAATTTGATGATAGAACAGGTGAACGGGCAGGCAAGCAGTACAGTATCTAAGGAAAAGAAACAAAAATGAGCTCAGGATTACAAGATTATTTGATAGCTGAAAGTCGCGTTGGTGAGTTGTTGATCTGGCGATGATGTGAGGCCAAAGACCAGTTCAAGGAAGTTGCTGACGTTGATCAGCAGCACCTGGTCCCAGGCTCACCCATCTGTGCAACCAAGGCAGTGACACAAACTCACAAACACAAGGAGGAAAGGCTCAGTTGGAAGAATAGTATTCAAACATTGAAACATTTATAGCAACACAGAGTAAATGCTTTTTCCCTCCATATGTTGTTATGCAACATATTTTGTATTACTTAACTTGCTGACATGGCATATCATTTTATTAACGCTCGAGTGAATAACTTGTTTAGCAGTCAAGAAGTGACTTCAAAACGCAAATTTGACTTTGAATAAAGCGCTCAGCATGAAAATTTACTTACGCTGATATGACGTGTCCTGAACTCCTGTTTAGTGTCACAGCGGATGCCCGTCTTCAGGGTGCGTGCTGTTGTGACGTCACATATCAACTGTTAAATTTAAGATTTTCAGCCCGTCCGGTCTGCATGGTCCACCCTGGACCATTGTGTAACCCATCATTTGGACTGTCAGATTGATGATCCCCACTGAGGCGTTCAGCAGACGTGATTGCTATGTGAACCGGGTGAACTGATGCCGGATCTGGCACACAGTCACCTATTGGGGAAGGGAGACGGTACTTTGTTGGGGGTAGATAGACAGGGTGTCATTTCTTTGTAATACAGTGTGCTAACTCCGTACAAAAAGAGTTACATTTGAGAATGATTACACCTTGTTGATGCAGATAGCCATCTTTATAGAAAAGGTTATTAGTAAGCCGCAACAGGGGGAAGCCAGCAAGGCCATTGAGTTTACACAGCGTGTACATGTCATTGATTAAATATGCACTACAACGCGCTGAACTTTTGTTTAGAATTAGCTTGTTATCACTGGTTACTATGAGACTCATTTATTCGACTCCAGAGTTGAGAGTGCATTGTTTCACTACAGCGAAACGAAATTGTCATGTCTTGGTATATTGTCTCTTCCTGCTTTATTTTGAAGCCTCACCCTCCTGTTTCCACCTCACCCTTCCTGCAGTCTCACCTGTTTCTGATTATGATTACCTATTGTTCCCACCTGTGCCTCATTCCTCATGTGCTTAAATTGTGTCTCTCTCTAGTCTCGTGCCAAAGTGTCTTCGTCCTTCGTCGTCACTACAGCCTGCATTCATAGTCCAAGATATTCTGCAGTTTTATTCTTTTATGCCTAGTGCCAAGTCCTTTGTTATAGTATTCTACTCCAGTGCATTTTGCCTGGCTCTCTTGTTTCCCATTTGTACCATTTTATTTCATAGCTCGTCATTTCCTCCTTCTGGAGCGCCCTCAGTTTGTTCCTGCCTCTGATTATTTGTGTTCAATAAAAGACTGAATTCTGCACGTGAGTCTGCTCCATTCCGTCCAAGTGTGACAGAGATGAGCTATTGGCTATTGGCTTGGCGGGTTCATCCCGCCCATCCAATGATCCTTTTCGGCAGGGAAAGCGCCACAAAAGCGTAAATGGCCGAACACAGTGTGTCTCTGGGGGTCTTTGGCCAGTGGGCGGGGCTCGGCTGGCCCGGACGCTCTGGTTCTCTGCATGACGATTGGATGATCTGTCTGAAAGTGAATCCCTTTGTGATTGACAGCGAAATTGCCTTGTAGTATTAACATCGGCGGAAGGCATTTTTAAATTTTTTATCCGTTTTCCTGAGTTGAACCGGAGGCTTTTACAATCATCCTAGCGACACTTGCTTTGTTAAAAACTCAATCTGGGGGGTGACGATGGTTCCTTTGCTGGGCTGCGGAAGGAGGGATGGGCTGAACTAATTGCTGGCCACTTTAAAAGTATCCAGTGCTTTTTCTCAAAACCATTTTCTAGTGCTTTTTGAAGTGTTTTTTAGGTCATTGTCTATCTTGACTTCTGAGGGAGACTCAGCATTCTCACACTGGGCCCTATATTATGCTGCAAAATTTGTTGGTAGCCGCCAGACTTCATAATGCCATGCACACGGTCAAGCAGTCCAGTGCAAGAGAACGCAAAGCAACCCCAAAACATCAGGGAATCTCCGCCATGTTTGACTGTGGGGACTGTGTTCTTTTCTTTGAAGGCCTCGTTTTTTCCCCTGTAAACTATGTTCATGCCTTTTCCCAAAAAGCTCTACTTCGTCTCATATGACCAAAGAACATTCTTCCAAAACGTTTTTGGCTTTGTCAGGTAAGTTTTGGCAAACCCCAGTCTGGCTTTGTTTATGTCTCTGGGCAGTGCTTAATTTGTAAATCATAAGGTGCCGGAACGCAAAGTACATATGACAGCACAGGGATGACTAGACACATACAGGTCCCGGAACACAGGCAAAAACTGGTGTCAAAAACAACATGCAAATGCCCACTTGCCATACTGTGGGACTTACAAGCCTCAATTTCAGATAATATTCATGGTATAAATGTTATGACAACAATTTACAATTATTTTGACTTTCCTCTGCACACCACGGGCAATTGCCCACATAACCACATTTACCGGTCCGGTAACACTGAACGCAGCCTTTTTTCTCCTGACCCTCATTGCACTCTGTGTTGTCTGTGGAGGGAAGATTGGGCCTAGAAAATCCAGCCCGACCCGGCACGCGGGTATTAAAGACTGACCGGCCCGAGGCTGATCAATTAACTTGATTTGGAGGCCCGAGTCTGAAAAACAAAACAAAATTTTATGTTTTATTCGTAAGCCCGAGCCCGAAACCCCGCCCGAAAATGTTATGTTTATTTGTAGGCTCCACTCCAGCCCTAAAACCCCCTGAAATTGCATTATGTTTTATTTGTGAGGAGGGAATGCGGGGATGCGACGCGTTAGTCAGAGCACTGCTTGGAAAAAGGTTGCGTTTTGTGTGATAACGTCTGTGCAAAACGATAACAAATTAAAGCCTGTCTTTTGAAATGAATTCTACGAGTTAAACAAGACTAAGATGCATATTCAATAAACAATTATATCTTTCATATTTGTGTGTCTGTTCTTTCAGGCGTTCAGTGGATTTGACATTTATTTTAATTTCTTCGAGTTGGCAGGAAAAAAAACGCAAGTTTTCTTAATGTTTAAATGGTCTTCAACGAAATAACGCTAGGAAAGGCTTTTAAATATCTGGCCCCAAATTTCCCACCGCCTTACAAATTGTGCAACCCAAACCCGAATTTCCCATAAGAAGCCAGGGGTAGTAAGTCTGCTTCACCTTGAACTGAGGTGCAGTCCAAACCCCGTCGCTGGAGGATGTCCCACTTTCTTCTCCGCTCAGTGCACTCCTCTCTCCTTCGGGATCTTCCTTTGAGCGAGCTGATGTCGCGGTTCCTGCCTTTTGCTCCGGCTGCATGACCGGGCTAGCTGATGCCAGGGTACAGGCCTGCTGTTCCGGCTGTTGCTGGTCTACCGGCTGTTGGTGGTCCACCTGGATGACTGCTGGTGCTGTAGCTGGTCCCAAATCCGGGTGGCGCTGAACCTGACTAGCGGCTGCCACGGTAGTAACCTCTTGCCTTGGCTGTCCGTGAACCTGGCTATAGCTGCTGGCGCTAGCCTCCTGCTGCACCTGCTTCTCACCGCTAGATCGCTGCAGCTGCCCTGTTCGCTGGTTGTTGCTTTTTCGGCTCGTTTTGAATCTAGCTTTCTTTGGGGAAAAAAAAACAACTCTAAATACAATTCTTTGTGGCATGTTGAAATAATGTTTAATAATGTTTAATCCTGGCTGCTTGCTGCCCAAATGCTGCCGAAGTTTTTTTTTTTTGTTTTTTATGTCGGGGAGGGGTGTGATTTGTCATCAACAAATCTCCAACTCTTTCAAATGACCTTAGTTTTTTTATAAACAATGTACAATTCTTGGGATTTGTTTCTTTAAATGAATTTATGCAGATTATTATTTTTATTTTATACAATTTTAAAAAACGTTTTTATATTATTATTACGTTCTATGTAATATATTGATAGGATGATCTATGTCATCCTAGATTGATTGGTTTGCCCTGGGAAGCACATCCTTATTTGACATGTAATGTCTGGGTCTGCGGGGAATATATGTTTATGTTTGATGTGCGCTGCAGTACAAGAGTAGCGAGATTAAAGACGTGTGCTACACGGTGTTCACCAACAACGGCCTGATCATTCTAAGTGTAACAAATACACAACATTCTAAACACGAGAGGTAACGGATCTCGCCAAATAAGTCCCGGAATATTGGGAGGCCAAAATCAAAAGGTGCCAGAAATTAACCCCTGTCTCTGGGTCAGAAGTGGGGTCTTCCTGGGTATCCTACCATGGAGTCCCTTTTCATTCAGACACCGACGGATAGTACGGGTAGACACTGTTGTACCCTTGGACTGCAGGACAGCTTGAACTTGTTTGGATGTTAGTCGAGGTTCTTTATCCACCATTCGCATATTCTTACGTTGAAATATCTCATAAATTTTTCTTTTTCATCCACATCTAGAAGGTTAGCCACAGTGCCATTGGCTTTACACTTATTGATGACACTGCGCACGGAAGACACAGGAACATTTAGGTCTTTGGAGATGGACTTGTAGCCTTCAGATGCCCATGCTTCCTCACAATTTTGTTTCTCAAGTCCTTACACAGTTATTTGGTCTTCTTTCTTTTCCCCATACTCAATGTGGTACTCACAAGGACACAGGACAGAGGTCAAGTCAACTTTAGTCCATTTTAACTGGCTGTGCGTGCGGTTTAGTTAGTGCCACCACCTGTTATGTGCCACAGGTAAATAACAGGTGCAGTTAATAACACAAATTAGAGAAGCATCACATGAATTTTCAAAGGGTGCCAATAATTGTCTTGCCCATTTTTGGAGCTTTGTGTTAAATGATAAGGATTTTAAAAAAAGAAATAGTATTTTTTCATTGCAAGCAAAATAAATGAAGATATTACTACCAAAGCAAATGTAATTGCAATCATTTTCTGGGAGAAATTGAGCATTATTTGACAGAATTGCAGGGCTGCCAATACTTTTGTCCAGCAGTGTACGTATCAATTCATATTTTACATTAGTAAATGTAAAATGCAGACTTAAACTTAATTAAATGAAAAAAAATAAAAATAATAATACATTTTATTTGTAGAGCGCTTTTACCAATGCTCAAAGACGCTTTACAGTAGGAACAGAAACAGCAAACAACGTGGACAGAACAAAACAAGAAAATAATTATAAGTTAAAAGCTAGTTTAAAAAGGTGAGTTTTTAACAGTTTTTTGAATGTGGGAAGGTCTGAACATGAACGAATGGGTTTTGGGAGTGAGTTCCAAAGGGAGGGGGCGGCAGCGGAGAAGGCTTTGTCCCCCCTAGTTCGGTGTGTTATTTGTTTGGGCGGTGCGAGGATGTTTCCATTAGAAGAGCGGAGGTGACGGGAAGGGGTGTGGGGACAGAGAAGGTCTGTGAGGTAGGGCGGGGCCAAGTTATTGAGTGCTTTGTAAGTGAGAAGGATGATTTTGAACTGAATTCTGTATGAAATAGGAAGCCAGTGCAGTTTGTGGAGGACGGGGGTAATGTGGTTCCTATAGGGGGTCCGGGTGAGAAGGCGTGCAGCAGAGTTTTGGATATATTGTAGTTTATTGATGAGTTTGGATGGAGAACCGAAGAGAATGCTGTTGCAGTAGTCAAGTCTGGAGGTTATGAAGGCATGGATGAGGGTTTCAGCGGTAGAGAAGGTGAGGGAGGGGCGAAGACGGGCTATGTTCTTGAGGTGGAAGAAGGCAGTTCTGGTGATATGGTTGACGTGGTGGTCGAATCTGAGTTTATTGTCAAAAATGATACCAAGGTTGCGGGAATGTGTTGAGAAAGGCAGGGTGCAGTTGTTGAGGGTGAGGGAAAATTGACTGTCTATGATGTGGGCTGCAGGGTCGAAGATGATTATGTCTGATTTGTTACTGTTGAGTTGAAGATAGTTTTCTTGCATCCAGGAATTAATTTCACTGAGGCAGTTTTGAAGTGTGGATTGGGTGCTGTGCGAGATTTGTTGTGTGGTTATGTAAATTTGGATGTCGTCAGCGTACCAGTGAAATTGGAGTCCGTGTTTGCGGATGATCTGACCAAGGGGGAGGATGTAGAGAATGAAGAGGAGGGGACCTAGAACTGAACCTTGGGGACACCTTGTGGTAGGGGAGCAGGAGGGGATGTGTAATGATTGATGGCGATGAATTGTTGTCGGTCAGTGAGGTAGGAGCGAAACCAGGAAAGTGCGGTACCAGTGATGTGTAAAGATTCTAATCTGGAGAGCAGGATGGTGTGGTTGAAAAAATGGGGACAAATGAATCAGAGTGAAGATAATTGGAACTGGATGAGTTTCATACCAGCCAAAAGACGAACCATAATTGTCTTCCATTTCTTTCCAACTTAATGTCAAACTTGTTCAAAATGGATGGACAAGGCCAAACATTGTTTCCTTCTTTCTCACGCAACAAGGTGCGAAGCGCTTCACATCATCACCTTCAACCACAACTGAAATAACTGTAATTATTTTGTTGCCACAAACATTTGTTTCCTCATAGCTACACTCAGAAACACAAAAACCATGATACTCCCTGATACAATGAAAACAGTGATGCGGCATGTCTCTTCACATGAAACAAACTGCACGAGTATGCATATTTAAAGGTTTAATTTATTGTACTTTTATATATTTTTGAAACAGTTCTAGAAGGTGTGTGACCAGTAACCCTTCAGGATACAAAGTATCGAGATATATCAACCTATAGATTTACTGTCACAATATGTAGCTGTATAAATAAATACACACACACACCCCATATACACAGTAATGTTAGCTAACTTAAGTTAGGTGCATACCGCAGGTCTTAATGCACGAATCCGATTTTTTTGTGTTTTTCCGACTCGACTGAACGGGAAGGGTCGCATAAAAGTGGACCATTTTAAATTAGATCAAGGTCACTTTCGTATGTGGTTAAAATCCCATCCGGGCCACATTTTTCCAGAATGTGGTTGTTGTCTGAACTGTCAAGTCCCCCAAATTGGAATTCATAGAGCAATTAACGTCAGCTAAGAGCGAGAGAGACAGGGCGCTAGGGTAGTGCTGCAGCTGTGGATTTTGGGGAAGGAGTGGGCTTGACAAAAGTCATAAAAAAATAAAATGGGTTGATGACAACTCTGAGAATGCTCGGTTTTCTCTCTGTTCCAATGCTCCTGCGCATGCAGGCCAGTTTGCTCAGCGCATCTCGGACTGCGAATTAGAGCGCATGTGTGATACTTGAACAGGCTCAATGGACAAAGGCAGTCTGAACGGGCACGCCAAAAAAACTGACATGACAAAAAATTACAATTGTGAATTAGGACCTGCGGTACGAACCTACCCTTAGTTAGCTAGCTAGTTATGAAGTAGGTTAATTTGTTGATGTATGATAAAAAAAAAGTCATGAAAGACACACACACAAAATACTATATGGACATAATACTTATAGTACACATATCAGCTCTTGCTGTGTAAAATAATCTTCTTTAGGGATGTCGCTTTTTACATACCTAATCTGTGTGGTCCATGGTACATTTATTCCTGACAGACAAAGTTAATAAGAATGAAAGATTTCCATTGGATTCCATAGAAAATGCATGTGGGTCATTTTTGACCCCACTTGTGGAAGCTTTGGGTAGTAATAAAAAAATGACAATTTCTTCAAATGTTCAAAACGGTCATCAAAAATTTGAATGGTATTATATCAAACACGTTTTTTGACGAATACCTGGAATATGAATTGGTAACAATTTTTCAATCCAAAGATATTTCAAGAAAACAACCTCACCGGGTCATTTTTGACCCACTTATGCATCTAAGGGTTAACAAGATATAATCGCATACTTACCTTGTTTTGATCCAAAAACTCCATGTAGCATGCATCACTGAGTGTCAAGACACAGCTGTGAATGGTCACAGCTGGATTTTGGGGGGATTTTATGGGTGAAACACGGTAATCGCAGACAAAAATGAGTGATCGAAATGTTCTTTTTTATATACAGTGCCTTGCAAAAGTATTCGGCCCCCTTGAATCTTGCAACCTTTGGCCACATTTCAGGCTTCAAACATAAAGATATGAAATTTAATTTTTTTGTCAAGAATCAACAACAAGTGGGACACAATCGTGAAGTGGAACAACATTTATTGGATAATTTAAACTTTTTTAACAAATAAAAAACTGAAAAGTGGGGCGTGCAATATTATTTGGCCCCTTTACTTTCAGTGCAGCAAACTCACTCCAGAAGTTCAGTGAGGATCTCTGAATAATCCAGTGTTGTCCTAAAGGACCGATGATGATAAATAGAATCCACCTGTGTGTAATCAAGTCACCGTATAAATGCACCTGCTCTGTGATAGTCTCAGGGTTCTGTTTAAAGTGCAGAGAGCATTATGAAAACCAAGGAACACACCAGGCAGGTCCGAGATACAGTTGTGGAGAAGTTTAAAGCCGGATTTGGATACAAAAAGATTTCCCAAGCTTTAAACATCTCAAAGAGCACTGTGCAAGCCATCATATTGAAATGGAAGGAGCATCAGACCACTGCAAATCTACCAAGACCCGGCCGTCCTTCCAAACTTTCTTCTCAAACAAGGAGAAAACTGATCAGAGATGCAGCCAAGAGTTCACTCTGGATGAACTGCAGAGATCTACAGCTGAGGTGGGAGAGTCTGTCCATAGGACAACAATCAGTCGTACACTGCACAAATCTGGCCTTTATGGAAGAGTGGCAAGAAGAAAACAATTTCTCAAAGATATCCATAAAAAGTCTCGTTTAAAGTTTGCCACAAGCCACCTGGGAGACACACCAAACATATGGAAGAAGGTGCTCTGGTCAGATGAAACCAAAATTGAACTTTTTGGCCACAATGCAAAACGATATGTTTGGCGTAAAAGCAACACAGCTCATCACCCTGAACACACCATCCCCACTGTCAAACATGGTGGTGGCAGCATCATGGTTTGGGCCTGCTTTTCTTCAGCAGGGACAGGGAAGATGGTTAAAATTGACGGGAAGATGGATGCAGCCAAATACAGGAACATTCTGGAAGAAAACCTGTTGGTATCTGCACAAGACCTGAGACTGGGACGGAGATTTATCTTCCAACAGGACAATGATCCAAAACATAAAGCCAAATCTACAATGGAATGGTTCAAAAATAAACGTATCCAGGTGTTATAATGGCCAAGTCAAAGTCCAGACCTGAATCCAATCGAGAATCTGTGGAAAGAGCTGAAGACTGCTGTTCACAAACACTCTCCATCCAACCTCACTGAGCTCGAGCTGTTTTGCAAGGAAGAATGGGCAAGAATGTCAGTCTCTCGATGTGCAAAACTGATAAAAACATACCCCAAGCACCTGGCAGCTGTAATTGGAGCAAAAGGTTGCGCTACAAAGTATTAACGCAAGGGGGCCGAATAATATTGCACGCCCCACTTTTCAGTTTTTTATTTGTTAAAAAAGTTTAAATTATCCAATACATTTTGTTCCACTTCACGATTGTGTCCCACTTGTTGTTGATTCTTGACAAAAAATTAAAATTTTATATCTTTATGTTTGAAGCCTGAAATGTGGCGAAAGGTTGCAAGGTTCAAGGGGGCCGAATACTTTTGCAAGGCACTGTATTTACCCTTTTAAATGTTTTTTTTTTTTTTTTTTTAAACACCTAACATCGGAAAAAGGCGACAGTAACCAAAAAAAAAAAAAAAAACAATTAAGCAATAGTTATGAGGTAGATATCCGTGACTTTTTTACAGACACCTTATTTTTTCATTGTGACGTCATTTGTAGAAGCACCAGGGGTTTTGGTGCTCCCTAATATCACCAAGGGTGTCCACACCCTGGAGATCCGCCCCCAAGCCGAGCCTACCCTTTGTTTTGTAGACGGGGCCATTACTTATGCACCGCAAGCCACATCCCATTTCTGTTTTTCTTCCCCTACCCCTTGGCCCTTCAAATGAAGCAATCAGGGGTAGGGCTTGAAACGTCAGCACAACCCCCTCCTCAGCTAATGGCTGAATTTACAAGCAAAGACAAAGCAGCCTCACTCAGGAAGGTTTCGCCCTTACTTTTGCATTCAAACACATTTTGCTTTCATTTTATTATAAAAGAGCCAAGTGTCAAGTTAGAGTTGAATGCTCACAGAACTCTGCAACCGGCAGATGTGATCACTGCTACAGGTACACCTGTGGCAAATGCAAGAAGGAGCCAGCATTGGAGTGCCAACCCTGTTATGACAGCCCAGACAGAATACGACACCACCACCACCGCTGAGACACCATGTATTTTGTATTTGGATGATGACTATAATGAAAAGATATACAAACAAATTGTTGTGTTTGGTAAATTTATTTTGCTTTTGATATTTTTTATATTTTATTAGAATCAGTCACAGCTTTGAGAGCCTACTGTTGGTTGATAAAGTTGCAGGTAGATTTGTGTCTTTATTGTTCAATCCCACCCCAAAAATTGCTTCAATCAAAATATATATTTTCAATCGAAAACAAATGTCAATGGAATGAAAGCAGAATATGTTTGAATGCAAAAGTTGCCTCAAAATAAAGACAGCCAAAGAAATTGTTGTGTTGTTATATTTGTTTTGCTTTTGATATGTTTTAATATTTTATTAAAATCAATCACAGCTTTGAAAGCCTACTGTAGGTTGATAAATTTGTAGGTAGATTTGTTTATTTCTTATTCAACCCCCCCCCCCCCCCCAAATAAGTTCCTTCAAAGTATATATTTTCAATTGAAAACAAAAGTCTGAATGAAAGCAAAATGTGTTTGAATGCAAAAGTAAGGGCGAAACCTTCCTGAGTGAGGCTGCTTTGTCTTTGCTCATAAATTCAGCCATTAGCTGAGGATTGGGTTGTGCTGACGTTTCAAGCCCTACCCCTTATTGCTTCATTTGAAGGGCCGAGGGGTAGGGGAAGAAAAACAGAAATGGGATGCGGCTTGCGGTGCATAAGTAATGGTCCCATCTACAAAACAAAGGCTAGGCTCAGCTTGGGGGCGAATCTCCAGGGTGTCCCATTTTCTTGGGGATGATCCTAGGGCAGACATGTCCAAAGTCCGGCCCGGGGGCCAAATGCGGCCCGTGGACAAATTTCATACGGCCCCCTAGCCTGGCTCTGCCAGACTATTCTCCCTGTATTTTTCAAACACTGAGAGAAATAGTCTGGAACCCCTCCCATTAACGGCCTTTTCGAGCAGATACAAAATCAATCGACAAATCAGATTCGTTTATTTGCGTCACGTGTTCTTCACAAGCAACGTCACTCTTGCGCGTCGACAGTCGTCCCTTCAGCAACACAGACGGTGAACGGCAGAGCCGAGAATATGTTCCAATCCACGGTAAAATCAGTTTTAAATGACCAAAAACACATCGACACGAGTCACTGACAACAATCTGTCTCGCGCTAGCCATGTCGAATAAACTCCGCTCTCTTCGTATGTTTACTTCCGCGCGCAAGTCCGTCATCCTGAAGTCGCCATTTTTCTAACGTCACGTCTGCCCATCGCTGATTGGTCCACTCCGCTGTCTGTATGCTGTGGCTTGCTCCGCCCTGGAAATTGTTTCCGTGGGAAGGGTGGCCAGACTCAATAGCTGGAACAGCGTTGAGTCTGGTGTACCAGGCTAACGGCCCCCAGCCTCTGTCATAAAATCAATAACATCTGGCCCGCACACAGACTTAATAAATTGGTCAGCAATACTGCAACCAGCATATAATGTAGCTTACACACGAAATGCTGCTCCTCATTAACCCACTAGAAGGCAGCAGCACTTTAACCCTTTATTGCCAAATGTATCACATTTGATAAACCTAAAATTTCATGATTTTCAGACTAATTTAGAATTTTTACATTTCTTTTTGGGGAAAAAAATGATGGATGCAAGTCAACACATGCATCTGCAGGTTCCATAAGAAAAAAACATCATTTAGCATGGATTAATAGATATTAGAGCGCTGATTACACATATTCATTTTGACTTTTCTTTTCACAAATTTGAAAAAAAAGGTTTCATTAGGACCTTATTTTTCAAATTTTGGGATTCTCTGATAATTGCTTCATGTTGCAGGTATTTAAGGGCTAAGCAACATTACTCCGTGTGACCCTCTACTTCCAATTTTCTAAAATGGCGACAATCAACAAAAAACAAAGTTGACTGACGGCCGACGCTTCAAGGATAGGTGGAAATTGGACTATTTCTTCACTAAAATACACAACAACTGTGTCTTGCTTCATTTGCAAAGAGACAGTCGCCGTTTTTAAAGAAATGTGAGGCGATATTACCAAATAAGACGCGCTGACATAAACGACAAGATTACAAAGAAGATACGCAGCGATTGAAGCAACTTGAAGCTAGTTTAATTTCACAGCAGTAGTATTTCGCAAGAACCCGAGATTCGAAAGAGAACGCCGCAAAGGCTAGTTGCGAGATTGTTGAAATTATTCATTAAAAAAATAATAAGGCAAATGTGACAAATGGCTTGCTAAATTTTGCTTAAATATATTGTTCTACGTAACAGCCAAGGTCGGCCCCCCACATTTTTCCCACGCCAAATCTGGCCCCCTTTGCAAAAAGTTTGGACACCCCTGTCCTAGGATGTCCCAAAATGGGACACCTATGGTATTTCTAGTGTTAAAAAGTTGGCAGACACTGACAGAACAGGCAGAAGAGGAGCTGAAACCGGACAGAGTGCAGATGTGTGACAAAGAACTTGACATGAAAGGAGTGACAAACTAAATCCATGCCCACTTGCAAAGGTAGGTGTGTCTGCGTGTACTGTCTATCTTTGTTTGATAATTAACAGTGTATACAGTGACTACTTTGTGTCATTAGGTTGCAGTAATTTCCTGACGAGTAAAATAGAGGTGCCATAAGTCAGGAAATACAGGAAAAATAGAAAAAGATGAATTACAGTATTTTTTTTACGTTGCATGTTTACATTAGCGATATGTATGCGTTATATATACTAGATGAGAAAGAACTGTGATAAACTTACTAAATATTGCTTGAAAAACACATCCGGGTCTTTGTTGACATAGACGACCAGGCATCTCAGGATGCACTCCCTCCTTATGTTGATGTCATCACACTAAAACACCGGTGACAAATAAAAACACATTGTTGTGATGATGGCGCAGGGATTAGAGCAGTTTTAAGAATAATTGTATAATCAAATTGTAAAAGAAAGACATTCAATTGTGAAAATTATAGCTGCACTAGGTAGGTTTTCAAGCATTCACCTCCTTGCTTCAAGCCTCCCTCTTACCGAGATTAAAAGAATAGTTAACTTCAAACCAGACTGCTATCATTATTAGGCGAGTTGCAGATCTACAAGGACAAACTACCCACCATTTGGTTTTGGTTCTAGGACAGATGCATTTCTATTTCCATTTTTGTGTCAACCAAGCAACACTCAATTTGCAAGAGGTGTTTTTTGGATGGTGCACTGCAGTGCATTCTTATCAGCAGATTTTCCTTCTTCCCTTTTAGACAAAAGCACAGCCCATTTTCTTTGTTCATGTAGCACCTATTTTCTAGTGTTATGAAAACACAATATTTCCAGCTGTAAAATATTTATTTAAATGAGCAGCTACAAACAAGAAAAAACTTAATCGCCACGATACAGTGAAAGTTTGTTTCACGCATTTATACTAACCGAGTCTGTCATTGCCAGGATGCGCTTGATCTTTTGCCCTTTAACACCTCCTTTTTTTATGGAAGATCTGAATCAGCTTGTCCGTGAAGTGGTCCATCTGTGACAAGAACTTTGACTGCAGTGGTTTGGTGGTGATACGCAAGAGCCCTGCATTCACCTGAAAATTTTTCAACAATGTACAGACATGTTACCTGTACTGCCATAAAGGGATGCAGGGTTATTGCAATACAAAAATACAAATTGCAGCACTTAATCACGATGGACAAAAAATAAAACTTGACAACACAAAAACATTTACTTACTTCACTCTGCTCAAACAGGGCAGGCCATCTATTTTTGAAGTCTGCTATCATAGGCCTCAGCTCCACAACGTCGAGATGTCTGTGAGAGAAGGTTTTCTCCATTTTTGCTTTTATTACAACTTCATAGTCCCTCTTTTTCAGTTCTGACAATAAATTCATTCTCTTGTTCTCCAAACTCTCCGCAGCTTCACCTTGTGGGTGCAGAGGTATGTAGTTGACTTCAGCCTTTCTAGGCTTCTCGATATTAGCTGCATCTTTGCCTTGGCCTTCTCCTTTGTGTTTCAAGGAGTTTAAACGGATTTCAGGATGACCGAGTCTTCCAAGCTTTGTTCGATAATTTTGCATTTTATTTTTAAGTGACTGCTTCCATCCCCAAAATCCTGTCTTGGTCCCTAACTGTCCCAAACAAGGATGGGGCCTTGTCAAAGCTGCTGCTACTTCTTCACACTGATAGTCTTTTGGGTATTTGGTGTACTTTATCATCTCTTGCGCTAGGCTATCAAGGATGACCCCTTTTAGCTTTGGCCCAGGGTTGAAGTATGAAGTCCATTTGTCTCAAACTCATTATTGTTTTGCTGTAGCTCAAATCCAGCTTCATAGGTGAATTTAGGGACCACAAAAACCTGGGGCCAGGAGGACAATCCTGAGAGATGAAATTCTGGGGATGAATGTGAGGTCAATGTGCACAGGGTATCATTGCTGCTTGATGAGGCCAGTAATGAATAAAAGGTTTCAGAATTTCGGGTTGTGGCATTCAGAGCCTCATCAGACGGTTCAACTGGGTACAAAGTGATGTAGGGTTCCACAGGTGGCGTGAGAGACATGTCTATTTATTTGAGTGTGGTCTCATTTTGGATTCCAAACACTGAAGTTGGATTCATGAACTCATTAAAGTCAGAATCCATGTACTGCAAACGGAAGTCCTCATTCAATTGAAAGCATGTCTTTACGAGATGATGCAGTTCGCCCACTGTTTCTGGAATACCAGAGCCCAGGTGCAATTTTCTTGAGTCAGATGCATCACCAAAGATGACCCGTAGAACAGCTGGATTTGTCATTGTGTAACATCTTTAATCCTGATCTGAAACAACATAGAAGTAGAACAAGAAAAGAATGCATAGGAATTACATATTAAATGCAAATGAAATAAATTTCAGAGGCAGACTTTTTAAAGGAACCTGACTGATGAATTTTTAGGCCAAAGCCACACTCTGTTTTTGCAATGATCAAATATCATTGAAATACAATTATCAAACATAAGTGAACAGAATTCCCTGTGCACAACCAATTTCAGGAATCAGGTGCTGGTCGGCCGCAGGAACATCTCTAGTCAAAACATCAACATAAACCACTGCACACTGAACTGAGTAGCTGTGATTTTATTCAGCGGGAACCAAGCATTTCGACCATGGCTTCTTCAGGTTCGCTCAGCGGAAACACACACAGGTGTGTTAAACACACAGGAGTCACATGACCCATTCTCAATCAGTTATTTCATGTTACTTATTTTTCAATATTTTTTTTTAACATTCAAAGGCATTTTCACAAGATTTTTGCATGTATCCAAAAAAGTCTATATATTTATACACACACACACAAGATTACATAGATCAAAAAGCAGGAATTACAAAGAGTTACATGTGTTACAAAAATATGTAACTTTGCCTTGTAGCATATTGTAGATCACTACAGTACAGATTAAAAGGACAGATGTAGGTCCAGCAGTCTACACCTTTTTAATCTGTACGTTTTCATTGTGTGGTAGTTTATGTTGATGTTTTGACAATTATCAAACACGTGACTATTATATTTTACAAACTAAAAAGAAACTTTACTGTCTGAAACGCATCTTTTTTTTCAGCATTATTCTATGTATCAGCACATTGGACAACAATGATTCCAATATGTCTGTGATCAGGCTACTTTCATAAAACTGATATAATACCGTAATTTCCTGAATATAACACACACTTTTTTTCCCAAAATTTACAAGTAAAATCACGGGTGCGCGTTATTCACGGGTACAGGGACGGAGACAGAAAAAAATCATCATGATTCATGTTCCATTGTGTTGAAATTCGCCCCCTGGCCCAGACGCACCCGGGGACAGCACCGGCCAAAACAAGTGCCGCTCAGCCGACGCTGCCTCCGCGCGCGCCGACCGGGAAAGCCGAATCTCGTGCGTCCTCTTATTTTAACCCTTTGTACTGACTCCATGCTTCAAAAGCTTGAAGAACACTCACCGAAAACAGGTTGACAATTTATTCGTCGGCAATGGTAAAAACAAGGCAAAAACAGACGACGGAGGGACAATTCTGGATCCAAAACAAGGCTACATGTTTCCGAGCAGCAAAAATCTGTGTTATCTCAGTGTCCAGTCTTTTTAAAGTCTTTGCTAAAGCGGGCCGTGTCAAAGGTGTGTCCGAAGGTGTGTCTGGGCGTTGCTTTTGGGTCTTCCCCTCTGTGGCCGGTTTTGGCCGGCTTAGGTTCGTGCGCGGATTGGGACGCCCGCTATCAACTTTGCTGTCCGGGCTGGTTGTACTTGTTTTAGGACAAAGCGCTTTGTCCTTGGAGTTTGCTGGGAGAGCTGATTGCAAGAGTTGGTGCGTCAATCTTGTGATAAGACGGCATTGTGTATCTCTTCTATTTCTTCTCATTAAACTATGGTGTGCTATTTATTTTATATTAGTAATGTAGTCCTACCGTAAATATGAAAATGATACTATTTCCTGATTAATTATATTACGTGTGTTAGAGTAATGCAAACAGTTAGACGGTGCCTACGAGAACCTGTACCATATGTATGTATTAGACTATATATGTGTTAGACTAATGCAAACAATTATATGGTGTGTGCGATGACAATATATTTTCCCCTTCAGTCTCAGGAAGTGAGATTGGGAAATAGATGAGCAACAAAATTTTAGCTACGGGTTGTTTAATGGTTAACTTCCACAGTTTTCAAATCACCTGCTTTCTACCACGGGAAGCTACGTCGGGGACTAACCTTCTATTGTCAGCATGTCGCTGCGCAGCTTCTGGGCTAAATCGTTGTTCCCGATCTTCTCCAGAATCTTGACGGTCTCATGCAGAGTGTTCTCGCCGTGCTTCATCACCAGCTGGTCAGCAATGTACTCACGGAAGGTGTTTTCACGCATGCTTTTAGGCAGGTCCGTGTAGAACTTGAAGCACTCGAATTCGTCCTCCCCCAGTTCCATCAGCGTTTTTAACAGCAGCTCCTTCTGTCTGCTATCCAGAGCCATCCTTCAGACTTGTATACGCGTGAGGGAGGTGACCGTCGATCAGGTATCTGCAGACGACAACTTTGACTTATTGTAACTTGAACTCATAAACCGTTTGAGTGATGTGACGCAAAACACAGATGTCAGGTCAATTTTTCTTCACTCCTCTGAGCAGTGGTCGAATGTAACGAAGAAAAACTCTCATGACTGGACTTAAGTACACGTTTATGTGTCTATACTTGACTTGAGTACAAATATGAAGTGGTACTTTTTACCTTTTACTTCAAAATATTTTACATCACAAATATGTACTTTTTACTCCACTACTTTTTCAAATTGTCGCCTGCGTTACACATTACTTTTGATTGTTTTTTTCCTCATTGTGAATTGATCGTTTTGATTGTTTTTTTTCCTCATTGTGAATTGATCGTTTTCATGCCTTCGGCGCAATCGATAAGCCCTGTGCAACGATACCTTAACTGAGCACTAAAGGGAGCAACAGCGTTTCCAACAGCAGTTCTTTTTGCCCGTTATCTAGAGCCATCCTTCCTCCTTGTTAACATGTGAGCGAGGTGACCGTGGATCGGGTATCTGTGAACGACAACTTTTCATGGCTTATCTTGACTTAGTAACTGTTGAAGGACTGGAAGTGGTGCTCCACCAGCGTTTTCAACAGCAGGTTCTTAGGCTCAGTGTCCAGGGGCATCCTTTCACCTTGTAAACGCGTGAGCGAGATGACCGTCGATCGGGGATCTACGGGTGACACCTTATTGTAACTTGAGCTCGTAAACCATTTAAGTGACGCGACGCAAAGCATGGACGTCAGATTCGGCTTTTTCATTCATGTTGGGAGTCCCTTGCTGCTTTGTTCGCCAAATTGTTACAATAAACGACTTGTTTTGATCTTGAAAATACCTGACAATATAGTGGAAGACAAAATCACCAGATTGCCAGATTGGGTCTAAATTTTCTTTTTCAAAGAGGCCAGATTGCAAACAATCGAATAATAGCTGGAAACAAGGAAATGCATTCCAAGCAACATTGAGGCGAGTTGCCACTTCTGCATACCACAAGAAGTTGCCGAACCTGCTTAAGCACCCATGTCTTTCGGAAAAAAAGAAAAACTTAATTGTCAGTAAAAGTGCGTCGAAAATTCTGTCTTACGCAAAATATAATTGGGTATTTCAAGCTAAAAGACATTTTGGTGTACTGTGCTCTTAAGTGATATCTTTGTGTTTCCTGTTACTCACCTGATAGAACTGTGGCACAATCAATGAAACAGTAGGCTCATTGACAAAGGAGCAAATTACAAACAAACTTTAAAGTGAATGAACTTGCGACTCATTTTTCGTTCATGAGTTTCATTTCAGTTTAAGAGAAAACTTACGTGGCCTTGTTGTCTCCTCCCGTCCAAATGACAACTTGTCTTTCTGGTCCTCCTAGACAGGGCACGCTGGGTGTGACGTTCGGTGACACCCACAACATCCGTGTGCGCATTTTTGCCACCAGTCATTACAGATTGGGCGGTGCGTCGTACCCGCGCCGCGGCTCTATGCAGCCCGGTTGTATTGGTGTCGTGACCCGGGTTGACAGTGAAGGTTTCGAGGGGTGCGCGTGTCCGTTCTGTGCGGTGCATAGAAACCTCCCTCCTGATACCCTCAAGCCCGAAATCCTATGTAACTAAACCCTAACCCGAGTGTGTGCAGTATTATGAACCAAACAAGAACACAAAGCAAAGAGCACTGGAGATATGAAGAGCTAAAACGAGGAAATAACACGTACAGTAGCATATGTAACGTTTGGCTCTGACTTTTAATACAGTGTGAGATATGGAAAGACCAGTCTGTGGCAGGGGGCAGCAGGAAGCCAAATCAATTAAGACAGGGGTCTCCAAACCGGTCCTCGAGTGGCCGCTGTGGGTCCTGGTTTTTGGTTCATACCGATCAAGCACAGACCTTTTAACCAATGTGGTTTCTAGTTTGGAGACCACTGAATTAAGACATGACTTAAATACTCCAAACACATTGATAAGCCGCTTGATTTTATTTCCATTGAAAACGTGCTGAATATTGCCAATATTGCTTTGTTTCGCAGTGTAACGTGAGTAAACGTGGCATACCAAATAATGTGTTATACAAAGTTGCTCAGTGCAAAATAACTCCACGCCACAGCAAAGGAGCTGATACTGCCTGCAGCAAAAATAAAAAACAGTCCCTCTGTCTAATGACAATGTCATTTTTGTTTTATAAATTTTTTGTTTTTTCGGTCAAATGGTTTGGCATATTGTCCTCATGAGTTAATGTCGATCATCAATTGGAATTTATTATTATTCATTCATTTTATTGAATTTTACTTTTCGCAATCAAATGTTCATAAAATGTACCTTGAGTGCATTTTCACAGTTTGGATGTGACTTTTTTTTTTTTAATTCCACCAAAGTGATTTGTTTTAAGGCTATATATATATGTTAATAATGTAAATAATAATGCACATATACAATATGTAGAGTAAAAATGAGTGAAATCAGACGCAATTTTATTTCAATCTAACATAACCTATATGTGCTATTTGGTCAAGGTCAACCTGCCTGTTTATTTGGGGTCACTTCCTGTTGATATCAGGTCACTTCCTGTAAACCTAACTCTAGCTGTGGCATTAACCCTACAGTTGAAACCTTACCTTGCAATTGAAAGGCCATTGGAAATGAATGGCAATGCTTTAAAATAAAAATTAATAAATCAAGAATTTTTGGGGATTATTTTCTGATATTTTCGTTCCGGTCCCGAATCTTTTACCCGTAACTACGGCGTACCGGACTGTTCCGGCCCACTTTCACCCTTTACTAGCGAGTATTCCACCAGCCGCTAGAGGGTAGTGTCCAGAGCCGAATAAAGAGAGTTGCGACACTCTTTTATCTCGCCGTCACGTGGTTCCTGTAGGGTGTGTGTAGGGTGTTCCAAGCACAAGCAGCACTGTAGTGGTTTTCAATGGAACTGACAGCCGTAATTGCAAAATTTATGGGAAAATGGATAAAATCGCGTATCAGTACTAGTTTGATTGTGTCAGTGCAATATAACATACAGGGTGTCCATAAAGTCTCTTTACCATTCAAACAAAATATTAAAAATGCAGTTGATTAGATATTTTATTCTGATATGTTCTATTGTATTCAGTGTTTCTTAAAGGTTTTTATTACACTGCATTTGTGTGTTTCAGGGAAACAGAACAAACACAATGTAAGAATCTGGGGATCAGAACACCCCCACCTGACTAGAGAAATTGAGCGTAATAGCCCAAAGGTGAATGTGTGGTGTGGGATCACGTGCAATCAAATAATTGGTCCATTTTTCTTCAATGAGACATCAATTTCTGCAAATGTTTACCTTGACCTTTTAACTGAATATGTGGCACCACAACTGAATGACCTTCAACCAACCCTGAATCAGTTGGAACAAAGACCAGGACCCACTGCGGCCCTCGAGGACCGGTTTGCCCATCCCTGCTATTAGCAGTCCTGGTGCATCTTGTCTATCCGTCCTGGGAGTGGATCTCTCCTGACAGTGGTTCTCCCTAAGGTTTCTCATTTTTTTCCAAAGAGTTTTTGGAGTTTTTCCTTGCCGACATGGAGGGTCTAAGGATGAAGGATGCCCAGGACTTGGGCTAGAACTTTATTTAATTCATCTACTGTTTTTGATTGTGTATTAATTATATTGCCTGTGCAAAGCCCTTTGAGACAACCTTGATGTGATATAGGGCTATTCAAATAAAATTGAATTGATTTTTTTTTCATTGTGATGTAATTTGTTAAAAAGTTTAAAATATCCGAGTGAATTATTTTTTACAGTCATTTTTTTAAAAACTAAATATTAGACATCAGTTAATGATTCTAATCTAAAAATGACATTTCGAATAAAAAATATAATTATTTACCTTCTTTTTATGGCTGGGTTGAAACAAAAGCGGTTGTGCGGTGTCTGTAACGGGGGGTCGCCAGGTTAAAACGGACAAATTAAAAATAGTTCGGGGACTTAATGCACCATGAAACTGCTATGGAAGCACACTGACATATTGTTCTATGAAACAAAACAGTTCTTTTGGCTTAAAATACAGCAGTTTATTTTAACTCATTTGCTTCCAGAAATGTATAAATACGTTCTATTTCCTAATGCTTTACTGTCCAAAAAACGTATTTATACGTCTTTTGTGTTTTTGAAAATTTTTTTTATAAGAAGCATCAAGAGCTTCCGATCGATCTCCGAAACAAAAAACAGGCCTCAAAACCAATTTTAAAGCAATGAAACTGGCCACTGGAGGGCAGTAACGCATTTGGAAAGACCCCCAACCCGGTTCAAACAGTACAACTTTATTAGTGTCCGTTTTAGTAATTTAGCAAAGCCCTTCCGCAGGCTTGCTGCTCAGGTCCCCCGCACGCTCGAGTGTCCTGCACGGAAACGGGCACGGCCAAACCAGTTTCCCCCCAGGAACACAAGTTCCCCAGGCGAACGAGACAGTGGTCACCACAAAAAAAAGACCCAAAAAAATCCATCTTTACGAGACAGTCGGCAATGAGGGAAAAGTTTAACCGTTGTCGCAGCCACCAAACATCATCTCTCAGTTAGGTAAGAGTGAATAAATTGTTACTTTGCTATCAAAAGCTCTATTTGTCTGGTTGTTCATGTTATTTTGTAAAAGAAAAACATTATTCAGATGTTTGGAATGTAACTGAAGCAAAAAATAGCCGTGTTAAAGTCAAAGTTATGTTTGAAATTTTTGCGATTACAAAAAACTCATTTCCTCTGTTTTTTTCATAAGAAATTGGGAAATTGCTCTAACTAAGCTATTTTGTAATGCTGATTTCTAAAGAATGGAAAAAGATATGAGCTTACTTTTTTCTCCTGAAAGAAGAGAGTCTAATCTTTCTTTTGGTGGGTTCCATGTTCATATAGCAATAGAACAGAATTTTCTGTGAGCCTTGCAAAATCAGTCAAAATCCAGTAAAACGGCCAGGAACGAAGGGCCTTGCTCCGGTGAAAATGGCTGGGAGTGAATGAGTTAAAGAGGGGTGCAAAAGGAGAAACTGCTTTTTCAGCCTTGTCTGTGTTTTCCGCCATATACAGTATATAAAATAATTAAAAATGTATTAATTAATACAAGTATTAATCGTCTGATTAATTGATTTTAAAAAATCGTGAGTTGCAGCCCCAATACACACACACATATGGACAAAAATGCACAAAGGCCAATGGTCCAGCTTAGCAACAGCCTAATTACCGTAATTTTCGCACTATGAGCCACTACTTTTTTCCTTCATTTTGAATCCTGCGGCTTGTAGTCCAGTGCGGCCTATTTGTTGATTTATTTGGGTTAATAGGTCAGAAGTCATTAAGTTTCATACGGCAAATTATGTCTCTAACTCCATTTATTTCCAGCTGGGATCTTTTACATCCATCCAAAAGTGAGAAAATTTTCCGGATGACACTAATAGACATTTGCTATAAGCATTCATTAATGCTCATGACAGTGTCAGGACATAATTATGATTGTCTGATGACAGTCATCTGGTGTCATTGCAGGGAATGCCCTACAACCAGCAGATTGTGGCGGACCGCCACACCAAAATCAAAGCCGCCACGCCATGTGAATGAGATGCTTTTTATTTATTTAAATTTTTCTAAGGCCGTTTCAAACTAGCGGCAGCCGAGTGTGACGAGTTCGGCGGAAACCTAATGATTGTGTATTGTAATGTTTGTAACTATATGGGCCCCCTTAACACTAGAAGTCCCAGAGAATTCTGGTACTTCTACTAGTGCCAAACAATGTTCAATATGGCCTCTCCCCCGTAAAACCCAGAGGCGGCAAAAATGACCCAAGTGCTTTTGAATTGGCAAGTCGTTGTCGGACAGACAACAGCCGTTCATATGGAAATGCAACCACTAGACATACATTAACTTCAGACACAATGACCACAATCCATACTCCATGCCCCTGATTCAGTCCTTCTAAACTATGGACACAATTCCTGCTTTACACTCAATTTGCAGTTCTAAAACGCTTTTTTTTCTTCTTCAAAACAATGTAGACATTTGGGCCATTCTTTCTGTCGTTATGTGTGGCGTGTTTGACAATGTTTGACTGAATTTGTGCGGAATTTGCTCTATTTTCAGAGCGCCGGCATTCCGCGCCAACTTCGACAACGAGGGGCAGGTGTACTGACAGATATACGCAATTACGGCTGACGAAACTTTGATAAATGCACTTTTTTCAAGTTTTGCGAGCTCTGGGACACTCGAAAAATTACTCTCATACCTGTCCTTGCTAAGTTAATGGTACCTCGATGCAGGGGCGGACTGGGACTAAAAAGCAGCCCTGGACTTTGACTCAGCCCAGCCCACAAGAATCGCTATATGAAGGGAAACACAGACCCCCTAGGGAGGTCCGGGGGCATGCCTCCCGGGGATTTAAAAAAATATATATATTCTATTGTAAAATGCATCAATTTCATGAACTTTGAGAGAAAATGAAGAAAATGTGTCTAGACTGTGACTGTCTGACTTGGGATGCTCAAAGTACTGCAAGGCTGAACTGGAGTTGGATTCATTTTCTGTACTAGCTCTATGATCAACCTGAATAAACAAATGAAAGAATTTATTTTTCAAAGCAAGTTTTATGTATCCAATTGATTATAATACACCTCTTTATACCTCTGTCTATAAAATGACTTCATTGTTTATGCCATAATTCAGTGGTCTTCAAACTATTCCACATAGGGCCGCAGCGGGCACAGGATTTCATTCCAACAAAACAAGACAACACCTATGCACCAATCTGGTGTCTTAGAAGTGTAATCAGTTGATTGCAGTCAGGTGCTGCTTGTTTTAGCAGAAACTTCATTGGTTAAACTGTCGGTACTCGATCGGTTGAAACTGTCACACCTGGGTGTGGGTTGTCATGTCTTGGTATATTGTTGTCTCTTCCTGCTTTATTTTGAAGGCTCAACCTCCTGTTTCCATCACTCACCCTTCCTGCTGTCTCACCTGTCTCTGATTATGATTAGCTATTGTTCCCACCTGTGCTCCATTCCTCATGTGCTTAAATTGTTTGTCACTCCCTAGTCTTGTGCCAAAGTGTCTTCGCCCTTCGTTGCCACCAAAGCCAGTCCATAGCAAAAGATATTCTAAGTTGTAAGTTGTTCATAGCATTCTGCCATAGCTCTTTGTTATTGTGTGCCTTATGCATAGCCCTTTGTTGTAATTGTATACTCCAGTGCATTTTGCCTGGCTCCCTTGTGTCTCGTTTTTATTATTTTTGTTTCATAGCCCGTTATTTCCTCCTACTGGAGCGCCCTTAGTTTGTACTTGCCTCTGACCATTTTATGTTATTAAAAGAATGAATTCTGCATCTGAGTCCGCTCATCTTGTCTAAATGTGACAGAAACAAAAACCAGGCCCCACAGCGGCCCTTGAGGACTGGTTTGGAGACCCCTGCCATAATGAATCTTGCTATACAAATAATAAATTCCAATGAAAATACAATAAATATTTGAAGACAAATCCTGTAAACATAACCTTCATTGGAAAGTATTAACCAGAAAACAAAACAATATATAAATGATTAAAAATACACTGTATATCATATCAAACTAACTACCTAAACTTTTTAAAGCAAAACCATTCATTTTACTAACATTTTGTCATATTTCTTTTGAATTAATATTCCTGCTGCTGCGTGTGCATACGTTGTTTTACAGCTAAAATATTTTTTCTTAGGAGAGTGATAGTTGGACAAGCATACTGTAACTTGACACGACTGCAAACGGGTACATGGACTAGCTGGCACTAACCCTTTAATTGTCATTTATTTCATTTAAAATGAAATAAATTTCTTGGGGCAGCATTTAGTTACTATGCTCCTCACCTCTGGAACAAGTTACCTGAACCTCTGCATACCTGTTAAGTTGTAGAAATTGCAAATAGGGAGATTTCGGTTTGCTAACCCCGATGACGCGCGCGCGCGACAAAAGACAAAATGCAACCATTTTTTTTCAAGTTCATTTTGGTCACAACACATGTGTAAAAATTAACTACACTGTCAAAGAACCTCTTTTTGGTGGCATCAGAGATAGTCTTCAACTTGCTCCATGTATTGTCTGGCATCATGTGATACTGCTATGTTGCCTGTGTCATGCCAGTTCTCCTTGTTCCTGTAATCAACATCTAGGATATCCTCAGCTTTCCTGATCACATCCATTTGCACAAATTTGGACATCAGCTTCCTCAGCAGCCTCTTCATCTCATCAACCATCACTCCAATTAGGGTTTCGTCAGACTAAATCAGCAACATTAAAAACATTAATTACATCATTTAGAAAATTAATCATATTTGTTTTTAAAAGTATCTTTGTCATGGCAGTTTTTTTAATTGAATTGTAACCTAGAATTGAAACTTTATATTTTTTGTTTCAGCACAGTAATAATAATATAATGTAATAAAGTGTATAGTATACACTTTAGCTTTAGCATAATAGCGAATCTAAATGATTAAACTTCAAGTAAGTAACAATATGCTTTCTCACTTAAATTCATATATTGTGGGGGTAGGACCGCAGTGGTTTAATATTCCATGATGTTTGATCCACGAAAACAGAGTAAAGCAACGACTTCTTCCTCATCGTTCTCCCATCATTAGCTCTAATGCTATTAGCATTAGGCTAGTTAGCTATCGCTGGCAGGTAAGACTTACGGTAATTACGTTGACGAACGTCGTTTTTCCCGAATACTGGAGGCCGACCAGGGTCAGCTCCATCTCTTCCTTCCAAAATAAAGACTTGAACCAGTCTAAAAGCCAGTTTATTAGTGCCAGCATCTTGGGAAGTCGGTGGTGCTTCGCCTCTTCCCTCCCTGTCAGATGATTGGTCGGGCTTTTCCAGCTCTGAAGGGGAGTGAGGGCAGGGAAGTCGGAGACGGCCAGGCTATTCGTTGTTGGTCACTTTCCGAATTGGGCCGAATGGTATCGTTACAAAACGGTGGCAAACAAAAACGTAAAAAAAAAAAAAAAATTGACATTTTTGGAAAATCGGGAGATTTGGCTTTCTAATCGTGAGGCGTGAGCATTGGGGTCAAAATCGGGAGTCTCCCGACCAAATCGTGAAACTTAACAGGTCTGCCTCTGAAGTATGCTCAAACTGTTAGCTCTTTTAAATCAGGGCTAAAAACGCTTTTGTTTAGCACTGCATATCCATAACTGTCTATATATTTCAATCTACCTGCTTTCTATTCCTCTTGTGCTTATCTCCATTGCTGATTTCAATTATTATTAGGAGTAGTAGCTTTTGTTTTATTTTTTATTTTTGTTTTATTTGTATTTATTTTTATTCTGTGATTAAGTGCGATCTTTTGTCTTGGTTTTTACGTTGTATTGATTTAAATGTGATTTTTATGATCTTCATGTGATGTAAAGCACTTTGAATTGCCTCGTGTTGAATTGTGCTATATAAATAAATTTGCCTTGCCTTGCCTAAAGTCTAGCTACCTGGTGGATAACAATTGCCAGTATACCGAGCAAGTAACCCTCTTCATCCCTACTTCCTTGCCCTTCGCTTGTCTTGTCAGCTTATCATTACCCCCTCCCTTCTTTTCTCTCTCCCTGCACCAGCTGCACGTCAGAGCAGCTGCCGCTCACACTCTCACCATCGCCAGGGGCTGGGCTGTTTTACCCGACGTGGCCATTGCAGCCAGACTGCTGCTTGCGAAAGTATTTGTCAACTTATGACATTTTAATGCTTCGCTCTCCAGTTTCTTTAATTTTTTCTAACTAACGTTCTCTGTGCCACTCTTCTCTTTTTTTTTTTTTTTTTTTTTTTTGCCACCACCATCCACATTGTGCATTAACGCTCGTCACTATTTTGCTTCCACAAGGAACCAATGAAGGCTACTCTGTGTGTTCTTCGTTTTTCTATTAGATTGGCGGTGAAAAGCCAGGCGCATTGCTGCCACCTGTCGGATTGGATGCGAACTGTAGATAATCAGAGGATGGGGGGAAAAACAGTGATGTATAATGAATGGCGGCCACTGGCCGTCCAGGGCACCGGCCGTTCTGTGATCCTCCAGAAGCCACAGATTACCAGTCTGCCCCTGCCTCGATGTGCGTTTGTGTGGAAATTTAGTTCACGAACAACGAAAAAAAACTATTCACCGAATCTAGCAAAACTCTTTACACGGCTATTAGAACCCACCCCCCCCTCCTATTCCTTCAAATGGCTCTGTTGACAGAAGGACTGTTATTGTTGTTGTAATATAGTACTTATAAGGGCCAAATAAAAGGAAAAAGAAGGACAACGACGGAGGTCTGCAACCCGCGGCTCTAGGACCACGTGCGGCTCTTTAGCGCTGCTCCGGAGCTTTTTTTTTTATTTTGAAAATGGAAAAAGATGGGAGAGGGAAATATATTTTTTGTTTTAAGAAGACTTCTAGGAGGACAAACATGACACACACATTCTTTCAATTCATTAATATTGTAATGAAGTTAAACTTGTGGTGGCATCGTACAACAGAGTAGTCACGTGGTGCCTCATTCTCTATAGCAGTGGTCTCCAAACTATTCCACATAGAGCCACAGTGGGTGCAGGATTACATTCCAACAAAACAATGAAATGAAATTTTTTTTTAAATTCCCCGTGGCAAGACATGGTGAGGCTGTCCGACTCCGATGCAGCCCACATCCACAGCTTCAAAAAATCCTAGGGGAGACACTGCATTGTCAATTAAAGTGTTACCAAATACCATAACTCGCAATTAATGAAACAACTGGAACAGTAATTGAGGAAATGATTAGCACAGAACAGGAATTTTGAATGTTATTTATATCTGTAGAGCTCCAATGCATGCTAGGAGGCATGTTGGACAACAACAACGTTGACAGCAGGTGACAGCAGAGGTAGACTGTCTCCCTCACGGGAGCAGTGAAAGCCAAATTGAGCTTCTTCACAGGCACTTTACGCCTACATTCTGTTGCATTTCTCATCTTTAACACAAGATGAAGTGAGTCACTTAATCGGTGCTTCTACATGATTTCAAGAGTCCAACCGTGACAAAAGTGTTGTAAACAATGTGGGAAATTTCACTTTTTATTTTTTATTCAAATGAACATAAAATCATCCAATGTGATTTATGTGATGATCAATTGAGCTTCAGTAGTGTAATCTACATTTACATATTAGGGTTATGACAGTGTTGTCACAGATTACCTAAAAAAGTAAATTAATTACCGATTACTGATTACACCTCAAAAAAGTAATCTAGTTACTTTACTGATTACTTTATCATCAAAGTAACTTATCACTTTTTACCAATTTTTGCTCCTTTTGCTGCCTCAACATAAAAATAACAAACATTTCATCACATGTAATTGAGTTTTTCACATAAGGCTTAATCTTTGAGTTAGCGGGGGTTTAATTAGTCGATGGAGTTGATTTCAACCATTATTGACTCACCCTAGCTTAGCCATTCTGGAACCCTAAAACTAACAAATTACAGACACACTGCACGAAATTTGTTTCAATAAACTCCAACGACTAATTAAACCCCCGCTAACTCCAAGATTAAGCCTACTGTCAAATATTCTGAACATACCCTTTGAAATAAAGACCGAGTCCGTAAAATGTTGTTTATAAAAGTTGTAAAGCAATATAACAAAAAAAAAAACAAATATAACAAAAATCCTACAACGTACAGTTTTCATAATGGGTCAAAATCATTTTACAAACAGATCATGTGACTAGCACCTTGGAGACTATCCTTTGCTTTGCTTAGCCCAAACTACATCAGAGGAGGCAAGATGGATATTTAGAATTTCTTTAAACCTAAGGTTTCAAACGCTACCAACAACAACTTGAACAGTTGATTGAACTCAAACAGTGTCAAAATGTTTATATATATATACAGTATTGGCCAAAAGTTTGGAGATACCTCAAAGGTGGACACTGAAGAATGTAGAATACAAAACCTGTTTTCAGTTATTTCACTTTTTTTTTGCCATTCCACATGTTCGTTCATAGTTTTGATGTCTTCAGTGAGAATTTACAATAGTAGTGAAAATATATAAAACGCAAAAATGATGAAGCGTGCCCAAACGTTTGACTTTCGTTTCAGTCATCAACATGCTTCTCCCCTGTCAAGTTCAAAAATAGATCCTTAGGTGGACATTCGTAAAATTACCCAAAAATAAGGCGAGAAGACACGGTTTCTTGGCCAAGGAGAGCAAAGGAGGAACTAGACTGTATAGTCACCAAAATTGATCTCAGGAAAAAACCCTCCTTGGTATTTTTATTTAGGGGTTTGCCGCCCTGAGGGAGGGGGAAGCAAGCTGGAGACACCCATGTGATTGGATATGTGTGAGCATGTAGGTGGAACTAAGTAAGTACACGTATATAAGCAAAGGCTCATGTAAACAATGGTCAAAATGACCCAGACACTTCAGTTATGCAACACTGCAGCCATGGAAGATGTCCTCGGATGGAAAATTGTCCTCGAAGGTCTAGACGAAAGTCCAGACGCCAGGTGCTGAAGATGTCTCGGAAGGTCTAGTTACACAATGATGCGGCCATGAAGCAAGGCAGTTGTCATCCCGGCCCTCTTTTAGTCTTTGTAACACTTATGCATTATACTACAACCTAGTATAGCAAGCAATAATCATTTACTGGTTATAGTAATCATTTACTGGTTATATCAATAAGAAAAATATTATTATGCAATTGTTAGGGCTCCTTGATTACAGGCTGGAGACCAGACGGGGGGAAGCGACGACAGCTGCGAGCCATTAACATCAGCCGCCTACAAAAGCCTGATCGTCGTTGCCACTCGTCGCCAGACCAACTCTTTCGGCATTCCCGTCAGTCACGTCCAGCACTCAGGTATTTACCGACATATATACTCCCGGCCAGGGGCGGACTGGGACTAAAAAGCAGCCCTGGACTTTGACTCAGCCCAGCCCATAAGAATCGCTATACGAAGGGAAACACAGACCCCATAGGGGGGTCCGGGAACATGCCCCTCCCGGGAGAATTTTTTTTTTTTTTTACATTTTATTGTAAAATGCACCAATTTCGTGCACTTTGAGAGAAAAATGAAGAAAATGTGTCTAGACTGTGACTGTCTGACTACGGGCGCTCAAAGTACTGCAAGGCTGAACTGGAGTTGGATTCATTTTCTGTACTAGCTCTATGATCAACCTGAATAAACAAATGAAAGAATTTATTTTTCAAAGCAAGTTTTACGTATCCAATTGATTATAATATATCTCTATAGATCTCTGTCTATAAAATGACTTCATTGTTTATGCCATAATTCAGTGGTCTCCAAACTATTCCACATAGGGCTGCGGCGGGCGCAGGATTTCATTCCAACAAAACAAGACAAAACCTCTGCACCAATCTGGTGTCTTACAAGTGTAATCAGTTGATTGCAGTCAGGTGCTGCTTGTTTTAGCAGAAACTTCATTGGTTAAACTGTCGGTACTCGATCGGTTAAAACAAAAACCAGGCCCCACAGCGGCCCTTGAGGACCGGTTTGGAGACCCCTGCCATAATTAATCTTGCCATACAAATAATAAATTTCAATGAAAATACAATACACATTTCAAGACAAATCCTGTATACATAAACTTCATTGGCAAGTATTAACCAGAAAACAAAATGATATATAAATGATTAATAATGTATATAACATCAATTTAACTACCTAAACTTTAAAGTAAAACCATTCATTTTATTAATATTTTGTTATATTTCTTCTGAATTAATATTGCTATGCTGCGTGTGCATACATTGTTTTACGGCTAAAATATTTTTTCTTAGGAGAGGGATAGTAGGACTAGCATACTGTAACTTGACACGATTGCAAACGGGTACATCGACTAGCTGGCACTAACCCTTTAATTGTCATTTATTTGATTTAAAATGTAGCTACCTGATGGATAACAATTGCCAGTTTACAGAGCAAGTAACCCTCTTCATCCCAATTTACTTGCCCTGCGCTTGTCTGGGGAACTTCCAACAGTTTATCGTTGCCCCCTCCCTCTTCTTTTCTCTCTCCCAGCACCGTCTGCACGTCAGAGCGGCTGCAGCTCCCTCTCACCATCGCCGGGAGCTGAGCTGTTGTTACCCGACGTGGCCGTTGCAGCCAGACTGCTGCTTGCGAAAATATTTGTCGATTTATGACATTTTAATGCTTCACTCTCCAGTTTCTTTAATTTTTTCTCTCTAACCTTCTCCGCGCCACCCTGCTCTTTTCAGTTTTTTTGCCACCACCATCCATATTGTGCCAGGCCCGGATCTAGGATTACCCACCAGAGTGGGCACTAAGAAATCTTGAGGGGGCACCCCAATGCAGGCTTTTTTTTACCCTCTGTATTTCTCCGGGCTTGGGACTGGCACAAGTAGGACACTGGCTTGTGTCACATTGAGGCTGCATTAATTTTTGGGGGGTTTATTTGTTTTTTTTCATTCATCTATCTACTTATTCTCGCGGTCAGCTTAATGTCACAATGACGTCATCTCGCATAGCAAAGTGTCGCCATTTTGAGATGGGGGCACACACAGGTAAACATCCGTAGACAAACGTCTGAAATTCATATATTTCAGCTGTGTTTTGCGTCTTTTTTTCATAAAGACGTCTTAAACATGACTTATTATTATCACGAGTCACTGCCGACAGACGCGAGGAGGCGATGCAACTTAAAATAAGCGTGTATTGGCCTGCAAATCTGCCCGTACAAAGTCGCAGCTGATAGCTGGATAAACAATCCAAAGGAATTGCCTGCAGTGGAGTTCGGAAACATCTACAACTACCTAATAAAGTCACCCAGTAAGTTGACCTTCATCAATTACGTGGAATATGTACTGTGTGGAACTAAGAAAACTGGTAGTATATACGGAGTGATTATTTCTGCCGTAACCGGTAATTCGCCTCCAAGCATTACTGTATTTATGCAAAATAACCAATTCCCACCAGGCCAATAATATACCGATTGACCGATCAGAGCAGCAGTCGGCTGCAAATGTAATTGTGCCTGGATTTAGGTTCCCACTGGCGAGAATGGTCCACGGAACAGTCTTCTTTTACTGTTCCTCGATTAATTGCTTCATCCATTTGCTTGTCCTTTTTTTCTCACGAGGAAGAATGAAGAATTTCAAATGCGGCTCCAAACTCTTCCTTGTGTTACAACCCGCAACACGGCAACTTTTAGTCATTCCGACGGGAAAAAAAAGACCGCAAATAAGACAAAAGTTCAACGCGTTTGTACTACAATGCAGGACAGAGCAACTGCTTGTGACTCGTGTTTTTGCCCCCATATCAATATGGCGACGCTTTGTTGTGGCTGGTGACGTCATTAATGCCCGGATGTCCGACTGCGAGAATGTGTCTGGAGGAGTGAGAGGAAGCGCGCGGATAACAAACGAGGTTGGAAAAACAGCTTGTTTTGGTGAATGCTTGTTCGATGTGTGTGAGGATTTGGGGGTCGGTGAAAACATTGCCGGCTGAATATAATTGACCTAATCCTCCGGTCAGAGAAGATGCAGCAACTTCAGTTGGTTTGATGAAATTAAATTACAGTTTTTTCATTCCTTTGAGCCGTTTAAATGCATTTGGACATTAATTTGAAAGTGTGTGGTTTGTGTATCAAAAAGAAATAAAGAAAAACATCAATAAACGTATTATAGTGAAATAACATGTACAATTCACAATAAAATGAATTGAATGAATTCCAGCCTAAACCGAACTAGGCGTTATCCAAAAAATGACCACTAGATGTCCACATTGGACAAGCAATTAACCATCAATAATAAATGGCAATTCCCACAAACAAGAGGGCTGCTATAGCTGCAAGCTAAGCACTAGGTAGCTAAATGAATCAGAAAACTACCATCACAATGGACAACGATCTCAAATCTGAACATTGAATGGGATTAATTTCGGGATGTACCCTTAGCGATCCAATACAGTGCAACTTGTACATATATTATCACGCTCTAGGCGCTACGTTAGCAATAGAATGCTACGAGCGGAGCTAACGTGCTACGAACTACAAACAATAATAAAGAGTACTGATATAAGCACAAGCATCACATATATGATTGCAGTATATATGGAGAACATTATAACTTACTTATCGGCCGAGGACGAACTTTTTTTCCTCAACCGCGGTCTTTTTAGAATACTCTGCGCATGTGCAACAACGCAGTTGTCCCAAAGCGAGGCAGTTCGCTGTCCAGCCCTCACAGCAGGGAATTCACAACAGCGTGGTTGCGGCCAACAGTAACCGTTAATTGTGCAATAAAAAAGTAGGTGAGACCAACTCTCCGTGCGTTCTCTATATCCAATGTGACGCTACAGTAGATATTCCCGACATTTTTATTGGGTGGGCACGACTCACGTCTGGGTGGGCCGTGCCCACCCTGGCCCACCCATACATCCGGCCCCGTATTGTGCATTAACACTCGTTGCTATTTTGCTTCCACAAGGAAGGAACCAATGAAGGCTACTCTGTGCTTTCGTCGTTCCTAGTCTATCAGATTGGCGGTGAAAAACCAGGCGCATTGCTGCCACCTGTCGGATTGGATGCGAACTGTAGATAATCAGAGGATAGGGGGGATAAAAACAGTGATGCATAATGAATGGCGGCCGCCGGCCGTCCAGGGCACCGGCCGTTCTGTGATCCTCCAGAACCCACAGATTACCAGTCCGCCCCTGCTCCCGGCTAATCTGACCTTTGTTCCGTCCCAGGATTCCTCGTGCCTGCTCCCTGACCTGTACCGTTGCCTGATATCACGTCTACGCCTGCCAGCGATCACACGACGTGCACGTGTGCTACAACGACCCTCGACGCGCCGCTGAAAATAAACCTTGTAAAATAATAACGGAATTTTCCCTTGTCTGCTTTGGGGTCCGATTCCCAGCGCTCCCTAACAGTTTGGTCTGGCCACGTGGACCCCGCGGACATGGATCAGAGTTCCACTTCCCCGTCGTTCCCCGCCGTGGACCGTCACGTGCAAGCCCTCGAGTACCTTTTCCAAAAGGTAGGAGAAATCTCTCTGGCTATTCAGTCTATCCAAACGCAGTTTACGCCACTCCCCGAGCGACCGACATCGTCACCCCGCCGAGGCTTCGTCTCCTCCCCGCCGACGCCACGCGAGCCACACGTGCCCCCCCCTGCTCCCTACGATGGCGACTTGGGCTCTTGTCGTGCCTTTTTAGTGCAGTGCGCTCTCGTATTCGATCAACAGCCGCATACATACAGTAGCGAACGGGCCAAGATCGCTTACCTGATCGGGTGCCTTCGTGGGAGAGCCCTGAGCTGGGCGGCAGCCTTGTACGAGAAGGGCTCAGCGGCGTGCGCCTCGTATGCCGATTTCACAGCGGAGATGCGCAAAGTTTTCGATCACCCAGTCCGTGGTAAGGAAGCCGCCAAACGCATAATGTCCATCCGTCAGGGGGAACGCAGCGTCGCAGAGTTCTCCGTGGAATTCCGCACGCTTGCGGCGGAGAGTAATTTCAACGACGCCGCGCTACAAGAGGTCTTCACCAGCGCTCTCAGCGAATCCCTCAAAGACGAGCTAGCTTCCAGGGACGAGCCAGGTAATCTCGACCATCTTATTAATCTTTCGATTAATATCGATAATCGACTCCTCGAAAGACGACGTCAACGCCGCGAGCTGCAGTCTTCCCCTTTTCACCGTCCTCCTTCCTCAATTATGGCCCCTCCTCCGGGGTTTTCTACACATGCCATTGCCTCTACTCTGCCCTCTGCTGGGAACCCGGAGCCCGTGCAGCTTGGACGAGCCAGGATCTCTGTGGAGGAACGCACACGTAGGCTCACTACCCAGTTATGCCTTTACTGTGGCCAGGAGGGGCATTTTCTGCGCCAATGTCCGGTACGTCCAAGCTCATCTGTAAGTGAGGAAATATTGGTGAGTCACGCGTCCAATAAATCTTCAGCTCGGCTCCAGCTCTCAGCCACTCTTTCATGGAAGGATCAGACCCGCATGGTGATGGCCTTGGTTGATTGTGGAGCTGATGAGAGCTTTATTGATCGCAGGTTGGCAGCTCAGCTGGGTGTTGGAACCCGCTCATTACAGTTTCCCTTGAGAACCACTGCACTCAATGGACAGGTTCTGTTTAGTGTGGAGGAGCAGACGGAGCCTCTCCACCTGCTCCTTTCTGGAAATCACCGAGAGATAATCAGTCTGTTTGTCATAGATTGTCCTCGCACTCCATTGGTCCTGGGGCTACCCTGGCTCAAGAAGCACAACCCTGCGGTGGATTGGACCCAGCCCAAGCTCACTTCGTGGAGTGACCACTGTCACCATAATTGTTTAAAAGCGGCCTTGGTTCCTGCCTATCCTGTCCGGGACTCAGTCCAGCCTGATCTGTCTTCGGTCCCGGTTTGCTACCACGACCTTGGGCTCGTTTTCAGTAAGGACCGTGCGGCAGCTCTGCCCCCCCCACCGCCCATATGACTGTGCCATAGACCTCCTTCCGGGTGCCGCCCTTCCTAAAGGGCGCATTTATAAGATCTCTGAACCTGAGAGGGAGGCGCTGCAGTCGTACATCACAGAGTCCTTGGCTACAGGTATAATCCGTCCATCCTCCTCCCCTGTTGGTGCCGGCCTTTTCTTTGTGGGGAAAAAGGAGGGCACATTGAGGCCAATCATAGATTTCCGTGGTCTTAACAAGATCACAATTAAGAATACATACCCACTCCCCTTGATGGACTCTGCGTTCACACCCCTCCATGGCGCACGTATTTTCACCAAGCTAGACCTATGCAGCGCCTATCATCTGGTCCGTGTCAGGGAGGGAGATGAGTGGAAGACCGCGTTCAACACTCCCCTAGGCCATTTTGAATATCTTGTCATGCCTTTTGGACTCTCAAATGCCCCCGCGGTTTTCCAGAACCTGGTCAACGACGTGCTGAGTGACATGATCAACAGGTTTGTTTTCGTTTATCTTGATGACATCCTGATTTTCTCCCCTAACCCCACAGAGCATGAGCAGCATGTGCGCCAGGTTCTCCAAAGACTCCTGGAAAACCGGCTGTACGTAAAGGCTGAGAAGTGCGAGTTCCACATCTCCGAGACCTCTTTCCTCGGCTACGTCATTGCCAAGGGCGAACTCCGCATGGACCCTGGTAAGCTAACCGCTGTGGTAGAGTGGCCACGGCCCACCGATCGGAAGCAACTCCGGCGTTTCCTTGGGTTCGCAAACTTTTATCGGAGGTTAATCAGAAACTACAGCAAAGTCGCAGCTCCACTTTCGGCCCTCACATTGACTGCTTCACAGTTTCGCTGGTCTGACTCCGCTGATGCTGTCTTCAAGGACCTAAAACGGCGCTTTACTTCTGCCCCTGTGCTGGCTCACCCCGATCTTTCGTTACAGTTCATTGTGGAAGTAGATGCCTCTGAAGTGGGGGTGGGGGCAGTACTATCCCAACGGCAAGCTAGAGACGGAAAGGTGCACCCATGTGCGTTCTTCTCCCATAGGCTCTCCCCAGCCGAACAAAATTATGGCATCGGGGACCGCAAACTGTTGGCTGTGAAACTTGCCTTGGAGGAGTGGCGCCATCTGTTGGAGGGCGCTCGCCAGCCATTCATAGTTTTGACCGACCACAAGAACCTGGAGTATCTAAGATCCTCTAAGAGACTCAATCCACGTCAAGCCAGGTGGGCCATGTTTTTTGAACGCTTTAATTTCTCTCTTTCCTACATCCCAGGGTCACGGAATATTAAGCCTGATGCCCTGTCCCGCCAGTTCCTGCCCGGCAAAACTAAAGAGGAACCGGCTCCCATACTCCCTTCCACTTGTTTTCTCGCATCAGTGGAATGGGAAATAGAGTCAAAGGTCAAGGAGGCCCTTGGTGAACATCCTGACCCCCGGGAGGGCCCCCAGAGCGACTTGTTTGTTCCTGAATCCGTCCGTCCGCAGGTGCTAGAGTGGGCCCATTCATCCCGTCTGTTCTGCCACCCAGGTATCCGCAGAACCCTGGCCGTGCTGCGCCAACGGTTCTGGTGGGCCACCATGCTGGAGGACACTCGGTCTTTTGTCATGGCTTGCCACATCTGCGCCCGCGGTAAGAACTCTACCAAAGCCAGCGCTGGGCTGCTCCGCCCCCTTCCTATCCCTGGTCGCCCGTGGTCCCATATCGCCCTGGACTTTGTCTCCGGCCTGCCCCCATCCAGAGGAAACACGATCATACTCACCGTGGTGGACAGGTTTTCTAAGGGGGCCCGCTTTATCCCACTTCGCAAACTCCCGACAGCAAAGGAGACCGGAGAGCTGCTGGTCCAACACGTCTTCCGCCTGCACGGCATACCATCCGACATTGTATCGGATAGGGGTCCGCAATTCACCTCCCAGGTATGGAAAGCCTTCTGCGCAGCCCTGGACGTTGGTGTGAGTCTCTCCTCAGGTTACCACCCCCAAACCAACGGCCAGTGCGAACGCACAAATCAGCAGCTGGAAGCGGCGCGGCCCTCCGCTGTGTGGCGCAGTCATGTCCCAACACTTGGAGTGACCATCTTCCCTGGGTTGAATATGCCCATAACACCTTGCCGAATGCCTCCTCAGGTATGTCCCCCTTCCAGTGCTCACTGGGCTATCAACACCCTTTGTTCCCTTCCCATGAGCAGGACATTGCGGTGCCCTCAGTGCAAAGGCACATCAGCTGGTGCAATAACGTTTGGAAAAGAGCGCGTGCTGCACTTATCCGCTCTTCTGAGAGTTCCCAGACCCAATCCAACCGTCGCCGTGCACCAGCACCGGTCTACTCTGTGGGTCAGAGGGTATGGCTCTCCTCCAAGCATCTGCCACTAAGGGTTGACTCCAGGAAACTGGCTCCACGTTTCGTCGGCCCCTATGAAATAGAGAAGGTGGTGAATCCTTGCTCAGTCCGCCTCAAGCTCCCAAGGTCTCTCCGTGTCCACCCCACCTTCCATGTTTCCCAGATCAAGCCAGTCTCGTTAAGCCCGTTGTCCCCCCCGGTGCCGACTCCTCCTCCTCCATTGTCAATTGACGGGCACCCAGCTTTCAAAGTGAGGCGGCTCTTGGACGTCCGCTGCCGTGGCCGTGGGTTGCAGTATCTGGTCGACTGGGAGGGCTATGGTCCTGAAGAGCGGAGCTGGATCCCTGCCAGGCAGGTGTTGTGCAAGTCCCTGATTCGCGAGTTCCATCGTGCCAATCCCGGTCGCCTGTCTCGGACGCCTGGTGGCGCCCGTGGGGGGGGGGGGGGGGTACTGTTAGGGCTCCTTGATTACAGGCTGGAGACCAGACGGGGGGAAGCGACGACAGCTGCGAGCCATTAACATCAGCCGCCTACAAAAGCCTGATCGTCGTTGCCACTCGTCGCCAGACCAACTTTTTCGGCATTCCCGTCAGTCAGGTATTTACCGACATATATACTCCCGGCTAATCTGACCTTTGTTCCGTCCCAGGATTCCTCGTGCCTGCTCCCTGACCTGTACAGTTGCCTGATATCACGTCTACGCCTGCCAGCGATCACACGACGTGCACGTGTGCTACAACGACCCTCGACGCGCCGCTGTAAATAAACCTTGTAAAATAATAACGGAATTTTCCCTTGTCTGCTTTGGGGTCCGATTCCCAGCGCTCCCTAACAGCAATAGTATTATGCATGTATTAGGTATGTATGAGCACAAGCAGATATTCAATCAATCAAGCAAATATTCAATCAAGCCTCGATAATTAACTCAACATCCGCCTAGTCCCACAAATGTAAAACTCTGCCTATGATTACAAACTCTTAACTACACTGTAAAATATTAAAAGTTGACTTTACTAAAAAAATATATGCAAACTTGCTGCCTTAAAAAAAATAATTTATGTTGACTTAGATGAATTAGATTTGATTAACTTAATTATTGTGAGTTGGCAGTACTCAAATTAACTTTAAAAAATTGGATTATAGTCACTTGTTTATTTTGAGTTGGCAGTACTCAAACTAACTTAAATAACTGGATTACAGTAACTTGTTTATTTTGAGTGTACAGTACTCCCATCATATTCAGGTCAACTTAATTTTCTTGACCTAAAAGAATTCCACAATAGAAATTACATCTGCACATACTAATTTCATTAAAAACACATTATCTAACAGTAATGACCCCCAAAACACAATAAATGGAGAACACTCATTGGATTAATTCAATGGAATTAAAATTTACTTTAAAATGCTCAAAAGTGCATTTAATGGGAGACACTGGCTCCTGGCAGGCTGAACGGTGTTTGGTTAATGCTCAGTATCAATGAACAATCAGTGGATTAATTATAAACCCACTTTTGCAAACATTTTGCACCTCATACAAAGTATAAGTACCTAAAATAACCTTTTGCTACAGAAATTACTGAATAATACCTGAACTGCATCAATGTCCACTCCTATCCTGTAATTTCCAAAGACTAACAGGCGAGATCCTATTATCATAATTTCAGGACATTAACTCAGCATTGAAGACATGGCGTCAAACTAGTTTCCCATTACAACATGAGCTTGAGCTCTGGTAAAGCTAACAGTTCTGATTTCTCCAACAATATTAATGATCAAAACTGGAACTACAATCAACATTGTGCCATGGTTTAAACTGCGCAGCAGTGATAAAATAAACAAAAATACAGAACTCTTTTTAAAACACACAACTCAGTTCAAATTCAAATTTCACTTTAACACCTGATACAGTAAACAAGATACTTTGTTTTTTTCACATCACTAAAAGAGTAAATGCAAAACGTGTACTGGAGTTATACACCTGAGAAACCTAAAATCTTACCAAGAATATGTGTCTTATTTTTATTCAAATTCTAATTTCATATTAAGCTTTTTCCTCTTAAAAAAAAAAAAAAAAGTAATTTCTATTCAAAAATATGTCATTAGTATATATATATATATATTTTTTTTTTTTCAATCAAAGAAAAAGTCATGTCAATCAAAAAAATTTGTTTGAATGCAAAAATAAATTTGTAAGTCAAAAAATATGTTTGAAAACTATTTTTCTTTGATTGAAAAAAAATTTTTTTTTTATTTAATTCTTTTTTTTTTTTTTTTAATTGAAACAACTTTTTTGATTGATGTAATTCTGCGTTTGGACCACATTTTGGCTAGGACATTTGTGTCTTTATTATTCAATCAAAAAATAAGTTGCTTCAAACAAAAAATGTATATTTTCAAAAGAAAATTACTTCAATAAAAAACATTTAAAAAAACAATTGTAGAAAAAAGGTTTGAATGTGAGAAAATATTTGAGACTCAGAAATTTACACTTTATTTTTCATTGAAACTGTTTTCTTTGATTGAAGCAATCATTTTTGTTTTTGAAAAAAAAAAAAAAAAACTTTTGCAAAAATATTTTTTTGAAAAAATATATATATATATTTTTTAATTTTTATTTTTTAATTGACGTGTCACTTTTTTTTTGAAAAGCAAAAAGATTTAAACTTTTTTTTTTTTTTTTAAGGTGGAAAAAGTTTTGAAGGCACTTTTTTTTCGGTTGAATCATTTAGACACGAGATCCAACTTCAACGCTACTTCTGACATGTTTGAGTGGCAGGTGATTACGCCAATGGCATAAAAGCAGGAAGCAAAAATAATGGCCACCAGGGCTCCATCCAGCCATCGGACTCTGCTCGAGTCCAAGCCGAAAATAGGGCACCGGTACGGGGGTGTGACATCGGCATCTCACCGGTGTGCCGGCGATGGTACGGTGCCCTGTTGCGGCACACTGGCGGACCCCGATATCACCACCCCGGCGCGGAGGCCGGCTGTTGAGTAGACGGCCCGCGACTGACACGATACTCATTCAAAGCTGAAGCCACGGGGCTCCCGGCGCGGGCTACTGGGCAGGCTAGTGTCGGGCCACTCGTCGGCCACTCCCATACCGGCGCGTCGCGACACTGCGGTTGGACCCCGATTGCCAACCGTCACGTCAGGGCAGTGGGTGAAGTTCCCCTCTTGAATCACATTAAGCAGCAGCGCACCATACCATCGCGGGCACTCCGGTGAGATGCCGATGTCACCCCCCCGTACCGGTGCCCTATTTTTGTCTTGGACTCGAGCAGAGTCCGATGGCTCGATGGAGCCCTGGTGGCCATTAGTCATTCTTTTATGCCATTGGTGTAGTCACCTGCCACTCAAACATGTAGCGTTGAAGTCGTATCTTTGTGTCAAAATGATTCAATCGAAAAAAAGTGCCTTCAAAACTTTTTCCACTTCAAAAAGAAAAAAAGAAATGCGTTCAAAACTTTTTCCACTTTAAAAAGTTTTAAACTTTTTCCTTTTAAAAAAAGTGACACGTCAATAAAAAATATATATATTTAAAAATATATATATTTTCAAAAAAATATATTTTTGCAAAAGGTTCTTTTTCTTTGATTAAAAATAAGTTTTTTTTGATTAAAGCAACTTTTATTGGGATTGAATGATTTAGACACAAATGTCCTACCCACACTATGGCTCAAACACATTTCACATTTCTTTGCTTTTGTGTGCAGTGAAGGTCGAATAAATACTGCTCTGAAAGTTAGTCTTGATATGGGCAAGTAACCATTTGCCTCAGCTTAAGATGTCCTCGCAAATGGGTAAAGAAGTCTGCTTCTGAGCAGGGCTCCACAAAGTTGCACAACTGACGGTCGAATGCAGTTTCTCCACTTTTGCCTGCATCTTTTTGAGAGTGCCATGTCGATAGGTGTACTTTGAGTGCATTAAAAGATTTAAATGTGCAGAGGCAGTCCTTATGAAGACATGGGAGTAGGGATGTCCGAGTGTGGTATCCATGTTTTAAGCGGTAATGCTTAAGCAAGTAGGCTCTTTTCAGCAGAAAATGTGCAGTACTTGCAAGTCCACTGCATTAGAGAATACTGCTTTGGTTGACCTGAAAAGACACGATAATTTCAGCATTGAGAACTTGTTAGAAAAAAAAAAGTTACATTTTTTCTTAACAGTCACAAATTAAAATGTCCAATTATTTTTAATCACAAATTAAAATCTGCAATAAATTATTTTAATATTCACAAACTAAAATGTTTATAATGAGTTATTTTTAAATTAACGTAAATGATTATTTTTGAACATTCAAATTGAGATGTACAATTAATTTCTTAATCCATCTGTAAAAACATTAATGCATGTTTGTTATCCCAACCCATGAAACAAATACAAATATTAAATGATTCATTGATCAGTGTATGAAACATACCTGTAATTGCTGAGACTGAGGTATGTGTGGACTTTTGACCATTTGCTTCAGCCTGATTGGGGGATGGTGAAAAAGAACACAAAATTAAGGCAACAATTTCAAAATATAGGCGCATAAATGACCAACCTTAAACACACCAGGTTGTTATAGCGTCGAGTGTGATCTCTGCACTCTTTCTATCTGTATTCCTATATTAGGTTAGACCAAAGTTAAAGTGGTGAAATAACAGGGGCAAATGTGATCTAGTCCTCTGATTTTTGCGATTAATGCATTTTAAAACAATTTCAAATTATCAGTGCAGTTTGATCAAACATGGAGGGGGAGCACTGCACATGAAGAAAAGCAAATGGAAGGGCAGATGACAAACACTCTAAAGCAGGGGTCCCCAAACCTTTTCCTGTGAAGGCCACATGACTTTTCCCTTCTCTGATGAGGGGCCGGGTCAGTTTGTAACAGAAAAAGTGTGACGATTGCAGCAGTGCCTAAATGTAAAAAATTTTTGTTTTTCAGAAAGCCATAATTAAATAACCCTTTCTGAATTCTTCTTGGAACAAAGTAAAATAAAAATAATTATAACATAATACAATATCATATAATAATGAATAATAATAACACAATTAATTAAATAGATAATAACCAAATAACCCTGTCTGGGTTCTTCACAGAAAAAAGCCAGGAAATAATAACACTATTGGGGGGGGTTCAGAGCTGGCCGGACAAATTGTGGAGGCGGGCCGTATCCGGCCGGCCCGCGGGCCGTAGTTTGGGGACCCCTGCTCCAGCGCAAGAACCGATTACGTTGGCGCACATAAAGTCTGACTGTGCATTTAGCTCTTACCTGAGCCGAAATAGACAGGCTGAAGCTGACTTAATTCTAGCACTAACTCTGTAAATAAATCACTTTATAGACATTTCTAACATTTTTACGTGAGAAAGTAGCCGTTTAGATCTACAACGTGCATATTCGGCGCTACTCAAGCTAGCCGTAGTGATTAAGGCACTTCCTGTTAGTTTCACAAAATAAAACACCCGCTAACGATAGAATTAGTGTTTTTATTTTTAAAACAGGAAGCGAACCTCCCCTCGGTCTAGCTAACTTAAAACCGCTGGGTAACTGTTTTAAATCGGTTTTAAAAACCTCTCCCATCGCCTAAAAACGTTACGAGCCCCGTCTGTCAAGAATTTAAAACGGCGGCATAAAATGGGAGTCTACCATAAACTGTAGTCTACATTTGTTTCTGAAAATGATGAGGTTACTGTCACGGTCATATAGCATGCTTGCTGGCGGTGATATTTGATGTAATTGACACTTCTCCTCCCTGGCAGCACACAGGCTACTACACTACAACAAGACAAATCGACGGTTTACAAAAGAGTAAAATATTTACTTACCAAATCAGTGTGCTGAGGACAAGTAAACCCACAATGGCGAAAATAACTGAGAAAGGTGTTGGAAAGAGCGCGAAAGTGGGCAGGGCAGATCTGCGCATGTCTTATAGAACGCCCAAAGAACACTGGGTACAAGAAATTATTTTTTCTACTTTGACTTAACTGGGATATATCAAGTTAAGCAAGTTCTCCAACCCCAAATTACTACTTACTTATTTAAAAGTAGTGTTCACAACAGGTTGATGAAAATTGAGTTTAGTTCACTTATCACATTTAATTAATTTGAATGTTAGCATTTACAGTGTATAAAATGTATATAATTACACATATTATATAGGCTGGTTACAAACTGTAGAAGTGCTATCTGTCTCGTACCTGTCGGCTTTGTTTCGAAGTTTTTTCGCGTTGTGCTGTAATTCCAAGTGCCGTCTTGTTGAATTGGATGTCGAGTTTTTAGCGGTCGAGGGTCTTTCTGAGCCAGCGCAGAGTTTGCAACGCACGGAGATATTTTTGTCATCTTTACTGGACAGAAATGTAAAGTAATGGCTGTATTTCCATTGAGCAAATCCAGCCGTTTGTGGTATATTCTGACTAGGTAGCCAGGCGATGTTGTTGGCCGCCGTAGCAGACGGCGCGCACACAGCATGGTAATACACGTGACCCGTTTTTTTTCCGATGAGAAAACATGAGATGTGATGGCACTCTCAAACTCGAGAGCAGTATTTTCTATTCAAATGCTTTTCGTACATGACTACAGTATTCTTCATTCTACATACAGAATGAGGCAACAACAAAATAGTAACGCACAGGCACTGAGGAAACTAAGGTTAATCAGATTACTGGCTTGGAAAAATGAACGCGTTAGATTGCTCGTTGCTGAAAGAAAGTAATCAGATTACAGCGCTGCCGAGGACGGGTTTGTGTGCGACTTTGGCGGCGGCACTGCTTCTTCATTCGGCTTGTATGTCTGGCGTGCCTGGAACTCGCATGTCTGGACGTCTTCGACTGGAGCACCGAGGACTCAGCCCATCTGGAAAGCGGCGTGTGGCACCGCAGGTAGAAGAGCCGGGGACTAAAACTCGCACTGACGTACCATCCCTTTGAAGTGAAAGGGCTCGTCAGGCGCCGTCAACGAGTTTTTTTTTATTTTTTTTTATAAATGCCAGAGGTGGGTAATGATGCCCAATTTTTATTCCGTTACATCAACTTTTGGAAAATAAATAAATAACAGTAGTTTCACAACACCCAACATTTGAATAGTGTGAAGAAAAAATGCTATTCTTGCATTCTGGCTTACACGAGTTTTTGTTACTTTTCCAAAGGTGGGTAGAGAAGCCTAAAGTTGGACCTAAGTAAGAGTCACATTACTTCCAAATAATAATACGTAAGTTAAAGTGGTCATCCAATAAATGCAATCAAGTACAAGTAAAATATATTTGGTTAAAAGAATACTCAAGTAACGAGTAACTGCTTATCATTTCTTTTAAAAAATCAAATAATCAGAGTCACGGTACTTGTCATTGTAATTTTCCTAATTGTATTGGAGACTTGACCTCCTGACTTTCCTGCATTTCAGTCAGTCAACAAAATGAAATGTTTCCAGTGTATTGATTCAAGTTTTTTATTTTTAATTGTTAGATGATTTTTAAAAACCTTTATTTCAAGTTTGGGTTTTAATGTTCTCATACAAAACATTTTACACAAAGAAGTGAAAACGATCAAATTTAAAACATTGATGTCAAAATGAGCAAAACTATTTTAAGTGAACGTATGACATTGTCTTTTAAATTTGTGAAAAATATAAGTCAAACCTTTAAAGGGTACTTATTGAACTCATTGGCCGCCATTGACGGTGCTCAGAGTCCAATCCTTTTGGACAGCCCCTCCCAGTACAAGTGGATGAAAACCACTGGCAGCAGTTTTTCCCCTTAACTCCACCTCCGTGTCGCTGCAAAGAACCCGACGACGACCTCCTCGAATTCTGTGAGCGAGGCCGCTTTGCCCGTAGCGTCGACACCCGGTCCTCTTGCAAATGTCTGAGAGTACACGAGACTGAACTAAATCCGAAGGAGCCCAAATGGAGTCAACGTCTTCTAATAATGAACATTTGGAATGACTCGCCTTTCGCCACGCCAAGGACCAAACGTTGTTCTTATTCCTCTTCTTTAAATCTGAAGAAAGACACAACCATTCGGTATTGAACATGAATTTCCACTCTGATAAGCACCATTGTTTAGATCTTACTGGACAGTCTTCAGGCTGTAACTGGGATCCTCCTTGATCTCCAATAAGACCCTCTTTTCTTCTTGCGCTATTCGATTGTTGATGAGAAATAACTCTTGAAGATGGGAGGGATTTAACTTGAGAGCCTCAGCCAATGAAACACATCCTTTACTAGTGATCTCACACTCTGACAGGCTGCAACAAATGAGATAAGTCAAGAAGTCAAGAAGAGAACCTGCTTAAAGTGATGAAGGTTGTGCTGAAAGTAACATTGTGTCTACCTTTTCCTTGACTAATACAGGGTAGATGCGGGTCATTGAAAAAAATTTCATTAAATGGATTTTGTGAAAAGTGGGGCCTTAAAAAGCATTGAACTAAATGTTTCATACGATACCATACTATACCATCCTTTTCCGCTTGTTCCGGGGTCGGGTCGCGGGCATGTTTCCAGGAGGCATCCTAACCAGATGCCCGAGCCACCTCATCTGGCTCCTCTAAACGCAGAGGAGTAGCAGCTCGACGCTGAGTCCCTCCTGGATGACCAAGCTTCTTACCCTTTCTCTAAGGGAGAGCCCGGACACCGTGCGGAGAAAACTAATTTCGGCCGCTTGTATCCGGGATCTTGTTCTTTCTGTCACGACCCACAACTCGTGACCATAAGTGAGGGTAGGAACGTAGATCGACTGGTAAATCGAGAGCTTTGCCTTTTGGCTCAGCTCCTTCTTCATCACTACAGACCGGTGCAGAGTCCGCATTACTGCAGACGCTGCACTGATCCGCCTGTCGATCTCCCTCTCCCTCCTACCCTCACTCGTGAACAAGACCCCAAGGTACTTAAAACTCCTCCACTTGGGGCAGGATCTTATCCCTGACCCAGAGAGGGCACTCCACCCTTTTCCAACAAAGGACCATGGTCTCTGATTTGGAGGTGCTGATCTTCATCCCAACCGCTTCACACTCAGCTGGGAACTGCTCCAGTGAGAGTTGGAGGTCATGGCCTGATGGAGCCCAAAAAAAAGGGGGACGACCACCCCGGTCTGCCAATCCAGAGGAACTGTCCCCGATGTTGACGCAATGTTGTAGAGGCGTGTCAGCCACGACAACCCCACAACATCCAGAGCCTTTAGGAACTCCGGGCAGATCTCATCGACCCCCGAGCTTTCCAACCACCTCAGTGATTTCAACCTCAGAGATCGGAGAGCCCACCTCAGAGTCCCCAGACTCTGCTCCCTCAAAGGAAGGCGTGTCGGTGTAATTGAGGAGGTCTTCGAAGTATTCTCCCCACCGACTCACGATGTCCCGAGTAGAGGTCAGCAGCGCCCATCTTCACTATACACAGTGTTAATGGTACACTGCTTTCCTCTCCTCAGACGGCGGATGGTGGACCAGACTTTCCTCGAAGCAATCCTGAAGTAGTTTTCCATGGCCTCGCCAAACTCCTCCCATGTCCGAGTTTTTGCCTCACTGACCGCCAAAGCCGCAGTCCGTTTGGCCAACTGGTACCTGTCAGCTGCCTCCGGAGTCCCACAGGCCAAAAAGTCCCGGTAGGCCTCCTTCTTCAGCTTGACGGCATCCCTTACCGCTGGTGTACACCAGCTGGTTCGGGGATTGCCGCCACGACAAGCACCAACTACCTTACGGCCACCAGCTCATCAGCCGCCTCAACAATGGAAGTGCAGAAATATGTTCCACTCGGACTCAATGTCTCCCACCTCCCCCGGGACAAGTTCTGCTGGAGGTGGGTGTTGAAGCTTTTTCTGACAGGGGATTCTGTCAGACGTTCCCAGCAGACCCTCACAAAAAGTTTGGGCCTGCCAGGTCTGGCCAGCATCTTCCCCCGCCATTGGAGCCAACATACCACCAGGTGATGATCAGTTGACAGCTCCGCCCCTCTCTTCACCCGAGTGTACAAAACATGCGGCCACAAGGCCGATGACACGAATACAAATTCGATCATCGAACTGCGGCCTAGGGTGTCCTGGTGCCAAGTGCACATATGGACACTCCTATGCTTGAACATGATGTTCGTTATGGGCAAATCGTGACAAGCACAGAAATCCAATAACAGAACACCACTCGGGTTCTGATCGGGGGCCCGTTCCTCCCAATCACGCCTCTCCAGGTCTCACTGTCATTGCCCACGTGAGCGTTGAAGTCCCCCAGGACAACGAGGGAGTCCCTAGATGGGGTGCTCTCCAGTAAACCCTCCAAGGACTCCAGAAAGGGTGAGTACTCTAAACTGCTGTTTGGTGCATAGGCACAAACAACAGTCAGAACCCGTCCTCCCACCCGAAGGCGGAGAGAGGCTACCCTCTCGTCTACCAGAGTAAACCCCAACGTACAGGCACCAAGCCAGGGTGCCCACACCCACTCGGCGCCTCTCATCGTGGGTAACTCCAGAGTAGAAGACAGTCCAAACCCTCGCGAGAGGATGGTACCAGAACCCAACCTGTGTGTGGAGGAGAGTCCGACTATATCTAGCCGGAACTTCTCTGCCTCACCCACCAGCTCAGGCTCCTTCCCTGCCAGAGAGGTGACATTCCATGTCCCAAGAGTTAGCTTCTGCAGCTGGGGGTCGGACCGCCAAGGCCCTCGCCATTGGCTGCCGCCCAACTCTCTCCGCACCCGACCCCTTTGGCCCCTCCCACAGGTGGTGAGCCCATGGGAAAGGGAATCCATGTTGCCTTTTCGGGCTGTTCCCGGCGGGGCCCCGAGAGGACAGGCCCAGCCACCAGAAGCTTACCTTCCAGCCCCACCTCCAGGCCTGGCTCTAGAGGGGGGCCCTGGTAACCCACGTCCGGGCAAGGAAAACCTGAGTCCATTTATTTTACCCATCATAAGGGGTCATTTGGAGCCATGCGTAGTCTGGCCCCTCACCTAGGACCTGTTTGCCATGGGGGACCCTGCCAGGGGCTTCAAGCACCAGACAACATAGCTCCTAGGATCATTGGGACACGCAAACCCCTCCACCATGATAAGATGATGACTCACGGAGGAGCTAAATGTTTCAAAGCATTTAAAATTATGTAATCTTGACGGGATTTTTTTTTTAATTATTTTTTTTTAAGCCTCATTGATTAGAGTTGCTGCCAATAGCAGCAGTGATTCTTTTGAACAGTCGACCGGATCCACGTAAGATTATGAACTGGAGGAGCTTCTTACTTGAGGACTTTTAGGATGCAGTGTGGGCTGGCCAGTCCTTTCGAGAGGATCTCAACCCCTTCGTCCGACAGAGAGTTGTCCCTCATGTCCAACTCTTGAAGATGGGACGGGTTTAACTTGAGAGCCTCAGCCACAGGAATGCATCCTTTAGCCGTAATCTCGCACTGTGACAGCCTGCAACAAATGAGGTAATTGCCTGAAGTCAAGAAGAGAACCTGCTTAAAGTGATGAAGGTTCTGCTGAAAGTAACATTGTGTCTTCCTTTTCCGTGACTAATACAGGTTTGATGAGGGTCATTAAAAAGCATTAAAAGTCATTAAATAGATTTTGCGCCTTAAAAAGCATTAAACCAAATGTTTCAAAGCATTTAAAATTATGTAAACTTGACTTTTTTTTTTTTAACATAATTGATTAGAGTTGCTGCCAATAGCAGCAGTGTCTCTTTCGATTAGTTGACCGGATCCACGGAAAATTACGAACTGGAGGAACTTCTTACTTGAGGACTTTTAAGATGCAGCGTGGGCTGGCCAGTCCTTTCGAGAGGATCTCAACCCCCTCATCCGACAGATTGTTGTAGCTCAGGTCCAGCTCTTGATGATGGGAGGGGTTTAACTTAAGAGCCTCAGCCAATGAAACACATCCTCGCTTTGTGATCAAGCATTTTCTTAGCCTGCAATAAATGAGATAATTGCCTCAAGTCTTGAATAGAATAGAATAGGTCTTCATTGTCATTGTCAACAACAACATTGTGAATAACAAAATTGGATGTGGCACCCCAGTATAAACTTATGTTTTTGATAAATAAATAAACAATAGAAAAATATATGCTCTAAAGCAATAAGTGAATAATTATAGCTTACTTAGACTAAAATACGTACATGGGAACCTGGTAAAAGTAGAGAAGGTTTGCTGAAAATAACATCGTGTCTGCCTTTTCCTTGACTAATGCAGGGTTGATGCAGGTCATTAAAAAGCATTAAAAGTACTAAATGGATTTTGTGAAAATTCAGGCCTTAAAATTCATTAAACTAAATCTTTGAGGCATTGAAAATTATGTAAACTTGACTTTTTTTACATAATTTATGTGAGTTAATAGCAGCAGTGCTTCTTTTGATTCGTTGAGTGGATTCATGGAAGATTACAAACGGGATGATATCCTTACTCGATGACTTTTAAGATGCAGTGTGGGCTGGCCAGTCCTTTCGAGAGGATCTCGACCCCCTCGTCCGATAGGCCATTGAAGCTCAGGTTCAGCTCTTGAAGATGGGAGGGGGTTAACTTGAGAGCCTCGGCCAATGAAACACATTCTCGCTTTGTGATCTTACACTCTGAAAGGCTGCAACAAATGATATAATTGTCTGAGGTCAAGAAGGGAACCTGGTAAAAGTGGTGAAGGTTTGCTGAGATGAAGACTGTGTCTGCATTTTTCTTGACAAATACAGGGTTTATACGGGTCATTAAAAAGCAATAAAAGTCCTTAAAATGGATTTTGTGAAAATACAGGCATTAAAATGCATTAAACTAAATCTTTGAGGCATTGAAAATTGACAGTTTAAAAAAAAGTTTTTGTTTTTACATAATTTATTAGAGTTGCTGCTAATAGCAGCAGTAATTCTTTTGGTGCGTCGAGCGGATCCATGGAAGATTACAAACTGGAGGAGCTCCTTACTTGAGGACTTTTAAGATGCAGTGTGGGCTGGTCAGTCCTTTCAAGAGGATTTCAACACCCTCGTCCGACAGATCGTTACCGTGTAAGTACAGCTCTCGAAGACGGAAGGGGTTTAACTTGAGAGCCTCAGCCAATGAGACACATCCTTGCTTTGATATCTTGCATCCTGAGAGCCTGCAACAAATGAGATATTTGCCTGTTGTCAAGAAGGGAACCTGGTAAAAGCGGTGAAGGTTTGCTAAAAGTAACATGGTGTCTGCCTTTTCCTTGACTAATACAGGGTTGATGTGGGTCATTAAAAAGCATTAAAGTCATCCAATGGATTTTGTGAAAATTCAGGCCTAAAAATGCATTAAACTAAATGTTTGAGGCATAAACTGATGTGGGTCATTAAAAAGTATTAAAAGTCATGAAATGGATTTTGTGAAAATTCAGACCTTATAAAGCATTAAACCAAATGTTCGAGGAATTAAAAATTATGGAAACTTGACGGGAAAAAAACTTAAAACATTTTTTTTTACATAATTTATTGGAGTTGCTGCTAACAGCAACAGTGATTCTTTTGATTAGTTGACAGATTAATGGAAGATTACAAACTGGAGGAGCTCCTTACTTAAGGACTTTTAAGATGCAGTTTGGGCTGGCCAGTCCTTTTGAGAGTATCTCGATCCCCTCGTCCAATAGGCCGTTGAAGCTCAGGTTCAGCTCTTGAAGATGGGAGGGGTTTAGCTTGAGAGCCTCAGCCAATGAAACACATCCTTTACTGGTGATCTCACAGTAGGACAGGCTGCAAAAAATGATATAATTGCCTGAAGCCAAGATGAGAACCTGGTTAAAGTGATGAAGGTTCTGATGAAAGTAACATTGTGTCTGCTTTTTCTTGACTAGTACAGGGTTTATGCAGGTCATTAAAAAGCATTAAAAGTCATTAAATGGATTTTGTGAAAATTCAGGCCTGGAAAAGCATTGAACTATATGTTCAAGGAATTAAAAATTATGTAAACTAGACGGGGGGAAATTTTTTTCTTTTTTGGAATGAAAATGAGAAAATGAGATAAGTGCCTGAAGTCGGAAAGGAGCCTGGTTAAATTGATAAAGGTTCTACTCAGAGTAAAATTGTGTGTGCCTTTGGGCCAAAATATACGCGATGACTGCGTTCTCCACAGTATGTTAAAATTTGGCAAAACATACCGGCTGCGCACAGCTGCGGTCTGGCAACTCCGTCCCGTCGTGAGCTCTCGAGTAATCACGCACGACAAAGTGTCATTTAAAACAACGACAAACACATACTGTAGAGCAGGGGTCAGCAACCTTTTTGGTGTGGCGTGCCACTTTCAAATTTTCTTGTCAATCAGTGTGCCACACCAAGATTAATGATGCACATCTGAATTTTTATATCCAACAGAGCTGTAATTTTACACCAAAGAAAACAACATGAACATACGTTGAAATCTTACAACTACCATTCTTCTTTATCAAATAACTAAAAAATAAAAGTATATTGTAGAAAATATCAAAACTTGAGCATCATCTTATGTAAACATATCACACACACACAACCCAGCAAGAAAAGGGGAAAGAGCGTGATTCTCAGTGCAGGTTTCTCACAGTACAGAGCGGGCTGATTTAACCTTCAAAGTCAGGCGACTACTTTGTCTTTTTCACTAACAGTGAATTCTATGCACAATTTTAGACTTTATATAACAAATACAAAAGATGCCTACCTTAATGTGATCCCTGGCCCTGTTTTTCATGAATTTCATGTTTCGTCTCGTAGTTGCGTTTGACACTTGTTGTGCGACACACACACAACGCTGCCGAGGCATAATGCACAGAGCAAGCGGAAGTAACCAGCCAACCAGTTGTTACCGGCACCCCCAAGGGGCCGCTCTCCCCTACAGTATGACCAGCTTACTAGTTAAGCGTAAGAAAAAGAGAGGCAGGGAGCAAGGTGTTTTGAGAGAGTTGTGCGAAGAGCGCCATGAAAAGTGGCTGTGTCCCATGCTGGTTTTAGTTTTGTTAATAAAAGTCTCCAGCAAAATACCATCCAACGTGTCACTGTGTTTTTATACACATCACCACCTCTCTGAAGTAATAAGCACTGGGCAAATCGACGACAACAAGCCAAGTTATTCGCCTGTCCACTACACCCTACGGTGCAGAGTTGCAATTACCAAAAAGTGCAATTGGTAACACAGTGTACTTCCGCCAGCTCTCTGATTGGTCGGCTTCGTGACATGTTAGTAGCGTGGGCTGAATTAAACGCGCAGAGAAAAAAAACCGACAAGCGCAGGCGTCGAGAAATTGGGGAAGAGCTGGAGGTGTGCTCAAAATCCATTATTGCTCGCATATAACGCCACAGGCAGAGTGGGTGAGAGGGGCGGTCCCGTAAAGCCCCTAAATAACAGGGCGCGCAACTGAAAATGCCTTAATTTCCGGTAAAAAGGCACATTGTAAATGGGCTCGCTTCCGCTATCCAAACAGCTAAACACGAAAAGGTTCACACTCCGGATGTTTTCAGTAATCCTTTATGTGTCTGTTTTCTTTTTTATGAAACTAAAACAATGAAAAAATACATGCAATCAGCAACAATGTTGCAAAGAACAAAAATGCCATCCATATATGCAAACACAATTAGTCTGTATTCAGTAGTTCTTAATTAGAAATATCAAACACATTTCCCCTCAAACATGCAACCTAAAGACAATATAAACAGTGTAATTCTCAATTTGACAACAAAATACTCACAGACGTTGCTCTAAAGAACACAAATGCCACTCAAGTTGTGAGAGTGGAGCTGACATGTAACACACTGAATCCCATTTGAAGAACTTCCTATTTGCATTTTTCTTCTACTGTTTTAGAACCAATAAATAAAACGGCCACAAGATGGGGCGCTTGAGCAAGTGATAAAGATACAACCGACAATAAACATAACACGCATTTTTTTTTTTTTTTTTTTTTTTTTTTTTTGCCATGCCCTCGCGTGTCACTGGTTAACCCTTCGCGTGCCAGTGCTGACACGCGTGTCATAGGTTGCCGACCCCTGCTGTAGAGTCTGTACTCATCAGAGAAGCAGAGAGAGGTGGACTTGATTTGACAGAACAAATTTTTTTCAAAAACTTTTTTTGCATTTACCATGTGTTTGTGTCACTATTTCTGTTTTAAATTATATAACTTGCATAATAACTAACCGTCCATTCTCATAGCTCCTGCTGTGGCGTTCCATGAGTAAATTTTGATGTGTATTCGATATCTTTGCCAGAAAACCACACAAAATAAGACACCATGCAGCTTCCTTTTTAATGCTGTCCTTATGAAAATGATCTGCTGCATCATGAACAGTGTTGGGCACGTTACTTTAAAAAAGTAATTAGTTACATTACTCACTACTTCTTCCAAAAAGTAACTGAGTTAGTAACTGAATTACTCTATAGTAAAAGTAACTAGTTACCAGGGAAAGTAACTATTTCCGTTACTTTAAAAAGACCTTGTTGTATGTCAAAGAATTTGAAATTTTCTGAGCAGTATTCGAGTCAGTGGAATAGAGAAGAACAGACAGGTAGTTAACTTGTTAGGTGCTTCAGCAGATTTGAATCGCTTACCACAGATGTCGACAATAGCTTTGCCCCGGGACATAAATTACACATTACATGCAGGTTCTTTCCTTTCGTTTCGACAAACTTGAAATAGTGTCTATATCTCCACCTCTTAAAGGACAATTTTTCTTCTGAATGTTCTGCCATCCCTACCCTGTGCATCTGTTTTGCGTGTGTGTTTGCCGCACGCGCTGTTCTGGGTTGCTTGTGAAATCACCGGCTCTGATTGGCTTACCAAGACACATGACTCTAACCCTCAGCCAATCACAATCACTTCCATCACATCTCTCGAGAGGTTGCATTCAGGTAGGCTCGTTTCCCGACAATTCACGTCACCTTCAAAGCGTCTGCCGTCCTCAAGATGGAAGCAGAATTGTTGCTGGCTGACAGTGGGAGATGGGAACGAGGCTAGCATCAGGTGCAGCAAACACAGAAACGTTACCAAACTTTGGAAAGCATTGTCTAATTGAATGAGCAGGGACAAACTGCTTGGACTCAGAAGTACGTGCGCTATTCTCAAACCTGAACGCACCCCAAGTCTTGGATGACAAATCCACAGAGCAGAGAGTCGACTTGACACGGCTGGTAGTTTCTTCAATTTATTCAGAGTAAGTAACGCACCGCTTTTGACCGTCAGTAACGGTAACGGTGTTGTAACGGCGGAAAAAGTAATTAGTTAGATTACCCCGTTACTGAAAAAATAACGCCGTTACTCCCAACACTGATCATGAATCACATTGTGACTTTACACCTCCATGATGAAGCAGTCTTTGTAAATGGTGTTATATAGCGCTTTTCTACCTTTCAAGGCGCTTTAAACCATCTCGCCATCCACCTACTGGTGAAGCAGCACCAGGAGCAACGTGGGGTACAGTGTCTTGCTCAAGGACACTTAGACAAGTTCATCAGGGCGGAGAATTGAACCCACAACTACTCTTCCACTGAGGTACGCCACCCCATGTCCATGCCATTTGTCCATGTTTGCAGGTGTTTTAACCGTGAATAAGCAACTGGACTGTTGATTCAAGGCCTTGCTCCGCCCATTTTAACGGATGCATCCCTGGCAAAAATAGAAAATTGCCTAAACCATCCTGCAGGCTCCAGGACACATGGTCCACAGTCAATCAAGAGCGCTTACGCGGCCGCTACACTTTGAACAATAGGAAAGAATTAGAGGATAGATTTTGTGCCCGAACCCGAATGTCGAGTCGGGTCGGGCCCACATTTTAAGCATTCACGTTCGGGTCAAGTCGGGTCGGGCCGCCATGCCGGACTAATAAATTATTTAAAAAAATAAATAAAAAATAAAAAATTGGAGAGCAGGCTCTCTGCATTGCGCTTTTGCTTGTGCGTGTGCACGAATGCCGTGGCGCCGGCCGCTTTTTGTTCTTGTCCTCCCGCTGCGCCGCCCTCATTTTCTCCCTCTCTGCACCGAGTGTACACAACTCATCCTCTTGGTACTTTTCCAATTTGGAGCAGAAAGAAGCTAAAAACAAACTGAAGACGGTGGAATGGAAGAGGCAAGAATGCACTGGTAGTGACTCGTGAGGTGTGGAAAGGATTTCATTTGATCGTGGAAGATGCAACAAAAAACTGTCGGCTTCGTCGAATGTAACGAGTGCGGCACATTGCTCTCATACAACAGCAAAAAGACTGGCACTTCGACGCTGAGCAGGCATCTTAAAAGCTGTGCGGGCAAAAAAGAAACTGCTCAAACACCTTTATTATCCTTTGTTTCGAGGGCCGGACCTCTTCGAGTAGAGCAGAACATAACGGAGAAGTGCGGCAATTTTATTTCTGCACGACGACGACCAAAAAATATAACAAGTATAAGCCATAATATCCTGCTGTTCAAATTCCATTTTTAGTCAGAGCCGGTCTAATTATTTCACAGTAATAAAGAGCAAGACATGAGGCGGGGGCCGCAAGTTGCCGACTGCAGTCAAGGCCAGCCCGCAGTTTAAAGCTTTTATTTCATTTTTATTTTTTTATTTTGGTATTGTTGTCGTTACAATAAAGAATGTTATTTCAAAGCATTTGTAGTTTTATTTTATTTCATTTTTTTGCTGCTGTTCCCTCTCCTTGTCAGAGAGGCGCGTCCATGTGAGAACAATATCCCACACACTCAGAAATATGTTTAACAAACTTTCCCAGCGTTATTTCGTTGTGTGAATGCTTTGATAATTCTCAAAAAAAAAAGTAGATTATTTAAACATTAAGAAAACTTGCGTTTTTTTCTGCCAACTCGAAGAAATGAAAATGAATTGCTGCTGCTGCGTTTTTTCCGCGTCACTCAAAAAAAAAAAAAAAAAAAAAAAAAAAAAAAAACGGGTTTTCCGGGCTCGGGCCTGCAAATCTAGTTAAGTGATCGAGCTCGAGCCGGGTCGGGCCTCAATACCAGCGGGCCGTGTCGGGTCGGGCTGGATTTTTTAGGCCCGAACTAGGCTCTAGAAAGAATGGAAACAGATAAGCTCCGGAGCTACATCTTGCCAGACCCGAACCGAAGACGCATCCGGTATATTTTGGCCCTTATCCTTGGCTAGTAGCAGCAGCGATTCATCAGATTAGTCAACCGTATCCACAGAAGATTACGAACTGGAGGTATATTTCTAAGTGGAAGAACTCCTTACTTGAGGAATTCTAAGTTGCAGTGTGGACTGGCCAGTCCTTTTGAGAGGATCTCCACCCCCTCGTCCGACAGATCGTCATTGTAGCTCAGGTCCAGATGCCTCAGGTTGGATGGAGAACTGAGAACGGAAGCCAGCTGGTGACAGCTGCCTTTGTTCAGCCAACATCCACTAAGACTGGAGATCACAGGAAGGAGGAAGTCGTGAGAATGAGCCAAACCTAACTTCTGCTGACTTTAGTATGGTGCTTTGAATAAATGGTAAATGGTGTTATACTTATATAGCGCTTTTCCACCTTTCAAGGCGCTCAAAGCGCTTTACACTATATTGCCATCTACCTACTGGTGACGCAGCACCAGGAGCAATGTGGGGTTCAGTATCTTGCTCAAGGATACTTAGGCAAGTTCATCAGGGCAGAGAATCGAACCCACAACCTCTGGGTTGGGGGACAACTACTCTACCGCTGAGCCACGCCATCCCAATTATAATAGATTTTATTTGAAGATACAAAACAAGACAACAGCAAATATCAAAAGCAAATTACAAAACCCAAAGATATTATGCATTTTATTTTCTCGTTATAACATCGCCAACATTACTTGTGCTGGCCAGTCTTTGTTTTGGATGTTAAGAAGGATGTTCATCTCGTACAACCACGATGTGTGAATCGTAGTCTTGTTTTTTCTTTGTTTTTTTATAAGATTATACATTGTATTCAACTAAAATCTTGACCTATTTAAGATGTTTCAATATTTTGGATTTGATGAAATCTTTGCAATGAATCACACAGTCGTCATCACTTCAAAAGTAGCAATAGACGTCTTGATATACTAGTAGTTATCTTTCCTCTCGTCCAAACAGCCTTGAGTCAACTTCGCCAGCAGTGCCAACCATTTCCGGTTTCTTAATTCATTCACTCCAGCCATTTTTCAGACGCCATCGCCTTTGTTCATTTGCAATGATTTTGGCTGATCTGTCAAGCACCAAAGAATATTGTGTTTGATGGCTCCACAGACTTAAAAAAGAACATGTAAATTCATCAGTCATGGTTTTTTTTATACTTTTCCATTCTTGAGTTTTGTGCAGTTGAAGACCATCAATTTTTGTTTCTATACGTTTTTGGTAGCAAACTTAAGTGTTTCAATAAGTATATGAACGCACCTTTTGGAATGAATGAGTTACTTTTGTTTTGTTTTCAGATTTGTTGTCACGTTTTCTAAAAGAAATTGTTAATTTGATGTTTTTGTGTGATTTGCATTAGTTTTTTTTTTTTATTCATCTGCTTTGTAATTTTTAGTTGTTTAGTCATTTTTAGTTGTTTTGTTTGTGTTTAGTGCACTTGTTTTTGGATTTCCCATTGTGCTATTGAAATTTTCGCACATTTACTTCACTTTAGACGACTTACACTGATTTTTGAGAAGCCTTGACGACCAACAGCAGCTTCTCGAGCCCAAAAGGAAATGGGAGGTATTCACCCAGGTTAAAGGACTTCATGGTTTCGTCGTCCGTAAGTAAGAAGAAAGCCAAGGCCGACAACATGTCATTTGACATTTTATGTAAGGACATACGTCCTGCATCTAGTTCCTGCTGGATCTGCTTCAGCAATGAGTCGTCCTTCAGCTCGTTTAGGCAGTAGAACAAGTTGACATTCTCCTCTGGAGTGTTCTGTTTGATCCTTTTCTTGATCAACTTGACTGTCTTTGTCTTGCTTTGCCCGCTGTTCTGAGGAGCCTTCAGGAGTTCCCCCACTAGTTCCTGGTTGCACTGCAAGGAAAGGCCAAAGAGGAAGCGGAGAAACATATCCAGGTTTCCTTCACTTTCCAAGGCTTTCTGGAGCGCTGACTTGTGGACCTCAGTGATTGTCTTCTGCTTGAACAATTTTTTCCATCCTGAATCATCCAGTACGTTCTTGTTGTCGTGGAAGAGGCTCATCATCACGTACAGTGCTGCCAGATACTCCTGTATGGTCAGATGAACAAACTGAAACATCTTCTGTTTTTTTCTCCTGAGTGGAGGAACCTCTTTAAACACCTCTGTGAATAAACCGGAGTGTTTTGCAGCTTGGCCGTAATCAAAACCGCTGTCCGCCAGGTCCTTCTCGTAAAAGATCTGACAGTTATTCATGGTGTGGTCAAAGGCCAGCTTGGCGAGCGCTTTCACGTCAGGGATGTACTCCGCTGTATTTCTCTCCTTGGCGTTTTCCAGGTGGTGACCTATAAACGCTGAGTACATGTCAGTCAGCGTTGTGGGAAGCTCTCTCTTTTTCCCTTTGTCCAAATAATCCTGAAGAACTGTGGCGGTGAGCCAGCAGAAGATGGGAATGTGGCACATGATGAAGATGGTGCGAGATTTTCGAATGTGCTCAATGACGCGCTCCTCATTTGGGAACCTTTTCCTGAAGTACTCCAGCCTCCGGGAATCGCTAAATCCTCTCACCTCTGTTCTGCTGTCGATGAGGTCGGAGGGGATATCGCGGGCTGCCGCGGGCCGCGTGGTGATCCAAACCCTGGCGCACGGAAGCAGGTTCCCATTGATGAGATACGCCAGCAATACCTCCAGCGGGTAGGTTTCCCTCACGTCCATGTCCACTTTCCTTACTTTCTTCAAGTCGATTTTGAAGTTGCACTCGTCCAGTCCGTCGAGGATAAACAAGATCTTGATTCGGCTGCTTTCAAAATCCCGCTTCCCAGAAGTTTGCAGGTCGACAAATATATTGTTCAGTCTCTCGCTCATGTGCCTGTTTCCGCAGACAAAAGTTTGGATCAGCTCGGCCAACGTAAAGCTCTCCCCTTTCTCCATGTTTAACTCGCGGAAGGTGAAAGGAAATATGAAGTCCACGTCCTGGTTAGTATTACCGCTGGCCCAATCCGACAAAAACTTTTGAATCAGGAAGGTTTTTCCTATTCCTGCGAAGCCCACGGTGAGCATCGTGCGTATCGGTCGCCGGTTCCCGTCAGGGCTTTTGAAGATGTCGCACGGCAGGATGGACTGCTTGGCCGCGGCACACGTCTCCATCTGGAGGACCTCATGCCGCCCGTCTGGGCTGACGTCTGCCCCGCAGGTGACGTCTAGCTGCGTGTAGACGTCCTCCAGGGGCTGCTGCTGCCAGCGCTCGGTGTTGCCCTCGGAAGCAAACCTGTATGAACGCCGCAGGTTGTCTTGGAGCTCCCTCTTCAATCTGGCAATCTGAACGTCATCGTGGACGGAGAAGTCTGCGCCTGCAAGTAAGCAGCAGTGACAGCAGTTTAGGACAAAACAGTTCCATTCCACACCGAAATATTTATTGATAGATAATGACGTTACATTATTAAATATTTGACATTAATGTGATACTCATGTGAATATAAAAATAGTTTGAAATTGGCTATTCATAAACAATAAATTATATATTTCATTCAATTTTCAGATCGACCCTCTGCCAGAGCTCCAAGGGCTGAGAGGGCGAGAGGTTGAGCCAGAGGCATGAACAGACCCCTCCCAGATGTAAAAGATGACGTTTAATTTCATTGAACTGAATAGAAAGTGTGAGTTTTCAAGTTTGGTGACAATAATGTTGATTGTTTACAAACTATTGTCGAAAAGTGCCATTTTTGGAATGTAAATGACACCGTGCTCATTTGCTCAACCTCGATGTGCAATATGTCAAATAGAAGCTGAGATGTTCAATTTTTATGATCAGTTGTCAAAACCTTACTGAGAAAAAATGTATGCAATGCAAATGTGTACAAAAATGTAAGAAATTTTGAAAAAAAAGTTCATGACATTTGACGATTTAGGAATAACATTTTTTTGGGGGTGGGGGGTGGGGGGGGGGGGGTTGAATACTCATAGAAAACTCATCGAAAAATCAACCCCAAATTTCACAAAAGAAAGGAATTTCTCCCGTTCTTTGAGATGCAGAAACTCATTTCATTGTAGACACATCACGCCAATAGTTAGTTGGAGGAGCGATTCAATTTTATGATGTCAGGCATGTAATTTATTTTTATTTTAAGTGAACTGTTTTGTATTCATATAAACTGCTGTCATGTGCTGAAATAAAATTAATCAATGTACTGTTACACTGATCAATGACTTTTTAAGAACAAAGGATTTATTTTAAATTCTTAATCATTTCTCATGTTTCTCATGTGTGGCTCAAAATGACCTCATCTATTGCTCTGGTGATGCATTCCAAAGAAATAAATGTGATGAGGAAGAGCTATTGATTAGATCTCAATAAGAGCTCACCATTTTCAGATATGTCTTTGATGAAAAAGAGAAACAAAGTCTAACTAATGTTTCTGAGGGCCTCTTAGGAGCAACAGTGCAGCAACGAATGATCACAAAATGAGAAGCAATAGTTGTGTCTCAGGAGTTGAGATTGGGAAATAGATGAGCAACAAAATTTTTGCTTCGGGTCGTTTCATGGTTAACTTTCACAGTTTTCAAGTCACCTGCTTTCTACCACGGGAAGCTACGTCGGGGACTCACCTTTTATTTTCAGCATGTCGCTGCGCAGGTTCTGGGCCAAATCTTTGTTCCAGATCTTCTCCAGAATCTTGACGGTCTCATCCAGAGTGTTCTTGCCGTAATTCTTTATCAGCTCGTCAGCAATGTACGCCCGGCTGGGGTTTTCACGTACGCTTTTAGGCAGGTCTGTGAGCAACTTAAAGTTCATGAAGTCCTCCTCCCCCAGCTCCATCAGCGTGTTCAATAGCAGCTCCTTCCTGTCCAGAGCCATCCTTCTAACTTATATTCGTGTGAAGGAGGTGACCGTCAGGTATCTGCGGACGACAACTTTTATTTATTTAGTGTAACTTGAGCTCATAAACCGTTGAGTGACATAACGCAAAACACAGATGTCAGGTCTTCATTCCTCTAAGCAGTGGTCGAGTGTAACGAAGAAAAAGTATATTTCATTACTGTACTTAAGTAAATTTTTGCATTTTTGTACTTGACATGAGTACAAATGTGAAGTGGTACTTTTTACTTTTACTTCAATACATCTTACAGCACATATATGTACTTTTTAGTACACTACTTTCCAAATTTGTTTCCTGGGTTGCACGTTACTAATGATGGTTTTCTTTTTTTCTCATTATGAATCGATCACTTTCATGCCTTCGGCGCAATCGATAAGCCCCGTGCAGCTATACCTTAATTGAACACTAGAGGCAGCAACAGCGTTTCCTATCGCAGATCCTTACGCTCGGTGTCCAGAGGCATTCTTCCACCTTGTAAATGCATGAGCGAGATGACCATGGATTATATATCTGTAAACGACAACCTAATTGTAACTTGAGCTTGTAAACCATTTGAGTGACATGATGCGAGGCATGGACGTCAGGTCAATCTTTTTCATTCATGGTGGAACTCCCTTGTTGCTTTGTTTGCTACATTGTGGCAAAATGCCTGACAATATATTGGAAAACAAAATATAACAGATTCGGTCTAAATTTTCTTTTTCAAAGAGGACAGTTTGCAAACAATCGGATAATAGCTGGCAATAAGGAAATGCATTCCAAACATCATTAAACCAAGTTGCCACTTGTACTTACCACAAGAAGTTGCTCAACCTTCTTAAGCACCCACGTCTTTCCAAAAAGAAGAAAAACTTCAATGTTAGTGAACACGCATCAAGAATCGCGTCTTACGCAAAATATTATTGGGTATTTCAAGCTTAAAGACATTTTGGTGGACACAAAATGTACAGTGCACTTAAAAGACACTTTTGTGTTTCCCGTTATGCACATTATAATATTGCGATGCGATAAATGAAACAGTAGGCTAACTGATCGAAGGACCAAATTAAAAAAACAACAACTTTAAAGCGAACAAACTTGCGACTCTTTCAGCTTTTCATTTCAGTTTAAGAGAAAACTTACGCCTTGTTGTTCCCACTTCTCCTCCCGTCCGTGTGACAACTTGTCTTTCTGATCCTCCTAGACAGGGCACGCTGGGTGTAAACTTCAGTGACACCCACAACACCATATATGTGCATTATTGCCACCGTTTTTTCAGATTGAGTGGCTTTGTGCCCAGTTGGTCTCTTTTTAAAGATTGGGGGCGGGAGAAAAACTTATAACCATTGTTGTTTTCAACAATGAAAATAACAAAAATATTTCCTTGACAAACAATTTTCTCATGATGATGACGTGACGTGTAATGGTGTAACTGGTCTGCAAGGAGCTGAAGCATCTGTCTTCCTCATCCAGGTCAGGACTTGTCTTTGCGCGAAACCTCCCTCCCGATGCCTTCAAGAATGTGCGTGGGCAGCTAAAGCTGCACCCCATAAGTGGTCAGCGCGCTCGCCTGCCGTGCTAGATGAGCCATGTAACGCTGCTCCAGGCAGACCGGTTACGTTGGTGCCGTGACGGCAGTGAAGGTTTCGAGGGGTGCATGCGTGTCTGTTGTGTGCGGTGCATAGAAACCTCCCTCCTGATGCCTTCAAGCCCGAAACACCCAAGTAACCTTAACCCTAAACCGAGTGTGCGCAATATTTTTAAACCAAACATGAGCACAAAGCAAAGAGCACTGGAGGTATGAAGAGCTAAGACGAGGAAATACGATAAAGCGTGTGTAGCGTTTGGCTTTGGGCTTTGACTTCTAATACAGTAGGATATGAGGAAAGACCAGTCTGTTTACTGTGTCTAAAAATGTTTGCAGGGGCCAGCAGGAAGCCAAATGAATTAAGACACCATTTAAAGTTCCCAATCACATTGATAAGCCGCTTGATTTTTTTCCCAGTGATAACGTGCCGAATATCGTCAACAATCATCCCGCTTTGTTTCGCAGTGTTACATCAGTAAACCTGGCATACCAAATAAGGTGGCATATCAAGTTGCTCAATGTAAAATAACCCTACCTCTGTTGAAATCAACAGTATTAACACATTATGATATAATTTCACAGTTTATTTTGGTGTTTTGCAGTGACACTGATGGTTTTGTAAAGTTGTTAGCATGTTCTTATGCTATAGTTATCTGAATATCTCTTTATAGCTATGGCCACGTTCGCGTTCTGCCTTTGGCAGTGTATGTTCAATTGTATTATTGACTTTTTTATCTTGAAATGGATGCATTTAGTTTGTGGCGCTTTCACGCCCACGTGAGGGCGCACTCGCACTTGTTTACGTGAAGAAGAGTGCTCACACGCCAGAAGAACACTGACAGCTACGTAGCTCTGAGTGAGTGAGTGAGTGAGTGAGTGAGTGAGTGAGTGAGTGAGTGAGTGAGTGAGTGAGTGAGTGAGTGGGCGAGTTAGCGAGAGAGAATAGACGGCTGCGAACCTACTTTCATTGTTTATGCTTTTAAATCATCTCTACAGAGGCAACGCCTGCGTGTATCATCTTTTCTGTTGTTGTTGTGTGTTTTCCACCCGCGATCGGACACTTTGAGCCAGTTGTGTGGTTGTTTGAATGATGTGCTAATGATAGCGAACGCATGCTAACCTGTTACTTATTACTAATAGTACCTAATTATCATTCATTTACGTTGATGCGAACCTGTTTTCTATCGAGGACCAAATTGATTCAGCAAAATATACGGACGTCCAGCATTGTCTTTTGGGAGTTCGCTGTATGGCCAGGACCGAGCCGTAGCGTAGGACAGTATATTCACATTTCGTTGTTCATGCACTGTACACTGTACATTTATTTAGCATATTGTTCTCTATTGTATTTTTATATTAAATTGCCTTTCAAGATGACATGTCTGTTCTATGTGTTGGATTTTATCAAGTAAATTTCCCCCAAAAATGCGACTTATACTCCGGTGCGACTTGTATATGTTTTTTTTCTCTTCGTTGGGCATTTTATGGCTAGATCGACTTATACTCAGGAGCGACTTGTAGTCCGAAAAATACGGTATATGATTTTCAAAAGAAATGATAAGCTGTATTTGAGTATTTTTTTAACCAAATATGTCTTACTTTAGTGCATTTATTGGATGACCACTTTTTCTTTAACTTCATATTATTTGGAAGTAACGCTACTCTTTCTTGGGTACAATTTTGGGCTTCTCTACCAAACCTTGGAAAAGTAACGAACGACTCGTGTATGCCAAAAAAGCAAGAGTAACATTTTTTTCTTCACACGTTTATTCAAGTGAAATGTTTGGTGTGGTGAAACTACTGTTAAAAGTACTTTTTTCTCTCTCCAAAAGTCGATGTAACGGAATGAAAATTATGCATCACGACCCGCCTCATTGACACCGCCGGATGAGCCCTTTCAGTGCAAAGGATTGGGTCTTCTCTAGCGTGCCGACAGGATGAAAAGGAAAAGAAAACATCTGTTCAAATTTTAAGAATATTTGTTCGTCAATTGCAGCAAATGAGAGACAGAGACATTTTTGGAGTGGGAAAAAAATTGGTAGCAACCTGTTGGTTTCTTTTTTATTATTATTAATTAATTTAAAAATATATGCAAATGACAGGGGAAAAAAACAAATCCAAAAATAATTACATATGAGAAAACGCAACAACAAATCTTATAACAAAATAATGAACTCATTCACTCCCAAAGATGTGTTTCATAGAACACTTAGGTTCGTGTTCCAAAATGTATAGAAAAAAATACTTGCTGATTTGCAACTGCTCATAACTAAAGAACGGAAAAGTGTAGGGGGAAAAAATGATTTTCGTGATTCATGATTGGAATCCAGTTCTTTTTTTGGGTTTGTGTAGCCATCAAACACAATATTCTGTGGCGCTTGACAGATCAGCTAAAATCAATGTAAATGAACAAAAGGCAATGGCTTCTGAAAAATGGATTGGAGTGAATTTTTTTACCACAAACTGAGTAGGAGTTTTTCTCCAGTGTCTCCCAGTCAATATGGATTGGACTTCCAGCGCCATTACTGGCAGCCAATGAGTTAAATTTAGGGGGGTGAAATCACAATTCATGCATGAAAGGTTAAATATTTTTAACAAGAAAACTGACATTTATTTGAAATATCAGCTAAATGGGTCACTTTAATGTACTGGCATAAAAATTGGTCAGGGGTAAAAAAAGGTGAGAAGGGTGTAGAGGAAATATGTTCCGGTACACCGTACAACTAGGTCCGTCCCAAATGACTAATTTTCTCCCGATTAGGCAGCCAACTATTTTTACGATTAGTCGACTATCTAATAATCCCCCCCCCCCCTTTTTTTTTCTAATTTAGCAATGAAATTTTTAATGACACATATTAATAAAAAAAAAAAAAAACCATTTTAGAACACTTAAATTCTTTATTAAAGTACAAATAAACATGTAAATGACAATAAATCGCAAATGAATAATAAGGCCAAATGCTCATAGCATTAACTATTGAAAAAGAATGGAATGTCAACATATTTATTTATTTATTTATTTATTTATGTATTTATTCATTTATTTATTTATTTTCCCTTCAGGCATTTCAAATCCAAACAAACATACAGCATTTATATGTGTTTACAAATAATTCAACCCGATTTAAAAGGGCTGACGGGAGAAGCCGAAGCCTATTGAAACCCGTCCCCAGTATACCATATAGGATGCAGAAAATATCGAATATCAATTTTTGACATTCAGTTTGCATAATGATCACAAGTTTTTTTTTTTTTTTATAATAACCATCCCCTCTGATTGTTCATTTTCCCAATAGTCCATTGTCGATCGTGGCAATGTGCTCGTGATGTTGATTAGATCCAGTAGATTAGTTCATAATTCAGTAATTAGTTTTTTCAGTTGATTCGATCCAGAAGATGGAGAATAGCTGAGGACCGATGGTAGGCCGTGTCCGCCACTCTCCTTTTGTCGACTTAATCCTCGTCGCAGTTTTCGTTCCTTGCTGACTCCCGACGAACATTCATCTCAAGGTTGCGCAGCTTCGTAGTAGGTTGCATCGCTATTCCAGTTGAGGACTCATGGCCTGGGGGACTGGCGTTGCTAGGTCCTTCAGGCAACCGGGCTTGCACTGGGATCAATTCACTCAGTGCGTCCGTCAACTTTCACTGTAGTCGGGCTGACGACAACCACTTCATAAGGACCGATCACTGTCCCACCTGGCACAATCAGAAGCTGCCAGCAACGCACCAAAAGGAAACATCCTCGACATCATTCCACTTCGAGTGTGGTCAGACACAGCTAAGTGGAACAAAAGGACACCGGGTAACTAGTGATGAAAAGACTAGTCATCTAGATATTAGAATTAGAAAAGAGAAAGTGAAGACAAGTGATAAGTAAAGTGAACATATTCAGAACACTGACTTCACCTTTCCAACATGATTCAAAACAATCTTTAAAAAAATATTTACCATTAATAAACATACTCAAATATATAATAGTACTTTAATAGTTATTCATTGCCAATCAGATTTTTCATAAAGGGTGTCATTTTAAAGCTACTCTTCGTGTAGAATCTGAATTCTGAAGTATGTGGGATTAACTCCAGAAATCGTTATTTATATGACGTGCTTTTATTTTGAAATGTTCACTGGAAGTACGTTCGCTAAACCGCTAACAGGAAGATTAACACTCCGCAAAAAAAGCTCTTTTTGTCATTGCATATTGTGTCAGTAATCCATTTCCCCCCCTTTTTTTTCGTTTGCAAATGCTGTTAAGCAGCACTTTTTCATATTTGAAGCCTCCTTTTAACTGCAAGTTTGCGTTTTGGAGAAGACTGCCAATGTTTTATAGCAGGCTAAAGTAGGTTGTCTTTTTCCCCATCAGCCTCAATGTAGCAATGCTAACGTTTACAGTGTTCAATAAAGATGTGTTTCCTTATTTTGAATGTCTGAACTTTTAATTCTACGGCGTGTTGATGACCAATAAACATCTGTGAAAAGAACTGGAGGCTCAGCAAAGCAAAATGCCTGGACTCATTTATCCGTTCAATTGGCTGACATACTGACATGTGATCAGCATAGATGGTTAGCTCTGATTGGTTCAAATGTGCATGTTTTCTGGAACAGCAAAAAAAAAAAAAAAAAAAGCTTGTTAAATTGATGCGACAAAAAAGGGCAATGCAACATAAAATGGATCAAATCTTTAAGAGCAACAAAAGAGTTGAGGAGACTTATTTATCATATTTAGTTTTATTTGCTCTGATGGGGAGATTCAGAACATCTTAGCTGTCAATGTGCACTTTGGACTTATATTTGTTCATTTATATGAGGCTACTTATTCATTTCCTTATTATTTAAAAAAGTCAATGTTTGCGTGATCTTCGAGATATATTCCATTTCACTCTGCATAATAAAAGTCATTTGTACTTATTTTTCTGAATGTATGTTACTTATAACTTTATTATTATTTAAAAAATGAAGGTAAATCTTTACATTAACTTCAATTTTAATCAGGGGTTGCGTTAACCGAATATTTTCCGTCGTTGACCGGTTTTTTAAAATGGTGACGGAAAAAACTGAAGTCCGTCATTTTGACAGGTTGCAATTCACACCCCAGACCACAGGGTGGCGAGTGAGCATATTAATTAGCTATTGTCTCTCTTAATGCATGACGTCGTTGGCTATTCTGTCAGAATATTGTAGCGTCACCGGGGTCTGGCGGCGGCACCGTGATTGACACATCAACGCGAGGTTCTTATTGGTGCACCCGGTGTGCCAGCGCGTCATCCAATTGGTGGACTAGATTGCCGCCTGTGTATAGACCCCAATCACTTGACGTCACAACTCCGCCCCCCTGACCGGAGCCGCCTTATTGTGTGTCAGCTCGTCGTGTTTACACATTACCGCTACGTACATGCCTCCTATTACGGCGTGTTTCTAGCCGTTAACATTAATAATCAAAATGGTGAAGGCGTGTGTGGCGGTTGGTTGCAGTAACAGAGAAGATAGAGGGAGAGACTTGAAGTTCTACCGTATTCTGAGAGACCCGAAGAGGAGAGAGAGATGGACTGCTATAATTCGACAAGAAATCTGGGCACCAAACGATCACCACAGACTATGTGGTAGTCATTTTATATCTGGTAAGATGCATTTAATATATATTTAGAAGATTTTGGGCTGACAACCACAATTAAGATCATTGTGTGACGTTGGTGATTGGGGTCTATATAGTTGCCTCTTTTTCTTTGGGGGCGGAGTTGTTGTTTTGTTGGTGTTGTTGGCGGTAAGCAGAGTAAAAAGAGGGAGAAAAATACCACGACTTCCGTGTCTAATTTTTCGCCGTCAAGCAAGCGTTACAATATTAATTAAAAATGAATGAAAACTACATACTATTGAATATTCAATTCAATTCAATTTTATTTGTATAGCCCTAAATCACAACAGCAATGTCTCAAAGGGCTTTACAGAAATGAAGCAACAAAAATGAATAGATACAGTTCAAGTCCTGGGTATCCCCTATCCTTAAGACCCTCCATGCCGGCAAGGAAAAACTCCAAAAACTCCAGAGTCAATTGGGAGAAAAATGAGAAACCTCGGGGAGTACCACAGTCAGGAGAGATCCACTCCCAGGACGGATAGACAGGAACCCCAGAACTGCTAGTGGGAATTAGCAGGCGAAGTTACAGTCCGTAAAAATATAGTGGAATAAAGTAGCAAGAAGAGGTCCATCTAGCCAGATGAGACGGGGGAAGCAGCGAGGACGTCTATCCAGCCAGGGGTCCGGACAGTCAGGAGGCTGCAGCTGAAAAAAAGCCCTTCCCCAGAGGGGAGGGGGGAAAGGGGACACCGGGTGACTAGTGATGAAGAGACTAGACAACTAGATATTAACATTGGAAAATAGAAATAAAGTAAGACAAGTGGTAGGTAGAGTAAGAAAAGGAGATAGAACTCAGCGGCTGTACTTCCCCCAGCATTATAGCTTCTAGTGCAGCTTAGACTAAACTGTGAGTCTACTCCGACTTCAAGTAGCCTAACCATAAGCTTTGTCGAATAGGAACGTTTTTAATCTAATCTTAAATGTGCAGACTGTCTCGGCTTCTTTAATACTAGCTGGAAGCTGATTCCATAAAACAGGGGCTTGGTGGCTAAAGGCTCTAGCTCCGACAGTACTTTTAGAAACCCTGGGAACTACCAGTAGACCTGCATTCTGAGATCGGAGTGTTCTGTTGGGGCGGTATGGAACCAGAGCATCGGTGAGATAAGATGGCCCCAACCCATTAATGGTCTTAAATGTGAGAAGGAGTATTTTAAATTTAATTCTAAACTCGACTGGAAGCCAGTGAAGTGCCTGGAGCACAGGGGTGATGTGCTCTCTTCTATTGGTTCCTGTTAAAAGTCTTGCTGCTGCGTTTTGGACTAGCTGAAGACCTTTTAGAGAACTTTTAGGACAAGCTGCATGTAGGGAGTTACAGTAATCCAATCTCGATGTAACAAACGCGTGAATTAATTTTTCTGCATCACTTTTAGATAAAATATTTCTAATTTTGGCGATGTTGCGCAGGTGAAAGAAAGCCGTTCTACAGGTTTGTTTAATGTGTGCTTTAAATGATAAGTCAGGGTCAAATAAAACTCCTAGGTTTTTAACTGTGGTGCTGGAGGCTACACTTACATTGTCCAGTGTGACTATCTGGGCAGCTAAAGAGTCTCTCACACTTTTCGGGCCTATTATAAGGACTTCTGTCTTTTCAGGGTTAAGTAGAAGATAGTTAGTGCTCATCCAGGTATTTATATCTCGGACGCAGGTGCTTAGTTTTTCCACTTGCCTGACCTGCTCAGGTTTAATTGATAAATACAGTTGTGTGTCGTCAGCGTAACAATGAAAGTTAATGCTATGTTTTTTGATATTACCTAGAGGAAGCATATACAGCGTAAACAAGATGGGCCCGAGGACCGATCCTTGCGGCACACCATAACTAACTCTAGAGTACGATGATGATTGCTGGTTTACATTGACAAACTGGTACCTATTAGATAAATATGATTTAAACCAGCAGAGGGCTGCTCCTCTAATGCCTATGTCACATCCTAGTCTCTGCAATAAGATATTATGGTCGATTGTGTCAAAAGCTGCACTCAGGTCCAACAGAACCAGGATCGAGACTAATCCAATGTCAGCGGCAAGTAACAAGTCGTTAGTTACTTTAACTAATGCAGTTTCAGTGCTATGATGAGCTCGAAAGCCAGACTGGAAATGTTCAAATAAACTATTGTCCTGTAGGTGCTGACAGAGCTGTTTAATTACCACTCTTTCAAGGACTTTGGAGAGAAATGGTCAATTAGAAATAGGTCTATAATTGGCCAAAATGTCAGGATCAAGAGTAGGTTTTTCAAGAGCGGTTTAATAACTGCATATTTAAAGGACTGCGGCACGTAGCCAGTAACTAATGAGGTATTTATTATATTTAAGATAATGTCAATAGTTAGAGGCAGGGTCTCTTTAAAAAGTTTGGTTGGGATTGGGTCTAGGAGGCACGTTGATGGTTTGGAGGACATTATAATTGAAATTACATCGATTTGGTCTACAGTGGTAAAGTTATTTAATATTTTAGAGGGGTTTATGGGAGATTCTGAATTCTTTGTCTGCACTTTATCAGACCTAATAACTGGAAGTGATTCGTTTATTTTATTTCTAATAGTTGCGATTTTATTGTTAAAAAATTTTAGGAAGTCATCACAGCTAAGGGAGGTTGGGATATAAGGTTCTATTGAGCTGTGACTGTTTGTCAGCCTTGCTACAGTGCTGAACAGAAACCTAGGATTATTTTTGTTTTCATCTATTAAGGATGAGTAATATCTGGTTTTAGTCGTACGCAAGTACGAATATGTCATCATTATCATTTTTAAAATTTAAGTGACGGGTAAAAATAGATTATGACCGGATTTTTATGACCCTGTCAGTCAAAATGACAGACAATGAAAATGTCTAGCGCAACCTCTGGTAGTGATGCATAATTTTTTTTCCCGGTACATCGACTTTTGAAAAAAAAAAAAAAAAGTACTTATAACAGTAGTTTCACCACACCAACCATTTCACTTGAATAGATGTGTGAAGAAAAAATGCTACTCATGCTACTTTGCCATACATGAGCCGTTTGTTACTTTTCCAAAGTTGGGTAGAGAAGCCTAAAACTGTACCCAAGAAAGAGTAGCATCACTTCCAAATAAAAGACTCAAGTTAAAGAAAAGGTGGTCATCCAATAAATGCACTCAAGTAAAACATATTTGGTTAAAAGAATACTCAAATACTGCTTATTATTTCTTTTTAAAAATCATATAATCAGAGTCGTGTTACTTGGCATTGTAATTCTTTTCATTGTATTGGCGACTCGACCTCCAGACCTTCCTGCAATTCAAATAAGTCAACAAAATGAAATGTTTCCAATGTATTGATTCGAGTTCCTTTTTAATTTTTAGATGACGAACATTTATTTCAAGTTAGGGTTTTAATGTTCTCGTACAAAACAACATATTGCACAAAGAAGTGAAAATGATCAAATTTAGAACAACCATGTCAAAATTAGCAAAACTATTTCAAGTGGCCATATGACATTTTCTTTTAAATTTGTGAAAAACATAAGTTCACCAAAAAACATAAGTTCACCCTTTAAAGGGTACTTATTGAACTCATTGGCTGCCATTGACGGTGCTCAAAGTCCAATCCTTTTGGACAGCCCCTCCAAGTACAAATGGATGAAAAAAACTGCCAGCTGTTTGGTGGGAACGTCGCACACCTTCCCCTTGAACTCCACCTCCATGTGGCTGCAAAGAACCCGACGACGACCTCCTCGAATTCTGTGAGCGAGACCGCTTTGCCCGTAGCGCCAACACCTGGTCTAAATCTGAAGGAGATCAAATGGACTCGACATCTTTTAATAATGAACATTTGGAATGACTGGCCCTTCTTGACGCCAAGGACCAAACATTGTTCTTACTCCTAGTCGTTAAATCTGAAGAAAGACACAAACAATAAGTATTGAACATGAATTTACACTCTCAAAAGCAACATTGTTTAGATCTTACTCGACAGTCTTCAGGCTATAACTGGGATCCTCCCTGATCTCCAATAAGACCCTCTTTCCTTCTTCCTCTATTCGATTGTTGAAGAGAAATAACATTTGAAGATAGGAGGGGTTTAACTTGAGAGCCTTGGCCAATGAAATGCCTCCTCTATCTGCGATCCCGCACAGTGACAGGCTGCAACAAATGAGATGATTCCCTTTAGTCAAGAAGGGAACCTGCTGAAAGTGATGAAGGTTCTGCTGAAAGCAGGGGTGCACGATATCCATTTTTTGAAACCGTTACCGATAACTTCCTGCTCCTCAAGGCCGATACCGATACAATATCCGATAATATATATATAAATTTTTTCAATGTATATTCACCTCAGTTCAGTTTTTGAACAAATGTAGGTCAAAAATACCAGTGGTTGATTCAATATAGATTTCCCTTTACCGAACCAGAATTTTCATGATGACATGAACATTATTATAATGAACAAAACAAAGACAAGAACAGTTTTGACTCCAAATAAACTGTCCATATTCATTTTTCAAAAAATTATAATATTATAATATAATAAATATATAATTATAAATATAATTTGAGTCAATCACAATCAGTCAATATCATTGACGATGTGTTCCCCTGAACAATGAACACCGATGCTTAACAAACATAAACCCAACAGGTATTCTGCTTTGTCAGCAGATAAAACATTTGGTGCAACAGGAGAGGAGACTTATGTTGTCTTGGTCCATGGAACAACTTTCTTAACCTGGCAATTACATATCAATAACCAAAAGACTTCTCGAGAACGTGTAAACATAACACTGTAAAGTGCAAACATTTGCCAATTGCCATAGTAAGGTTTATAACTCAGTGAAGGAAAAATGCGGCCTCTAGAGCAGTAATAAAACTGCATACTGGCAAAACAGGAGTGGAAACCAATGCACACATCCCAATCCGTCAATGCGCCAAAAATATTATGAATAGGCCGATAACATATTTGTTATCGGATTTATTGGGATGACGTCATAATTCCTATTATCGGACTGATAATTATCGTGCGCCTCTAGCTGAAAGTAACATTGTGTCTGCCTTTTTCTTGACTGATACAGGGTTGATGCGGGTCATTAAAAAGCATGAAGTCATTAAATGGATTTTGTGAAAATTGGGAAAATTGGATTAAACTAAATGTTTCAAAGCATTTCAAATTATGTAAACTTGACAGGATTTTTTTTTAACATAATTGATTCTAGTTATGCTAATCGCAGCAGTGATTCTTTCGATTACTCGACCAGATCCACGAAAGATGACGAACTGAAGGAGCTCCTTACTTAAGGATTTTTAAGATGCAGTGTGGGCTGGCCAATCCTTTTGAGAGGATCTCGACCCCTTCATCCGACAGATTGTTGTAGCTCAGGTCCAGCTCTTGAAGATGGGAGGGGGTTACCTTCAGTGCCTCAGCCAATGAAACACATCCTTTACTGGTGATCTCGCAGTTTTTCAGGCTGCAACAAATGAGATAATTGCCTGAAGTCGAGAAGGGAACCTGCTTAAAGTGATGAAGGTTCTGCTGAAAGTAACATTGTGTCTTCCTTTTCCTTGACTAACACAGGTTTGTCATTAAAAAGCATTAAAACTCTTTAAACTGTTTTTGGGGTGAAAATTCAGGCCTTAAAAAGCATTAAAAATGGTAAATGGTGTTAAAAGGCTCTCAAAGCCATCCACCTACTGGTGACGCAGCACCAGGAGCAATGTGGGGTTCAATATCTTGCTCAGGGATACTTCGGTGAGTTCATCAGGGGAGAGAACTGAACCCACATCCTCTGGGTTGGGGGGCAGCTACTCTACTACTGAGCCCTGCCACCCCCTAAAAGAATAAAATTTAGGGAAACTTGACTGTTAAAAAAAAAAAAACTTTTTTTTTTTTTTTTTTTTAACATAATTTATGAGAGTTGCAGCTAATAACAGCAGTGATTCTTTGGATTACTCGACCGGATCTACGGAAGATGACGAACTGGAGGAGCTTCTTACTTGAGGACCTTTAAAATGCAGTGTGGGCTGGCCAGTCCTTTCAAGAGGATCCCAACCCCCTCGTCTGACAGATCGTTCCAGCTCAGGTCCAGCTCTTGAAGATGGGAGGGGTTTAAGTTGAGTGCCTCAGCCAATGAAACACATCCTTTACTGGTGATCCTGCAGCAGAACAGCCTGTAAAAAATGAAATAATTGCCTGAAGTCCAGAATGGAACATTGGTTAAAGTGATAACGGTTCTGCTGAAAGTAACATTGTGTCTTCCTTTTCCTTGACTAATACAGGGTTCATGCAGGTCATTAAAAAGGATCTAAACTCATTAACTGTTTCTTTGTGAAAATTCAGGCCTTAAAAAGCATTCAACTCCATGTTTGAGGCATTAAAAATTATGTAAACTTGACAGGATTTTTTTAAATTTCATAATTTATTACAGTTGCTCCTGACAGCAGCAGTGATTATTTTGATTAGTAGACCGGATTCATGGAAGATTACGAACTGAAGGAGCTCCTTACTTGAGGATTTTTAAGATTCAGTGTGGGCTGGCCAGTCCTTTCAAGAGGATCTCAACCCCATCATTTGACAAATGGTTCTCACTCAGGTCAAGCTCTTGAAGATGGGAGGGGTTTAACTTGAGTGCCTCAGCCAATGAAACACATCCTTTACTGGTGATCCTGCAGCAGAACAGCCTGTAACAAATGAGATAATTGCCTGAAGTCCAGAATGGAACATTGGTTAAAGTGATGACGGTTCTGCTGAAAGTAACATTGTGTCTTCCTTTTCCTTGACTAATACAGGGTTGATGCAGGTCAATGAAAAGGATCGAAACTCATTAACTGTTTCATTGTGAAAATTCAGGCCTTAAAAAACATTAAACTCCATGTTTGAGGCATTAGAAGTTATGTAAACTTGACGGGATTTTTTTTTAAGTTACATAATTTATTAGAGTTGCTGCTAACAGCAGCAGTGATTCTTTTGATTAGTTGACCAGATTCATGGAAGATTACGAATTGAAGGACCTCCTTACTTGAGGACTTTTAAGATGCAGTGTGGGCTGGCCAGTCCTTTCGAGAGGATCTCAATCCCTTCATCCGACAGATTGTTCCACCTCAGATCCAGCTCTTGAAGATGGGAGGGGGTTACCTTGAGAGCCTCAGCCAATGAAACACATCCTTTACTGGTGATCTTGCACTTTTGCAGACTGCAACACATGAGATAATTGCCGGAAGTCAAGAAGGGAACCTGCTTAAGGTGATGACGGTTCTGCTGGAAGTAACATCGTTGTGCTGTCCTCACAACACGTGACATGTGTTGCTCTACAGCCAGCCGCAGCGAACCAAAAAATGAAACTCTCCAGAGACAAGGCGTACTTTTCTTGTGTTTATGGAGGTCTCAAATTGTTTGTTGGTAACTAAGATATAAATGAATACATTCAAAATGTAATACAATAATATCTTCCTACGTGTGAGTAGCTTAGCAGAAACACAACAGAATGTCTCAGTGAAATCAATGGATAGTGAAAAAGTTTGCCTCAAAGAGAAAAATACATTTTTCTTTCAAACTCAATATACAAACTAAGTAAAAACTTACAAAGACGAAAGTTAGCCTAGGCTTAGCTGGCAGAGCAAGTTTGTCGATGTTACTTTTAAGCCTCACAGGCGCTGAGAAACGTTTGCCTGGCATGGCCTGACTGTTCTCCCTGTATTTTTCAAACAGTTAGAGAAAAGTCTGGACCCAGCCCATCAATGGCCTCTCGAGCAGGTACAAAATCAATCGACAAATCAGATTCGTTCATTTGCGTGACGTGTGCTTAACGAGCAACGTCACTCTTGCGCGTCGAACGTTGTCGCCACAACAACATAGATGGTGAACAGGAGAGCCGAGAATATGTTCCAATCCACGGTAAAATCAGTTTTAAATGACCAAAAACACATCGACACGAGTCATTGACAATAGTCTGTCTCGCGCTAGCCATGTTGAATAAACTCCGCTCTCCTCGTATGTTTACTTCCGCGCGCAAGTCCCTCGACCTGGCCTCGTCGTTTTACTAACGTCACGTGTGCCCGTCGCTGATTGGTCCACTCCGCTGTCTGTTTGCTGTGGCTTGCTCCGCCCTGGAAATTGTATCCGCTGAATGGTGGCCAGACTCAATCGCTGGAACAGCGGTGAGTAATTTAAAACTGATTTTACCGTGGATTGGAACATATTCTCGGCTCTCCTGTTCACCAACTGTGTTGTTGTGGCGACAACTTTCGACGCGCAAGAGTGACGTTGCTCGTTGAGCACACGTCACGCAAATAAACAAATCTGATTTGTTCATATACAAATATACTGGCCGCGTTGACTGCGCACTACGCAGTATTTAAAAAATTGGCAAAAAAAAACAAAACAAAACAAAAAAGTGGCTGCGCACAGCTGCGGTCCGGCAATTCCATCCCGTCAAGAGCTCTCGGGTAATCGGGCACGAAAATGTGGCATTATAAACAACGACAAACACACGGAGTCTGTACTTATCAGAGAAGCAGAGAGAGAGGTGGACTTGATTTGACTGAACATTTTTTCCCGAATTTATTTGCTTTTACTATGAGTTTGTGGCACTATTTCTGTTTTAAATTACATACCTTGCATAATAACTCACCGTCAAGCCTCATAGCTTCTGCTGCAGCTTCCTTTTTAATGATCTGCTGCATCATAAATCACATTGTGACATCCACGATAAAGCTTTTGTCCATGTTTGCAGGTGTTTTTACCGCGAATAAGCAACTGGGCTTTTGATTCCAGGCCTTGCTCGCCCATTTTGACGGATGCGTGTCCGGCAAAAATAGAAAATAGTCTAAACCATCCGGCTGGTTCTGACACGCCGGAGATGGTCCGCAGTCAGTCTGGAGCACTGACGCGGCCTCTATACTTTGAACAGTAGGATAAAATGGAAACGGATTGGGCTCAGCGTCTTGCAAGACCCGGACCGAAGATGCGTCTGGTATTTTTTGGCCCTTATTGTTGGCTGGTTGCAGCAGTATCTCATTAGATACTGTAAGTCAACCCTATCCAAGGAAGAGTATGAACTGGGGGTAGATTTCTAAGTGGAAAAGTTCCTTACTTGAGGACTTCTAAGTTGCAGTGTGGGCTGGCCAGTCCTTTTGAGAGGATCTCCACCCCCTCATCCGAAACATCGTTGTCGCTGTCCAGGACCGGCAAATTGAAATTGCCCAGGTCCAGATGCCTCAGGTTGGATGGAGAACTGAGAACGGAAGCCAGCAGGTGACAGCTGCCTTTGTCCAGGCGACATTGACTTAGACTGGAGAACACAGAAAGAAGGAAGTCGTGAGAGGAAGCCAAACCTAACTTCTGCTGACTTTAGTATGGTGCTTTGAAAAACAATAATATATTTTATTTCAAGATACAAAACAAGACAACAAAAAATAAAGAGTAAATGACAAAATCCAAAGACATTATGAATTTTATTTTCCCGTGATAATATCACCAACATTACTTGTGCTTGATGGAGGCAGTGTTTGTTTTGGATGTCGTCAAGAAGGATGTTTATCTCGTACAACCACGATGTGTGAATCGTAGTCTTTTTCTTTTTTTTTTCAAGATTATAGATTGGATTTAACCCAAATTTTGACCCATTTGAGATTTTTCAAGATTTTGGATTTCCTACTGTTTCAGGATGAACTTTAGGTAAACCTGTTTTACTGACCCAGCTTTTTGTTTGCAATTCCTTACCGTCTTTGCTGATGTCACTGACTTAGTTGGAGCATTACACACATTGAAATTAGGGTTAGGCAACAATTAAATTTTTTCATCTCGAGTAATAACATGAAGTCTTTGCAATGACTCACACTGTCATCATTACTTCAAAAGTAGCAATAGACGTGGTTATAAAGTTAATGTTCCTCTCGTCTAAACAGCCACGAGTCAACTTCGCCATCAGTGCCAACCATTTCCGGTTCCCAGACATTTTTCAGAAACCATAGCTTTTTGTTCATTTACAATGATTTTTGCTGATCTGTCAAGCACTACAGAATATTGGGTTTCATGGCTACACATAAAAGAATAAGTCGATTCCAATCTTTCATCAGTAAAATGAAGTTTTTCTACACTTTTCCGTTCTTCAGTTATGAGCAGTTAAAAATCCTCAATTCTTGTTTCTATACGTTTTGGTAGTAAACTTAAGTGTTCCAAAAATTCATGAAAACATTTTTGGGAGTGAATGAGGTGATTTTGTTTTGTTTTCCGATTTGTTGTCGCGTCTTCTGACAAGCAATTGTGTTTTAATTTGTTTTTGTGTGTGTGTGTGTGGGTGTGTGTGTGTGTGAGATTTGTATTAGTTTTTTTTGTTTTTTTTAATCCATCTGTTTTGTGATTTTTGATTGTTTCATAATTTTTAGTTGTTTTGTTTGTGTTTTGTGCACTTGTTCTTGGATTTGCCATTGTGCTTTTGGAATTCTCGGACTCCACTTCATTTCACTTTAGAGAACTTACTTTGATTTTTGAGAAGCCTTGACCACCAACAGCAGCTTCTTGAGTCCCAAAGGCGATGGGGAGTAGCGGCGAAGATTAAAGGACTTCAGGGTTTCTGCGTCTGTCAGTAAGAAGAAGGCCAGAGCCGACCACATGTCATTTGACATTTGATGCCAGGACAGACGTCCTGAATCTAGTTCTGTTTGGATCTGCTTCAGCAAGGAGTCGTCCTTCAGCTCATTTAGGCAGTAGAACAAGTTGACATTCGTCTCTGGAGTGTTCCGATTGATCCTTTCCTTGATCAACTCGACTGTCTTTGACTTGCTTTGCTCCCAGTCATGAGGAACCTTCAGCAGTGCCTCCACTATTTCCTGGTTGCACGGCAATGAAAGACCAACGAGGAAGCGGAGGAACATATCCAGGTTTCCTTCACTTTCCGAGGCTCTCTGGAGAGCTGACTTGTGGACCTCAGTGATTGTCTTCCGCTTAACAGGCATGAACAATTTTTTCCATCTTGATGTATCCAGTACGTTCTTGTTGTCGTGGAAGAAACACATTATTACGTACAGTGCGGCCAGATACTCCTGGATGGTCAGGTGGATAAACTGAAACATCTTTTGTTTCTTGCTTTTGAGCGGATGGACCTCCTTAAAGACCTCCGTGAATAAACCGGAATGTTTTGCAGCTTGGCTGTAATCAAAACCGCTGTCCTCCAGGTCTTTCTCATAGAAGATCTGACACTTTTTCATGGTGTGGTCAAAGGCCAGCTTGGCGAGCGCTTTCACGTCAGGGATGTACTCCGCTGTATTTCTCTCCTTGGAGTTTTCCAGGTGGTGACCAGCAAACGCTGAGTACATGTCAGTCAGCGTTGTGGGAAGCTCTCCCTCCTTCCCTTTGTCCAAATGAACCTGAAGAACTGTGGCGGTGAGCCAGCAGAAGATGGGAATATGGCACATGATGAAGATGGTGCGAGATTTCCGAATGTGCTCAATGACACGCTCCTCATTTGGGAACCTTTTCCTGAAGTACTCCAGCCTCCGGGAATCGCTGAATCCTCCCACCTCTGTTCTGCTGTCGATGAGGTCGGAGGGGATATCGTGGGCTGCCGCGGGCCGTGTGGTTATCCAAACCCTGGCGCACGGAAGCAGGTTCCCTTTGATGAGATACGCCAGCAGTACGTCCAGCAGGTAGGTCTCCTTCACGTCCATGTCCACTTTCCTTACTTTCTTCAAGTCGATTTTGAAGTTGCACTCGTCCAGTCCGTCGAGGATAAACAAGATCTTGATTCGGCTGCTTTCAAAGTCCCGCTTCCCAGAAGTTTGCAGGTCGTCAAATATATTGTTCAGTCTCTCGCTCATGTGCCTGTTTCCGCAGACAAAGGTTTGGATCAGTTTGGCCAACGTAAAGCTCTCCCCTTTCTCTATGTTTAACTCGCGGAAGGTGAAAGGAAATATGAAGTCCACGTCCTGGTTAGTATTACCGCTGGCCCAGTCCGACACAAACTTTTGAATCAGGAAGGTTTTTCCTATTCCCGCGAAGCCGACGGTGAGCATCGTGCGTATCGGTCGCTGGTTCCCGTCAGGGCTTTTGAAGATGTCGCACGGCAGGATAGACTGCTTGGCCGCGGCGGCACACGTCTCCATCTGGAGGACCTCATGCCGCCCGTCTGGGCTGACGTCTGCCCCGTAGGTGACGTCCAACTCCGTGTAGACGTCCTCCAGTGGCTGCTGCTGCCAGCGCTCGGTGTTCCCCTCAGAAGCAAAGCTGTATAAACGCCGCAGGTTGGCTTGAAACTCCCTCTTCAATCTGGCAATCTGATCGTCATCGTTGACGGAGAAGTCAGCGCCTGCAAGAAAGCAGCAGTGACGGCAGTTTAGGACAAAACAGTTCCATTCCACACCCAAATATTTATTGATTAATTTTAAAAATTAGTTAACACCCGTTAACGCGATCATTTTGACAGCCCTAATAAAAATATGTGAAACAAGGCATGTTTGCGCCGTTTTTTTTTTTTGTTTTTGTTTTTTTTTTGGGGGGGGGGGGGATGCGGGGTGTATGAATCAATACTCATAGAAAAATCTACGCCTAATTTCAAAAAAATTGCTCGGAGTGTAAAGGGTTAAAATGAGAGGACTCTCTCCAGTTCTTTGACTGAGACTCCTCTCATTGTACAAACACCATGCCAATGATTAGTTGGAGGAGCGATTTAATTTTATGATGTCCCACATGTAATTTATTTTTATTTTAAGTGAACTGTTTTCTATTCATATAAACCACTGTCACGTGCTGAAAAAAAAAAAAATCAATGTACCGTTACACTGATCAATGGCATTTTTTTTTTTTTTTTTTTAAAGAACTAAGGATTTATTTTTAATTCTTAATCATTTCTCATGTTTCTCATGTGTGGCTCAAAATGACCTCATCTATTGCTCCGGTGATGCATTCCAAATAAATAAATGAGATGAGGAAGAGCGATTGATGAGATCTCGATAAGAGCTCACCATTCCCAGATATGTCTTCGATGAAAAAGTGAAACAAAGTCTATTTATTGTTCCTAAGGGCATCTTAAGAGCGACAGAGCAGCAACAGATGATCACAAAATGAGAAGCAATAGTTATGTCTCAGGAGTTTAGATTGGCAAATAGATGAGCAACAAAAATTTTGCAACGGGTCGTTGCATGGTTAACTTCCACAGTTTTCAAGTCACCTGCTTTCTACCAGGGGAAACTACTGTATGTCGGGAACTAACCTTTTATTTTCACCATGTCGCTTCGCAGCTTCTCGGCCAAATTGTTGTTACCGATCTTCTCCAGAAGCATGATGGTCTGGTCCAGAGTGTTCTCGCCGTGCTTCTTTATCAGCTCGTTAGCAATGTACGCCCGGCGGGGGTTTTCACATACGCTTTGAGGCAGGTCCGTGTGGAACCTGAAGGACTCGAAGTCGTCCTCCCCCAGCTCCCTCAGCGTGTTCCACAGCAGCTCCTTCCTTCCGCTGTCCAGAGCCATCCTTCTGACTTACATACGTGTGAGGAAGGTGACCGTGGATCAGGTATCTGCGGATGACAACTTTTATTGCCTTATTGTAACTTGAGCTCATAAACCATTTGAGTGGTGTGACGGCCCTGTTAGCTACATTGTGGCACTACATGACTTGTTTTGATATTGAAAATACCTAACAATAGATTTGAATACAAACTATACCAGATTTGTTGTAAATTTTGTTTTTCAAAGAGGCCAGATCGCAAACGATTGAATAATCCCTGGCAACAAGGAAATGCATTCCAAGGGTCAGTGAGGCGAATCGCCACTTCTACATACCAGAAGAAGTTGCCGAACCTGCTTAAGTACCCATCTCTTTCTAAAAAGATGAATAAATTCAACGTCAATATTCTTTGAGTTCAAAAAAGCATCGACAGTCCCGTCTTACGCAATATATAATTGTGTATTTCAAGACAAAAGGCATTTTTGTGCACCCAAAATGCGCTTGTGCGCTTAAAAGGTATTTTTGTGCTTCCCGTTACGAACATGATTGCGGCGCGATAAATGAAACAGAAGGCTAACTGACCAAAATGAGCAAATTATAAACAAACTGTAAAGCAAAATAACTTGTGACTCTTTTCTTAGGAGAAAACTTACGCGGCCTTGTTGTCGCCTCGTCACCTTCCGTCCGAGTGATGACTTGTCTGTCCGGTCCACCGAGACAAGATAACGCTGGGTGTGACCTTTGGTGACACCCGCAACACCATATATGCGCATTATTGCCACCAGTTTTTCCAGATGGGTGGACTCGGGGCGGTAGAAAAACCTTAAACCATTGTTGTTTTTGTCCGGTTACATTGCGTCCATTACCCGGATCGGCAGTGAAGGTTTCGGGGGGTGAGTGTTACGGGTGCGCGTATGTCCGATGTGTTCTGTGCATAGAAACATCCCTCCCCATGCCTTCAAGCCCGAAACCTAAACTGCCCATCTGGGTGACAGCACCCATGTAACCGGTCTGCATGTAGCCGCACCGCACAACGTGATCCGTCCCCCTCGTCCAGGTCAGGACTTTCACCCGCGCCACATGACGCGCCCAGCACAGCAGGCGGGCATGCCGACCACTAGCCAAAAGCCCAGGCTCGCAGCTTCAGCTGCCGGCGCACCCTCTTGAAGGCATCGGGAGCGAGGTTTCTATGCAACGCACACAACGGGGACCGATTGCGTTGTGCGGCGCGGCTCCATGCAGACCGGTTACATTTAGAGACGAACACATAACGAGACCAATGGCAATTTTCGTCTTACATTACGACAACGAGATGTAACTGCAGCATAATTTCCATAGTATGCTCACAATGTATGACATTTTCTTTTGTACATGAGGTCAGCCTGCATGTAACAATGTCTTGTCCGTCTCTCTTGGCCGTTTAATTCTTGCTCTTGTTTGATTTATGTTGTACTTGAGACATTGCCCATCTGAACCTCCAGCTGATTGATTCTCCTCCCACTCGCTCGGCATCGAGTCGGGATGGCCCGACCCCGCCACTGGCAAAGCGGCAATAAAATGCGCAAGGCGATCTCGCCCACTTACGCGTCGATAGGTATATAAAATGTATAGGGGGAAATTAAACAACTAAAGGGTACCCAAAGTCACAGGAGTGGTGCCTTTTTGGACTGTCAAATTGACGTCACTTTCAGGAGAGCAGAGGGCGTGACTCACGCAACTGCCACCCAGAGAGGCTCTGCCTGTCTCGGCCACTGTTACGCACACGTCTCCCTGGTCGTGTCCGGTTGTGGTTTCTGCTTCCAGGAAATATACGAGGCGCCACACAATTCTTTATTTTCTAAGTTTTGGGTGCGTAACTGCGCAAAGATTGTAACATCCCTAGTCACGATGTCAGACTTTCTTTGTCGTTTTCACAAGATTTATTTCAATCGCAACTCGGCGACTGCTTGTAAAAGCAGAGGATGACCACGCTGTCCCATCGTGTGATGCATTCACAAAATAAACTGCTCACAAAAAGGGCTCATACCAGCTGGCAACAGAACACAGAATATACAGTGTGTTTGTTTATAATATATATGGCAGAAAACAATCAGGTGACTTGAAGTCCTGGTCAGAGACACCAATTTGGCCAAATTTCAAAATTGTTCGATATGCATGTGTGATACATCATTGAAAAGCTTAAAATCTCAATTTTCTGGGGGAAGCTAATTTTGATCAAGAGGGCATTTAAAAAAAAAAAAAAAATTAAACAGCGAAACCCTAACTGGAAGTGAGATCATGAAAGAACATAATTTAAGACACCATGATTTTAAGCTAAAAAGACACATTTTGAATAATAGATATAATTACAGTAGTACCTCTACATACGAAGTTAATTTGTTCCCGGACCTTGTTTGTAAATTGAAATGGTCGGATGTCGAGCAGGATTTTCCCTTAAGAATACAATATAATCCCATTAAATCGTTCCACAGCCCAAAAATCTACACTAAATCCTTAATAAATACTGCTGGTACGATTATAAATGGCAATTACACATAGCAAAACAGATAAATTATAAATAAAAATCAGAATAATAATATAATAATGATGATAATAGTTCCTGTAATAGTGTCACGAATCGGGTTCTAATGTGCCGGACGTGGCACATTAGAACCCGAGGGGAGGGAGTGGAGCGGCTGACAGTTTACTTTCGTTTTCAATGTTTTCTTGAGAACACCGTCAACTTTGGCGGTTAGGAGGCGTTTTGTGTTGGATAAGTTCTGAAATAAATGATAAAAACCTGACGAAGCTGGTGATTTCTTTGGCGATGTTACCGGGAAGGCGGAAATTCCGCGCGTTATCTTCTTATGTTAACCCTTTGTACTGACTCCATGTTTCAAAAGTTTGAAGAAGACTCACCGAAAGCAGGTTGACAATTTATTCGTCGGCAATGGTAAAAAACAAGGCAAAAACAGACGACGGCGGGACCAATGCTGAATCCAAAACAAGGCTACATAGGAAATGTTTCTGAGCAGCAAAATCTGTGTTATGTCAGTGTCCAGTGTTTTTTAAGTCCGTCGTCGAGTAGGGCCAGGCCGAAGGTGTGTCCGGGCGTTGCTTTGGGATCATCCCTCTGTGGCCGGTTTTGGGCGGTTATGTTTGTGCGTCGATGGGACGTGGTTGCCACAGCGACCGACGCTGGTCTTGACGTCCCAAGCACCCGCTATCAACTTTGTTATCCGGGCTGGCTCTACTTGTTTTAAGACAAAGCGCATTGTCCTTGGAGTTTGCCGGGAGAAATTATTGCAAGAGTTGGTGCGTCAATCTTGCTCGTGACGCACACGTTGGGCTTCTGTGATAAGATGGCATTACGTATCTATTCTACTTCATTTCATTAAGCTATGGGGTGCTATTTATTTTATATTAGGTGCATTAGAGTAGTACAGTCTGTTGAAATTCGCCCCCCCGGCCAAGACGCACGGAAACAGCGACAGCCAAAACAAGTGCCACTCGGCCGATGCTGCCTCGCGTGCGCCAACCGGGAAGGCAGAACTTCGCGCGTTCACCTCTGATATTAACCCTTTGTACTGACTCCATGTTCCAAAAGTTTGAAAAAGACTCGCCGAAATCAGGTTGACAATTTATTTGTCGACAATGGTCAAAAACAGACGACGGAGGGTCAATTCTGGATCCAAAACAAGGCTACATGTTTCCGAGCAGCAAAATTTGTGTTATCTCAGTGTCCAGTCTTTTTAAAGTCCGTGGTGAAGCGGGCCGTGTCGAAGGTGTGTCCGAAGGTGTGTCCAAAGGTGTGTCTGAGCGTTGCTTATGGGTCATCCTCTCTGTGGCCGGTTTTGGGCGGCGTAGGTTCGTGCGCGGATGGGACGCCTGCTATCAACTTTTTTGTCCGGGCTGTCTCTACTTGTTTTAGGACAAAGCGCTTTGTCCTTGGAGTTTGCTTGGAGAGCTGATTGCAAGAGTTGGTGCGTCAATCTTGTTCGTGACGCACGCGAAGAAAAACTTTATTCCACCCCATTTACCAAAAAAATAATAAAATATCCTAATTAAAATTACAAATAAAAAAAACAATAAAATTAATATCTCCTATCCTAAATGACAAAAATGCAGGATAAAGAATAAAAACTGGGACTTAAATGGCAAAAATCTACCGAGCACTATGATTCAGAACTTAACGAAAGAGTAGTAGTCTTTGAACAAAAAATCCTGAGCCGGTAACGGAATTTACAAAAATGAATCTATTGTGATTGTGGAACTATAAAACAACCCAGTGAACTTATATGACATGTGTCGAGGAATTACGGAACCCAAATGTGACTGCAAAAGATCGAAAAAATGTGACGGAAAAAATAAAATCCTACTACTTAAACAATGTGTATTCCCACCACTTACCAACAACGTCATGGGCGTCTTTCCACACCACATTCCTAACAGCAACATCCGCATGTGAAATCAATAAAAGGGAAAAAGCAAAGAAAATCCAAACCTTTTAATGAAAAATAATGTAAAAAGAGTTGGTACTGGGTTTCTGGCCGGAGAGGGAATTGCCGATACCGGGTGATCCAGCCGAGGCCGACACGCCGGCCCCGGCGAATAAAACCAGTTTCATTGTTTTTAAGCAATTTAAGCGGCTTTTGTAATTTTAAAGCATTCTATCATATTCAATCAAGCTCACGGGTTTATTTTCCTCTAATGCCGCCTCTTCTTCACTTTATTAGCTTTTCATCTGGAGTTCTATTTTAAGATTGTTTTTTCATTAGACTGTCAATTTGATATCACCAGTAGTAAAATGTGCTTGAATGTTGCTCTCCTTGCTTTGCTTGGCCAGGACAAGAGCAAGGGGGGCCTCACGCCCACCTCATTTTGAATACTGTGTTCCTTTTCTAATCAGATCTACTGATTTTTTTTTTTTTTTTAACATGTTTTCCCTCTTTGGCTCTCAATTTCATCTTAAATAGTTAACAAAAAAGACTGGAAAATTCCCGGCTTCAATTCTAACCTCCCTTTATAATTAATTTTGGCAAAAACCCAGCAGATGCCGTCGAGGACCCCATGTTGCAAATAGGGGCCATCGCCGGCCCGCACTCCTTATTTTGAACCATCCATCCCGGGTCCCTAACCTATATTTCCGCTGGGCGGATCCACTCATGGCCATGTTTTTGCTACCACAGCAAAATCGTTTTCCTGCTTACCGCAAGCAGCGAGGCCTACTTTGCTGTTGGGCGTCACTCCAACAGCGGCCTTAACTTATACATTTTTCTATCGTTTTTTTGAGGAGGGACCACTTTCTAGGGCTTCCACTACCCCGTTTCGGGGGAGCCCAGCTCACAACCTCCGCCTCGTCAGACGTGAGGTGGGGAACCGCCACGTTCCAGTCCCGGTGAATTTGACCCAGCCTGACGCTGCCTGCCAATCAAACCACTTCCTTTTGGACAAGTATATATGCCTATCCATATATATGTATCTTCTATGTATACATATAAATGCATCCACATATTGCGTGTAACATCCCCCTCATCAGATCGGAAACCAACAATCAGAACGAGCTTGCAATTGTCAATTCCTCGCAATCTGACTACAACTCGGGGGTACCCGCCAGCTAATCTAACTTACATATACATACCCATTCATATCCCATACATATATATTTTAGGGCTGTCAAACAATTAAAAATTTTAATTGAGTTAATTACAGCTTACAATTATTCATTCATTCATTCATTTTCCATGCCGCTTTTCCTCACGAGGGTCGCGGAGGTGCTGGACCCTATCCCAGCTCACTACGGGTAGTAGGCAGGGGACACCCTGAACTGGTTGCCAGCCAATTGCAGGGCACAGCTTACAATTAATTATTCGTAATTAATCGCACTATAAACCATCTATAAAATATGCCAGATTTTTCTGTAAATTATTTTGGAATGGGAAGATAAGACTAGATGGATATATACATTCACCAGACGGTACATAAGTACTGTATTTGTTTATTATACCAATAAATCAACAAGATAGCATTATTATTAACATTCTGTTAAAGCGATCCATGGCTAGAAAGACTTGCAGTTCTTAAAAGATAATGTTAGTACAAATTATAGAACTTTTATATTAAAACCCCTCTTAATGCTTTCGTTTTAATAAAATGTGTAAAATTTTCAATCGAAAGATAAACTAGTAGCCCGCCATTGTTGTCAATAATTACACAATGCTCATGGGTGCTGAAGCCCGTTAAATCAGTCGCACCCAAGCGCCAGCAGAGGGCGACAAAACTCCAAAAAACACAAGTAACAAGGCAACATTGCACTGTGCTGTCATTTTAATCTGTTTGAGCGGAGCACGTGCGTTAATTGCGTCAAATATTTTCACGTGATTAATTAAAAACTAATTACCGCCCGTTAACGCGATAATTTTGACAGCCCAAATATATTTATGTATGTATGCATATATGCGCATGTATATATTACGTGTGTCCCACCAAATCAAATCGGGAAACAACAATCTGGTGATTGTGTCGCCCAGACACCAACCCGCATGTATGGGAGGGAAGGGAAGTGCTGTTTCACAACCTGCAGTTGAGAAGCGCGGGGGGTGGGAGGGGAGGGGGCGACTCACAACCTCTTCTCAATTATTGTCTCTCGCAATTTAATTGGTTTCCGGGGACACCCGCTTTCTAATCTAAACTTGTCCTTTTCTTTTTTTTTCTTTCGCCCAGCCTAAACTACAAAACGGATGGCGTACTTCATGCACTCTCTATGAAGCTACCCCTCTAGTGTTAAGACTACTGTAACGCAACTAATTCCCCGTGTGCCTTCAATCGAATGCAACAATCACCGTTAGACAAAACACAAAATGGTCGAAGGCCGCTACAAGTCAACTTTCACCCGCCTCGACCAAACGTCTTTTTACCTTTAGAAAGGGCTTCAGTTGACTCTTCCACAGCCGCTCGTCCATCCCCTCCGTCGTCTGGGCCTATCACGTCAGGTCGCCAACTGTTTGAAGTTCGCCTCCCCAGACAAGCCGCACGGAAACAGCGACAGCTGAACAAAGTGCCGCTCTGCCGATGCTGCCTCCGCGCGCGCCAACCAGAAAGGCAGAACTTCGCGCGTTCACCTCTGATATAAACCGTTTGTACTGACTCCATGTTCCAAAAGTTTGAAAAAGACTCGCCGAAAGCAGGATGACAATTTATTTGTCGACAATGGTCAAAAACAAGGCAAAAACAGACGATGGAGGGACAATTCTGGATCAAAACAAGGTTACGTTTCCGAGCAGCAAATCTGTCTCATCTCAGTGTCCAATGTTTTTTAAGTCCGTGGGCCGGCCGAAGGTGTGTCCAGGCGTTGCTTTGGGATCATCCCTCTTCTGGTTTCGGGCTGTTTAGGTTCGTGCGTGGACGGGATGTGGTTGCCACAGCGACCGACGCTAGTCTTGACGTCACAAGCGCCTGCTATCAACTTTGTCATCTGGGCAGGCACCACTTGTTTTAGGACAAAGCGCGCTGGTCTTTGTCCTTTTTCGTTTGTCGGTAGGACTGATTGCCAGAGTTTGGTGCGTCAATCTTGCTCGTGGCGCACACGTTTTGGGCTTCTGTGATAAGATGGCGTTGTGTATCTATTCTGTTTCTTTAAACGATGGTGTGCTATTTATTTTACATTAGGTGTGTTAGAGTAGTGCAGTCCTACAGTGAAAATGAGAAATGATACTATTCCCTGATTGATTATGCATGAATTGTGATTCCCTCCCTAAATTTAACTCATTGGCTGCCAGTGATGGCACTGGAAGTCCAATCCATATTGACTGGGAGACACTGGAGAAAAACTCCTACTCAGTTTGTGGTCAAAAAATTCACTCCAATCCATTTTTCAGAAGCCATTGCCTTTTGTTCATTTACATTGATTTTAGCTAATCTGTCAAGCGCCACAGAATATTGTGTTTGATGGCTACACAAACCCAAAAAACAGAACAACTGGATTCCCATCTTGAATCATGAAAATCATTTTTTTCCTACACTTTTCCGTTCTTTAGGTATGAGCAGTTGAAAATCAGCAAGTATTTTTTCTATACAGTTTTGAACGCTAACCTAAGTGTTCTATATAACACATCTTTGGGAGTGAATGAGTTTATTAATTTGGTTTGAGATTTGTTGTTGGGTTTTCTTATATGCAATTATTTTTGGATTAGCTTTTTTTGTTGTTATTTGCATATATTTTTTAAATTAGCAATAAAAAAGAAACCAACAAGTTGCTACCATTTTTTTCCACTCCAATAATGTCTCTGTGAACGCATTTGCTGCCATTGACGAACAAATATTTTGAAAAATTATGTTTTCTTTTCCTATCCATCCTGTTGGGACATTAGAGGAGACCCAACCCTTTGCACTGAAAGGGCTCATCCGGCAGCGTCAATGAGGCCGGTAGTGATGCATATATTTTTTTCCCGGGACATTGACTTTTGGAGAGAAAAAAAAGTACTTTTAACAGTAGTTTCACCAAACATTTCACTTGAATAGATGTGTGAAGAAAATATGCTACTCTTGCTACTTTGGCATACACCAGTCGTTTGTTGCTTTTCCAAAGTTGGGTAGAGAAGCCGAAAATTGTACCCAAGAATGAGCATTACTTCCAAATAATATGACTCAAGTTAAAGAAAAAGGGGTCATCCATTAAATGCACTCAAGTAAAACATATTTGGTTAAAAGAACTCATATACTGCTTATCATTTCTTTTTAAAAAACATATAATCAGAGTCGTGTTACTTGTCATTGTAATTCTTCTCATTGTATTGGAGACTCGACCTCCTGACCTTCCTGCATTTCAATCAAGTCAACAAAATGAAACGTTTCCAGTGTATTGATTCAAGTTCTTTTTGAATTTTTTAGATGATTTTAAAAAACGTTTATTTCAAGTTAGGGTTTTCATGTTCTCATCAGAGGCTGCGCTAGACATTTTCGTTGTCTGTCATTTTGACTGACAGGGTCATAAAAATCCGGTCATAGTCTATTTTTACCGGTCACTTAAATTTTTAAAATGATAATGATGACATATTCAATAGTATTTAGTTTTCATTCATTTTATAATTAATATTGTAACGCTTGCTCGGCGGCGAAAAATTAGACACGGGAGTCGTGGTATTTTTCTCCCTTTTTACTCTGCTTACCGCCAACTCCGCTCCCAAAGAAAAAGAGGCAACGATATAGACCCCAATCACCAACGTCACACAATGATCTTAATTGTGGTTGTCAGCTCAAAATCTTCTAAATATATATTATATGCATCTTACCAGATATAAAATGACTACTACATAGTCTGTGGTGATCGTTTGGTGCCCAGATTTCTTGTCGAATTACAGCAGTCCATCTCGCTCTCAACCTCCCGGGGCTCTCAGAATACGGTAGAACTTCAAGTCTCTCCGTCTATCTTTTCTGTTACAGCAACCAACCGCCACACACGCCTTCACCATTTTGATTATTAATATTAACGAGCAGAAAAACACGCCGTAATAGGAGGCATGTACATAGCGGTAATGTGTAAACATGAACAGCTGACACACAATATGGCGGCTCCAGTCAGGGGGGCGGAGTTGTGGCGTCATGTGATTGGGCGGCAATCTTGTCCATCAATTGGATGACGCGCTGGCACACCGGATGCACCAATAAGAACCTCGCGTTGATGTGTCAATCACGGTGCCGCCGCCAGACCCCGGTGACGCTACAATATTCTGACAGAAGAGCCAACGACGTCATGCATTAAGAGAGACAATAGCTAATTAATATGCTAACTCGCCACCCTGTGGTCTGGGGTGTGAATTGCAACCTGTCAAAATGACGGACGGACGTCAGTTTTTTCCGTCACCGGTTTAAAAAACCGGTCAACGACGGAAAATATCCGGTTAACGCGACCCTTGGTTCTCATACACAACAACATATTGCACAAAAAAGTGAAAATGATCAAATTTAAAACAACTATGTCAAAATGAGCAAAACTATTTTAGGTGTACGTATCACATTTTCTTTTAAATTTGTGAAAAACATAAGTTAACCCTTTAAAGGGTACTTATTGAACTGACTGGCTGCCATTGATGATGCTCTAGAGTCCAATCCATTTGGACAGCCCCTTCCAGTACAAATGGATGAATACAACTGCCAGCAGTTTGGTGGGAACATCGTAGACCTTCCCATTGAACTCCACCTCCACGTGGCTGCAAAGAACCCGACGACGACCTCCCCGAATTCTGTGAGCGAGGCCGCTTTGCCCGTAGCGCCAACACCTGGTCTAAATCTGAAGGAGACCAAATGGACTCGACGTCTTCTAATAATGAACATTTGGAATGACTCGCCCTTCTTGACGCCAAGGACCAAACGTTTTTCTTAGATAAACCTGAAGAAAGACACAAACAATAGGTATTGAACATGAATTTACACTCTGATAAGCAACATTGTTTAGATCTTACCTGACAGTCTTCAGGCTATAGCTGGGATCCTCCTCGATGTCCAATAAGACCCTCTTTCCTTTTTCCTCTATTCGATTGGCCCTGAGATTCAACTCTTGAAGATGGGAGGGGTTTAACTTGAGAGCCTTGGCCAATGAAATGCATCCTTTATCTGCGATCCCGCACTCTGACAGCCTGCAACAAATGAGATGATTCCCTTTAGTCAAGAAGGGAACCTGCTTAAAGTGATGAAGGTTCTGCTGAAAGTAGGGGTGCACGATATCCATTTTTTGAAACCGATAACTTCCTGCTCCTCAAGGCCGATACTGATACAATATCCGACAATATATATACATTTTTTCAATGTATATTCACCTGAGTTGTTGAACAAATGTAGGTCAAAAATACTAGTGGTTGATTCAATATAGATTTGCCCTTACCGAACCAGAATTTTCATGATGACATGAACATTATTATAATGAACAAAACAAACACAAGAACAGTTTTGACTCCAAATAAACTGTCCATATTCATTTTTCAAAAAATTATTTAAAAAATATATATTTATAAATATAATTTGAGTCAATCACAATCAGTCAATATCATTGACGATGTGTTCCCCTGAACAATGAACACCGATGCTTAACAAACATAAACCCAACAGGTATTCTGCTTTGTCAGCAGATAAAACATTTGGTGCAACAGGAGAGGAGACTTCTGTCGTCTTGGTCCATGGAACAACTTTCTTAACCTGGCAATTACATATCAATAACCATACTGCATACTGGCAAAACAGGAGTGGAAACCAACGCACACATCCCAATCCGACAATGTGCCAAAAATATTATGAAATGGCCCGATAACATATATTGTTATTGGATTTATTGGGATGACGTCATAATTCCTATTATCGGACCGATAATTATCGTGCGCCTCTAGCTGAAAGTAACATTGTGTCTGCCTTTTCCTTGACTGATACAGGGTTGATGCGGGTCATTCAAAAGCATGAAGTCATTAAATGGATTTTGTGAAAATTAAAAAGGATTATACTAAATGTTTCAAAGCATTTCAAATTATGTAAACTTGGCAGGATTTTTATTTTTTAACATAATTGATTCTAGTTATGCTAACAGCAGCAGTGATTCTTTTGATTAGTTGACCAGATTCATGGAAGATTACGAATTGAAGGACCTCCTTACTTGAGGACTTTTAAGATGCAGTTTGGGCTGGCCAGTCCTTTTGCGAGGATCTCGACCCCCTCGTCCAATAATCTGTTGAAGCTCAGGTCCAGCTCTTGAAGATGGGAGGGGGTTATCTTCAGTGCCTCAGCCAATGAAACACATCCTTCACTGGTGATCTTGCACTTTCCCAGCCTGCAACAAATGAGATAATTGCCTGAAGTCAAAAAGGGAACCTGCTTAAAGTGATGACGGTTCTGCTGAAAGTAACATTGTGTCTTCCTTTTCCTTGACTAATACAGGTTTGATGAAGGGCATTAAAAGCATTAAAACCGTTTTTTGGGGGTGAAAATTCAGGCCTTAAAAAGCATTACAAATGGTGTGAAACTTGTATAGCGCTTTTCCACCTTTCAAGGCTCTCAAAGCCATCCACCTACTGGTGACGCAGCACCAGGAGCAATGTGGGGTTCAATATCTTGCTCAAGGATACTTAGGTGAGTTCATCAGGGGACAGAACTGAACCCACATCCTCTGGGTTGGGGGACAGCTACTGAGCCATGCCACCCCCTAAAAGAATCAAATTTAGGGAAACTTTTTTTTATTTATTTTTTTACATAATTTATGAGAGTTGCTGCTAATAGCAGCAGTGATTCCTTTGAATAGTCAACGGGACCAATGGAAGATTATGAACTGTTAGAGCTCCTTACTTGAGGACTTTTAAGATGCAGTTTGGGCTGGCCAGTCCTTTCGAAAGGATCTCGACCCCCTTGTCCAACAGATCGTTGTAGCTCAGGTCCAGCTCTTGAAGATGGGAGGGGGTTACCTTCAGTGCCTCAGCCAATGAAACACATCCTTTCTTCGTGATGCTGCACCATGACAGCCTGCAACAAATGAGATAATTGCCAGAAGTCAAGAAGGGAACCTGCTTAAAGTGATGAAGGTTCTGCTGAAAGTAACATTGTGTCTTCCTTTTCCTTGACTAATACAGGGTTGATGCAGGTCATTAAAAAGGATCTAAACTCATTAACTGTTTCTTTGTGAAAATCCATTAAACTCCATGGTTGAGGCATTAAAAATTATGTAAACTTGACGGGATTTTTTTTTTTTAAATTACATAATTTATTAGAGTTGCTGCTAACAACAGCAGTGATTCTTTTGATTATTTGACCGGATTCATGGAAGATTACGAACTGAAGGACCTCCTTACTTGAGGATTTTTAAGATGCAGTGTGGGCTGGCCAGTCCTTTTGAGAGAATCTCGACCCCCTTGTCCGATAGGCTGTTTAACCTCAGGTCCAGCTCTTGAAGATGGGAGGGGCTTACCTTGAGAGCCTCAGCCAATGAAACACATCCTTTACTGGTGATCCCGCACTGTGACAGCCTGCAACACATGAGATAATTGCCGGAAGTCAAGAAGGGAACCTGCTTAAGGGGATGACGGTTCTGCTGGAAGTAACATCGTTGTGCTGTCCTCACAATACGTGACATGTGTTGCTCTACAGCCAGCGAACCAAAAAATGAAACTCTCCAGAGACAAGGCATACTTTTCTTGGGTTTATGGAGGTCTCAAATAGTTTGTTGGTAACTAAGATATAAATGAATACATTCAAAATGTAATACAATAATATCTTCCTATGTGTGAGTAGCTTAGCACAAACACAACAGAATGTCTCAGTGAAATCAATGGATAGAGAAAAAGTTCGCCTGAAACAAAAAATATATTTTTCAAACTCAATATACAAGCTAAGTAAAAACTTACAAAGATGAAGGTTAGCCTAGGCTTAGCTGGCAGAGCAAGTTCGTCGATGTTACTTTTAAGCCTCACAGGCGCTTGAAAAGAGGAAAAAAGGTTGGCGTCAAAGATTGTTCAATGCAACAGATGCTCTGGCCCTCAGCATAAATGCACTTTTGCTAGAAAAGGATAGGTCTCACTCCCAACGCTTTTCAGATGAAACCTTTGGACAACAATATTTATTTTTTAATTAACTTTTACAATTTTAACCAACTTATTAATTCTTTATCATTTTAACAAAAAGGCATGACAATCGTGTCTGCCTTTCCCTTTACTAATACACGGTTTATTTGGGTGATTAAAAAGCATTAAAAGTCATGAAATGGATTTTGTGAAAAATCAGGCCTTCAAAAGCATTCAACTAAATTTTCGAGAATGAAAAATTATGTTAACTTGGCAGGGAAAACATTTTTTTTTTTTTTTTTTTTTTTTTTTTATGAAAATGAGATAATTGCCTGAAGTTGGGAAAGGAACCTGGTTAAATTGATGGAGGTTCTAATCAAAGTAAAATTATGACTGCCTTCGGGCCAAAATATACTGGCCGCGTTGACTGCGCACTACGCAGTATTTCAAAAGTTGGCAAAAAAAAAAAGAGTGGCTGCGCACAGCTGCGGTCCGGCGGTTCCATCCCGTCAAGAGCTCTCGGGTAATCGGGCACGAAAATATGGCATTATAAACAACGACAAACACACAGAGTCTGTACTCATCAGAGAAGCAGAGAGAGAGGTGGACTTGATTTGACTGAACATTTTTTCCCGAATTTATTTGCTTTTACTATGAGTTTGTGGCACTATTTCTGTTTTAAATTACACACCTTGCATAATAACTCACAGTCAATCCTCATAGCTTTTGCTGCAGCTTCCTTTTTAATGATCTGCTGCATCATAAATCACATTGTGACTTTCCACCTCCACGATAAAGCTTTTGTCCATGTTTGCAGGTGTTTTTACCGTGAATAAGCAACTGGGCTTTTGATTCCAGGCCTTGCTCGCCCATTTTGACGGATGCGTGTCCGGCAAAAATAGAAAATAGTCTAAACCATCCGGCAGGCTCTGGCACGCCGGAGATGGTCCGCAGTCAGTCCGGAGCACTGACGCGGTCACTATACTTTGAACGATAGGATAGAATGGAAACGCATTGGCTCCAATGCTCTATCTCGCTATACCCGGACCAAAGACGTGTCCGGTATATTTTGGCCCTTATCCGTGGCTAGTAGCAACGGTGATTCATTCAATAAGTCAACCGTATCCGCGGAAGATTACGAACTGGAGGTAGATTTCTAAGTGGAAGAGCTCCTTACGTGAGGACTTCTAAGTTGCAGTGTGGGCTAGCCAGTCCTTTTGAGAGGATCTCGACTTCCTCGTCCGACACGTCGTAGTTGGAGCTCAGGTCCAGATGCCTCAGATTGGATGGAGAACTGAGAACGGAAGCCAGCAGGTGACAGCTGCCTTTGTCAAGCCAACATTTACTTAGACTGGAGAACACAGGAAGGAGGAAGTCGTGAGAGTGAGCCAAACCTAACTTCTGCTGACTATGGTATGGTGCTTTGAAAAAATATAATAGATTATATTTCAAGATACAAAACAAGACAACAAAAAATAAAGAGCAAATGACAAAATCCAAAGACATTATGCATTTTATTTTCCCGTGATAATATCACCAACATTACTTGTGCTGGATGGACGCAGTGTTTGTTTTGGATGTCGTCAAGAAGGATGTTTATCTCGTACAACCACGATGTGTGAATCGTAGTCTTTTTCTTTTTTTCAAGATTATAGATTGGATTGAACCCAAATTTTGACCCATTTGAGATTTTTCAAGATTTTGGATTTCCTACTGTTTCAGGATGAACTTTAGGTAAACCTGTTACACTGACCCAGCTTTTTGTTTGCAATTTCTTACCGTCTTTGCTGATGTCACTGACTTAGTTGGAGCATTACACACATTGAAATTAGGGTTAGCCAACAATTAAATGTGTTCATCTCGAGTAATAACATGAAGTCTTTGCAATGAATCACACTGTCATCATCACTTCAAAAGTAGCAATAGACGTGGTTATATAGTTATCTTTCCACTCGTCCAAACAGCCACGAGTCAACTTCGCCATCAGTGCCAACCATTTCTGGTTCTCAGACATTTTTCAGAAACCATAGCTTTTTGTTCATTTACAATGATTTTGGCTGATCTGTCAAGCACTACAGAATATTGGGTTTCATGGCTACACATAAAAGAACAAGTCGATTCCAATCTTTCATCAGTAAAAGAAGTTTTTCTACACTTTTCCGTTCTTCAGTTATGATCAGTTAAGAATCCTCAATTCTTGTTTTTATACGTTTTGGTAGTAAACTTAAGTGAGCCAAAAATTTATGAACACATTTTTGGGAGTGAATGAGGTGATTTTGTTTTGTTTTCCGATTTGTTGTCGCGTCTTCTGACAAGCAATTGTGTTTTAATTTGTTTTTGTGTGTGTGGGTGTGAGATTTGTATTATTTTTTTTTTATCCATCTGTTTTGTGATTTTAGATTGTTTCATAATTTTTTGTTGTTTCGTGTTTTGTGCACTTCTTCTTGGATTTGCCATTGTGCTTTTGGACTCCACTTCATTTCACTTTAGAGAACTTACTCTGATTTTTGAGAAGCCTTGACCACCAACAGAAGCTTCTTGAGTCCCAAAGGCGATGGGGAGTAGCGGCGAAGATCAAAGGACTTCAGGGTTTCTGTGTCTGTCAGTAAGAAGAAGGCCAGAGCCGACCACATGTCATTTGACATTTGATGCCAGGACAGACGACTTGAAGCTAATTCCTGCTGGATCTGCTTCAGCAAGGAGTCGTCCTTCAGCTCGTTTAGGCAGTAGAACAAGTTGACATTCTTTTCTGGAGTGTTTCGTTTGATCCTTTTCTGTATCAACTTGACTGTCTTTGACTTGCTTTGCTCCCAGTCATGAGGAACCTTCAGCAGTGCCCCCACTATTTCCTGGTTGCACTGCAATGAAAGACCAACGAGGAAGCGGAGGAACATATCCAGGTTTCCTTCACTTTCCGAGGCTCTCTGGAGAGCTGACTTGTGGACCTCAGTGATTGTCTTCCGCTTAACAGGCATGAACAATTTTTTCCATCTTGTTGTATCCAGTACGTTCTTGTTGTCGTGGAAGAAACACATCTTTACGTACAGTGCAGCCAGATACTCCTGGATGGTCAGGTGGATAAACTGAAACATCTTTTGTTTCTTGCTTTTGAGCGGATGGACCTCCTTAAAGACCTCAGTGAATATTCCGGAGTTTTTTGCAGCTTGGCTGTAATCAAAACCACTGTCCGCCAGGTCTTTCTCGTAAAAGATCTGACACTTATTCATGGTGTGGTCAAAAGCCAGCTTGGCCAGCACTTTCACGTCAAGGATGTACTTCGTTGTATTTCTCTCCTTGGAGTTTTCCAGTAGGTGACCTAAAAATGCTGAGTACATGTCAGTCAGCGTTGTGGGAAGCTCTCCCTTCTTCCCTTTGTTCAAATGATGCTGAAGAACTGTTGCGGTGAGCCAGCAGAAGATGGGAATGTGGCACATGATGAAGATGGTGCGAGATTTCCGAATGTGCTCAATGACGCGCTCCTCATTTGGGAACCTTTTCCTGAAGTACTCCAACCTCTGAGAATCGGTGAATCCTCTCACCTCTGTTCGGCTGTCGATGAAGTCGGAGTGGATATCGCGGGCCGATGCGGGCCGCGTGGTAATCCAAACCCGGGCGCAAGGAAGCAGGTTCCCTTTGATGAGGTGGGCCAGGAGCTCCTCCAGCGGGTAAGCCTTCTTCAAATCCATGTCCACTTTGGTGTGGTTCTTTAAGTCCATTTTGAAGCAGCACTCATCCAGTCCGTCCAGGACAAACAAGATCTTAATCCTGCTGCTTTCGTAGTCCCGCCTCCCGGACATCTGCAGGTCGGCAAATATTTTGTTCAGCGTCCCCTCGCTCATGTGCCACACGTAGAGTCGGATAAGCTCGGCCAACGTGAAGCTTTTTCCTTTGTCCATGTTCAACTCGCGGAAGGTGAAGGGAAATATGAAGCGCACGTCCTGATTGCTTTTCCTATTGGCCCAGTCCAACACAAACTTTCGAACCAAGAAGGTTTTTCCGATTCCCGCAAAGCCGACAGTAAGAAGTGTGCGTATCAGTCGCTGCGTCCCGTCAGGGCTTTTAAAAATGTCGCGTGGCAGGATAGACTCCTTGGCCGCAGTGCACGTCTCCATCTGAAGGACCTCGTGCCGCTCGTCGGGGCTGACGTCTGCTCCGTAGGTGACGTCCAGCTCCGTGTAGACATCCGTCAGAGGCTGCTGCTGCCAGCGCTCGGTGGTGCCCTCGGAAGCCAGGCTGTATAAATGCCGCAGGTTGTCTTGCAGCTCCCCCTTCAATCGGTTAACCTGATTATCATCATGAACGGAGAAGACTGCACCTGCACAAAAGCAACAGTAACCCATTATGGACAAAACACAATCACTTTGTGAGCAAACCCAGGGCACACAGCCACCAGAGACATGAATACGTAAAAGTCCCACCCTCACATCACAGACAATGTGGCAGTTTCTGTGGTTGTGTGACCCAAGGCACTGGCTCTTCATAGATACCTCCATGGTTGAGTTGTTCAGCGATGTCTTTGTTTTATTAGTCTTTCACTTTCCACTCCCCACTGTACAATCGCATTCCCTTGATTTCTGTGGGCCGTAACGCCTGTTGTACTCGTCATTAAGACGTCATTTTTGGCCAGTATATAGTACAGGAATAGTCGCTCTTTCATTCAACACCAGATGGCAGCACTGTGGCATGGTAACTAAATGAGTTTCCTGCGGTGACTTGATGTTTGTGAGTTGAAGTTTTATATCACGGCTCTGCAAGAATAACCAATTTTTCCTCACAATTACATCGACAAAATGAAATCACAACGACAAAGCAGGGGTAGAATAAAGTGTAGAACACCAGTATAAGTCCTTATGAGGCGAGTAGAAGCACCGAATTAGGCCGCGTCTGAAGATGAGTCCATAGAAACAGAGGGAATGAATTCAGAGGAAGAGGATTTGATCAAAGTTGGCATTGATCTCCTCAAAGAAGGTAATAAAATGAAAATATATAGCCATTTATCATAAACATATTGAAGAGCAGATCAAATTAGATAAGATTTAAGCTCTCCAGACCTACAGTACCTTGAACAGAGTTACCCTCACTGCTGAATCAATTGATTTGTTTCGCTAGCTTAGATATATAGGTTTTGAATTAGAAATAAACAGCTTTATTATCTAATTCCAAAGGTATCGGTAAATCCACATGTGAAACTTGTGGGGTTTGGTACCTTTAATAAGGTTAGGAACCACTGGGCTACATGTAAACAATAGAATACATATGCATTTTTTCACTTGTCAGATCAACCCTCTGCCAGAGCTCCGAGGGCTCAGAGGTAGAACAGACCCGTCCCAGATGTAAAAGATGATGTTTCATTTCAATGAAATGAAACTTTCTTCCGGATAGGGTTTTGCTGTTTAAGAAAATATTTTTTTTTCAAAAATGCCCTCCTGTTCAAAATTTCTAGCTCCAAGGGCTGAGAGAGCGAGAGGTAGAGCCAGGGGCATGAACAGACCACTCCCAGATGTAAAAGATGACGTTTCATTTCATTAAAATGAATAGAAAGTGTGAGTATTCAAGTTTTGTGAGAATACTGTGGATTGTTTACAAACTATTGTCAAAAAGTGTCGTTTTTGGAATGTAAATGACACCTTGCTCATTTGCTCAACCATGATGTGCAATATGACAAATCAAAGCTAAGATGTTCAATTTATATGATCAAAACTTCACTGAGAGTAATAGTTTCTCAGTCACCAAGCAATGTGTGTGATTTTCCATAGTTGGCATGTGAAATTCTTCGACTTAAGCTGGTGATGACGCTTTCAAAAATGTAAGAAATATGGAAAAAAAAACGTTCATGAAGATTGATGATTTGGGATTAAAAATATGTGCAACAAGGCACCGTTTTTGGGGAGTGGTTTATAGATACTCATAGAAAAATCAAATCCTAATTTCACAAAAATTGCTCGGAATGTAAAGGGTTCAAATGAGAAGAATCGCTCCCGTTCTTTGAGATGAGGAGACTCCTTTCATTGTAGAAACACCACGCCAATGATTAGTTGGAGGAGTGATTCAATTTTATGATGTCCCACATGTAATTTATTTTATTTTAAGTGAACTCTTTTGTATTCATATAAACTGCTGCCGTATGCTGATAAATAAAATGAATGTACTGTTAACACTGATCAATGACTTTTTTTTTAAGAACTAAGGATTTATTTTGAATTCTTAATCATTTCTCATGTTTCTCACGTGTGGCTCAAAATGACCTCATCTATTGCTCCGGTTATGCATTCCAAAGAAATAAATGAGATGAGGAAGAGCGACTGATGAGATTTCGATAAGAGCTCTCCATTCTCAGATATCTCTTGGATGAAATAGAGAAACAGAGTCTATCTATTGTTCCTAAGCGCCTCTTAGGAGCAACAGAGCAGCAACAAATGATCACATAATGAGAAGCAATGGTTATGTCTCAGGAGTTGAGATTGGGGAATAGATGAGCAACAAAAATTTTGCCACGGGTCGTTTCATGGTTAACTTCCAGTTTTCAAGTCACCTGCTTTCCACCACGGGACGCTAACCTTCTATTTTCAGCATGTCGCTCCGCAGCTTCTCGGCCAAATTGATGTTACCGATCTTCTCCAGAAGCATGATGGTCTGGTACAGAGTGTTCTGGGCGTGCCTCTTTATCAGCTCGTCAGCAATGTACGCCTGGCGGGTGTTTTCACGCACACTTTGAGGCAGGTCCGTGTGGAACCTGAAGTGCTCGAAGTCCTTCTCCCCCAGCTCCATCAGCGTGTTCAACAACAGTTCCCTCTGTCTGCTTTCCAGAGCCATCCTTCTGACTTATCTACGGGTGAGGTGACGGTCAAGTGGGTATCTGCAGACAAAAACTTTTATTGTCTTATTGTAACTTGAGCTCATAAACCGTTTGAGTGATATGACGCAAAACACAAATGTCAGGTCAATCTTCTTCATTCCTCTTAGCGAATGTAAGGAGAAAAAATATCTTTCATTACTGTACATAAGTACATTTTTTGTATGTATACTTGAGTACAAATATGAAGTGGTACTTTTTACTTTTACTTCAATCCATTTTACAGCACATATAAATACTTTTTACTCTACTACTTTCCAAATTGTTTCCTGGGCTGCACATTACTTTTGATCGTTTTCTTTTTTTCTCATTATGAATTGATCGCTTTCATGCCTTCGGCTCATTTGATAAGCCCCGTGCAACTATACCTTAACTGAGCACTGGAGGCAGCGACAGTGTTTCCAACAGCAGTTCCATCTTTCCTCCATGTTAACATGTGAGCGATGTGACCGTCGATCAGGTATCTGCGAACGACAACTTTTCATGGCTTATCATAACTTCAGCTTGTAAACCATTTAAGTGACATGACACAAAAGACATTTCTCGGGAAAGCGACACGACATAAGGTTGGAGCTTATTGCTAACTTTTTCTGAGCTACAAAATAAACTGTTTTGACGTTGAAAATATTTGAAATGAATGGAGACAAAATATTCAATCATTCTATATTTTCTATTGCAAAGAGGTCCGATAGCAAAATTTATGAGCAATTGCTGTATATATGACCAGATAAATGGCGAGATATCAGCACAGGCTAAAGTCTATAGTTTTATTATCGCAGTCCAATTCCACTCGTAACAGAACTTACGCGTTTATGTGACTCGATATCTGGTGAGATATCAGCCAAGGCCAAAGTCAGTTTTTTTTTTGTTTTAATCACCCCACCACTTGACACACCCATAGCACTTACGACAAAGATCAGCACAAACTATTTCCTAGGACCTAAAACCGGTTGCTTGCCTAAGCCTTTATTGGGCAAGCTCCTAAGGATTCACCTACTTTTTAAGCCGAAAAACTGAATCATCTTCCTGACCCGACGGTACAATTGATCAACTAGCGAAAAGCTGACAACCATTTGACCAATCAAACTAAAATGAGATCACATGTAATCATCGCTAAACAACCAAACGTAGTAACTGACGAATCTATGAACAAACTTGAGCTAACGATTCACTGACTATCCAACAACTAAAAGTACTTACGCGAGCCTCTCACCTAGTCCTTGTCTTCGTCTCTTCGCCGTGTGAGTGACTTAAATACTTTGCGCTCAGGACCAAAGTCCTCAACGACCGAAGGACACACCCAAACCGCAGGCGTACATTTGTGCAAAAAAAGCTAAGGAAAAGCATCTAGTAAATTTTGATGGTCTACATTTACATTATATTTTAGAGATACTTTTAATGTTGCACGTAAACATTATTAAGTAATTGCTTTTGAAACAATCAGCAAATGCGAGTTAAAAGACCAAGTAGCTCACCAAAATAACTAGAAGCAACATTGAGCAAGATACAGTCAAGTATATATATAGATGTGATACGTAGATGTGCTTCTACTGGGACATTGGAATTGCTGGTCGTCGAGTATGTTCGGAGAGAAGTTGATGAAATAGCTACCTCATTTGAACGTTCAACTGTCTAGATTTGATCAGAGATTCTTTTGTGATAGCTTTACATGGCCTAGTTACTGTTTATTGGAGGGTTGGTCGCTTCCTGTTGATATCGGGTCACCTTCTGTTGATGACAGGTCACTTCCTGTTAATGGAATTGATGTATTTGGCAGTCAATTGCTTTGACATATGTTGCTGTCAATGTGATCATCAATGTAGCATCAATGAGAATTGTTATTTGCTTCACCAAACCCTAAAATATTGACCTCTTGTAACCTTTACCCCAGTCATTACCTAGGTGTTGAAACACATGACAACACAGTGGAGGAAAACCTTTCTCCTGCTCAGTTTGTGGTAAAAAATTTGGTCACAAAAAGGAAGCTTAAAAAGACACACCAGAACGCCCACTGGTGAGAAACCTTTCTATTGCTTAGTTTGCGGTCGAAGATTCTTTCAAAAGAGAACCTTCAAAAGCACACACTGGGGAGAAACCTTTCTCCTGCTCAGTTTGTGGCCAAAGATTCCCTATATGGGGAACCTTGAAAAGGGGAACACACGCGGCTGAGAAACCTTTGTCCTGCTCAGTTTCTGTTTTTCCAGGCTACGCAACACAACAGAAAGCAGTGACGGTAGAAGGCTTTGCCTGTGACCCAAGTTGACGTCGTCGCTTTGTTTACGCGGGACGATTGCATTCTGTGGTCCTTCTTCCAGCCCTCCTCCAGACTAATTTGGAGAATTGTTTCCTGTTCTGCCGATGAACACGACTGATTGAAATAGGAAACTAATGGACATTCCTTTTGCTATCTTGCATATAATAGTCACTTGTATTGGCTTTGTTGTATCCTGTATTGTACCAGATCAGACTATAGAGATGTTAACTGTTTATTCCTCTTTTTTTAATAACTTATATTTTTAAAAAATCATACACGAATCTATTGAAAAATAGACATTTTTTTTTTTCCTTTTCAAAAATTTTCCAAACAAAAACAGGTAGTTCCTGGGTTACGACGTACCCGACATATGTTATTTCGACTTTACGACGCCGATTTCTCGTCTGCCATTTTGTCTCCAGTATCTTTTTTTTTTTTCTCAGAGCACACGCATGGAAACTAGTGGGTTTAGATGACATGATGCTTCGTGAGATGGCAGCAGAGGCTAAAGTCCATTGTTTTATTATCGCAGTCCATTATTACTCATAACGAAACTAGCGCATTTATAGAAGTAGATATCTTTTGATATATCAGCATAGGCTAAAGTCAGTTGTTTTAAAACCTCCCACTTGACACACCCTTTGCACTGACAACAAATGTCAACAGGTTAAAAATTTACTATTTCCTGAGGACCTAGAATAGGAGCATAGGTTTAGGGTCTCACAGCAACTCGGACCACAGTATAACGAATATAGTTTATCTATATAGTCAGTGTTGTTAATCTTACTTTAAAAAAGTAATTAATTACAGTTACAAATTACTTCTCCCAAAAAGTAATTGTGTTAGTAACTCAGTTACCTGAATGTAAAAGTAATTAATTACTTGGCAACAAAGTAACAGGTAATAATTTTCATGTTTTTTTTTTTTTTTTGGGGGGGGGCGGTGTATGTTCTGAATCAACCGTTAATGTTGGTAAAATTGCTCCCGTTATTGCATTAGTTTCTTTCTGTCTACTTTCGACTTGTGGAAGTTTTAAAACTGTTTCATCTTTTAAAGATGGAGTTAAGTCAAGATTTTGCCGATTTCGGAGAATTTTAAATAAAAAGTTACTTAGCTTCGCTAGGAAGGTTCTCTATAACAGAGCCTTCCTGAGAGGTCTGCTGCTTTAAGATGGCGGCTGTTTACTAACGCATCTAGTTCTAAATATATATATGTTGCTTATGCCAACGTGCCTGTCATTTGCATCTCGTTCTATAGTATGTGATATCTAACGTAGCATTATGTGGGCGTAGTTTGTAGGCTATGGGCTACAGTCAGGTATTATTGGAGCCACCTCGCATCGCGTTTGCAACGGCGTCCCCACTCCTGCTCTGCTCTGTCGTCTCCGTGAGTCCGTATCTCTCAGACTTTTCTCGCTTCATTCATCCAACATAGTAACGCACGCCTTTCCCGTCACGGTAACGGCGTTGCCAAGATGAGAAAAGTAATTATATAGATTACTCACTACTGAAAGAAATAACGGCGTTAGTAAAGCTGTTATATTCTAACGCCGTTATTAACAACACTGTATATAGTATAGTGTAGTATAGTATAGTATAATATAGTATAGTATAGTATACTATAACGAATGCATAATGTAGCCCCAGCCTCTACTGTAGTGTCTATTCTATGCACCTTAAAATGTGGTGCAAATATACCGTATAGTGTATCACAAAAGTGAGTACACTCCTCGAATTTCTGCAGATATTTAAGTATATCTTTTCATGGGACAACACTTACAAAATAACTTTGACAATGAAAAGTAGTCTGTGTGCAACTTATATAAGAGAATTAATTTATTTTCCCCTCAAAACAACTCAAAATATAGCCATTACTATCGAAACCCATGGCAACAAAAGTGAGTACACCCCTTAGAAACTACATACATCCCTAAATGTCCAAATTGAGCTTGTCATTTTCCCTCCAAAATGTCATGTGACTCGTTACAGGAGTGCTGTCAGCATTGCTGCAGAGATTGGAAAGGGGGGGGGGGGAGGGGGTCAGCCTGTTATTGCTCAGACCATACGCTACACTCTATATCAAATTGGTGTGCATGGCTGTCACCCCAGGAGGAAGCCTCTTCTGAAGACAGTACACAAGAAAGCCCGCAAACAGTTTGCTGAAGACATGTCAACAAAGCACATGGATTATTGGAACCATTTCCTATGGTCTGATGAGACGGATGAAAATGCAAATGGTGTACTCACTTTTGTGATACAATGTGAACATGAAAAAAAGTTTTAAAAAAGGCCATTCATAGAAAGTGCGTCTTAAGCCTTTGTTTTCAGAAAATGCGGCTACTGAATCATCCTCCTTACCGACGGTACGATTGATGGACTAGCGAAAAGCTGACCAACATCTGACCAATCGAACTAAAACGAGATCACGTGAAATAAACGCTAAAAAAACAACCAACCGAAGGGAACGACCGACTAACCTATGAACAAACCTGGACCGGTAGAGATACTGACAATCCAACAACTGACAGAACAAAGTTGTACTTACGCGAGATTCTCGTCTCGTCCTTGTTGTCGTCTTTTCGCCGTGTGAGTCACTTTAATACTGCGCGCTAAGGTCCAAAGTCCTCGACCGAAAGACACACCCACAATGCGGGCACGTCTTTGTGTATATGTTTGCGCACATCGTGTGCAAATGTTGAAAAAGCTAAGGGGATTCTAGCATATTTTTACTGTGTACATTTGGTATATTTTTAGAGATAATTTAGATGATGAATATATTATTAAATAAGTGTTGTGGAGTTGTTTTTTTTAATCAGCAAAAGTGAGGTCCATAACCTATCTCCAAGTATTTCACCCGAATAGTTAGAAGCAATGTTGAGCAATATAGAGTCAAGATTCATGATAGATGTGAAACGACGCTTCTATTGGGACATTGGAATTGCTGGCAGTCGAGTACGTTTGTACAGAAGTTGATTTACTCTTTTGAACTTTCAACTGTCTAGATTTAATCAGAGGCCGTTTTATGATGAGCTTTAACGTGGCCTCGCAACAATATATAAGATGGGTGGAGTGGTCCATCTCATACTTTAATTTCGGTCGGGTTTCTTGAGGAGCTTGTTTTCGGTACAACACACAAAAAAAGGCAGTACCTGAAATGCTTTTGTTTTGAAAAATCAAACCAATAAAACTTGTGTAAATAAATCAAAGTTACCCATTAAGGTAATATTTCAAATAAATGTCACTTTTTTACATCAAAAATATTGAAAAAAAAAAAAAATACAGTGGTATGAAAAAGCTGAACCCTTTGGAATTTTTCTCACATTTCTGCATAAAATCACCATCAAATGTGATCTGATCTTTGTCAAAATCACACAGATTAAAATGTAGCGTCTGCTTGAACTAAAACCACCCAAACATTTATAGGTTTTCAGATTTTAATGAGGATAGTATGCAAACAATGACAGAAGGCGTAAACCCTGATAGCAAAATATAACTGTAGCGGACATGGGCCAGATGTAGGGCAAATTTTGGCCCAATTTCATAAAACGGTTTGCCCCAGTGTCTTTTTGAAACATGGCCCAAACTCAATAGAGAGTCACTTGCTGGATCAGCAACCATTTTGGGCCAGAACTGGTCCAAAGTAGTGGACATTGCATTACAGTTTTTCTCAATTGCTTTGGTACGTTTTTCAGATCACAACTGAAATTCTCAAAACTACTTGTTCAACCTGCAAAAACATCGTATCACGAGTGCACATCAAACAAGCAATTTCTCATTTCTTTAAGCAAGTTGAGGATGTTTTTAGTGCAGGCATCAAACATTGTTCTTCAGTGTTTAATTAAAAAGCTGAAGAAAAGACACCCCCCCCCCCCCCAAAAAAAAAATCAAAATTCAACGTGAAAATCTCTGAAAAGCAACATTGTTTGAATCCTACATGACAGTCTTCGAGCAATAGCTGGGATCCTTTTGGATGTCTACTAATGCCCTCTTTCCTTCTTTTGTGATACGATTGCTTTCTAGAATCAGCTGTTGAAGATGGGAGGGGTTTAACTTCAGAGCCTTGGCCAACGAAATGCCTCCTCGCTTCGGGATGTTGCACTTTGAAAGCCTTCAATGAAAGAGATAGTTGCCTGAAGTCAGTCAGGGTACCTGTTGAAAGTGATAAAGCTTCTAATGAAAGTAACATTGTGTCTGCTTTATCCTTGGCTAATATAATTAGTGATTCTTTTGATTAGTTGACCAAATCACCAGAACAATACAAGCTGGAGAACTTCCTTACTTGAGGACTTTTAAGATGAAGTGTGGGCTGGCCAGTCCTTTTGAAAGGATCTCAACCTCCTCGTCTGACAGATTGTTGTCGCTCAAGTCAAGCTCTTGAAGATGGGAGGGGTTTAACTTGAGAGCCTAAGCCAATGAAACACATCCTTTACTGGCGATCCTGCAGTGGGACAGACTGCAACAAACGAGATAATTGCCTGAAGTCAGGATGGGAACCTGGTTAATGGGCAGCTAAAGAGCTTTGCGGATTTTGGTGTAACTTTACGAATATAAACTTTGGACGAGTTCGGAAAACAGCAATGTACAATACTACATACAACATACAACAATATTAACGCGTAACTGAACAGAAGACTATCCACAGTGAGCATATCAGCAACGGTATCAGTGATATTTCCACCAAAAGTAACCATTCAGGATCGCTCTTTTGTGACGCTAACGATGGCAACGGCTCACAGGAAAGATGATCTACAATGAATCCCTGCATGTTTGAACCTGAGGCGTCAGATGACCACGACTTTTTTGACACAGCAGACGTTGTGATGACGCCGATTGAAAGCTCAACACTTCACGAACGGGACAGTGGTAAGCCTATGTCCAGCATCGAGATTTTTCTATTAGAGAGAAAGTGATTACATGGTTGTATATTTTTCCATGCTCTCCATACTGCTGAAACTGAATATTAGGTTAAGGGAGAGTTCCTACCCATCTAAATATGATAAAGCTCGCCCAAATGTGGCTAAATAAATTATTTATAGAATTGATTTTATATTTCTGCGTGGGTTTTCTCCGGAAACTCCGGTTTCCTCCCACATCCCAAAAACATGCATGGTAGGCTGATTGAACACTCTAAATTGTCCGTAGGTATGAGTATGTGCGTTAATGGTTGTGTGTCTCTTTGTGCCCTGCAATTGGCTGGCAACTAGTTCAGGGTGTCCCCTGCCTACTGCCCGTAGTTAGGTGGGATAGGCACCAGCACCTCCGCGACCCTTGTGAGAAAAAGCGGCATGGAAAATGAATGAATAAATGAATTTTATATTTCAAAATAAATGACGTTTTTATTTTCCAGGTGTAGCTGTAAACTTTCAAGTAATTATCCTTCCAAGAGATTGCCTGTGTTGTCAGGGGATCCCAGACGTGAGAGCCAAACTTGAGGAGGTTGAAGCACTGACAAGGGCATGAATTACATAAAAACAATAAATAAAACCATAAATTGTAAACAACATTGACATATTTTGATGACTGTTTCATTTATTCTATTGGTATGTAAAATATTGTGATTATATCACATTCTGAAACAATATTCATTAGGCCACAATAATGACGATGCTACTAGATTTATGTTGAATCAGCATCAGCTGTCACTGTCCGATTGTGACACAACATAGAAAGCTAAGCTATACCAAGCAAACAATGGCACACATCAAAGAACGTAAATTTAGTAAGCGGCACAAATTTAGGATAGCAACGTACTAGCGCTACATTGAAAAATGATAATGACAAAGTAGTACTACTCCTCAATGACCCAGTGTTGTAAAGACACACTCACACGGCTGTGCGCATGTTTGCGTACACATACGTACGATATTTTTACCATCTATATTTGGTATATTTTGAGACATAATTGAGCAAAGTCGGTATCACAGCGTCTCCCCAAAGAGGAGTGCATTTTCTGCTTTTTTAGTTTCTTTCTTTGGAGAGAAGTCAAACACTAGAGCATGACCTTATATAGGTATTCTGAGCCAGTGGCGGTTCTAGGATTTTTCTGAAACAGGGGCCGAGGGGTGGTGGGGTGGCAAAAATTATGATGACCCTGAAACGTAGTGTCAGCATTGTCAGCAACAAGCAAAACACTATTTGCTAAGTATCTTCAATTTATTTACGCAGTTAAACCAGTTGAAATTACACAACAATAAATTTGTGCAAGAGAATATTAAAATATATTATTATAATATATTTTTCTAAAAAGTGTGGAAGATTCTGCTTGTGACTAGTTGGCTCAGATGTGTTGACCACTACAGAAGCTTCGTTTAGAAAGCACAGGAGATTGTGTATTTCTTTTCTTCTGTACCCCCATAATCCCTTCCTGTTCGCTGCTTTGTCATAATAAAAAGGTATTTTGAATGATCACAATGGGAGTATGTCAGACTCTCAATGTGAAACATTAAAACTGTTCAGAATCCGGACACTTAGACTTCCATTCTCTGTGTCAAACAGCTGAACAGGACAGCTTTAAAAGGAGAAAAAAAAAAGAAAGCTCAGGAGATTTAATCCAATGTTTTATTGGGCTCATGTCAGATCCATGTCAGAGTGAGCCTGCCCATGAAGACACAGACATCACCACCAAAGATGTACTCAAAGGTTTGTGTGTGTATTTTTGCACAAAATGGTCAATTCAGATGAAAAAAAAGCAACACTGAGTCATGGCAAACAAAGCTGGTAATATACCACTGTTGTTATTCATTCAGATGATGAGCCTCCTTGCAAAAAGAAGAAAATGTCAGCTCTGGACCAACTGTTTGGAGAAGACTTTCAAGCAGTGACGTGCGGTCAGGGGAGGCTGTCATCATGACAAAAAAATAATTATAGCATCAAATTTATATTAATATTTGTCCATTGCTCTGTATGTATGACTCATTTCAAAGATTTTTTATAGTCAAAATCGCTGAATTTGCCTATTTCCTGTTCAAATAAAGAAATGAAACGAGAGGTGCGGCAGCAACGAGTAAAGCCTCACCTCTGAATGCGCAATCCATAACAAACTGGGTTGATACATGGAATTGGAGCGTGCTGGTTGCCGTACATCTGCATGTCGCCATTATAATGTTTCCAGATACTTTTATTTGACCTGATTTTCCACAGTCTGGCTGATGTCTTTAACCCTTAAAGTTTAATGTTTGCTAGCGACATATTTAGTTTTGCTGATGGGAAATAAAAGCGCAGTGAAAAGGCACAGGTTGCGGCAGATAGTATTCTGCCGCACTGAAAGGGGGCGTACGTGAAACTGGACTTTCCGTTAAAAGTGGATGCGATTAACACAACACCGGAGCTAAAAGGTTTGCTTCAAACTGCGGGACAGAAGATAGCTCGCGCTTTTCAAACAGACTGGTACACCCGAAAAAAAACGACTGGCTATGTGGCTGTCCTTCGAAAAATCGCCTTTGCTGCTTTCCCTGCCTTTTCTTCTCAACTTGTGCCAATGTCTGGACTAACACGAGATATTGTGACATTAAAAAACTACCACGAAGCCTCAGCAAAGATGAGAGCTCGACCACTCACATTCAAAGCCTGATTGCTTTAAAAACTTTAGGAAGCTCAAGGATCGATTTGGCTTTGACGAACAGCGGAAGCTCAACGGTAGCATCCACAATGCTATGGTAAAGGAAAACCGAAAGAGTTTGAAAGACCTCATTAATGCAACCTGCATCCTAGCTAAACAGGAGTTAACATTTCCTGGTAACGATGAGCGTGTAAGCTCTTCTAAACGTGGCATATATGTAGAACGATTATATGGTTTTGCTGAGAAAGATGAAAGGTTAGCTAAACATTTGGACACATCCACTGTGTTTTCTGGCTTGTCAAATAGAACACAGAATGATCTAATTGAAGCAATCCTCTCCATTGAGGCGGAGAGATTTTTTAAAGTAAAGGAAAATAAGGAGGACTTTTACAAAAAGGGCGTAGGTTTGCATAGGGACGGTAGGGACATAACACTACCAACTTTTCAGGATGCTAAAATTGTCCCCACCAACTTTTAAGCAACCTTACCTTTTTTGCATGATATAATGTTCAGTTACATAGAGAATTTAGATCTTTCAATAGTTCCATATGTTGTAAGGATAGAATTGACCCTACCATTATTAAGTGAATTATTTTCATTATGTTTATGTTTGCTAATAAAAACCAGACATTTATTCAGGAAGTTTTCAAAATGTTTCTTTAGTATTTTTTGAAAACAAAGGTTTGAATCGAACAGTGTATCATCTGAACCAATGCATGTAAAAGTTATTATCAGAAGATAAGGATTTATTTTGCATTGATCATTTTGCCTATTAATTAATTAGGTTCATATACATGAGAAATGTGGCCCTTTGCCCCCTTCATCCAATCTGTTTGGTCTAATTAATGTCCCGTCCCCAGCAAAAAGTGTACCTACATGCAGGTTATGCTGTTATATCGTCCCTACGAATGTTGATACCAAACCTATGCCCTTCCAAAGTAACGCCAGTTTTTGTGGTGAAGGACAGGCGCAAGAGCACAAACAGTTTTCATTTCAATCTTATAAAAAAAAAATTTTTTAAAAAAGCTTAGACCAAGAAAAATACAATAGAATATTTAAAAACTAAATTTTGGCCTTAAATAAAATATTCTTTGTTTTTCTTTTCACACTTTTTGTTTAGCAATCTGTAATAAATTGATTAAAGTATCAGAATTAAAAGTTTTAAAAACAACTGAATATTTCACTAAAGGTCAGAATTGAATTCTGTGGTTTTGTACACCACTCTTTACTCTCATTTATGTTGCATGAATTATAGAATTGCGACGACCAACACATTGAGGGTGTAGAGCAAATGCATGTTATTTTCTTACTTTTACGTATCGATAATATGTACCGTGTGTGCGTGTTTTGTGAAGAATGCTGATGAGATATGAAATAACCAGTAGCCAATTGAATAAGCTACCCTTTTTGGTTTTTTATATTTGGAAATCTGACACTAAAGGAGTCAGTGCCTCACCAACCATGAACCTCACCGCACGTCCCTGTCACGCAACATAAGCGCCTAATGTTGGCGAGACGTGTGCTTTATGTTAAAAGGACACAATTGCTAAATGCTGAAGGAAAGCAATATTATCAGGTGCAAATTCTTTCCATAATTTTTTTATGGTAAATGGTGTTAACTTATATAGCGCTTTTCCACCTTTCAAGGCGCTTTACACTATCTCACCATCCACCCACTGGTGACGCAGCACCTGGAGCAATGTGGGGTTCAGTGTCTACCACTGAGCCACGCCACCCCTATGTCAGTTTATGTCAGTTCAACACCACAATTTTTTCAGTGCAGTTGTAATTCTAGAAGACGACAGGAGCTGGCATATCGTCAATCCATCTAACTAACTAACGACATGTTTTATTGCCTGTCGCGATATGCCATGAGTCCATTTATCACACGGTAAATCAAAATGAGGGCGGTCATTTTCACGGCTGTGTTTTATCGCTGCGTGCGTGCTTGTCATATGAGACTCCAGTTCTTTTCACAGATGTTTATTGGTCATCAATACGCCATAAAAATAAAGTTCAGACATACAAAATAAGAAAACACATCTATATTAAACACTGTAAACGTTAGCATTGCTACATTGAGGCTGATGGGGAAAAAGACAACCTACTTTAGCCTGCTATAAAACATTGGCAGTCTTCTCCAAAACGCAAACTTGCGGTTAAAAGGTGACCCTTCAAATATGAAAAATTGCTTACTTAACAGCATTTAGAAATGAAAAAAAGGGGGAAAAAAGATTACTGACACGACATGCAATGACAAAAAGAGCTTTTTTTGCAGAGTGTAAATCTTCCTTTTAGCGGTTTAGCGAACGTACTTCCGATGAACATTTCAAAAATAAAAGCACGTCATGTTCGTCACAACCCAGCACATACACACGCACAAATCCGATACGGATAAATAACGATTTCTGGAGTTATTCCCACATACTTCAGAATTCAGATTCTACACTAAGAGTAGCTTTAAAATGACACCCTTTATGAAAAATCTGATTGGCAATGAATAATTATTGTGCTACTATTATATATTGTAGTATATAAATTAATGCTAGATCTTTTTTTAAAGATTGTTTTGAATCATGTTGGAAAGGCAAAGTCAGTGTTCTGAATCTATTTACATTCCTTTCTTTTTCACTAATTAATTCTATGAGCATTTGACCTTATTATTTATTTGTGTTTATTTGTACTTTAATCAAGAATGTAAGTGTTCCAAAATGTTTTTTTGAATGAATAAGTGCCATCAACAATTTCATCGCCAAATTAGAAAAAAAAAAAAAAGGGGGGGGGGATTATTAGATTGGTCGACTAATCGTAAAAATAGTTGGCTGACTAATCGGGAGAAAATTAGTCGTTTGGGATGGACCTAGTTGTACGGTGTACCGGAACATATTTCCTCCACACCCTTCACACCTCCCAATTTCTTGCCTGTATATTAAAGTGACCCATTTAGCTGATATTTCAAATAAATGACAGTTTTCTTGTAAAAAAAAAAAAAAAAAAAATGTATCCTTAAATGCATGAATTGTGATTCCCTCCCTAAATTTAAGTCATTGGCTGCCAGTGATGGCGCTAGAAGTCCAATGCATATTGACTGGAAGACACTGGAGAAAAACTACTCAGTTTGTGGACAAAAATTCACTCCAATCCATTTTTTAGAAGCCATTTCCTTTTGTTCATTTACATTGATTTTACCTGATCTGTCAAGCACCACAGAATATTGTGTTTGATGGCTACACAAACCCCCAAAAAGAACAATTGGATTGCAATCTTGAATCATGAAAATCATTTTTTCCTACTCGTTACCATTCTCTAGTTATGAGCAGTTGAAAAACAGCAAGTATTTTTTTGATACATTTTTGAACGCAAACCTAAGTGTTCTATAAAACACATCTTTGGGAGTGAATGAATTTATTATTTTTGAGATCTGTTGTTGCGTTTTCTTTGTTTTTTTGTTATTTGCATATATATTTTTAATTAATTAATAATAATAAAAAAGAAACCAACAGGTTGCTACCAATTTTTTCCACTCCAATAATGTCTCTGTGAACGCATTTGCTGCCATTGACGAACAAATATTTTGAAAAATGATGTTTTCTTTTCCTATCCATCCTGTTGGGACATTAGAGGAGACCCAACCCTTTGCACTGAAAGGGCTCATCCGGCGACGTCAATGAGGCGGGTAGTGATGCATATATTTTTTTTCCGGGACTTTGAAATTTGGAGAAAAAAAAAAAGTACTTTTAACAGTAGTTTCACCACACCAAACATTTCACTTGAATAGATGTGTGAAGAAAAAATGCTACTCTTGCTACTTTGGCATACACCAGTTGTTTGTTACTTTTCCAAAGTTGGGTAGGGAAGCTGAAAATTGTACCCAAGAATGAGCATTACTTCCAAATAATATGACTCAAGTTAAAGAAAAAGGGGTCATCCATTAAATGCACTCAAGTAAAACATATTTGGTTAAAAGAACTCATATACTGCTTATCATTTCTTTTTAAAAAAAAAAACATATAATCAGAGTCGTGTTACTTGGCATTGTAATTCTTCTCATTGTATTGGAGACTCGACCTCCTGACTTTCCTGCATTTCAATCAAGTCAACAAAATGAAACGTTTCCAGTGTATTGATTCAAGTTCATTTTGAATTTTTAGATGATTTTTAAAAACGTTTATTTCAAGTTAGGGTTTTAATGTTCTCATACGCAACAACATATTGCACAAAAAAGTGAAAATGATCAAATTTAAAACAACGATGTCAAAATGAGCAAAACTATTTTAGGTGTACGTATCACATTTTCTTTTAAATTTGTGAAAAACATAAGTTAACCCTTTAAAGGGTACTTATTGAACTCACTGGCTGCCATTGATGATGCTCTAGAGTCCAATCCATTTGGACAGCCCCTTCCAGTACAAATACATGGATGAATAAAACTGCCAGCAGTTTGGTGGGAACGTCGTAGACCTTCCCCTTGAACTCCACCTCTATGTGGCTGCAAAGAACCCGACGACGACCTCCCCGAATTCTGTGAGCGAGGCCGCTTTGCCCGTAGCGCCGACACCCGGTCCTCTTGCGATCGTCGGAGAGTACATGAGACCGAACTAAATCTGAAGGAGACCTAATGGACTCGACGTCTTCTAAAAATGAACATTTGGAATGACTCGCCCTTCTTGACGCCAAGGACCAAACGTTCTTAATCTCATTTAAACCTGAAGAAAGACACAAACAATAGATATTGAACATGAATTTACACTCTGATAAGCAACATTGTTTAGATCTTACCTGACAGTCTCCAGGCTATAGCTGGGATCCTCCTTGATCTCCAATAAGACCCTCTTTCCTTCTTTCTCTATTCGAATTGCCCCGAGATTCAACTCTTGAAGATGGGAGGGGTTTAACTTGAGAGCCTTGGCCAATGAAATGCATCCTCGCTGAGTGATTCCGCACTTTGTCAGGCTGCAACAAATGGAATGATTCCCTTTAGTCAAGAAGGGAACCTGCTGAAAGTGATGAAGGTTCTGCTGAAAGTAGGGGTGCACGATATCCATTTTTTGAAACCGATACCGATAACTTCCTGCTCCTCAAGGCCGATACCGATATGATATCTGATAATATATGTACATTTTTTCAATGTATATTCACCTGAGTTTTTGAACAAATGTAGGTCAAAAATACTAGTGATTGATTCAATATAGATTTGCCTTTACCGAACCAGAATTTTCATGATGACATGAACATTATTATAATGAACAAAACAAAGACAAGAACAGTTTTGACTCCAAATAAACTGTCCATATTCATTTTTCAAAAAATTATAATAAATATATAATTACAAATATAATTTGAATCAATCACAATCAGTCAATATAATTGACGATGTGTTCCCCTGAACAATGAACACCGATGTTTAACAAACATAAACCCAACAGGTATTCTGCTTTGTCAGCAGATAATATATTTGGTGCAACAGGAGAGGAGACTTCTGTCATCTTGGTCCATGGAACAACTTAATTAATCTGGCAATTACATATCAATAACCAAAAGACCTCTCGAGAACGTGAAGAAATAACACTGTAAGTTGCAAACATTTGCTAATTGCCATAGTAAGGTTTATAACTCAGTGAAGGAAAAACACTGCCTCTAGAACAGTAATAAAACTTTGCATACTGGCAAAACAGGACTGGAAACGCACAGATCCCAATTCGACACTGTGCCAAAAATATTATTAAAAGCATCCGATAACATATATTATTATCGTATTTATTGGGATGATGTCATAATTCCTATTATCGGACCGATAAGTATCGTGCGCCTCTAGCTGAAAGTAACATTGTGTCTGCCTTTTCCTTGACTGATACAGGGTTGATGCGGGTCATTAAAAAGCATGAAGTCATTAAATGGATTTTGTGAAAATTGGGGCTTTAAAAAGGATTAAACGAAATGTTTCAAAGCCTTTCAAATTATGTAAACTTGACAGGATTTTTTTTTAACATAATTGATTATAGTTATGCAAATCGCAGCAGTGATTCTTTCCATTACTCGACCAGATCCACGAAAGATGACGAACTGAAGGAGCTCCTTACTTAAGGATTTTTAAGATGCAGTGTGGGCTGGCCAGTCCTTTCGAGAGGATCTCAACCCCTTCATCCGACAGATTGTTCTTGGTCAGGTCCAGCTCTTGAAGATGGGAGGGGGTTACCTTCAGTGCCTCAGCCAATGAAACACATCCTCTACTGGTGATCCTGCAGTGTTCCAGACTGCAATAAATGAGATAATTGCATGAAGTCCAGAATGGAACATTGGTTAAAGTAATGATGGTTCTGCTGGAAGTAACATCGTGTTTGCCTTTTCCTTGACTAATACAGGGCTGATGGGTGTCCTTTAAAAGCATCCTAACTCAACTGTTTTTTTTGGTGAGAATTAAAGCCTTAAAAAGCATTAAACTAAATGTTTGAGGCATTAAACTTTACGGAAACTTGACAGTTAAAACATTTTTTGGACATAATTTATGAGAGTTGCTGGTAATAGCAGCAGTGATTCCTTTGAATCGTCAACGGGATCCATGTAAGATTATGAACTCTTAGAGCTCCTTACTTGAGGACTTTTATGATGCAGTTTGGGCTGGCCAGTCCTTTCGAGAGGATCTCAACCCCTTCATCCGACAGATAGTTCCAGCTCAGGTCGAGCTCTTGAAGATAGGAGGAGGTTACCTTCAGTGCCTCAGCCAATAAAACACATCCTTTCTGAGTGATGCTGCATGATGACAGCCTGCAACAAATGATATAATTGCCTGAAGTCAAGAAGGGAACCTGCTTGAAGTGATGAAGGATCTGCTGAAAGTAACATTGTTGCCTTTTGCTCGATTAATACAGGGTTGATGTGGGTCATTAAAAAGCATTTAAAGTCATTAACTGTTTCTTTGTGAAAATTCAGACCTTAAAAAGCATTAAACTACATGTTTGAGGGATTTAAAATTATGTAAACTTGATGAGATTTTTTTTTTTTAATTACAGAATTCATTAGAGATGCTGCTAACAGCAGCAGTGATTCTTTTGATTAGTTGACCAGATTCATGGAAGATTACAAACTGAATGACCTCCTTACTTGAGGATTTTTAAGATGCAGTGTGGGCTGGCCAGTCCTTTTGAGAGGATCTCGACCCCTTCATCCAACAGATCGTTCCTGGTCAGGTCCAGCTCTTGAAGATGGGAGAGGTTTAACCTGAGAGCCTCAGCCAATGAAACACATCCTTTACTGGTGATTCCGCAGTGTTCCAGACTACAGCAAATGAGATAATTGCATGAAGAAGGGAACCCGGTAAAAGTGGTGAATGTTTGCTCAAAGTAACATCGTGTTTGCCTTTTCCTTGACTAATACAGGGTTGATGGGCGTCATTTAAAAGCATCCAAACTCATTAACCGTTTCTTTGTGAAAATCCAGGCCTTAAAAAGCATTCAACTCCATGTTTGAGGCATTAAAAATTATGTAAACTTGACAGGATTTTTTTATTCATTTATTATTATTACAAATTTTATTAGAGTTGCTGCTAACGGCATCACTGATTGTTTTGATTAGTTGACCAGATTCATTGAAGATTACGAACTGAAGGACCTTCTTACTTGAGGATTTTTATGATGCAGTGTGGGCTGGCCAGTCCTTTCGAGAGGATCTCAACCCCCTCGTCAGACAGATTGTTCCACCTCAGGTCCAGCTCTTGAAGATGGGAGGGGGTTACCTTCAGTGCCTCAGCCAATGAAACACATCCTTGCTTTGTGATCTCGCACATTGTCAGGCTGCAACAATTGAGATAATTGCATGAAGTCGAGAAGGGAACCTGGTTAAAGTGATGAAGGTTCTGATCGTTGAGCTGTCCTCACAACACGTAACATGTGTTGCTCTACAGCCAGCGAACCAAAAAATGAAACTCTCCAGAGACAAGGCGTACTTTTCTTGGGTTTATGGAGGTCTCAAATAGTTTGTTGGTAACTAAAATACAAATGAATACATTCAAAATGTAATACAATAATATCTTCCAACGTGTGAGTAGCTTAGCAGAAACACAACAGAATGTCTCAGTGAAATCAATGGATAGTGAAAAAGTTCGCCTCAAAGAGAAAAATACATTTTTCTTTCAAACTCAATATAAAAACTAAGTAAAAACTTACAAAGACGAAGGTTAGCCTAGGCTTAGCTGGCAGAGCAAGTTCGTCGATGTTACCTTTAAGCCTCACAGGCGCTGAGAAACGTGCTTGAAATGAGGAAAAAAGTTTGGTGTCTAAGATCACTCAATGCGACAGATGCTCTGGTCCTCAACATATATGCACTTTTGCTAGAAAAGGATAGGTCTCACTCCCAGTGCTTTTCAGATGAAACCTTTGGACAACAGTATTTATTTTTTAACTAACTTTTACAATTTTAACCAACTTATTCATTCTTTATCTTTTTAACACATAGACATGACAATCGTGTCTGCCTTTTCCTTGACTAATACACGGTTTATTCGGGTGATTAAAAAGCATTAAAAGTCATGAAATGGATTTTGTGAAAAATCAGGCCTTCAAAAGCATTCAACTAAATTTTCGAGGAATGAAAAATTATGTAAACTTGGCGGGAAAACCTTTTTTTTTTTTTTTTAAATGAAAATGAGATAATTGCCTGAAGTTGGGAGAGGAACCTCGTTAAATTGATGGAGGTTCTAATCAAAGTATAATTATGACTGCCTTCGGGCCAAAATATACTGGCCGCGTTTACAGCGCACTACGCAGTATGTCAAAAATTGGCAAAACAAAAAACCAAACAAAAAAGTGGCTGCGCACAGCTGCGGTCCGGTAATTCCATCCCGTCAAGAGCTCTCGGGTAATCGGGCACGAAAATGTGGCATTATAAACAACGACAAACACACGGAATCTGTACTCATCAGAGAAGCAGAGAGAGAGGTGGACTTGATTTGACTGAACATTTTCCCGAATTTATTTGCTTTTACTATGAGTTTGTGGCACTATTTCTGTTTTAAATTACATATCTTGCATAATAACTCACCATCAATCCTCATAGCTTCTTCTGCAGCTTCCTTTTTAATGATCTGCTGCATCATGAATCACATTGTAACTTTCCACCTCCACGATGAAGCATTTGTCCATGTTTGCAGGTGTTTTTACCGTGAATAAGCAACTGGGCTTTTGATTCCAGGCCTTGCTCGCCCATTTTGACAGATGCGTGTCCGGCAAAAATAGAAAATAGTCTAAACCATCCGGCTGGTTCTGACACGCCGGAGATGGTCCACAGTCAGTCTGGAGCACTGACGCGGCCTCTATACTTTGAACAGTAGGATAAAATGGAAACGGATTGGGTTCAGCGCTATATCTTGCAAGACCCAGACCGAAGACGCGTCTGGTATATTTTGGCCCTTATTGTTGGCTGGTTGCAGCAGTATCTCATTAGATACTGTAAGTCAACCCTATCCAAGGAAGAGTATGAACTGGAGGTAGATTTCTAAGTGGAAAAGTTCCTTACATGAGGACTTCTAAGTTGCAGTGTGGGCTGGCCAGTCCTTTCGAGAGGATCTTGACCCCCTCGTCCGATAGACCGTTGAATAATAGGTCCAGATGCCTCAGGTTGGATGGAGAACTGAGAACGGAAGCCAGCAGGTGACAGCTGCCTTTGTCCAGGCGACATTCACTTAGACTGGAGAACACAGAAAAGAGGAAGTCGTGAGAGGAAGCCAAACCTAACTTCTGCTGACTTTAGTATGGTGCTTTGAATAATAATAATACAGTTTATTTCAAGATACAAAACAAGACAACAAAAAATAAAGAGCAAATGACAAAATCCAAAGACATTATGCACTTTCTTTTCCCGTGATAATATCACCAACATTACTTGTGCTTGATGGAGGCAGTGTTTGTTTTGGATGTCGTCAAGAAGGACGTTTATCTCGTACAACCATGATGTGTGAATGGTCGTCTTTTGTTTTTTTTCCCTCAAGATTATAGATTGGATTTAACCCAAACTTTGACCCATTTGAGATTTTTCAAGATTTGGGATTTCCTACTGTTTCAGGATGAACTTTAGGTAAACCTGTTACACTGACCCAGCTTTTTGTTTGCAATTTCTTACCGTCTTTGCTGATGTCACTGACTTAGTTTAGGCATTACACACGTTGAAATTAGGGTTAGGCAACAATTAAATGTGTTCATCTCAAGTAATCGCATGAAGTCTTTGCAATGAATCACACTGTCATCATCACTTCAAAAGTAGCAATAGACGTGGTTATAGAGTTATCTTTCCACTCGTCCAAACAGCCACGAGTCAACTTCGCCATCAGTGCCAACCATTTCTGGTTCTCAGACATTTTTCAGAAACCAGAGCTTTTTGTTCATTTACAATGATTTTGGCTGATCTGTCAAGCACTACAGAATATTGGGTTTCATGGCTACACATAAAAGAACAAGTCGATTCCAATCTTTCATCAGTAAAAGAAGTTTTTCTACACTTTTCCGTTCTTCAGTTATGAGCAGTTAAAAATCCTCAATTCTTGTTTCTATACGTTTTGGTAGTGAACTTAAGTGTTCCAAAAATTTATGAACACATCTTTGGGAGTGAATGAAGTGATTTTGTTTTGTTTTCCGATTTGTTGTCGCGTCTTCTGACAAGCAATTGTGTTTTAATTTGTTTTTGTGTGTGTGAGAATTGTATTAGTTTTTTTTTAATCCATCTTTTTTGTGATTTTTGATTGTTTCATAATTTTTAGTTGTTTTCTTTGTGTTTTGTGGACTTCTTCTTGGATTTGCCATTGTGCTTTTGGAATCCACTTCATTTCACTTTAGAGAACTTACTCTGATTTTTGAGAAGCCTTGACCACCAACAGAAGCTTCTTGAGTCCCAAAGGCGATGGGGAGTAGCGGCTAAGATCAAAAAACTTCATGGTTTCGTCGTCCGTAAGTAAGAAGAAGGCCAGGGCCGACCACATATCATTTGACATTTGACGCCAGGACAAACGTCCTGAAACTAGTTGATGCTGGATCTGCTTCAGTAAGGAGTTGTCTTTCAGCTCGTTTAGACAGTAGAACAAGTTGACGTTCTTTTCTGGAGTGTTTCGTTTGATCCTTTTCTGTATCAACTTGACCGTCTTTGACTTGCTTTGCTCCCAGTCATGAGGAACCTTCAGCAGCGCCCCCACTATTTCCTGGTTGCACTGCAATGAAAGGCCAACGAGGAAGCGGAGGAACATATCCAGGTTTCCTTCACTTTCCGAGGCTTTCTGGAGAGCTGACTTGTGGACCTCAGTGATTGTCTTCCGCTTAATAGACATGAACAATTTTTTCCATCTTGATGTATCCAGTACGTTCTTGTTGTCGTGGAAGAAACACATCTTTACGTACAGTGCGGCCAGATACTCCTGGATGGTCAGGTGGATAAACTGAAACATCTTTTGTTTCCTGCTTTTGAGCGGATGGACCTCCTTAAACACCTCTGTGAATAAACCGCAGTGTTTCGCTGCTTGGCTGTAATCAAAGCAGCTGTCCTCCAGGTCTTTCTCGTAGAAGATCTGACGCTGATTCATGGTGTGGTCAAAGGCCAGCTTGGCGAGCGCTCTCATGTAAGGGATGTACTCCGCTGTATTTCTCTCCTTGGAGTTTTCCAGGTGGTGACCAATAAACGCCGAGTACATGTCAGTCAGCGTTGTGGGAAGCTCTCCCTCTTCCCCTTTGTCCAAATGAACCTGAAGAACTGTGGCGGTGAGCCAGCAGAAGATGGGAATATGGCACATGATGAAGATGGTGCGAGATTTCCGAATGTGCTCAGTGACGCGCTCCTCATTTGGGAACCTTTTCCTGAAGTACTCCATTTTCCGGGAATCGCTGAATCCTCCAACCTCTGTTCTGCTGTCGATGAGGTCGGCGGGGATATCGCGGGCTGCCGCGGGCCGCGTGGTGATCCAAACCCTGGCGCACGGAAGCAGGTTCCCTTTGATGAGATACGCCAGCAGTACCTCTAGCGGGTAGCTTTCCTTCACGTTCTTGTTCACTTTCCTCACTTTCTTCAAGTCGATTTTGAAGTTGCACTCGTCCAGTCCGTCGAGGATAAACAAGATCTTGATCCCGCTGCTTTCAAAGTCCCGCTTCCCAGAAGTTTGCAGGCCGACAAATATATTGTTCAGTCGCTCACTCATGTGCCTGTCTCCGCAGACAAAAGTTTGGATCAGCTCGGCCAACGTAAAGCTCTCCCCTTTCTCCATGTTTAACTCGCGGAAGGTGAAAGGAAATATGAAGTCCACGTCCTGGTTAGTACTACCGCTGGCCCAGTCCGACACAAACTTTTGAATCAGGAAGGTTTTTCCTATTCCTGCGAAGCCGACGGTGAGCATCGTGCGTATCGGTCGCCGGTTGCCGTCGGGGCTTTTGAAGATGTCGCACGGCAGGATAGACCGCTTGGCCGCGGCATCACACGTCTCCATCTGGAGGACCTCATGCCGCCCGTCTGGGCTGACGTCTGCCCCGTAGGTGATGTCTAGCTCCGTGTAGACGTCCTCCAGGGGCTGCTGCTGCCAGCGCTCTGTGTTGCCCTCAGAAGCAAACCTGTATAAACGCCGCAGGTTGTCTTGGAGTTCCCTCTTCAATCTGGCAATCTGATCGTCATCGTGGACGGAGAAGTCGGCGTCTGAAAGAAAGCAGCAGAGACAGCAGTTTAGGACAAAACAGTTCCATTCCACACCTAAATATTTATTGATAGATTATGACGTTACATTATTATATTTGACTTTTATGTGATACTCGTGTGAATTTAAAAATAGTTTGAAAGTGGGTATTTGTTAACAATAGAATCTATATTTTGTTTCACGTTTCATATTGACCCTCTGCCAGAGCTCCAAGTGCTGCCGGGATATGTCGTTCACTTGAGGAAACGAATCCATTCCGGTTCGTTCAGTAAAAAGACTCGTTCAAACAAATCGTTCAACGAATCGTTCACCCCCCTCATCTCCCCATCCACACCGGCCCAAATGAATCGTTCGGGAAGTGACGTTGCCAAACGAATCATCAAAGACCGCTTAGCAATATAACTGAACAGGAAGTGACATTGCTTGATCCCGCCCCATCTTGCACGCAGGCTCCTCATTGGCCGCTCGTCGTAGATTCAGAAGTGAGTGACAGACTATATCATTCTGTTTTCGCCGCCTCATCTGACTGCCCACCCCACTGCAATAGCGAGGGAGAATTTCCGTGTCGTCTGACATATTTCTATGGGATCAAAGTTATGTCTCGTTCTAGCATTTTGATTTAGGACACGGTTAAACATTTTCCTTTTTTGGGGAATGGGGGCAGGGGCGCACGGACTTTTTCCTGCACGATCTCGATAACATACAATATTGCCACTACCAGCCTGCCTGACACGCTAGCTGTCACGCATATAAAAAGAGAAATTGGAAATTTTAATTTCTAATAATGGCACGACCAACACATCATATTTACCTCAAGCTTGTTGTTTTTGTTTTTATGCTCATCACTAGGTAACTATCATTAAAACTAAAGTGTAAATAGCTGGTTGTCAAATGTGTTGCTCTGAAATGAAAACAACACTAAATTTTGATAAAAAACTGTTTCATTGCAAATCAGTATGAAGTTGATCGTACTGAAATATCATTTTTTTCACTGGTATTGCTAAGTAAATAATCCATTCAGCTCCTCTGTTGTCCCCTCGTCTCAGATTGACAAATGCTGACGAGAAATAATTGTTTGCTCTTTACAAGGTCGCCTTTCCACGCTCATTAGTCTGTTAAGACAAATGGAGACATATTGCGACGTTAACTGTGCCCGCTTGCGTTGTTTTCGGGCGCTTGAGTGGGACGGGCTGGGCAGACCAACCAACCAACACCCGACATGCTCTGATACAAAAAAAAATAAAAGTTAAAAAACTCGGGTGGAAAAAATGACATGTCTGTGGCGGAAAACAGACAAGACTGAAAAATCAGTTTTTGCTCTTGCACTCCTCTTTAAAAGAAACTGCTGTATTTTAAGCCAAAACAACTGTTGTGTTTGATAGAACAATATGTCTGTATGTTCCCATAGCAGATTCAAGACCCGAACTATTTTTAATTTGTCCGTTCTACCCTGTAAACCCCCGTTTACAGACGTCGCGCAACCACCTTTGTTTTAACCCAGTCATAAAACTAAGGTCATTAATTATATTTATTATTCCAAATTTATGTTATTTTTAGCTTTGAATCGTTCATTGATGTCTAATATTTCCTTTATAAAAAAAAAACGACTTTAAAAAATTATTCACCCGCACATTTTAAACTTTAAAACAAATGACGTCGCAATGAAAAAAATGGCGTCTGTAAAAAGGTCACGCATATCTACCACATGACTCGCTTAATGGTATTTTTGTTGTTGTTATATGTTTTGTTGTTTTACGTTAAATGATAAATAATCAATCCAAACAAAGAAAAATTGAGAAAGAAAAAAAAAAAAACGTTTAAAGGGGTAAATTTATGAAAAAGAAAATCTCGACCACTCCTTGATGTCTGCGATTTCTGTATCGCGACCCTTGTTATACTGCCATTTTTCACCCATAAAATACCCCAAAAATCCAACTGTGGGCATTCACAACTGTGTTTTGACACTCAGTGATACATGCGACATGGAGTTTTTGGATCGAAACAAGGTACTGTAAGTACGCGATAATATCTTGTTAAAATCATGGCATCTGTAATTCTGCTCTCGCCTCCAGATAGGGTTTTGCTGTTTAAAAAACATTTTTCTTTTAAAAATGCCCTCCTGTCCAAAATTTTTCTTCTTTCAGAAAATTGAGATTTTAAGCTTTCCAATGATGTATCACACATGCATATCGGACAACTTTGAAATTTGGCCAAATTGGGGGTCTCAGAGCGGAACTTCAAGTCACCTGAGTTTTTTCCACCATATACTGTTTCATTGCAAATCAGTATTATGCTGATCATACTAAATACCGTATTTTCGGACTATAAGTCGCACCAGCCATAAAATGCCCAACTAAGAGGAAAAAAACATAAGTCACACCAAAGTATAAGTTGCATTTTGGGGGGAAATTTACTTGATAAAATCAAACACATAGAACAGATATGTAATCTTGAAAGGCAATTTAAAATAAAAATTAGGGCTGTCAAAATTGTCGCGTTAACGGGCGGTAATTAATTTTTTAAATTAATCACGTTTAAATATTTGACGCAATTAACGCACATGTCCCGCTCAGACAAATATTCTGCCTTTTAGTAAGTTTTACAGCAAGGCTTTTTGTGCTTTCTAACAGCGAACTCTTGTGGTCGCTTTGCGACATGCTTTATTGTTTTCTTGCTAGTTCAATATGGCTGCATGACGTCTCGGGCTGACGCCTACGTTGTAATGTTGTGCTTATATGATCCTTGGACAAGATTTGTCCGTAAGTATGGTTGTTGTAAAGAATGTACATATTATGTTAGTAAGCGAAATGTTATATATTTTGTATGAGACACTTTTTGTTTATGTTTAGTGAACCTGTATAGCGTGCTGAGCTAACGTTGTTCCTAATGCAATGCTTGTGTACTTTTTTTTGTAGTTTTACGACGGTCTAAAGAGGACAATAGTTTGAGGCCATTTTATTAATAAATATGATGAAAAAGGAAGAAGTCTTATTATTAAGGCGTCGTTCACTAGCTGTCTAGCTTTGGAAAAAGTAGACGCTTCGGAGTGAGGACAGCATAGACAGATTTAAATGACAGTAGAGAGAAATGCCCACTACAGTCCTTATGTACCGTATGTTGAATGTATATACCCATCTTGTGTCTTATCTTTCCATTCCAACAATTTATTTTACAGAATACATACATATAATTTACTGAAAAATATGGCATATTTTATAGATGGTTTGAATTGCGATTAATTACGATTAATTAATGTTTAAGCTATAATTAACTCGATTAAAAATTTTAATCGTTTGACAGCCCTAATAAAAATACAATAGAGAACAACATGCTGAATAAGTTTATATTATGATAATGTTACATGATGCATGAACAACGAAATGCGAACCGGTATGTGAAAATAACATAGCTATTAAGAGTTATTCACATGACTATAGCATAAAGAACATTCTAACAAGTTTACCAAACCATCAGTGTCACTCCAAAACACCAAAATAACATGTGAAATGATATAATAATGTGGTAATAATTTCACACATAAATCACTACAGAGTATAAGTCGCACCCCAGCCAAACTAAAAACAAACAAACAACAACAACAACAAACAAAAAACTGCGACTTATAGTCCGAAAAATACGGTAGTCATTTTCCTGTACACCATGGGTGTCCAAACCTGTCCTCAAGGGCCGCTGTGGGTCCTGGTTTTTGTTCCTACCAATCGAGCACAGACAGTTTAACCAATGAAGTTTGTGCGAAAACAAGCAGCACCTGACTGCAATCAACTGATTACGCTTGAGAGACACCAGATTGGTGAAAGGTTGTCCTTATGATGGGTTTGAACAAAAACCCGCACCCACTGCGGCCCTATGTGGAATAGTTTGGACACCACTGCTGTACACAGATGAGGTGAATATTGCTGCCATGAAGCCTTCACAGGTTGACATTTCTCTCCCAACTGCGCTGCCGTGACGCGTCCGCAGCTCAGCTTTGGCTTGCCTCGAAGCTACTGGCGAAAGAGTTTTAAACTACTGTAATTTTGATAGGATGTCCTAGTCCCGAGTCTGTTGAGAAAAGTAGTACACTAAACCATGCTCACTAGGTTTGCGTGGTGTTTTTGTGTGTTTGAGCAGCACATGATAGGCTCCATATTAAGTTTTTTCCTTTCATTTTTGACTCGTTCACTGCGTGACTGAGAAGTCAAGTTAGCAGCAATGTCGGTCAGGAGCCGGAGGACCGACGAAGTGAACGGGAAGTGACATAACTCAGTCTTGCCCCCTGCCTGCACGCTGGCTGCTTATTGGCCACACGTGGAAGTGAGTGACAGACGCTCTGATTCCATTTCCGCTCCCTCCCCTGCCCACTATGAGACTGGCGTCTGATTGGTCGTGCGCGATATCAGACGCTGCCGTTTTCTCAACTCCCTCCTACGCAAGTCCCAACTTCCTGAAGAACTAATCAGTGCAGAAGGTGATTAGTTCGGTATCAATCCTCCAAACAATTCGTTCAAAAAGAACGAATCGTTCTCGACCAATACAGCACTAGCTCCAAAGGCTGAGAGAGCGAGAGGTAGAGCCAGCAGCATGAACAGACCACTCCCGGATTTAAAAGATGACGTTTCATTTCATTAAAATGAATAGAAAGTGTGACTTTTCAATTTTTGTGACAATAATGTGGATTGTTGAAAAACTATTGTCAAATAGTGCCATTTTTGAAATGTAAATGACACCGTGCTCATTTGCTCAGTCTCGATGTGCAACATGTCAAATCGAAGCTAAGACGTTGAATTTTTATGACCAGTTTTCAAAATTTTACTGAGATTTATAGTTTAGCAGTCATCAAGCAATTTTTGTGATTATCCGTATTTGGCATGTGAAATTCTTTGACTTTAGCTGGTGATGACACTTTCAAAAATGTAAGAGATTTGGAAAATAAAAGTTCATGACATTTGATGATTTTGGAGTAAAAATATGGGAAACAAGGCATGTTTGCGCCGTTTTTTTTTTTTGGGGGGGGGGGGGGTTGTGGGCATGTGTGCCTCAAAATGACCTCATCTATTGCTCCGGTGATGCATTCCAAAGAAATAAATGAGATGAGGAAGAGCTATTGATGAGATTTTGATGAGAGCTCACCATTCTCAGATATGTCTTAGATGACAACGAGAAACAAAGTCTATCTATTGTTCCTAAGGGCCTCTTAGGAGAAACAGAGCAGCAACAAATGATCACAAAATGAATGAGAAGCAATAGTTATGTCTCAGGAGGTGATATTGGGAAATAGATGAGCAACAACATTTTTGCTACGGGTTGTTTCATGGTTAACTTCCACAGTTTTCAAGTCACCTGCTTTCTACCACGGGAAGCTACTGTATGTTGGGGACTAACCTTTTATTTCCAGCACGTCGCTGCGCAGCTTCTCGGCCAATTCGTTGTTCCCGATCTTCTCCAGAATCTTCACGGTCTCATCCAGAGTGTTCTCGCCGTGCTTAATCAAGAGCTTGTCAGCTATGTACTCAAGGCGGGTGTTTTCACGCACCCTTCTAGGCAGGGCCGTGTGGAACCTGAAGGACTCAAAGTCGTCCTCCCCCAGCTCCATCAGCGTGTTCCACAGCAGCTCCTTCCGTCTGCTGTCCAGAGCCATCCTTGAGATTATACGCTTAAGGGAGGTGACCGTCGAACACGTATCTGCGGACGACAACTTGTTTTGACTTATTGTAACATGAGCTCATAAACCGTTTGAGTGATGTGACGCAAAACACAGATGTCAGGTTTTCATTCCTCTTAGCAGTGGTCGAATGTAACGAAGGAAAAGTAGTTTTTCATTACTATACCTATGTGCATTTTGGCGTATTTATACTGTACTTAATTACAAATATGAAGAGGTACTTTTTACTTTTACTTCAATACATTTTCCAAAAGTACATTATATGTACTTTTGACTCTACTACTTTCCAAATTGTTTCCTGGGTCGCACGTTCCTTTGAATTGTTTTCTTTTTTTCTCATTATGAATTGATCGCCCTCATGGCTTCGGCGCAATCGATAAGCCCTGTGCAACTATACCTTAACTGAGCACTAGAAGCAGCAACAGCGTTTCCAATATCAGCTCCTTACGCTCGGTGTCCAGAGGCATCCTTCCACCCTGTAAACGCATGAGCGAGATGACCATGGATTGGGTATCTGTGAACGACAACTTTTCATGGCTTACCATAACTTAAATCTGTTGAAGGACTGATGGTTGTCCTCCCCCAGCTCCATCAGCGTTTTCAACAGCAGCTCCTTACGCTCGGTGTCCAGAGGCATCCTTCTACCTTGTAAACGTGTGAGCGAGATGACCGTCGATCGGGTTTCTACGGACGACACCTTGTTGTAACTTGAGCTCGTAAACCATTTGAGTGACGCGACGCAAAGCCTGGACGTCAGATCAATCTTTTTCATTCATGTCGGAACTCCCTTGTTGCTTTTTTAGCTGTATTGTGGCACTGAATGACTTGTTTTGAAATTGAAAATACCTGACAATATAGTTAAAGACATAATAAACCAGATTCGGTCTAAATTTTCTTTTTCAAAGAGGCAAAATTTCAAACAATCAAATAATAGCTGGCAACAAGGAAATGGATTCCAAGTGTCATTGAGGCGAGTTGCCACTTCTACATACCACAAGAAGTTGCCGAACCTGCTTAGGCACCCATGTCTTTCTAAAGAAGAAGAAACTCCAATGTCAGTAAACGAGCGTCGAAAATTCCGTCTTACGCAAAATATAATGAGGCATTTCAAGCAAAAAGACATTTCGGTTTTGGACACAAAATGTACTCTATGGCTTAAAAGATATTTTTTTTGTTTCCTGTTACGCACATGATAGAATTGCGGCGCGATAAATGAAACAGTCGGCTAACTTACCAAAGGAGCAAATGATAAAAACAACAACAACTTTAAAGCAAACAAACTTGCGACTCTTTTTTGTTTGTTTGTAATTTTCTTTTCAGCATAAGAGAAAACTTACGAAGCCTTGTTGTCACCTCGTCGCCTCCCGTCTGAGTGATGACTTGTCTGTCCGGTCCTCCGAGATGTCGGTGACACCCACAACACCCGTGTGTGCATGATTGCCACCCGCATTTCCAGATTGGGCGGTTTTGTGCCCAGTTGGTCTATTTTTAAAGACTGGGGGCGGGAGAAAATTTTTTGTTGTTCTCGACAAAAATGAAAGGAACAAAAATATTTTGTTGACAATTTCTTTCGTGACGATGACGTGACAAGATAAAAACGTTTCTTGGTGTAACCGGTCTGCAAGGAGCCGCGCCGAACGATGCGATCTGTCTTCCTCGTTCAGGTCAGGACTCGTACCCGCGTGAAACCTCCCTCCTGATTCCTTCAAGAGGGTGCGCTGGCAGCTGCAAGCTAGGGCTTTTGGCTTAGTGGTCAGCACACTCGCCTGCCGTGTTGGGCGCATCGTGCAGCGCGGTTAGGACTCCTGACCTAGATGAGGGCGATGGATCGCGTCAAGCGGCGTGGCTCCATGCAAACCAGTTACATTGGTGCCGTGACCCGGATCGGCAGTAAAGGTTTCAAGGGGAGCACGTGTATATTTTATATTTTTAAAAATGGTAAATGGACATCTGTTGTGTGCCGCGCCATAGACTTCATAACATATGGACGGGACACGGGAATCGGGGCAGAATAATAGGGGGCCTATTTTTTTTTTAAAGAAACTTAAAATTCAAATATTTTCAAAACCAAAACTGCTATCGACCAAAAACCAAAACAGGCACCTACCTTAAGCACACATGACACTCCATGAGCGGGTGCATCAAAAAAGTCAGTTTTTCCCTTATAAAATCCCGATGAATTATTTTTTATGTACATAAGTATAACAAAATTTGGCTATAAAAGTCTCAGATTTTACACTAAAGGCACAAAAATCACAAAATGCATGCCAAGTTTTCATGATCAATAGCAATATTTAACATATCATAAGGTTTTGCCCAAAATAGCAACTTAATTATGTTTTATTTAGTGCAAATTTGACGTTTTCAAGAGCTAATTACTCAATTTTCACATCACAAACGTAATAATTGAGGAAAGCATGCAGAATCAATTATAAATAATATTCAAATTGATTAGATATTCTATATACAATCATTACTTATTATTTATTGAATTCTGATGTTACTATAGGTCATGGGGAGTGAAGGAATTCGGCCTCCCGGCTGAGCCGCCGGGACCGCAACAGCCGAACCAGTAGGCGTCCCACTGGCGCAGCCCCAGCAAGTCGGCCGCGAAGGCCAAATCCCGCGCATTCACTCCGGTGTTAACCCTTTGTACTGACTCCATTCTGAACGGTTTAAAGAAGGCTCACTGAAAACAGGCTGACAATTTATTCGTCGATAGTGATCAAAAAACAAGGCAAAACAGACGACGAAGAGGCAATGTTGGATCCAAGGTTCGCAAAACAACCCATATATCGGAATGTCCCCGAGAAGCGACCGTTGTTCGCTAAAAGTTAAGTCTTTTGAAAGCTGCGGCGGAGTGGGCCTAGCGGAAGGCGTGCCTGAGTGTTGTCTTGGGATCATCCTTCTGTGGCAAGTTTGGCCGGTCAAGTTCGCGCGTCATCTTTCGTGGCTGGGACGTGGTTGCCACGGCAACTAAGGCATGTCTTGATGCCCAAGGCGCCACGCTACTAAGTTGTTGTATTGGTAAGGCGAGGGCGTTCTGACCCCACCGAAGTGTTGTTGACGTCCTTTCCTTCGCTTATCAGGCGAGGGCTGATAAGTCGGTCAACTTTGCTGTGTCAATGGCATGTAGTAACATCTCCCTGAATGCTTTACTATAATGAATGTGTTAGACCAATCTAGAGAGTTGTGTGATGTCTGCGAGAATGGTAACTATTCCCTTTAGGAGAGATGGCCGCTTGAGGGCAGCCTTGCTCTACTATGTCCTCTGTCACAGATTTATATTTAACGGAAAACACTTAGGTGACATGAAGTTCTGCTCTAAGACACCCAATTTGGCCAAATTCAAAAATTGTCCTATATGCATGTGTGATACATCATTAGAAAGCTTTTAAAAAAATTTTTTTTTTAATTTTTGAACAGTAGGGCATTTCATTTTTTACTTTTAAACAACGAAACCCTAACTGAAGGTGAGACCATGAGAGAGCATAATTAAAGACACCATGATTTTAACGAGATACTGTATTATCGCGTACTTACCTTGTTTCGATCCAAAAACTCTGTGTGGCATGTATCACCGGGTGTCAAGACACAGCTGTGACAGCTCCACTTCTCTGCTAAATGCTCTAAATGACTTCTTCGCTCGCTTTGAGGCACAAAACAACACGCCGGCACAGAAAAAACCACCTCCTCCTGGCGAACAGGTGTTAACACTGTGCCCTGACGCCGTGAGAAGGACACTTAGCAGAGTCAACGCCCGCAAAGCCTCTGGTCCTGACAACATCCCGGGACGTGTTCTGAGGGACTGTGCTGGTGAGCTCACAGATGTCTTCACAGACATTTTTAACATCTCCCTGAGCCAAGCTGTTGTTCCCACCTGCCTCAAAACCACCACTATCATCCCGGTGCCGAAGAAGTCATCGCCCTCAAGTTTCAACGACTACCGTCCGGTAGCACTTACTCCCATCCTTATGAAGTGCTTTGAACGGCTAGTGCTGAAACACATCAAAACTGTCCTCCCACCTTCCATGGACCCCCTCCAGTTTGCGTATCGGTCGAACCGCTCGACCGACGACGCCATCACCACCACCCTCCACTCAGCCCTCACCCATCTGGACAATAAGAATGCCTACGTCAGAATGCTGTTCATTGATTTCAGTTCAGCATTCAACACAATCATTCCCCAACAGCTCATCATTAAACTGGACCAGCTAGGGATCAACACTTCACTTTGCAACTGGCTGCTGGACTTCCTGACTGGGAGACCTCAGGCAGTCCAGGTCGGCAGGAACACATCCAGCATCACCATATTGAACACTGGGGCACCCCAAGGATGTGTGCTAAGCCCCCTCCTCTTCACCTTGCTGACACACGACTGCACAGCACTGCACAGCTCCAACTTTCTCGTCAAGTTTGCCGATGACACGACTGTGGCGGGCCTCATCAGCAACAACGACGAGACCAACTATCGGAGCGAGGTGAGCCGCCTGGCCCCGTGGTGTGACCGCAACAATCTCTCTCTAAACGTGGAGAAGACAAAAGAGATTGTTGTGGACTTCAGGAGAACACGCCCTCAGCATGCACCCCTGACCATCAACGGTGCGGTGGTCAAGAGGGTGAGCAGCACCAAGTTTCTGGGGGTGCATGTCACTGAAGACCTCTCTTGGACCACCAACACCGCATCACTGGCCAAGAAAGCCAACCAGCGCCTCTACTTCCTCCGCAAATTGAGGAGAGCCAGGGCCCCGGCCCACATCACGCGGACCTTCTACAGAGGTACTATTGAGAGCATCCTGACCAGCGGCATCACCGTGTGGTACGGAGCCTGTTCCAGCTCCTGTAAGAAGGTCCTCCAGCGCATGGTGAGAGCCGCTGAAAAGATCATGGGCACCTCTCTCCCCTCTCTTGGAGAACTGTATACCTCTCGCCTCACCCGCAAAGCCCTCTGCATTGCGAGAGACTCCACCCATCCATCACACAGCCTCTTCAGCCTGCTGCCATCAGGCAGGAGACTGCGGAGTCTGCGAGCCAGAACCAGCAGACTGAGGGACAGTTTCATCCACCAGGCTGTCAGGATTCTCAACTCTCTCCCTGCTCTGCCCTCGCTCCTCACATCCGCTCCATCTGGACTCTGACTTCCCAGTCCCACTTCACAAGCAACAGTCATTTTGCACGCAGTCACTTTACAATAGGCACCTTAAAACAGTTACTTTATACTCACTTTATAATAGTCATTGATAAATAGTCATCTAGTCACTTTATACAACCCTTTTTGCACAATCATACATGTTGGTATGTATGTATACGTGTGTGTGTGTGTGTGTGTGCGTGTGTGTGTGCGCGCGCGTGTGTGTGTATAGGACAAAACATTTGCACTATTGCAGTCTGCTACTTTTCCAGTACCTGTTTTCATTTCGTGTGTTTGACATTGTCAGATTGTACAGTTGTCTATTTTTATATATATTTTCTTTCTTTTATTTCATTTTTACTGCCACTGAGGCTAGAGAGTCACGCAATTTCAATTCTCTGTCTGTCCTTGCACATGTGGTAGAATTGACAATAAAGCAAACTTTGACTTTGAGCTGGATTTTCTGGATATTTTATGGGTGAAACACGGTAATATAACAAGGGTTGCGATGCAGAAATCGCAGACATCAAGGAGTGGTCGAGACTTTAACACATAGTTACCCTTTTAAACTTCTTTTTCAGTTTTTCTTTGTTTGGATTGATAATTTATTATCTAGAATATCGGGGAAAATGCGACAGTACAAAACAAATACAATTAAGCGAGAGTTATGAGGAAGATATCCGTGACTTATTTACAGACACAATTTTTTTCGTTGTGATGTAATTTGTTAAAAAGTTTAAAATATCCAAGTGAATAATTTTTTTAACAGTATATATATATATATATATATATATATATATATATATATATATATATATGTATATGTTTCCACCCCCATGCTTCACAGTGGGTATGGTGTTCTTCGGATGCAATTCAGTATTTTTTTTCCTCCAAACATGAGAACCTGTGTTTCTACCAAAAAGTTCTATTTTGGTTTCATCTGACCATAACACATTCTCCCAGTCCTCTTCTGGATCATCCAAATGCTCTCTAGCGAACCGCAGACGGGCCTCCTGGACGTGTACTTTCTTCGGCAGGGGGACACGTCTGGCAGTGCAGGATTTGAGTCCCTGACGGCGCATTGTGTTACTGATAGTAGCCTTTGTTACTGTGGTCCCAGCTCTCTGTAGGTCATTCACTAGATCGCCCCTTGTGGTTCTGAGATTTTTGCTCACCGTTCTCATTATCATTTTATCGCCACGGGGTGAGATCTTGCATGGAGCCCCAGATGGAGGGAGATTATCAGTGGTCTTTTATGTCTTCCATTTTCTAACAATTGCTCCCTCAGTTGATTTCTTTACACCAAGCGTTTTACCTATTGCAGATTCAGTCTTCCCAGCCTGGTGCAGGTCTAAAATTTTGTCTCTGGTGTCCTTTGACAGCTCTTTGGTCTTGACCATTGTGGAGTTTGGAGTGTGACTGACTGAGCTTGTGGACAGGTAACTTTTATACTGATAATGAGTTAAAACAGGTGCCATTAAGACAGGTAATAAGTGGAGCCTCGTTAGACCTTGTTAGAAGTTAGACCTCTTTGACAGCCAGAAATTTTGCTTGTTTGTAGGTGACCAAATACTTATTTCCCACTCTTTTTAAAATTCAAACAATGTGATTTTCTGTTTTATTTTTCCACATTCTGTCTCTCATGGTTGAGGTTCACCCATGTTGACAAATACAGGCCTCCCTAATCTTTTCAAGTAGGAGAACTTGCACAATTGGTGGCTGACTAAATACTTATTTGCCCCACTGTACCAACTGCGCCACGCCTATGAAACGGATCGCCGTATACGTTCTCTTCAAGACAACATCGCCGTGTGCAGGCATGTTGCGACGACAAGGCAAGAAAAATGTACCGGTAAATAATAGACGAATAGTACAAAAAAAAACATTTTATTTGTTGTGAAAAATATCATGACAACAATTATTCACAACATGAAAGTTGATTATCATATCACTGTTGTTGGGATTAGGTATTATTGTGCTAAACCATGCAAGTAAATTTTGATTTAAAAAAAGTGCGTTATATCCGGGAGATTACGGTAGGCTATACAGTATGTCATCAATATACAAGAGCATAACAACATACCAAATCAAGCTCAGGGGATGTTACAGGTACAAGGAATTGTGATAAAAGTGGCTCCTCTGGGATCTTATATTCAGTTTGTTGAGGTCTGTCGCACCTCCGTGAGACATTGAAAAAGCTTTCCTTCATGCCTTGCAGTTTGCTTTATAATCAGGGGTGCACATAAGTGGTCCGCATGCGGACATAGACAAACGCGCTGGCCCTCAACGGCTTCCATACGCTTTTGCGTACCAATGGCTGACCATAAGCCTGTCGCAATATGCAATAATTCCATTTATCGCGTGATATATAAAAATGAAGGCGGTAATTTTTCCGCTGCGACTTATCGCCTCGCGTGCACGTGCGTGCGCGCGTGCGGCAGACGTGCTGTTAAAAGTTCGGATTCCTCGTTACCAACTGCGCAAAATGCATCTTCGTTCCAAGTCCGGCAAAAACTAGCGCCGGAGCCAATCGTTCTCATTATACCCTATTGTTCAACGTATACCGGCCGCATCAGTGCTCCGGAGTGACTGTGGACCAGGGGTCGCGTTAACCGGATATTTTCCGTCGTTGACCGATTTTCTAAAACGGCGACGGAAAAAACTGAAGTCCATCGGTCGTTTTGACAGGTTGCAATTCACACCCCAGACCACAGGGTGGCGAGTGGGCATATTAATTAGCTATTGTCTCTCTTGATGCATGACGTCGTTGGCTTTACTCTGAAAAATGTCAAGGCAACTGAGTGTCCGAAGTTTCTTCAAAAAGCCCCAAAACGACGATGGTGTTGATAAAAGAGGTGAAAAAACAGGGACTGCACAAGCGGGCACGCAATTCAAGTCCATGCGCACCAGGAGGAAGACTGCGTTAAGGCCACAGCAGGTGAACTATTAATTTCATTGTTCCATACCTACCTGGGCCACAGTCAGCTGTTTTTGTCACTGCGGAGAAAAAGTTACATATTCATCTGCTAGATGTGTGATGGCACGGTGTGGATTCTCTGTTAAGCTTGTTCGGACAGAATATTAATTTGAATGAAAACTAAATACTAGTGATGGGACGAAATTGGGCCGAGGTTCCGAAGCTTGTGTCGAGTAATGGGAGGGGTGTTTCCACGAAGCTTGTAGCGAGGCGCGTGTCATTTAGGCAGAACCCGGAAATGATGTCGTGAGAAGCCTCGCCGGCCGGCTGAATCTAATGAACGCTTCGGAAGTGATCCGACGTTCGGCGCGCGTTGCAAACATAGTAGGCTACAGACTACGGTATAAATTGGTTGCAAAACGCAATGGCGATCGCCTGTTATCTCACATTTTGTGCATTTCGGGTTCCTGTACTTGTTACATGATCTGTGCGCAACAGTGCAACCAGTGCAATCTTTTTTCGAGCCTTGTCCTTTGCTTGCGATGGAAACTGCGCAAAAAAGCGACCCTCCCCTGTATGGGAACATTTTCATTTGATTGCTTTCAATAAGGTAAGGGAGAAGAACTACATTAATTTAAATGTGAGTGTGTGTACCTATCTGAACCAAACATCAACAGAATGAACAATCCATTGGTGTACTGGGAGGCACAAAAAAATACCTACCCAAATTTATATAAACTGCCACTCACATTTATCTGCACCCCAGCTTCATCTGTGCCTTGTGAAAGAATATTTTCTAAAGCTGGTGAAATATTGTCCAAAAAAATGAAACCGTTTAAAGCCAGCCACTGTGGGAAAGCTATTATTTCTCAACAAAAATGAATAACAAATTATCCTTAGCACTTGTTGTATTTTGTTCACATACTAAATTACTAACATAAGCACATTCATATCTTTGTCATAATAAAATAACCATTGAATTCTTAACAATGTTGACCACTTGGGCTTGTAGAGTAGACCACTTGATGGCGCCATAGAGTAAATGAAGCACAATGAGGCTTTGCTACATGTGCAAACCGATTGGCTGCAAAGCTTCATTGCTTCATGAGGCTTCATTTGGCCATCACTACTAAATACTGTTGAAGCGGTACACAATGTTAAGAGTCTTGTTAGCTCGAATTGCTGTGTCCAACCGCTGTAGCTCTGCTGCTCTCTGTGAACTCTCTATTCACGCCGGAACGCGCGCGGCTCTTAAATGTCTCTGTCATGTGACTGTGTCGTAGCCGCTAACGCGCTCGGCCAAATGGACACACAAGTACGGAAGGTGAATTATGCCAAACAAAGGGTCACCACAATGTCATTATCATCATTTTAAAAATTTAAGTGACTGGTAAAAATAGATTATGACCGGATTTTTATGACCGTCAGTCAAAATGACAGACAACGAAAAAGTCTAGCGCAACCTCTGCTGTGGACCATCTACAGCGCGCCGGTGTCGTTGACGTGTGGGCGCTCCCGTCAGGAGTGACATTTCACGCGGGTGGCTGTTTTTCGGCACAACGCCGGATATTTACAACGAAGTCCGCCAAAACATTGTTACAGACTAGGCTGCTACGAACAACCTCGCTTTGACAATAAACAGCTGAATGAAATTAAGAGCGCTGTGTCATATGCTGGTGTTGTGTAGTAATGAGCAGACGTGACTTCAGCGGCGCTTGTTAACTTTTTTAATGCGCGCACACACTAGATATCATGAAATGGCACACTAGATGTGCTACATCCCATGCCATTGGCTATGTGAGCACAGATTGATTATGGGTTACGTAGTCAATATAGTACATCGATGAATTCTAAACTGACATGACTGAATGGAAGTTAAGAAGGCCAAATCATTCCATACCAGTGACTATAGATAATGTTGCAAATATTGTTATTTCAGTGCGTGACACAGATGGATTAGGACAACAAATAGGATGTCTTGCTCATGTAGTAAACTTAGCTGTTAAGAAAGCTGTAGCAATCAACAGTGTGCCTTGCCTCACTTTACCAACTGTAAAGATTGTTCTCAGCTCTTTTGTACAAACATTTTTCAGATCAGTAAGAAGTAAGCACATACAGTAAATATTATGCACTAAAATACATGTTTATATGATGGCAATTTAATTTTTGCTCGCTAGCAAAAAAAAAAAAAAAAAAAAAACGAAACAAAAAATTGGTTTTTTTTGGGTTTTTTTTTACAGAGCATTAAATGTATTGAATCGGATCGAAAATCGTGACCCCGTATCAAAAATCGTACCGAACCGTGACTTAACTGTATGTTGCATCCCTATGGAACACCATTGCAGAAGTTATGACGGGGAAAAGTTTTCATTTGCCTAAATGCTTAAGTTATTAAGTGCAATTTTTTTTCCTCTCTCTTTTTTTTTAATTTTTTTTTTTTTTAACACATTTTATTTATTCTGTGGTGCTGTGCGGTATCAATATTGTTGTCTTTTTTTACTTAAGAGGCATGGTCTATTGTTTTTAGTTGTGATTTCTTAAAAAGTATTTTTGAATTTATCTATGAATGTATACTGTATTCTCACTGTGTTATTGTAAATTGGTTGAAAAAAAAAATTGGGGGGGCGCAATAATATCGCATATCGCAATACTTTATGAGAATAATTATCGCACACTAATATTTGTTATCGCGACAGGCCTAGCTGACCACTGTATTTGCGGCGGACACGAGAAAATGACTTCTCAAAATGTCAAAGAGGCGGGCCCCACTGAGTAATTATTTCCGTGTTCCCCACCCCGTCAAAAGACAGACAGACGACAGAGACATCACCGGAGCTACCGAAAAAAAGGACTTTTGCTGAAAAGTGGCTGCAGGAGGTACCATGGCTAGAAGCAAATGATGCTCGCACGGAAATGTGGTGCAACATTTGCCGTGAGAATCCCAATGTCGCTAATAAGAGCAGCGCATTTTATGTAGGGTCAAAGAATTTTAGCCATCCAAACTTTGAAAAGCACGAAAAAAACAAAGCATGTGGCAATTAATCAAACTATCGATGTCAGACAGGACCCCACTCGCCCTATGGACAAGTGGCGGAATAAAGTTATTGTAGAACAGCGCCATGCGCTGACAAACGTGTTTTTGCTCGCATTTCACAAAGCTAAACATGCACGTTCAATGAGCTCTTATGAGGAGGACATCCCACTTTTACAAAGGCTTGGAGTTAATGTGAGAGCCGCATATGAATGCCCTTTATTTTGAATTAGTGCTTTTATGTTTATTACTTTACATTTCACTTCAAAGTAATGGCAATTTTGTTGTGCCAGTTGATGTTAATCAAGCGTTAATTGTTTATATAATTAATTAAAGGTAATTGGCTCTAAGTAAAGCTTGTCATAATTTTATCGCATCAGGCGGGTCGGCTCTCAAGCTCAATGAGGACCAAGTCACATCTCCAGGTCCTCCTCTGAGAACCTGGGCAAAAAAAATATGTGCACCCCTGTTTATAATCATCATCAGTGACTATCGAGCCACGGGTTACCCCCTTCCCACTCCAGTCTATTCTTTTTGGAGATGTTTCCTCTTTTGAGGACGATGTGGGCTGTCGTGAGTGTCAGCTGTTTAGACATATTTGTTTTTAAAACGTGCGGGGCGGTACACTGACCAGAGCGAGCGAGGTAACTAGGCAACAAACCCGGAAGTGGAGCGCAGTGCAGACAACAGGCAGATAACATATTTTGCTCTCTTTAATATTTCCTGCACTTTATTTTGTTCATTATTGTTGGTTCAGTGTTCACTTGTGAGCGCGGGTGTGTGTGTGTGTGTGTGTGTGAGACTGACGTGGATGAGCTAGGGCACTGCCACCCGCCCCTCCGCGCCGCTGGATCCGCGGGGTTGCCCCATGGGACAACTGAGAAATACGGAATAAACAGCATTCCGTATTAGTTCAGTACGGAACACAACTTTTGATTCCTAATTATGGAACGATTCCGTATTTCAAGGGACGGGTGGCAAGCCTAGTTTTAAAGGGGATGTTGCGGCAAGGGGGTGTGAGACATCAATAGAACCGTTATGCGCCAAGATAACAAATATTGATAAAGTTAACAAAAAAATCAATCACATTAATGAGCAATGATCGAAAATAGATCGAAAATGACGAACATTACCGAAAGTGTTCCGGAAACAGCCGAATGGGGCGGCGACGTCAAGACAAGTGATTGAAAGTCGAGGCGGAGCTAGGTGCCATTGTTTTTTAACGACGAGAGAGTAGCGTTAGGGTTTGTTTGACCAAAACATCACAACAATGGTTCAAAACTGCTGTGCTATGTGGTGTACAAATAGTTATTTATCGGAATATAGTATCCATGAGTTCCTGAACGCGAAAAAAAAAAGCTGGACTACACAGAAAATGGGTAAAGTTCGTCCGTGCAAAGAGGGCTAATTTTCTAGACACAGCCTCCGGCACGCTTTTCTGTGGTGCGCATTTTCCAACTGAAAGCTTCTCGAACTATGGACAAGAGAAATCGGGTTTTGCTAAAAGATTGCTGCTCAAAGGAGATGCGGTGCCGACCATACAGGCACAGCCACCTAAATGTCCCGAGATATCAAGACAGAGACGATGACTGCTAAAGGAGGCTAAAGCTAAGCAAAGGAGGGAGCAGCCAAGCTCGAAATGGCCAGAGTGAGTACTCTTTTATAATTTAAAAAAAAAAAAATGTCACGCATTGGATACAGGACTCGACACATGTATAAATTATCGTTCGTAAAATATATAGAACAAATCCTCTGATCCCGTTCATATTTGTGTCTGTTGGCAGAGCGAAAAGCTATGATAGCGCAATAAATGATAATTATTCTATGCATTCCTTTATTTTGCAGTCACGGTGTATCAGCTTCACAAAAAGAAATGCTAAACAAATCATTGGTGTTTCCCACACGATCTGCTGCCGATGTTTCATCAGTGTCATTGCTCCCCTCAATGACCGTTTCATTACGCTGCATTGGCGTTCGTTTGGGCTCAAATTGGTCACCTATAACACCGATTAAAGCTTTGTAACTCTCCTCGTCACCATTAGATGAACATTCGTTATGTCCTTCTACGTCGGATTCGACGCTGAAACTAGAAACGAAATTATCTGCCAGATCTCGGGCGCCGGTCGTTTTAGCTTGACAATCGAGCCAAATTTCTCTCATTTTCTTGTGTGTAATTACACGAAGTGGCATGATATGAATACAAAAGGCATGCGTTTATGGATAAATGATGGAATATCAAAATTTTCCCAGGGCACTACATCCCCTTTAATGTTGTCATACAAAACAACATTTTACACAAAGTGAAAATGATCAAATTTAAAACATTGATGTCAAAATGAGCAAAACTATTTCAAGTCTACATATGACATTTTCTTTTAAATTTGTGAAAAATTTAAGTTAACCCTTTAAAGGGTACTTATTGAACTCATTGGCTGCCATTGATGGTGCTCAAAGTCCAATCCTTTTGGACAGACCCTCCCAGGACAAATGGATAATTGGAATGACTTGCCCTTCGTGATGCAAAGGACAAAACGTTCTTATTCCCATTTGTTAAATCTGAAGAAAGACACAAAGAATCGGTATTGAACATGAATTTACATTTTGGTGAGTTCTTAGATCTTACTTGACAGTCTTCAGGCTATAGTTGGGATCCTTCTTGATCTTCAATAAGACCCTCTCGTCTTCTTCCTCTATTTGATAGTTGATGAGAAATAACTCTTGAAGATGGGAGGGGTTTAACTTGAGAGCCTCGGCCAATGAAGCACATCCTTTCTTCGTGATCTCGCACTCTGACAGCCTGCAACAAATTATATAATTGCATGAAGTCAAGAAGAGAACCTGCTTAAAGTGACGAAGGTTCTGCTGATAGCAACATCGTGTCCGTCTTTTCTGTGTCTAATACAGGGTTGATGCGGGTTTAAAAAGCATTAAAATCATTAAATGGATTTTGTGCCTTAAAAAGCATTAAACTCAATATTTCAAAGCATTTAAAATTATGTAAACTTGACAGGATTTTTTTTTTAACACCATTGATTAATTACTTCAGAACTTTTAAGATGCAGTGTGGGCTGGCCAGTCCTTTCGAGAGGATCTCAACCCCCTCGTCCGATAGATTGTTCTTGGAAAGGTACAGGTCCTGAAGATGGGAGGGGTTCAACTTGAGAGCCTCAGCCAATGAAACACATCCTTTACTGGTGATCCCGCAGTCGGACAGCCTGTAACAGATGTGATAATTGCCTGAAGTGAACAATGGAACCTGGTGAAAGTAGTGAAGGTTTGCTGAAAGTAACATCGTGTCAACCTTTTCCTTGACTAATGCAGGGTTGATGTGGGTCATTAAAAGTATTAAATGGATTTTGTGAAAATTCAGGCCTTAAAATGCATGAAACTTAATGTCTTAAGGCATTGAAAATTATGCAAACTTGACGGTCTAAAGAAAACACTTTTTTTTTTTTTACATCATTTATGAGAGTTAATAGCAGCAGTGATTCTTTTTAATGGTCGACCGGATCCACGGAAGATTACGAACTGGAGGAGCGTCTTACTTGAGGACTTTTAAGATGCAGTGTTTGCTGGCCAGTCCTTTCGATAGGATCTCGACCCCCTCGTCAGACAGCTCGTTCTTGCTCAGGGACAGCTCTTGAAGATGGGAGGAGGTTAACTTGAGAGCCTCAGCCAATGAAACACATCCTTTACTGGTGATCCCGCAGTCGGACAGCCTGCAACAAATGAGATAATTGGCTGAAGTCGAGAAGGGAACCTGGTTAAAGTGATGAAGGTTCTGCTGAAAATAACATAGTGTCTGCCTTTTTCATGACTGATACAGGGTTGATGCGGGTGATTAAAAAGCATTAAAAGTCATTTCAAATATTTTGTGAAAATTGGAGCCTTAAAAAGCATCAAACTTAAAAAAGCATTCAATATTATGAAAACTCGACAGGAAAAAAAACTTTTTTTTTCATAATTGATTAGAGTTGCTGCCAATAGCAGCAGTGATTCTTTCAATGAGTCGACCGATTACGAACTGGAGGAGCGTCTTACTTGAGGACTTTTAAGATGCAGTGTTTGCTGGCCAGTCCTTTCGATAGGATCTCGACCCCCTTGTCAGACAGCTGGTTCGTTCTCAGGTCCAGCTCTTGAAGATGAGAGGGGTTTAACTTGAGAGCTTCCGCCAATGAAACACATCCTTTTCTGGTGATCCCACATCGGGACAGGCTGCAACAAATGAGATAATTGCCTGAGGTCAAGGCAGGAACCTGTTTAGTAGTGATGGTGAGATGAAGCCTCATGAGGCATTGCACCACTTGAGCCAGTTGGTTCGAGAAAGGGTTCATTTCTTGGAGCTTCATGTGTCCACGGAACCACCTGCTGGCTAACTGTATAGTTACAATCATTTGTCTCCAAACCACATGAGGGATTCGTTAATTTTTGTGTGTGTGTGTCTGTTGGGAAGGTATTATTTAGCAAAATATTGTCTGACCAAAGCCTCGATGTACATAGGTTATCACATAAGTATACAGTATATATTTTTCTTCAACTTTCTTTTCATTGTTTTCCAGTCAAAGAAGTTAAATTTGGCATACATCTTCAGCAATAGGATCAACCTCATAACCTGAGTGACCATGATGTATGGGGGGGGGGATGGGGCAGTACCACAGTACCCCTGAATTATGGGGGGGGGGGAAAGGACCAGTACATATGAAACAAAAACAGTTATATAAAATACAGTGCCTTGCAAAAGTATTCGGCCCCCTTGAACCTTGCAACCTTTCGCCACATTTCAGGATTCAAACATAAAGATATCAAATTTTTTATTTTTTGTCAAGAATCAACAACAAGTGGGACACAATCGTGAAGTGGAACAAAATTTATTGGATAATTGAAACTTTTTTTAACAAATAAAAAACTGAAAAGTGGGGCGTGCAATATTATTCTGCCCCATTGCGTTAATACTTTGTTGCGCCACCTTTTGCTCCAATTACAGCTGCAAGTCGCTTGGAGTATGTTTCTATCAGTTTTGCACATCGAGAGACTGACATTCTTGCCCATTCTTCCTTGAAAAACAGCTCGAGCTCAGTGAGATTGGATGGAAAGTGTTTGTGAACAGCAGTCTTCAGCTCTTTCCACAGATTCTCGATTGGATTCAGGTCTGGACTTTGACTTGGCCATTCTAACACCTGGATACGTTTATTTTTTAACCATTCCATTGTAGATTTGGCTTTATGTTTTGGATCATTGTCCTGTTGGAAGATAAATCTCCGTCCCATTCTCAGGTCTTGTGCAGACACCCACAGGTTTTCTTCCAGAATGTTCCTATATTTGGCTGCATCCATCTTCCTGTCAATTTTAACCATCTTCCCTGTCCCTGCTGAAGAAAAGCAGGCCCAAACCATGATGCTGCCACCACCATGTTTGACAGTGGGGATGGTGTGTTCAGGGTGATGAGCTGTGTTTTACGTCAAACATATCGTTTTGCATTGTGGCCAAAAAGCTCAATTTTGGTTTCATCTGACCAGAGCACCTTCTTCCACATGTTTGGTGTGTCTCCCAGGTGGCTTAAGGCAAACTTTAAACGAGACTTTTTATGGATATCTTTGAGAAATGGCTTTCTTCTTGCCACTCTTCCATAAAGGCCAGATTTGTGCAGTGTACGACTGACTGTTGTCCTATGGACAGCCTCTCCCACCTCAGCTGTAGATCTCTGCAGTTCATCCAGAGTGATCATGGGCCTCTTGGCTGCATCTCTGATCAGTTTTCTCCTTGTTTGAGAAGAAAGTTTGGAAGGACGGCCGGGTCTTGGTAGATTTGCAGTGGTGTGATGCTCCTTCCATTTCAATATGATGGCTTGCACAGTGCTCCTTGAGATGTTTAAAGCTTGGGAAATCGTTTTGTATTCAAATCCGGCTTTAAACTTCTCCACAACAGTATCTCGGACCAGCCTGGTGTGTTCCTTGGTTTTCATAATGCTCTCTGCACTTTAAACAGAACCCTGAGACTATCACAGAGCAGGTGCATTTATACGGAGACTTGATTACACACAGGTGGATTCTATTTATAGAATTTATTCTATCATTTAGGACAACATTGGATCATTCAGAGATCCTCACTGAACTTCTGGAGTGAGTTTGCTGCACTGAAAGTAAAGGGGCCGAATAATATTGCACGCCCTACTTTTCAGTTTAAATTATCCAATAAATGTTGTTCCACTTCACGATTGTGTCCCACTTGTTGTTGATTCTTGACAAAAAAATGTAATTTCATATCTTTATGTTTGAAGCCTGAAATGTGGCGAAAGGTTGCAAGATTCAAGGGGGCCGAATACTTTTGCAAGGCACTGTATATAATAAACAACTTTAGCAAGGGGGGGGGGGGTTTGGGGTAAATAAATTATAGAATTAAGATGTGTTATCAATGAAAAAATTAAAAGTGTTCGTTGGCTGTCACTGAGTAGCATTTGCGATCGCTACACAAAGCTAACTAAATTACCCCCAAAAATGGTAAGAGATGTAGGACAACCAGAGGATATATAAGAAAGACAGGACTGATGGTAAAGGATAGCTTGTTGAAATATGAGAATGTCAATGTCATTGTCATTGTCCGGTTGATGGGTGCGCGGGTGGCCTGGGGGACCACCCTGGGTCCCGGGGGGGGGGGGGGCTATGGGGGGATGGCTCCTTTGCTGGGCTGCGGGAGGAGGGATGGGCTGCGCATGGCCCCCCGCTCCCCCGCCCGCCCTCCCTCCGCGGGCTGGCTGGGTGGGGGCCGTGACCCTGGGTTGGCGCCCGCGCGGCTTCTCCGCCCGTCTGCGTGGCTGTCGCGCGCCCGGTGGGGCTTGCGTGCTGCTGGATGTGGTAGGGCATGCCCGGGTTGGGGGTCCCGGTGCCGGGATTGGCGATGCGGCGGCGTAGGGTTGGTCGCCAACGGGCTCACACTCATAAGAGATTCACACGATTACTGGGTTCTAGATCACAGAACTGATTTGTGTACACTCTACCCCTTTCAATCACTTAGCTTATAGGCTTATAGACACCCCCACCCCCATTCTCCTCTTTCACTGGCCAATAGGCCCCCACATGGTGTAAACCGGAAATACATCTCGCTGACGATACCACCAGCATATTAGTAACTAGTTTAGATGTTCAATGTATTTCTTGTTGTTCTTTGTGTATGTTTCTTTTCTTTCTTCTCTTGTATTTCTTTTCTTCTGTCCCCCCATAATACCTTCCTGTTCGCTGCTTTGTCATAATGGGGGGAAAAAAAAAAAAAAAAGGAGAATGTCATTGTCAGTCGCGTCGATAAAAAAGCTAAAGCTATGCTTCGGTCGGCTCATTTTTTTCGTCTTTTTCAGCCTTCGACACTCAAGCCATCTCTTTAACTCAACATTTTTATGTTGTTCCACATCTTTGCCAGTGAATTTGGCAGCAGGCACATCATTTTCGAAGAGAATTGGTAGATTTAGCTCTGTAAACATCTCTTTCGTACACGACTTCCATTCATTTCCTATTAGGGACAAACGGTGGCTTGTCCCAATTTAGCAACAGTAGCTAATGTAATGAATATTAATGAGCGGAAGTGACGTGTTGCTTGCGGAACGCCATTCCAAGTACGCAGTTTTTTAGTTCGTGTAGTATATAATTCGCTATCGATTTTATAAATATTACCTATTATTTAAGAGTTGTTTATAACAGCTCTATGAGATGTTATGTAGCATAAATTTTAAATGTGCACAAAGCTATAAGCCCACCGACACAACCAAGGGCATAATAGGCCCCCTTACCCCACACACGGAGCCCTGATCTCAACATGATGCAGTCAATCTGGAATTAAGAGACAGACACAACTAAAATATCAATATGCAAAGAAAAAATGTGCTGTCTCTCTGCTTCTCTGATGAGTACAGACTCCGTGTGTTTGTCGTTTTAAATGCCACATTATCGCACGTGATCAAGCGAGAGCTCACGAGGGAACGGAGTTGGGGGACTGCAACCGTGCACAGCCGGTATGATTTGCCTGCATTTTACGTACTGCGTGGCACGCAGTCAAGACTGAGCCGGACCAGAACCGGAACAATCATGCATCTGGTGTATTTACATTATATACAGGGTGGATGCGGGTCATTAAAAAGCATCAAAAGTCATTAAATGGATTTTGTGAACATTCAGACCTTAAAAAGCATTAAACTAAATGTTTGAGCAATAAAATATTATGTAAACTTGTCGGGAAAAATTTTTGGGGGAATGAAAATGAGATAAATACCTGAAGTCAGGAAAGGAACCTGGTTAAATTGAAGAAGGTTCTACTCAAAGTACAATTGTGTCTGCCTTAGGGCCAAAATATACCGAACACGTTGACTGCGTGCTACGCAGTATGTCAAATATTGGCAAAACATACCGGCTGCGCACGGCCGTGGTCCGGCAACTCCGTCCCGTCGTGAGCTCTCGGGTAATTGCGCACGATAATGTGGCATTAAAAACAACAACAAACACACGGAGTCTGTACCCATCAGAGAAGCAAAGAGAGAGGTGGACTGAATTTGAACATTTTTTCCCAATTTTTTTTTTTTTTGCGTTTACCATAAGTTTGTGACACTACTTCTGTTTTCAATTACATAACTTGCATAATAATTTACCGTCCATCCTCATAGCTTCTGCTGTGGTGTTCCATGTGTAATATTCTGATCGAATGTTTTCCGAGGCAACCTGAAGTGCATGCAACGGTGTTTTTTATCTATTCATTTTTTAAAACCTGTACTGTTCAGCTGTTTGACACGGAGGATAGAAGTCTAAGCACCCGCTTGGTCTGAACAGTTTTAATGTTTCACATTGAGAGAATGACATACTCCCATTGTGATCATTCAACATACCTTGTATATTATGACAAAGCAGCGAACAGGAAGGGGTTATGGGGGAACAGAAGAAAAACACAAGAGAAGAACAAAAAGAACCACAAACAAACAACAAGAAATACATTGAACGTCTACACTAATTACTAATATGTTGGTGCTATTGTCAGCGAGATGTATTTCCGGTTGACACCACCAGCTGACCAGGGAAAGAGGGGGACGGGGGTGGGGGAGTCTATAAGCCAAGTGGTTGAAAGTGGCAGAGTGTACACAAATCAGCTCTATGATCTGGAACCCAGTAATCGTGTTAATCCTTTGTGAGTGTAAGCCCGTTGGTGACCGACCCATCGCCACTCCTGGCATCGGGACCCCCCACCCGAGCGCGCCCTATCACATCCAGCCGCACGCGAGCCCTACCGAGCGCGCAACAGCCACGCAGACAAGCGGAGACGCGACGCGGGCTCCAACCCAGGGCCTCCGCCCTCACCCAGTCAGCCCGGGGAGGGAGGATGGGACGGCGGGGGGGTTCAGCGCAGCACATGCCTCCTACCGCAGCCCAGCAAAGGAGCCATCGTCCCCTCCCGGGCCACACGCGCACCCATCAACCAAGAGGGGACGCACAACCAACCCCACCACCACCTCCGTCAGCCCAACGAGGCCCACGAGCCACGACCGCAGCCCCCAACCGGCATGGCACTTCACAGGACCCCCAAGCGGCCCACCAAGCCCAGGGCAGGGTCCCCCGCCGGAGCAGGCAACATCCATCCGATACACCGGCGCCCAGCCACCGACCCGTGATGGAGCACAGGGCGGAAACCCAGTCAGAGAAGAGAGGGGAAGGCGGAAGCAGGAGGATGCAGAGCAGCCGCCACGGGGCGATGCGAGATTGGAGCCCTGACCTCCCCCCACTCCCGCGGCCGGTAGCCCAGGCAGAAGGGAGGCTGGTAATGTCATGTTGGTCATGTGACGTGAGAGTGAGCGACAGCCTGCCAAGAGCCACAGGTTGTGGAAGATTTTATCGCTCTGAGTTAATCAAAAAACAAAGTTGTCAGCGCGTCGTGCATTTGTTATCTTTGGCGGAAAAACACAAAATAAGACACCATGCAGGTTCCTTTTTAATTCTGCCCTTATAAAAATGATCTGAAGTCACATTGTGACTTTCCACCTCCTTGATGAAGCATTCTTTGTCCACGTTAGCAGGTATATTAAGCGTGAATAAGCAACTGGGCCGTGGATTCCAGGCCTTCCTCAGCCCATTTTGACCGATGCGTCCTAGGCAAAAATAGAAAATTGCTTAAGCCATCCGGCGGGCTCCGGGACACATCTCAGTCCGGAGCACTGACACGGCCGCAACAATAGGATAGAATGGAAATGGATTGGCTCCGGAGCTATAGCTTTCCAGACCTGGACCAAAGACGCGTCCGGTATATTTTGGCCTTTATCTTTGGCTAGTAGCAGCAGTGATTCGTTAGATTAGTCAACCGTATGCACAGAAGATTACGAACTGGAGGTAGATTTCTGAGTTGCAAAGCTCCTTACTTGAGGACTTCTAAGTTGCAGTGTTGGCTGGCCAGTCCTTTCGAGAGGATCTCCACCCCCTTGTCCGATAGATCATTGGAGTACAGGTCCAGATGCCTCAGGTTGGATGGAGAACTGAGAACAGTAGCCAACAAGTGACAGCTGCCAATGTCCAGGTCACAATCAAATAGACTGGTGAACACAGGAAAGAGGAACACGTGAGAGTGAGCCAAACCTATCTTCTGCTGACTTTAGTATGGTGCTTTGAATAATAGATTTCATTTCAAGATACAAAACAAGACAACAACAAAATAAAGTGCAAATTACAAAACCCAAAGCTATTATGCATTTTATTTTCTCCTGGTAATATCACCAACGTCTCTTGAGCTGCATGTGACGCTGTCTTTGTTTTGGATGTTATCAAGGACGGTCATCTCGTACGACCAAAACGTGTAAATCGTAGTCTTTTTTTTTTCTTTCTTCAAGATTATAGATTGGATTTAACTCAAACTTTGACCCATTTAAGATTTTTCAAGATTTTGATTTCCCCACTGTTTCAGGATGAACTTGAGGTAAACCTGTTACACTGACCCAGCTTTTCGTTTGCTCGCATAGAGACACAATTTCTTACCGTCTTTACTGATGTCAGACATGTCCAAAGTCCGGCCCGGGGGCCAAATGCGGCTTGTGGTCCAATTTCATCCGGCCCCCAGCCTCTGTCATAAAATCAATCCCGTCTGGCCCGCACACAGACTTAATAAATTGGTCAGCAGTGCTGGTTCCAGCATATGAAGTAGCTTACACACTAAATGCTGCTCCTCATTTACGCACTAAATGGCAGAAGCACTCGAAGCAACATTACCCCGTGTGACCCTTTACTCCCAATTTTCTAAAATGGCGACAATCAAAAAAAAAAGTTGACTGCGATGGCTTCAAGGATAGGTAGAAATTGGACGATTACTTCACTAAAATACGCAACAACTGTGTCTGCCTCATTTGCAAAGACACAGTCGCTGTTTTTAAAGAGTTTGATGTGAGGCGATATTACCAAAAAAGACACGCTGACATGACAAGATTACAGGGAAGATACGTAGCGAGAAATTGACATCAGCCAAGGTCGGCCCCCCACATTTTTAACACAACAAATCTGGCCCCCTTTGCAAAATGTTTGGACACCCCTGACTTATGTCAATGACTTAGAGCATTGAAATGAGGGTTGGGCAGCAATGAAAATTGTTCATCTCAAGTAATAGCATGAAATCTATGCAATGAATCACACAGTCATCATCACTTCAAAAGTAGCAATATACACCGTCATAAAGTTAACTATCGTCTCATCCAAACAGCCACTACTTCGCCACCAGTGCCAACCATTTTTGGTTTCTTAACTCATTCACTCCCAGCCATTTTTCAGAAGCCACCGCCTTTTGTTCATTTGCAATGATTTCGGCTGATATGCCATGTGCCACAGAATATTTTGTTTGATGGCTACACAAAAGTACATCCAAATTTTTCATCATAAAAAGAGGTTTTTCTACTCTTTTCCGTTCTTCAGTTATGAGCAGTTGAAGATCATCAATTCTTGTTTCTACACATTTTTGGTAGCGAACTTAAGTGTTCCAAAAATATATGAACACGTCTTTAGTAGTGAATGAGTTAATTTTGTTTTGTTTTCGGATTTGTTGTCGCGTTTTCTTATAATCAATTGTTTTTTAATTTGATTTTTTTGTGTGATTTGCTTGAGGTTTTTTTTGTTTTTTTAATCATCTGTTTTGTGATTTTTGATTGTTAAGTCATTTTTAGTTGTTTTGTATGTGTTTTGTGCACTTGTTTTTGGATTTGTCATGAAAGGGAAATTGTCCAAATTCAGCCCTAAAAAGCATTCAAACTAAACGCTCGAGGCATTGAAAAGTATGTAAACTTGAGGGTTAAAATGTTTTTTTTCCACATAATTTATTAGACTTGCTGCTCAGAGCAGTAGTGATTCTTTTGATTAGTCGATTGGATCTACGAAAGATTACAAACTGGAGGAGCTCGATACCTGAGGACTTTTAAGATGTAGAGTGGGCTGTCCAGTCCTTCCGAGAGGATCTCAACCCCTTCATACGACAGTTTGTTCCAGCTCAGGTCCAGCTCTTGAAGATGGGAGGGGTTTAACTTGAGAGCCTTGGCCAATGAAACACATCCTTTACTGGTGATCCCACAGTCGGACAGGCTGCAACACAATGATATAATTGCCTGAAGTCAAGAAGAGGACATGCTTTGCGTGATGAAAGTTCTGCTGAAAGTAACATCGTGTCTGCCTTTTCTTGACGAATGCAGGGTTGATGCGGGTTATTGAAATGCATCAAAAGTATGAAATGAATTCTGTGAAAATTCAGGCCTTAAAAAGCATTAAACTAAATGTTCGATGAATGAAAAATTATGTAAACATGACGAGAATTTTTTTTTCTGAATGAAAATAAGATAATTACCTGAAGTCAGGAAAGGAACCTGGTTAAAATGAAGAAGGTTCTACTCAAAGTAAAACTGTGTCTGCTTTAGGGCCAAAATATACCGGCCACGTTGACTGCCTAATCCACAGTACGTAAAAAAATCGTACTGGCTGCGCACAGCAGGGGTCCGGCAATTCCGTCTCGTCGTGAGGTTCCGCGTAATTGCGCACGATAATGTGGCATAAAAAGCAACGACAAACACACAGTCTGTACTAATCAGAGAAGCAGAGAGAGAGGTGGACTTGATTTGACTGAACATTTTTTCCGAATTTTTTTTTGCTTTTACCATGAGCTTTTCTGTATTAAACTACATAACTTGCATAATACCTCGCCGTCCATCCTCATAGCTTCTGCTGTGGTGTCCCATGTGTAATATTCTGATTGAATGTTTTTCGAGGCACCCTGAAGTGCACGCAACGGTGATGTTGTTTTGGTCATGTGACGCCGGAGTGAGAGAGACAGCCTGCCAAGACCACAGTTTGTGGGAATTTTTATCGCCCTGAGTTAATAAAAAACAAAGTTGTTGGAATGTCGTGTGTTTGATATCTTTTTCCAGAAAAACACACAAAATAAGACGCCATGCAGCTTCCTTTTTAATAAAATGACCTGCTGCATCATAAATCACATTGTGACTTTCCACCTCCATGATGAAGCGTTCTTTGTCCATGTTCGCATGTGTTTTAACCGTGAATAAGCAAGTGGGCTTTTGATTCCAGGCCTTGCTCCGCCCATTTTGAAGGATGCGTCTCCGGCAAAAATAGAAAATAGCCTAAACTACAATGGTCCGCAGTCAGTCTGGGACACTGACGCAGCCGCTATACTTTGAACAATAGGACAGAATGGAAACGGATAGGCTCCGGCGCTATATCTTTCCAGAACCGGACCAGAGACGCGTCCGGTATATTTTGGCCTTTATCTTTGGCCACAGAAGATTACGAACTGGAGGTATATTTCTGAGTTGCAAAGCTCCTTACTTGAGGACTTCTAAGTTGCAGTGTTGGCTGGCCAGTCCTTTCGAGAGGATCTCCACCCCCTCGTCCGACAGATGGTTCAAGCCCAGATTCAGATGCCTCAGGTTGGATGGAGAACTGAGAACGGAAGCCAGCAGATGACAGCTGCCTTTGTCTAGGTTACATAAACTTAGACTGGAGAACACAGGAAGAAGGAACACGTGAGAGTGAGCCAAACCTATCTTCTGCTGACTTTAGTATGGTGCTTTGAACAATAATAATATATTTTATTTCAAGATACAAAACAAGACAACAACAAAATAAAGAGCAAATTACAAAACCTAAAGTTATTATGCATTTTATTTTCTCCTGATAATGTCACCAACATCTCTTAAGCTGCACGTGACACAGTCTTTGTTTTGGATGTCATCAAGGACAGTCATCTCGTACGACAACGATGTGTGAATCGTAGTCTTTTTTTTTTTTTTAATTCCAAGATTATTAATTGGATTTAACTTTGGATTTATTTGAGATTTTTCAAGATTTTGGATTTCCCCCAGTTTCAGGATAAACTTAAGGTGAACCTGTTACACTGACCCAGCTTTTTGTTTGGTCGCATAGAGAAAGCTTCTTAACGTCTTTACGTATTTCAATGACTTAGTCGGACTATTGAAATTAAGGTTGGGCAGCAATGAAAATTGTTCATCTCGAGTAATAGTTTGAAATCATCATCACTTCAAAAGTAGTTACAAACGCGGTATACAGTTTTCGTTCCTCTTGTCCAAACAGCGACCAGTCAACTTCGCCATTACTGCCAACCATTTACTGTTTCTTAATTTTGTTTTGTTTTCAGATTTGTTGTCGCGTTTTCTTTTAAGAAATTCTTTTAAAAAAAAGAAAAATTTAATCTTTTTTGTTGATTTTTTAGTAAATTTTAATTGTTTTGTTTGTGTTTTGTGCACTTGTTCTTGGATTTATCATTGTGCTTTTGGAATTTTCGCACTCCACTTTACTTCACTGTCGAGCACATACTCTGATTTTTGAGAAGCCTTGACAACCAACAGCAGCTTCTCGAGCCCCGAAGGCCCTGGAGAGTAGCTGGAAAGATGAAAGGACTTCCTGGTTTCGTCGTCTGTAAGTAAGAAAAAGGCCAGGGCCGACCACATGTCATTTGACATTTGATACCAGGACAGACGTCGTCCTGAATCGAGTTCCTTCTGGATCCGCTTCAGCAAGGAGTCGTCCTTCAGCTCGTTTAGGCAGTAGAATAAGTTGACATTCTTCTCTGGAGTGTTCTGTTCGATCCTTTCCGTGATCAAATCGACTGTCTTTGACTTGCTTTGCCCGCAGTCCTGAGGAGCCTTCAGCAGTTCCCCCACTAGTTCCTGGTTGCACGGTAAGGAAAGGCCAAGGAGGAAGCGGAGGAACATGTCCAGGTTTCCTTCACTCTCTGAGGCTTTCTCCAGAGCCGACTGCTGGACCTCAGTGATTGCCTTCTGGTTTATTTTTTTCCATTCGGAATCATTCAGTACGTTCTTGTTGTCGTGGAAGAGGCTCATCATCACGTACAGTGCGGCCAGATACTCCTGGATGGTCAGGTGGATAAACTGAAACATCTTTTTTTTGTTGCTTCTGAGCGGATGGACCTCCCTTAACACCTCGGTGAACAAACCGGAGTATTTAGCGGCTTGGCTGTAATCAAAACCGCTGTCCTCTAGGTCCTTTTCATAGAAGATCTGACGCTGATTCATGGTGTGGTCAAAGGCCAGCTTTGCTAGCGCTTTCACGCCACAAACGTACTCCGTTGTATTTGTCTCCTTGGAGTTTTCTAGGAGGTGACCTATAAGCGCTGAGTACATGTAAGTCAGCGTTGTGGGAAGCTCTCCCTTCTTCCCTTTGGCCAAAGTACCCTTAAGAACTATGGCGGTGAGCCAGCAGAAGATGGGAATGTGGCACATGATGACGATGGTGGGAGATTTCCAAATGTGCTCAATGACGCGCTCCTCATTTGGGAACCTTTTCCTGAAGTACTCCAACTTCCGGGAATCGCTGAATCCTCTAACCTCTGTTCGGCTGTCTATGAGGTCGGAAGGGATATCGTGGGCTGCCCCGGGCCGCGTTGTAATCCAAACCCGGGCGCAGGGAAGCAAGTTCCCTTTGATGAGATATGCCAGCAGTACCTCCAGCGGGTAGCTTTCCCTCACGTCCATGTCCACTTTCCTCACTTTCTTCAAGTCAATTTTGAAGTTGCACTCATCCAGTCCGTCGAGGATAAACAAGATCTTGATTCGGCTGCTTTCAAAGTCCCGCTTCCCAGAAGTTTGCAGGTTGACAAATATATTGTTCAGTGTCTCGCTCATGTGCCTGTCTCCGCAGACAAAAGTTTGGATCAGCTTAGCCAACGTAAAGCTCTCCCCTTTCTCCATGTTTAACTCGCTGAAGGTGAAAGGAAATATGAAGTCCACATCCTGGTTAGTACTACCATTGGCCCAGTCCGACACAAACTTTTGAATCAGGAAGGTTTTCCCAATTCCCGCGAAGCCAAAGGTGAGCAGCGTGCGTATCGGGCGAGCCTTCCCGTCATGGTTTTTGAAGATGTCGCACGGCAGGATAGACACCTTGGCCTCGGCGGCACACGTCTCCACTTGAAGGACCTCGTGCCGCCCGTCTGGGCTGACGTCTGCCCCGGAGGTGACGTCCAGCTCTGTGTAGACTTCCGCCAGAGGCTGCTGCTGCCAGCGCTGGGTGGTGCCCTCGGAAGCAAAGCTGTATAAACGCCGCAGGTTGTCTTGGAGCTCCCTCTTCAATCTGGCAATCTGATCGTCATCGTTGACGGAGAAGTCGGCGCCTGCAAGAAAGCAGCAGTGACCCGTTAAAGACAAAGCAATTCCATTCCACACTTAAAAATTCATTGATAAATTATGACGTTACAGTATTATATTTGACAATTATGTGATACTCGTGTGTGAATTTAAAAATAGTTTGAAAATGGCTATTCGTAAATAATGCAATATATTTTTTTTCTCTTTTCCGTTTGACCCTCTGCCAGAGCTCCAAGGGCTGAGAGGGAGAGAGATAGAGCCAGAGGCATGAAAAGATTCCTTCCAGATGTAAAAGATGACGTTTCATTTCATTCAAATGTGTCAGAAAGTGTCAGTTTTCAAGTTTTGTGACAATAATGTCGATTGTTTACAAACTAATGTCAAAAAGGGCCATTTTTGGAATGTAAATGACCCCGTGCTCATTTGCTCAACCTCGATATACGATGTGTCAAATCCAAGATGTTCAATTCTTATGATCAGTTGTCAAAACCTTACTATGATTTATAGTTTATCAGGCATCAAGCAATGTGTGTGATTTTCCATATTCAGGCATGTGAAATTCTTCGATTTACACTACCGTTACAATACACTACCATCGTGTATCATATGGGATTTTCCATTATGTACAATCCAGTTCAAAGGTTTGGGGTCAAAGCGACCCCAAACTTTTGAACGGTAGTGTAAGTTGTTGATGACACTTCAAAAATGTAAGAAATTTGGGGGGAAAATTCATGACATTTGATGATTTAGGATTAAAAATATGTGCAACAAGGCACCGATTTTGGGGGGTAGTTAATTAATACTGATAGAAAAATCAAGCCCTAATTTAACAAAAATTGCTCGGAGTTTAAAAGGTTAAAATGAGAGGACTCTCTCCCGTTCTTTGAGATGCGGAGACTCCTTTCATTGTGGAAACGCCACACCAATGATTAGTTGGAGGAGCGATTCAATTTGCTGATGTCCCACATGTCCTTTATTTTTATTTTAAGTAGGGCTGTCAAACGATTAAAAATTTGAATCGAGTTAATTACAGCTTAAAAATTAATTAATCGTAATTAATCGCAATTCAAACCATCTATAAAATATGCCATATTTTTCTGTAAATTATTGTTGGAATGGAAAGATAAGACAGTTATATACGTTCAACATGCTGTACATAAGTACTGTATTTGTTTATTACAACAATAAATCAACAAGATGGCATTAACATTATTAACATTCTGTTAAAGCGATCCATGGATAGAAAGACTTGTAGTTCTTAAAAAATAAATGTTAGTACAAGTTATAGAAATTTTATATTAAAACCCCCTTAATGTTTTCGTTTTAATAAAATTTGTAAAATTTTCAATCAAAAAATAAACTAGTAGCCCGCCATTGTTGATGTCAATAATTACTTACACAATGCTCATGGGAGCTGAAACCTATAAAATCAGTCGCACCCAAGCGCCGGCAGAGGGCGGCAAAACTCCATAAAACACAAGTGAGCGTTTCACGGTACTGTCATTTAAATCTGTCTGAGCGGGGCATCTGCGTAAATTGCGTCAAATATTTTAACGTGATTAATTTAAAAAATTAATTAACGCCCGTTAACGCGAAAATTAGACAGCCCTAATTTTAAGTGAACTGTTTTGTATTCATATAATCTGCTTTTGTGTGCTGAAAAAAATAAATAAATCACTTTACTGTTACACTGATCAATGACTTTTTTTAATAACTGGGGATTTATTTTAAATTCTTAATCATTTCTCATGTTTCTCATGTGTGGCTCAGAATGACCTCATCTATTGCTCCGGGGATGTATTCCAAAGAAATAAATGAGATGAGGAAGAGCTATTGATGAAAAAGAGCTCACCATTCTCAGATATGTCTAAAATGAAAAAGAGAAACAAAGTTTATCTATTGTTCTTAAGGGCCTCTTAGAAGCAACAGAGCAGCAACAATTGATCACAAAATGAGAAGCAACAGTTATGTCTCAAGAGTTGAGATTGTGAAATAGTTGATGAACAAAAATTTTGCTACGGGTCGTTTAATGGTTACCTTCCACAGTTTTCAAGCCACCTGCTTTCTAACATGGGAAGCTAAATCGGGGACTAACCTTTTATTTTCAGCATGTCGCTGCGCAGGTCCTGGGCCAAATTGTTGTTCCCGATCTTCTCCAGAATCTTGACGGTCTCATGCAGAGTGTTATCGCCGTGCTTCATCACCAGCTGGTCAGCAATGTACACACGGCGGGTGTTTTCACGCAGGCTTTTAGGCAGGTCCGTGTAGAACTTGAAGCACTCGAATTCGTCCTCCCCCAGATCCATCAGCGTTTTCAACAGCAGCTCCTTCCGTCTGCTGTCTAGAGCCATCTTGAAGACTTATATACACGGAGGAAGGTGACCGTCGATCAGGTATCTGCAGACAACAACTTTTATTGACTTATTGTAACTTATAAACGGTTTGAGTGACGTGACGCAAAACACAAATGTCAGGTCAATCTTCCTATTAGCAGTGGTCGAATGTAACAAAGAAAAAGTAGCTTTCATTACTTTACATAACTACGTTTTCGTGTATGTATACTTGAGTACAAATATGAAGTGGTATTTTTTACTTTTACTTCAACACATTTTATATCACATATATGTACTTTTTACTCCACTACTTTTCGAATTATCGCCTGGGTTACACGTTATTTTTGATTTTCTTTTTTTCTCATTGTGAATTGATCGTTTTCTGACTTTGGAAATATTTGAAACGAATGAAGACAAAATGATTTAATCATTCTATATCTTCTGTTGCAAGAGGTCCGATAGCAAAATTATCTTACCTAATTTTTAACATAAAATTGGTTGCTTGCCTCAGCCTTTATTGGGCAAGCTCCTAAGGATTCACTTATGTTATAGACAAGTTTCCGAGGTACTTCCGCTTTACTTCCGCACGTCTGTGAGCAACTATTGTTTTAGAACTTCTCCATCCAAAACAATAGTGGCGCTGGAGTAACATTACTCATCAAAATCCCTTAAAAAGGACAATTTGGAAATACCGCATCCATATGCCATTATCACGACAGGGGAGGACATGTTTGTAAAGGCAGATGTGGAACCAAGCTCATGTTACCACAAAGACCGGTTGTTTTTGTAGCCATGTTGCCGCTGTATTATAGAAGGTATGTTCTTCCTATCCCTGCATTTTCATGTGTCCGGTGCTCAAAAAATGCTAAAGCTAAAACCTTTGATATTGTTATTACGATGATGATTGTAATTCTGATCTTGCTTATTATTTACTACGACTACTGTATCTGCTTCTAGCCTGTTGCTAACCAGTACGTGTAGATGGAACAATTATGTCACCGCATCAATGCAGTGGATACAGGTTTTTTGTTCGTTTGTTTACAGGTGAAAAACACTGTTAAACACTGGAAGATAAGTTGATGTGCCTCACCGCAACACTTACTATGCATTGATGGACATATATCGAGACTTCGTTGTTCTACCCGTGGGCGGTCGAGAGGCGGGGGTTGGAGGCTCGCCTCGCGGCGGACCCTCTGCTCGATCCCGAGATCCAACGACGAGCTTTTTAACTTTAGATACGCTATTGGAGCTGGAATTACCAAGGACAGCGGGAGGAAGCCTGTTTGGAGTCCGTAATGTCGGGTCAAAGTTTGGCGAGGCTGTCTGATATCACATTCTTGTATGCTATTTTTCCGATCATTTAATAAATTATGATTTATTGACCTGTTCTGCACATGCACCAATTGTTTTAAAGAAAACAAGAAATGGAATCATGTTGTCCAGATTAGAGCTGAAACGAGTACTCGAGCAACTCGAGTAACTCGAGTTTCAAAACTGATCCGAGTAATTTTATTCACCTCGAGTAATCGTTTATTTTGACAGCTCTAAGCATCACGTTTTGCTCAGACTACTTTTAATGCGGGACAACGCGCTGTCACGTGCGGAGAGGAAGAAGGGAAAAAAAAAAACTTACTGCAGCTGACAGCCGCCACAGACGACGCCGACGTTGCCAAATACTAGCCCGCACGATGCTACATTGGTAACAGCTAGCGTCTGATGCGTCTCCTAAAGATCACATGTATGTTGAACTAGATGCGCAATGACAGACTCGGCCGCGTCTGGGCAGCGTTATTAAACAGCCGCCATCTTAAAGCAGTACAGCGCTAAGCGCTAATAAATAAGATTAACGTTACTGTCACTACTAGCTCACGTAAAGTTAGCCCTGCGGAGGACTAGGTTTCAATTAATTATGACCACTGTCGTTGCGTGGCTAACGTGTCTTACATACAGGCTTTAACATAACATAGCATTGTGGAGTGATGAGGGTGTAAAATAAAAACTTAATCACGCTAACTATCAATTTTAGCTCTGTAGTCATTGCTGGATAAAACACCAAGTAGCACTGGTCCCTAATGTGCCCCAGTACAGCCTGTATCATAAATTTATTTTGAACACTGCAAAAACTCAAAATTCTATCAGGACTTACAGTTTAGACTAACTTAAAACTTAACTAGAACTTAAAAATGGCTTGACACAAAGAGAAATTCAATTGAAACACGTGGGAAAAAATCCTAACTTTTAAGTGATGTGTGTTATCAAGCGTAACGGCATTTTTAGGTAATATATATATATATATATATATATTTTTTTTTAAATAAGATCTAAAAGTTTTTTGAGTGAAAGCAGTGAATTAGTCTTTTTTTTTTTATTCTAGCTACAATATACATCGAAAATAAAGACATTGATTGACTGAAAATGGTTCAAGATTAGATGAAATGTCTTGTTTTCTCATGTATATTTATAATTGCTCTTCACCTAAAAATATATTTGTTTTATCCGATTACTCGATTAATCGATAGAATTTTCAGTCGATTACTCGATTACTAAAATATTCGATAGCTGCAGCCCTAGTCCAGATGTTTTATTGCGATCAATATCTGCAAGAGAAAAATAATGAAATAGTATTTTTGTTTATACTATGTACATACCTTCTAGTATTTCCTTGTAGCAACAAAGTCCGTGTCAGCCCTTCTGCATTTGGCAAATTTAATGTAATTTGTAATTTCACCTGATTTTGGTCACTCAAGTGGCCGGCGTATCAATCTATACCTCACGTCAATAGAGGCTGACAGGTTGTCATAATTTTGTCCATGAACAATAAACCAAAAGATAAGAAAAATCATACAATCTTATCTACGTCACCCTGAATCCGTGTTTTTTTTTTTTTGAGATTCCGTGGTTTCCTCTGGCTTGATTTTGCAGTTTTACCTTCGTCAACACACTGCTAACTGAAAGCGCAACTCATGAGGTTTTTTCTAAACCGGAAGTTTGAAGCAGTAATTTTCCAAGATAGCGGCGCCCATATTTCGCCCAGGAAACTTGTCTATATACTGTATGTACTAATACCTGCTTAACTAGCAAAACTAAAGTGTAGTTTGTTATGTGTATATTAAAAATGAATTGTTGGTGGCTTTAAAATATGTAAGCGTTATATTTTTACTGTAGTTCTGCAGCTGTAATCATATGCTTACTGATATTATTTTAGTATATTTTATCCTTACATTTCTACTTTGACTATTCTGAGAACTGTAGATTACTGAAAAGTTTCCAAAATAATGCCCTGAAGTACAAATGTAATTAACTTCATCATTAGACTGGCATATAACCCTCAAACTTGATATTACATTGTACCCTTCTAAAGTATACGCTCAGAGAATGTAAGCCTGAACTAACTTTGAGCATACATTTTGAAGCGTCAAAAAGTAAATGTAAAAAGTCAATTTAAAAAAAAGTATGTTTTAAAAATTACACACAATTTCTATTTTAAGTGTATTTTAGTGTAATTATATCTATATGAATCCGTAAAATTGTTTTATTTACATGAATTAAAGCAATAGCAGACCCTGAAGACCTTGACCCTAAAGTCTATTGTTTTACTATCGCAGTCCATTACGACTCATAACGAAACTAGCATGTTTAGATGACTTGGTATCTGGTGAGATACTGAATCAACTACCTTACCAATGGTACAATTGATCGACTAGCAAAAGCTGACCAACATCTGACTAATCGAACTAAACTAAGATCGCATGAAATAATAGCTTAACAACCAACCCAGGAAGTGACCGACTGACAGAAGAAGTTACTTACGCGAGTTTCTCGTCTCGTCCTTGTCATCGTCTCTTCACCGTGTGCGTTCTTTGCAAAAAAGAAAAAAACGCTGCGTCCTCGAATGACCCTGCATTGTTAGGACACACCCACACCACTGTGCGCATGTTTGCGTACACATGCATGCATAGGAAGTAAAAGCTCAGGGGCGTCGAGTATATTTTTACCGTCTGAATTTATTATATTTTGAGACATGATTTATAATGTTGCCCTCGGTATGATCCAGCGAAACCAAGACATCGAAAATCTGGGTACAATGATGAGATTTCTTTATTACAAACTGCAGTTGGAGGAAACAGTGACAGAGTGTAGAGTCGCTATGATAGCGTTTCCCCCGAGAGGAGTGGATTTCCTGTTTTTTTTACAGTTCTTTCCTTTGAAGAGAAGTCAAACAATGGAGCACATGACCTTACATGGGTATTCTGAGCTAGTGGCATTTCTGGGACTTTTCTGAAACAGGGGCCACATGTCACCCTCTGGCTGCCAGTGGCGTTCCTGAAACCACACTTCAAAAAGCACTAGAAAATGGTTTGAGAGAAAGGACTGGAGACTTCTAAAGTGGCCAGCAATGACTCCAGACCTGAATCCCATAGAACACCCGTGAAGAGATCTGAAAATGGCAGTTTGGAGAAGGCACCCTTCAAATCTCAGAGACATGGAGCAGTTGGCTCCAAAAATCTAAAATTCCAGCAGAGCATTGTGAGAATCTCATTGATGGATACCGAAAGCGGTTGTTCACAGTTATTTTGCCTAAAGGTTGTGCTACCAAGTATTAGGCTGAGGGTTCCAATACTTTTGTCCGGCCCATTTTGAAATGTGGCCAAATAGGGGGTCTCAGAGCAGAACTTCAAGTCACCAGAGCAGTGTTGTTTTTGGCAGCCATTTTAATTTTAGTCTTAGTTTTCGTCTTTTGGACGATAATACTGATTAGTCTTAGTCATAATTTAGTCATTTCAAAATGTGTTTGTCTTCGTCAAGTTTTTGTTGACGAAAACTCATACTAATTTCATCTAGTTTTAGTCGACGTTAACTCAATATTTTCGTATGTAAAATTCAAAAGTTTCACTCCAAAAATAAGGAAGATAAGATTTACAATGAACAATGACAGACGAGCACATATTGTAGGATCTACAAATCTGTCACGTGATCATACACACTCAGCAGAAAAACATTAGGCTACATTATTTTCAATTAGTTATACCCACCTGGACGCCACAACCTGTATGTAAAAAAGTTGTCCGAGAGTTGGGGGGTATTAATGCTGTATATAATCATCGTCTTGGCTTTCTCTACTTTCTAATCATTACTCTCCTACTCACCTTTTATTCCTCTGCTCTGACTGCTGGAGTGCAATATAGGTAGTGGAGTGATTATTATTAGTGTATAATTATGACTATCCACTGATGATAATCATACGTGAATGAGCTCAGCTCCTGTACTAATCTGCGTAAAGTGAGAAACAAAGCTGATTCTCCCGAAGGAAGTCACCCCAAAGATAGTGGTAACAAGAGTGCACACTTAACTCTACTAGCATTTTAGACTAACTAGCGAGCAGCAGCAGCTAAGTATCAGCGTTATTTTACAGCTGGGATGTGACTTTTGATCGGAAAACACCAAAGGTAAAAGACGTGCGCAGAGATCAACTGCGGAAAAAATAAAAAGGTAGTACCTACTGCTAGTTAGGTCACAGGAAAATGCGAACTGGATTTTCAGAGATGTGGGCGTTCTTTATTTGAACAAGTGGATTGGACAGCGAAGCACTGAAGGGGCTCTACTGTTATCAGTAACGCCTTAGTAAGTAACGCGTTACTGATTACTTTTTTTCAGTAACGAGTAATCAAACGCGTTCATTTTTCTAAACCAGTAATCTGATTCAAGTTAGTTTCCTTAGTGTCTGTGCGTTACTATTTTGTTATTGCCGCACAATGCATGTAGAATGAAGAAAATTGTAGTCATGTCTAAAAAGCATTTTGAATAGAAAATGCTCCAAACGTCCCCGGTATGTGCTTCCATGGTAACCGCTCTAACGGCTTCCTGTTTTGGTCTCGAGTCGCACGCGCTAATTGTTTTGGGAGTCGGGACTGAGAAAGGCGCGGGCAGTGTTGTGCGTGAACGCGTTCAATGAACGATCGTTCATGAACACGTTCATATTTTGGGCGAACGTGAATTGAACTCATCATATTTCCGTCTCATGAACGTTACTGTGAACGCGCTCATTCTAGCGGTTGTGAGCGGTGCTCATAACTTCGTTCATTAGTTCATCACATTTAGAGCCTTACCGACAAAACTGCATATAAAGCCATAGGCTAAAAACACAGAATAAAAAAATGAACCTTAATAGCGAAAAAATTATCCAACCTGGCAACCCAAGCAGCCTGTCACGGCCGTATTGTTTAAGCAAATACGTCATCACAACAACGGCATCATGGACACAGAAGCTGGCAGCTCTCGAAACCCGGCCCGCTCAGAGCAACTTCCTACACAGTACCAGCATTTAAAAGAGATTTACGAAAAAGTCAGTACCGACCCGGATGGCAAAAACATAACGTTTACTTGTAAACTTTGTCCACCTGGATTGAAGAAGACCGTCCGTACGTCGGTAACGTCTTTAGCCAACCTTAAAAGGCTCATCGAAATAAAGCATGCGACAAGCCTTGCTAGGTATCTGCGACTGCGAGCATGTGCGATTAAGAAAGAGACGGCAACGGTTGGCCAGAGCAGTACCTCTGCCACCCAAATACCGCTAGCAGCATACCAGAGTGGCCCCGTTTTCTGTCTCTCCCAGCCACAGCTAGACAATCTAGTTCTGCAGTATATTGTGGGAGACCTACAGCCTTTGAGTAAAGTGGAAAGGCCAGCTTTCATAAACCAAATTAAAGGGTTGCAGCCATCCCGAAGGTGCCGACCAGAAAAAAAGTCCAGATACTGCTAAACAGGAAATTTAAAGAAAACATATGTGTAGTGTAATAGTGTAAACCCTGGTTGGACAAGGATTTGAAATTGAATATGAAGATGAATCTAACACATAGTTTCAGTGTTTAAAAGGATACATGAATTACTGTCTGTGGTTCTATATGGACACTGCCAATAATAGCTTGCAACAATTTTTGGCGAACAAAAAGAACTGAACTACAAAAGTTCATTTTTTGGAACCATGAACTTTAGTTCAAAATTTTGAATTATGAACTATGAAGTGAACAGTTCATTTTAAAATTTGTGAACTGCAATTTGAACTAGTTCATGTAGAAAATGAACTTTCCCAACACTGGGCGCGGGCCAGGCTGCCAGTGCGGCTGCACATTTGCGCCGTGTGTTGAGATGTGCGAGGGAATGTTGATCTGTGTACATCCACGAATGAATGTGAGTATTTTTCCTTCATTCTCGAGGGTATCAGCGATAGTTTGGACCCCCTTAATGCGCGGCCGTTCCGTAGCTTTCGTTGCAACGACTGGCAGTCATCGCACCAAGTTGGCAAGCATTGTTTGCATGATATTCATGTTGCACATTTATGCCGTGAGGTGACGTGTTTGTTTTGCATCTTTGGGATTTGTTGTCAGTCCGATTGAGTGTAAAGTGCTCAGTTGCCGCCATGTTTTGTGTCCACATTGACTGCGTGTGTTTACGGCCTACTTCCGGGTTGTGCACGCGCATCCGCTCCCGCCCCCATCTTTGTGTTTATTGGACTGTGCAATTCATATGTGTGTAGTTGATTATTTTGCAGTCAGTTTGCATTGTTTTACATTGGCACTGATATGCTGATAACCCTAAACCCGAAATTCTTAGATAAGGCTTAATCTTCCAGTTGGCGTCGGTTGAATTAGTCGGTGGAGTTGATTTCAACAAATCCATGCAGTTGGTCAGTAATTTGTTAGTTTCAGGGCTCCGGAGTGGCTAAACTAGCGCAAATCAATGGTGGTGAAATCAACTCCATCGATTAATTAAACCTCCGCAAACTCAAAGATTAAGCCTTACGTCAAAAAAATCTGATCTCCCACTTTAAATTCACATATCGGTAAATCAGTTCCATGCGATGACATTATTTTGTTCGGCCGGCCGTGGCGCAGTTGCTAGCTGGAGTTGTCCTTGGACCGAAGGGTCAGTGGTTGGATTCCCGGCTACGACTGCCCACTGTCAAAGTGCCCTTGGTTACTTTGTTACTTTGATGCTGAAGTAATTACTAAAATAACTAGATTACTTTTTTGAGGCATAATCAGTAATTCAATTCAATTCAATTTTATTTGTATAGCCCTGGATCACAACAACGTTGTCTCAAAGGCTTTTGCAGAGGCAATATGATACACAATCAGAAACAGTAAATGAGGCAACAAAGATGAATAAATAAAGTTCAAGTCCTGGGTATCCCCCATCCTTAGACCCTCCATGTCGGCAAGGAAAACCTACGCCCTTGATATCCTGTAGCGAGCTGTCAAACCGAAAGCGCTCACTGAGGCAATCAAGTGGTACAGCGGGGCTTCGGACGTCATCGTTTTAGGAACCTCCCCTAAATAAAGCAAGCACTTCGCAGAAACTTCCCTTCATGACTTGACACGCACTTCGAAGGCTCGGCGCAGCTCCTTACAGCATTACTAATGAAGGATTAAAGTGTGTATGACAGGAGAAAAAAAAAGTCTTAAATAAGATTATTATATGAATTAGAATCATATTTTGAGACGATTCGACCATATACAACAATTTAGCAAAGCGCAGATGACGAGAAATTAGTCTTTTAATCTGCCGGTTAGCCATGCCTACCGTTATAGGGCTCTAGCGTCTCCAACTGGTGGATGACGTCAGCGGAGTCACGATTTCATCTGCTTTAGTATGCAGCCCATTGAGGGGGAATTATCCACAACAAGGAAAACGCGATGAAGAGAGCCACAAAATGTCATTGTTTCAGTCTCTCTACTTCAATATTTTTACAGGATATTCTTTTTACCCAAGTATTTTTCCCCAATTGTTAAATACATGGCATGGTCATGACAAATAACAGTCTTGTGCGAAATGGAATATGAAATAATAAAAATGCCCTTATTCAGGACGACATGGCAAAATTACTCCATAATGGTCAAAACTGTCGACTTCACCTTTACTGTCGCACCTCCCGAACGATATTTTATGACAACTAAATCGGGCTTATGTCATTTCCCTTCCCCGGCTTCGGAGAATGTAAACAAGGCAAGAGGTGTGACAGCTAGCCGACATGCTAACCCGAACCGAGTGATGTTTCAAAGTCTTCGAAGCGGAAAATCACACATAACTAATCTGGATTATTTGACATGACGACTGGGTTGTCGACTGTCTTCGTGGATCGGCAAACCGCCCGTCGGAGAGCAATTTACAGTTCGTTCCCCGGAGGAGGGTGGCTGCAGTTGTGCAGCTAACGTGCTGGTAATGTGCATGAGGTGAGCTTTTTACATGCCTATCAATGATCAAACGTAAGTAGTCCTTTATTTAAATAAAGTTTGTGGTGTTTACTTTGTAATCGCTGTATTCGTATTTGACATAATACAAAACAAGACGTTTACTCACTTCCTCGTAAGTCCAATGGTCCCACAGTAGTAGGGCTTGTTTTGGCCAACTCCAAAAAGGCGCACACGCCTCTCCCTCATACAGCAAGATTTTTCTGCAGCCGTTCAACTGGCGCAGACCTGTTAAGTTTCACGATTTGGTCGGGAGACTCCCGATTTTGACCCCAATGCTCACGCCTCACAATTAGAAAGCCAAATCTCCCGATTTTCCAAAAATGTCAATTTTTTTTTTTTTTTAAACGTTTTTGTTTGTCACCGTTTTGTAACGATACCATTCGGCCCGATTCGGAAAGTGACCAACAACGAATAGCCTGGCCGTCTCCGACTTCCCTGCCCTCCCTGCCCTTCAGAGCTGGAATAGCCCAACCAAACATCTGACAGGGAGGGAAGAGACGAAGCACCTCCGACTTCCCAAGATGCTGGCACTAATAAACCGGCTTTTAGACTGATTCAAGTCTTTATTTTGGAAGGAAGAGATGGAGCTGACCCTGGTCGGCCTCCAGTATTCGGGAAAAACGACGTTCGTCAACGTAATTGCCGTAAGTCTTACCTGCCAGCGATAGCTAACTAGCCTAATGCTAATAGCATTCATTCATTCATTCATTTTCCATGCCGCTTATTCCTCACGAGGGTCGCGGAGGTGCTGGAGCCTATCCCAGCTAACTCGGGGCAGTAGGCATAATGCTAATAGCATTAGAGCTAATGATGGGAGAACGATGACGAGGAAGAAGTCGCTGCTTTACTCTGTGTTTTCGTGGATCAAACATCATGGAATATTAAACCACTGCGGTCCTACCCCCACAATATATGAATTTAAGTGAGAAAGCGTATCGTTACTTACTTGAAGTTTAATCATTTAGATTCGCTATTATGCTAAAGCTAAAGTGTATACTATACACTTTATTACATTATATCATTATTACTGTGCTGAAACAAAAAATATAAAGTTTCAATTCTAGGTTACAATTCAATTAAAAAACTGCCATGACAAAGATACTTTTAAAAACAAATATGATTAATTTTCTAAATGATGTAATTAATGTTGCTGATTTAGTCTGACGAAACCCTAATTGGAGTGATGGTTGATGAGATGAAGAGGCTGCTGAGGAAGCTGATGTCCAAATTTGTGCAAATGGATGTGATCAGGAAAGCTGAGGATATCCTAGATGTTGATTACAGGAACAAGGAGAAGTGGCATGACACAGGCAACATAGCAGTATCACATCTCTGATGCCGCCACAAAGAGGTTCTTTGACAGTGTAGTTAATTTTTACACAAGTGTTGTGATCAAAATGAACTTGAAAAAAAATGGTTGCATTTTGTCTTAGCGATTGTCGCGCGCGTCATCGGGGTTGGCAAACAGAAATCCCCCTATTTGCAATTTCTACAACTTAACAGGTATGCTGGCATGGTGCGAAAAAAAAACGTATTAATCCGCAAAATCAGCTGAATCTTTAGTCCTCATACACAACAGTACGGCTGTTTGGTGAAGAGGACGCCTTCACCCGTACATGTCACAGCGCCCTCCTCCTCAATGCAAGACCGAAGCCGGAAGTCACTCATTTTCATGGTGCGGGATTCAAAAAACTAAATAAATATAGCGATCGCTTCCACACACATCCAAGCGGTCCATATCATTCAGGAGCATAAAATATTATGAAATAAACATGCTTTTACGTGTCACAGGCACCTCAAGTTAATAATAACAGATTACATGATTAATGATTTAAACTAATATTCCGGCAACTACATAGTGAATATGTCAGCATTTAACTTTTTTTTTTTTTTTTTTTTTTTAAATAAAACACCACCAAATTATTTAGGGGGGCCGAAGAATATTTTAGGGGGGCTGAAGCCAACCTCAAACACCCCTAACGACGCCACTGGTTGAGACCAAACCTACGCCCTTGATATCCTGTAGCGGGCTGACAAATCGAAAGCGCTGACTGAGGCAATCACGTGGTACAGCTGGGCAGAGAGGCTTCGGGCGTCATCGTTTTCGGAACCTCCCCTAAATGAAGCAAGCACTTCGCGGAAACTTCCCCTCATGACTTGACACGCACTTCCAAGGCTCGGCGGCGTCGGCGCACTTCCTTACAGCATTACTAATGAAGGATTAAGGCAAGCAGACAAGAACTGGTACTATCCGTGTTGGATAAATTCGACTCCCTTCCCCTCCCTTGAACGCAACACACACAAGGTGCGGCGTGCCGTCGACTAGTTGAGATAGTCTTCACTCACACGCTCTGGAAGAAACGTCGCGACAAGGCTGACAGGGTAAGTTTTCTCTTTCAGGCGCGAGTCGCTAGTTCCAAAGTTTGCCCACAGGTTGCTCCTTTGGTCAGGTAGCCTTTTGTCATGCGTGATTACGATCATGTGCTTGAATATTCCTTTCCTTTTCGACTTTTTTTTTTTTTTTTTTATTATGAGAGAAACGGTTTCGTTAGCAGTTACACAACTTCCTGTTGTCTTCAGAAGGTTGACTCACGCCACTGGCGCTGCCCCGTGCATTTCCTTGTTAGCAGTTTATTTTTTGAATAAAATACTTGGTTGAACACAAGGGCGCAGGTTTGGTTTCAGCGTTGGTAGGGACGATATAACAGCATAATTTAGATGTACACTTTTCGCTGGGAACGGGACATAATAAGACCAAACAGACCGTGTGAAAGGCGGTCAGGGCTCCATTTCTCACCAATAAGAACCTAATTAATTGATAAGCTAAATGATAAATGCAAAAATAAATCTGTATTGATTTATACTAATTTTCACACGGTAAATTTATAGTATAACGTGTTAATCTGATGTTTCTTAAATCTAGTCGAATCATTTTCTGTTTTTGAGTTTTAAAGGCTAGTTAGCAGATGAATGTGTCAGATTGTTCCACTTACGTTTAGTAAATATTACCATTTGTTCTCATTAACTCCAAAAAACCTAGTTTTCACTCAAATCAAGATTTTTTTTTTAATGTTTTGAACAATACCTATTCTTGAATTAACAACGTTTCTCACAAACTAGGTTGTTTTTGTTGTTTTTTTAATCTAGAAGCTTTTTGCCTAAAATAAGTCTGTTGAGCTTATTTTCAGCTAGCTATTTTTCCTTATTTCAAGAATTCGAGTAAAATTGAAGCTCTGGCAGATAATTTCACTTATTCCTAGTAGATTGACACTGATTCAAACCTTTTCTAAAACGACTTTATTCTATTTTATCAGCAAATTGATATTGCAATATTTGAACACAAATTTGTGTATTAACATTCAAAGAAACACAAAATTGTTAATCATGTTTTAACTATCCAGGAATGCAAAACATAAACATTTGTTTTAATACCACTCAAAATTGTCCGTCTAAATAAATAAAATATAACAAAATAACTTTTTAGTCCGGGAATAACAAAAATAAATAAAAATGGAGGCTTCCTTCAGGAAAAACACGACTCCTTTTGTCCACAAGCGCAGCCAAATTCAACAAAAAAAAAGCAAGCAAGCTCATTTGGGCTGCTTTAAGACCATGTAAGCAAAGTAAAAATGAAAACTGGGAAGAAGGTGGTAAACCTTGGTCCACTACATTCCTTACAGCTGAGCAGAGGTTCACTACATTTCTCAGTTTAATTGTTAACATAGTAAAATACACATACAGGAGAACACTGCTTCTCCCTACTCAGGTTGGAAAGTTCACACAGTTTAATGTAATGTTAATGCTAAACTGTGATGCAGGTCGCACTTTAATTAGCAAAATTAGTGCTGCCTTTCCCAACTTTTCACTTTTGACATTACTTACAGTAACTGCTGGCCGGAAAAAAAAGCTTCTAATATCCCTCCTCTTCGAAGCAGGCGGAGAAGGCATGTCACGTAATTCTGTACTGTGAGAGAGAGTGCATAAGGATGGAGTGAAGTCATCAGCCAATAAAACATGTGTTTGAGGAAAAAACCTGGACTGGCTCATTCAGAAAGTGAAAAAGGGGTAAATGTAATTCTGAAAGAGATGAAAATAATTCACTTAATAATGGTAGGGTCAATTCTACCGTGCAACATATGGGATGACAATCTAAATGACCTATATAACTGAACACATTATTATATAACTGAACACATTATATTATGCAAATAAGGTTGCTTCAAAGTTGGTGGGGACAATTTGAGCATCCTGAAAAGTTGCTAGTGTTTTGTCCCTATGCAAACCTATGCCCTTGGTTGAACATACAAAGTATGCACACGAGTCATTGGACAGTTTGAAAAAGTAGCAGACGACTCGTGGGCTGCCATTGACGTCACTAGTTGACCAATTAATTTTGACTGGGAGGTAGGGATAGGCGATATCACACTTTACAGAGATCATAGTTCTTGTCATTTTTTGCAGTCAAATTATTTTTACACAGGCTAATCACTGGACAAATAGTGGCCACACATGTATTTTGTGCATATAATGTGCAATACATAATAAAACTAAAGTCAAATGAATCTATACTTACACTACATATATATAAATGGAACTGTGTGAGTGTGTATGAGTGTGTGTGGGTGTTTGCATCAAGGGCCTAAGTTTGGTCTCAACGTTGGTAGGGACGATATAACAGCTTAACCTGCATGTACACATTTGCTGGGGACGGGACATTAATAAGACCAAACAGATTGGGTCGACGGGGGAAAGGGCTACATTTCTCATGAAGATGAACCAAATAAATTGATAGGCTAAATGATCAAAAGAAAATTAATCTGTATTGACTCATACTAACGTTCATATGTGTTGGTTCAGGTGATGCAGTGTTCCATTAAAACCTTTGTTTTCAAAATTACTATAGAAACATTATGAAAATTTCCAAAAATGATTTTATTAGCAAATTTAAATTGCAATATTTGAACATAACTGACATTATAATAACATAAATGATAAATACAAACTTGCTCATTATCTCGAACCATCCTGGAATGCAAAAAAATATATAAACATTTGTCTTTGACTGTCTAAATAAATGAATCAGGGTCAGGGTATAACACAAATAAAATGAATAAAATATACAAATACATTTTAAATGGATGCAAGTCATCAGCCAATCAAAGGTGCGTTTGAGGAGGGGAAATGGACTGGTACATCCAGCAATTAAAAAGGGGCAAATGTTAGTCCGAACATAATGAAAATAATTCACTTAACAATGGTAGGGTAAATCCTAACATTACAAAATATGGGAAGACAATCTATATAACTTATAACTGAACTGAATATACTCTAAATAAGGTTGCTTAAAAATTGGTGGGGACAATTTGAGCATTCTGAAAAGTTGCTAGTGTTATGTCCCTACCGTTCCTATCCAAACCTACGCCTTTGGTTCGCATGTTTTTTGCCTATGCAGATTTTGACAAAATTTGACACAGTTCTCCTTTTTTGTGTCTGGGAGTGTTCTTAGATGGGTTTGACGGTTTCGCGGATGAAGAAAGATGATTGGATTATTCTTGCAACGACGACACATTTCTTTTGTCCATTAATCTGTGTCCTGTGTTTTCAGACAATAATCAACCCAAACTGGCTAACGAGTATCCGTGCCTTGGACCTGTTAGTTTCCCAAGCAAGTGTACACCGTTAGTCTCCCAAGAAGGCGGTACAATTCAGAAGATTCCATTTGTATCGAAGCAAAAAATGAATCTGTATCGGACACAAACACACCGGATAGGCTTTCCATACAGGTAGGTTGCTGGAATTATTAGCGTTACTTCGCTTCCATTCCCACCTCATCTAGAAATGTTAATTGCATTTGTGCCGTTCGAAATATGTATACATTTAGCAAGACAACATATTGCCTTGTTGAAATTATTCATCATCTTCATACCTTTTGAAAATGGAATGTTTTTTTTTCCCTAGTAGATCCTGGTGGTCCATATAAACTCGATGGAGTTTCACAGAGGGATACAAACCCTGAAGAGGGTATGACATCATGTGAATTACACCCGTTCTTATGTATGTGACTTCCCATCATGTCTGGTTGAAAAAATGAAGAGGAGTTATCCTTCTGGAGGTGAAACTGCAACGGAAGAAAAAAGAGATAGTGGTAGGTGAATTGTTGTCTACTGTAATCGATTGATTGTGTCCTTATTACGGTAAACACAGGTACTACCTAACTTCCGTGAATCCTATGCTGGCCCTATCAGTCACTTGACATCTGTAAAAGCGCCGTAAAAGGTCAATTATTTTACATACTTTATGTATACAGGATGTGTCTTGAAATGTTTATTGTATTTTCATTGAAATTTATTTTTTGTATGGCAAGATCAATTATGGCAGGGCTCTCTAAACCGGTCCTCAAGGGCCGCTGTGGGGCCTGGGATTTTGTTTCAACCGATCGAGTACCGACAGTTTAACCGATGAAGTTTCTGCTAAAACAAGCAGCACCTGACTGCAATCAACTGATTACACTTGTAAAACACCAGATTGGTGCATAGGTGTTGTCTTGTTTTGTTGGAATGAAATCCTGCGGCCCTATGTGGAATAGTTTGGAGACCACTGAATTATGGCATTAACAATGAAGTCCTTTTATAGACAGAGATATATTATAATCAATTGGACACGTAAAACTTGCTTTGAAAAATAAATTCTTACATTTGTTTATTCAGGTTGATCATAGAGCTAGTACAGAAAATGAATCCAACCCCAGTTCAGCCTTGCAGTACTTTGAGCGCCCCAGGTCAGACAGTAACAGTCTAGACACATTTTCTTAATTTTTCTCTCAAAGTGCCCGAAATTGATGCATTTTACAATAAAATGTAAAAAAAAAAAAAAAAAATTCTCCCCTGGGAGGCATGCCCCCGGGGGTCTGTGTTTCCCTTCGTATAGCGATTCTTGTGGGCTGGGCAGAGTCAAAGTCCAGAGCTACTTTTTAGTCCCAGTCCGCCCCTGGACAGGTATAAAAATAGTTGGAAAAATACCCTGGAGAAAATTATCAGTCCTAGTGTAGACGTAGCCATAATGAAGGAGGCACAGACATTTCAGAGTCTGACTCCAATTTATCGGGTGTTTACTTGAATCATTCAAACAATTGTTCAAGCGTTCTGGGGGTTGTCTGACTTCCCCTTATTTGATGATCAAAGACATGAGTCGACTAAGGGGAGTCTTGTGACTCCTTTGTCTTCTTCAAAGTTTTAAGATAACTGGGCTTACTTCTGTGACACCAGATGGTATATGTTAAAACTAACCTGAATGTGAATGCATTATTGCATTGACTGAAGACAAAAGGCTACATAATGCAAACAAGTGATCATATAAACGTGAGTTCATAACATAACATATTGGGGAAAATGCCACAATAACAAAAAATACAATGAATCGATAGTTATGAGATAGATATCCGTGACGCCATTTTTTTTTTCAGTGTGACGTAATTTGTTTAAAAGATTAAAATATGCGAGTGAATAATTCTTTTAAAATTGTTTATTTTCCTTTTTTTAAACAAAATATTAGACATCAATTAACGATTCAAAGCTAAAAATGACAGACATTTTGTTTAATAAATATAGTTACTTACCTTCTTTTTATGGCTGGGTTGACACAAAAGCGGTTTCGCCATGTCTGTAACGAGGGTTTCCAGGGTAAAAGGCACAAATTAAAAATAGTTTGGGGGCTTAATGCGCCATGAATCTGCAATGGCAGCATATAGACATATTGTTCTATCAAACACATTTTCATACATATATATGTATATACAGTGGGTTTTCCCATTGGCAGTGTATCAAATACTTGTTCTCCCCACTGTATATGTACCAAGGAGAACGTTTAAACTTAAAACATGTTGAATTATGATGTGAAATCCTTTTGGGCTGATCTTTGGATCTGGTCTATTTTGTGGATGGTTTTGAACAATCCAAATGTTCGCAAGCAATTTTTAAAAAATCAGTGTACCTGTGGATACTGTGAAAGTTAGTTAAATGTTACGTTGCTGCCATTCTTCTGTGGATTTTGCACTAGCCGAGCCAGACCAAGCAAGTCTATTTTTTTATGTTAATGGTTTATATTATCAAATGTTTTATATAACTTGTCTACCAACTTTTTCTTTTGATGAGGTCTTATACATCGTTTACTTATTTCTTGTTTATTGATGTGTGCAAAAAACACATTTTTTAGCAGCGTGCAATGACAGGGGCCCCAGAGAGATCTTGCTTGGAGACCCAAGAAATGCCACTGGTCACATCACTCAAATGGTTGACGAGCTCAAGTTAATAAAAGTTGTTGTCCGCAGATATCCGAGAGACGGCCACTTCGCTCACGTGTTGACAAGAAGGAAGGATGGCTCTGGACAGCAAGTGGAAGGAGCTGCTGTTGGGAACGCTGAAGGAGCTTGGGGAGGACGACTTCGAGGAATTCAAGTTCTTTTCGGACCTGCCTCAAAGCGTACAAGAAAACCCCCGCCGGGTGAACATTGCTAACGCGCTGGTGAAGAAGCACGGCGAGAATACTCTGGAGGAGACCATCAAAATTCTGGAAAAGATTGGTAACAAGAACTTGGCCGAGAAGTTGCGTGGCAACGTGCTGGAAATAAAAGGTTAGGCCCCAAAGTAGCTTCAGGGGTTAGAACACCGGTGACTTAGAAACTGTGGAAGTCAACCATGAGACGAGTAAGAATTACTTGTCCTAAAATTCTGTTCTGGTCTGCATGAACCTCAGGTTGTACTGATTTAGTTGAGCCTCCATTCTCAAATGCTCCCCCGGGTGCTCCTTCTGCCCTGGCAGACAATCGGAGCTTTATCAGTTTTGATCAAAGCCAAAGACATTTGGAAAGCCTGTTTGTTTTGTAAAGCAGGATGTAGAGCTCCTAAAAAAATCATCAGTTTCACTTCTTAAGCTCATATTTCACAAAAGCAAGGTAGACTTTTAGCTGATGAACTTTCATCATCTATGCATTCATGTCTCTGGTGGCTGTGTGCCCTGGGGTTGTTTGCGAGGTTGTTGTTTTTTTGTCCATAATGGGTCACCGCTGCTCTCTTGCAGGCGCCGTCTTCTCCGTCCATGATGATGATCATATTGACAGATTGAAGGCAGACCTGCAAGAAAAGCTGCATAGTTTATACAGCTTTGTTCCCGAAGGCAACACCGAGCGCTGGCAGCAGCAGCCTCTGGCCGACGTCTACACGGATCTGGACGTCACCTACGGGGCCGACGTCAGGCCCGACGAGCGACACGAGGTCCTTCAGATGGAGACGCGTGCCGCGGCGGCCAAGAAGTCTATCCTGCCGTGCGATATCTTCAAAAGCCATGACGGACAGCCGCGACCGATACGCACACTGCTCACCGTCGGCTTCGCGGGAATCGGGAAAACCTTCCTGGTTCAAAAGTTTGTGTGCGACTGGGCCAGCGGGAATAAAAACCAGGACGTACACTTCATATTTCCCTTCACCTTCCGCGAGTTGAACACCGACGAAGGGAAAAACTTTACGCTGGCCAAGCTCATCCGATGCTACGTCTGTGAGAGCAGGCACATGAGCGAGGAGACTCTGAACATTATATTAGACGACCTGCACAAGTCCGGGATACGGGACTACGAAAGCAGCCGGATCAAGATCTTGTTTGTTTTGGACGGACTGGACGAGTGCAAGTTCAAAATGGACTTGAAGAATGAGATGAAAGTAGACCTAGACGTGACGGAGGCCTACCCGCTGGAGATACTCCTGGCGCACATCATCAAGAGGAACCTGCTTCCGTGCGCCCGGGTTTGGATCACTACGCGGCCCGCGACGGCCCGCGATATCCCTTCCGACCTCATCGACAGCAGAACAGAGGTGAGAGGATTCAATGATTCCCAAAGGCTGGAGTACTTCAGGAAAAAATTTCAAAATGAGGAGCGTGTCATTGAGCACATCCGGAAAACTCGCACCATCTTCATCATGTGCCACCTGCCCATCTTCTGCTGGCTCACCGCTACAGTTCTTCAGGATCATTTGGACAAAGGGAAGGAGGGAGAGCTTCCCACAACGCTGACAGACATGTACTCGGAGTATGCTTTTAACCAGCTGGACAAGTCCAAGGAGCGACAGACGACCGAGTACGCTGATTACGTGAAAGCGCTAGCAAAGCTGGCGTTTCACCACACAATGAGTAAGCAACAGATCTTCTACGAGGAGGACCTAGCAAAAAGCGGATTTGATTACAACCAAGCCGCAAAACACTCCGGAATATTCACTGAGGTGTTTAAGGAGGTCCGTCCGCTCAGAAGAAACCAACAGGGCAAGATGTTTCAGTTTGTCCATTTGACCATCCAGGAGTATTTTGCCGCATTCCACGTGATGATTTGCCTCTTCCATGACAACAAGAACATACTGGTTGATTCAGAGCAGGCACTGGAGTGTGTCTTCCAAGAAGAAGAAAAATCGGAAGTATTAGAAGAAACAGAATCAGAAGATGGAGAAAAAAAATCAGAAAAAGAAACAGAATCAGAAGATGGAGAAAAAAAATCAGAAGAAGAAACAGAATCAGAAGATGGAGAAAAAGAATCGGAAGAAGAAACAGAAGATGAAGGGGATTGGAAAATCGCTGAGGTTCACCGGTCAGCTCTCCAGAAAGCCTCGGAGAGTGAAGGATACCTGGACATGTTCCTCCGCTTCCTCCTTGGCCTTTCCTTGCCGTGCAACCAGGAACTAGTGGGGGAACTGCTGAAGGCTCCTCAGGACTGCAGGCGAAACAAGTCAAAGACAGTCAAGTTGATCAAGGAGAGGATAAAACGGAACACTCCAGAGAAGAACATCAACTTGTTCTACTGCTTAAACGAGCTGAAGGACGACTCTTTGCTGAAGCAGTTTCAGATAAAGAAAAATATTTCACACCATATTGACTGGGAGAAAATGCCAAATGACATGTGGTCAGCCTTGGCCTTCTTTTTACTGACAGACGACGAAACCATGGAGGTCTTTCAGCTGTATAGATACACCGCATCGCCTTTGGGGCTCGAGAAGCTGTTGGTGGTGGTCAAGGCTTCTCAACGATCAAGGTGCGTGGTTTAAAGTCTTTTTGAAGTAGGAAAGATCCAAAAGCACAATGGCAAATCCAAAAACAAGTGCAACTAGTCACAAAACATGATGACTCAACAAAACAAAACAACTGCAAATCACAAAACGGGCAAAAAAAAAAAAAAATCTGAAAACAATTGCATATCACAGAATCCAACAACAAATCTGAAAAAGAAAGCAAATGAACGCATTCACTCCCAAAGACGTGTTTGTACATTTTTTGGGAGCACTTAGGTTTGCTAACAAAGACTAATAGAAACAATCCTTCCGGTCCTTTCAACTAGCGATGTAGGATAATACATTTTTCAACCGATAACCGACAATTTCCTCCTCGTCCCAGCCGATGATCGATAATGTCAAGCCAATAATTCTATTAAACGTTATATGTAAAATTTTAAAGTATACACAAGAGCAAATATTACTGTGTAAAAATTGAATTTTTTTTGCTGTTTTTTTTTCACCATCAAATGTGAACAAGTAGTAAATTCCAACATCTAAATGATGACAGATTGTCTGACATTGTGTAATGGTAAACTTTTGGCAACAATTACTTACAGAGTAAATACCTATGTTGCACAAAAATGCCTTTAAAAGTAAGGCATTCCTAACATGTATATATAACATTACTACATTGCAAAAGCACACCTCCTTAAAACCAGTTAAATTCCCATGTTTTCAGTATAAATCTTTTGGAAATAAGTGAAGCTATCTGCCAGCGCTTCAAGTACATTTCACTCGCTTACATTTCTTGAAATAAGAAAAATAGCTAGCTGAAAATAAGCTTAACAGCCTTATTTTAAGCAATACATTAATATATTTAATCCTAAAAAACATGTTTGTCAGAGATGTTCTTTATTCAAGAATAGGTATGGTTCAAAACATTATTGGAAAGCATTTTTTTTCTTGATTTTGATGAAAAATGACCAAGTTTTTAGATGTACGGGCTTAATAAGAACAAATAGTAATATTTGCTTCAAATACAGTGCCTTGCAAAAGTATTCGGCCCCCTTGAATCTTGCAACCTTTCGCCACTTTTCAGGCTTCAAACATAAAGATATGAAATTTCATTTTTTTGTCAAGAATCAACAACAAGTGGGACACAATCGTGAAGTGGAACAACATTTACTGGATAATTTAAACTTTTTTAACAAATAAAAAACTGAAAAGTGGGGCGTGCAATATTATTCGGCCCCTTTTAATTTCAGTGCAGCAAACTCACTCCAGAAGTTCAGTGAGGATCTCTGAATGATCCAATGTTGTCCTAAATGACCGATGATGATAAATAGAATCCAACTGTGTGTGATCAAGTCTCCGTATAAATGCACCTGCTCTGTGATAGTCTCAGGGTTCTGTTTAAAGTGCAGAGAGCATTATGAAAACCAAGGAACACACCAGGCAGGTCCGAGATACTGTTGTGGAGAAGTTGAAAGCCGGATTTGGATACAAAAAGATTTCTCAAGCTTTAAACATCTCAAGGAGCACTGTGCAAGCCATCATATTGAAATGGAAGGAGCATCAGACCACTGCAAATCTACCAAGACCCGACCATCCTTCCAAACTTTCTTCTCAAACAAGGAGAAAACTGATCAGAGATGCAGCCAAGAGGCCCATGATCACTCTGGATGAACTGCAGAGATCTACAGGTGAGGTGGGAGAGTCTATCCATAGGACAACAATCAGTCGTACACTGCACAAATCTGGCCTTTATGGAAGAGAGGCAAGAAAAAAGCCATTTCTCAAAGATATCCATAAAAAGTCTTGTTTAAAGTTTGCCACAAGCCACCTGTGAGACACACCAAACATGTGGAAGAAGGTGCTCTGGTCAGATGAAACCAAAATTGAACTTCTTGGCCACAATGCAAAACGATATGTTTGGCGTAAAAGCAACACAGCTCATCACCCTGAACACACCATCCCCATTGTCAAACATGGTGGTGGCAGCATAATGTTTGGGCCTGCGTTTCTTCAGCAGGGAGAGGGAAGATGGTTAAAATTGACGGGAAGATGGATGCAGCCAAATACAGGAACATTCTGGAAGAAAACCTGTTGGTATCTGCACAAGACCTGAGACTGGGACGGAGATTTATCTTCCAACAGGACAATGATCCAAAACAAAGCCAAATCTACAATGGAATGGTTCAAAAATAAACGTATCCAGGTGTTAGAATGGCCAAGTCAAAGTCCAGACCTGAATCCAATCGAGAATCTGTGGAAAGAGCTGAAGACTGCTGCTCACAAACACTCTCCATCCAACCTCACTGAGCTCGAGCTGTTTTGCAAGGAAGAATGGGCAAGAATGTCAGTCTCTCAATGTGCAAAACTGATAGAAACATACCCCAAGCGACTTGCAGCTGTAATTGGAGCAAAAGGTGGCGCTACAAAGTATTAACGCAAGGGGGCCGAATAATATTGCACGCCCCACTTTTCAGTTTTTTATTTGTTAAAAAAGTTTAAATCATCCAATAAATTTTGTTCCACTTGACGATTGTGTCCCACTTGTTGTTGATTCTTGACAAAAAATTAAAATTTTATATCTTTATGTTTGAAGCCTGAAATGTGGCGAAAGGTTGCAAGGTTCAAGGGGGCCGAATACTTTTGCAAGGCACTGTAAGTGGAATAATCTGGCGCATTCATCCATTAACTAGTCTTTCACACTCAAAACAAGATGGAGAAAAAATTATTTGTCTAGATTTAAGAAAAATGATCTGATGAAGACGTCATAAATAGACACGTGCCTGTTACTGGTTTCAAGGTTTACCGTGGTATGAAAACATCAGTTTCAAAACCACTAAAATTTTCCGTTATACCGTAGAAAATGTTAGCCTAGTCTTATTTGGGAGAGCAACTTCGTCAGGGTTGTAAATCTCATGGCCACTGGGAAACAAGCTTGAATGAAGGTGTTTTACGAAATTTTTTACGAAATTTCCGGATCACACTTTTTATGGAAGATGAAAGAAATTTCGTAGCTGGTTCGCAGTGAGTAAGCAACAGGCACACTTTTGCTTAACAGACAATGTTTATTGATTAGAAATTGCAAATAAATGAATGAATGAAGCTTAATTGATTACAATCCCACAAAAGCAAGCAGAAACAAAATCAAGAATAACTAAAACGCTAGGTCTGAATTGTCAAAAAACCCTTACGAAGCAGTTAAAAACACATCAACACACATAACAATGGCGCTAGATCATTTAGTTGTCGAAGCTAAAATATCCCCGCACCAAAGCGCAATGAGTTCCTCCATGATATTGAAATCAAGCTCTTACCTGTCGACAATGAACGGAGGGCCACGCAGCGTTCCTGGTTTGAGCGATCAAGGAGCTCCGGCCGAGCGACTACGCGTGAAATCCTACGACCGACCCTAAAGTGTGGCCCGGGATTAGGCTCTTTATAGGCATATGTCACGTGATCTCAGGAGACACACTGCCTGTCCAATCATGGTTGGGCTCTTTATTGTCGTGTCCAATCATGGTTAGGCTCTTTATTGTCGAAGGCAGTTGTTGTAATAAAGGCATTCTCAAAGGAAGGAACTCACTGTACTTTAGTACACAGTTGTACTTTTACACATAGCCCAAAGGCCCTTTGTTATATATATGTGTATTTAATAATGATGGAACCAGTGCGGGACACAAAAAGGTCACCGGTGTTTTTCTCCATACAGAAGGAAAAAAGAATAGCGTCAAAGATCGCTGATTGCGACGGATGATCTTGCCCTAACCAAAAATGCACGTTCGCTGGAAAAGGACAGGTCTTACTCCCAATGTTTTTTTTTAGATGAAACCATCACACAACAATATTTATATTTTAACCTATTAACTTTATGTCTTTTTAACACAAAGGCATGACATGTAGACTGGAGTTGACACAATGGCTGAAAATGGCGAAACTTTACTTGAGCTTTTTGCCCCCTCCAAAAAAACAAAAAAGTTGTGCAGTAAATATTTATTTTATTTAGAAGAGGTTTTTTTTTTTTTTTTTTTAAATAGCAATTATTTTTGTTCTTGCTCAAATCTTGAGCAAACGCAGCTGTGCCTGTGGATAGTCTATAAGTTCTATTCATTTTAATTTTATTTAAAATATGTTATTTATTCATGTTAACATTCTATTCATGTAACAATTTGCAAATATGTTCTTAAAAATAAACCCATACATCTCAAAATGACACATTTTGGAGCTATAATTGCAATACCGTGATACTGTAAAACTGCGGTATTTTTGCCCAAGGTTATCGTACCGTCAAAATCTCATACCGGCACATGCCTAGTCGTAAATTTATAGCGTACTGAATGCATCACTGACTGATTGACTTCTTGTGAGTGTGGTTTGGTGCATGTTGAAATGATCATCTAACCACTGTGCCGGAATGATAAGCATGCTTACTTGACTGACGTCACGGGTCCAAATGTCCGTGATGAAACTGATGTGATCGGCATGCGTTTCACGAAGAATGGTGGACGTACAGTATAAACTGCGTTATTTTTTCATCAGGGGCTTTGGCTCTCGGGTCACTTCGGTAAAAAAAAAAAACGTCTCTCGTCCGACCGAGCCTGGCACCTCCTCCCGCCTGTGCTCTTCAGTCCGTCCGGCCCCCAAATGAGCACACGCGCCAGGCCTCAGTCTGGCCGTGGCGCTTAATGAGTTTAACCGGAGATGAGTGGGGCGGGGCTGCCCGAGACCGAGCTGCCAAAAGCGGCTCTCGATCGTCACAAGCCCCGTAACTTAGCTTAGTTTATGTTTGTTTACGTTCGCTTTAGCCTTCGCGCTAGCAGCCTCGTATTCGTTCCAAATATCTTTTTGATGCATCTTTAAATGTCTGATCAGGTTAGTGGTGTTACATGAGGACACTTTCTTTCCGCCTCGTGGAACTTCTGCAGTGCATGTTTTTGCAATTGGCGAGAGCGCCGTTTGTTTCACACACGGAAAAATCAACCTACGCTGGTGAAAGAGCCGCCACGACATCCAACTACCTCAACCATGTCGCGTCACTCATGCATCAGGGGCTTCCGAGGGAGGAGGGGTTGAGGAGGCGGCGGTGCAGAATTGGACAAAACTGCTTCGACTGCGCACAATTGGAGGCTAAATCAAGTATCTAAATATCGGATTCCATTATCGGTTGAATTTTTTTTTTTTATCTGTTATCTGAGTGACGTCATAATTGCCACTATCGGCCGATAATTATCGGTAACCGACATTATCGTGCATCTTTACTTTTAACTGTTTGTAACTGAACAGAATCTGCAGCTCTCCAGAACGCTACCAAAGGCGTATAGAAAAAGGAAATTACTCCTGATCTTCAACTGCTCATCACTGTAGAACGGAAAAGAGTCAAAACATTTTGTGAAGAAAAAAAAAATGTTTGTGTAGCCATCAAGCACAATATTCTGTAGTGCTTGACAAGTCAGCCAAAATCATCGCAAATGAACAGAAGACGATGTCTTCTGAAAAACGGCTGGGAGTGAAAGCGTTAGGAAACCGGAAATGGTTGGCACTGGTGCCGAAGTTGTCTCGCAGCTGTTTGGACGAGAGGAAAGACGCATTTCGAGAGGTCTCTATATTCCTGAGTCTCTTGCTTTCTTTTGATTTGATGATGGTTTTGTGTGATTCATTGCAAGGATTTCATGCTGCTCATTGAGATAAACATTTTTCATTGCTTGCCAGTCCCAATTTCAATCTATCTTTTGCTCCAACTAATTATTGATATCTGTATGGCAGCAAAGAAAATGTTGACCTGAAGTTCATCCTGAAACACTTGCAAATTCAGAATTTTGAGGAATGTCAAATGCGTCGAAATTCGTGGAAATTCCGAGTTACAATCTTGAATTAAAAAAACCCAAACAAAACACATCGCGGTGGGACTAGATGAACGGCCTTGTTGACGACATCCAAAACAAATGAAGACTGCATCACAGTCAGCATATGAGCGTTCCTGTTGCTCACATCCTCACTTGAAAATAAAATGCAAAATATCGATAAAAGGATTAGTTTTCAGATTTGTCATAGTTTTGTTTTTTTATTTGTCATCTTGAAATAAAATCTATGAATATTATTCAAAGCAGCATACCAAAGTCAGCAGGTTTAATGTTTGGCTCACGTCTTCCTCCTGTCTGTGTGTTCCAGTCTACATGATTGTCAGCTGGACAAAGGCAGCTGTGACCTGCTGGCTTCCGTTCTCTGCTCTCCATCCAACCTGAGGCATCTGGACCTGAGCTTTAACAATCTGTTGGACGAAGGGGTGGAGATCCTCTCAAAAGGACTGGCCAGCCCAAACTGCGTCTTAGAATCCCTCTAGTAAGGAGCTCCTCCTGTTCATAATCTTCTGTGGTTCCGGTCGACCAATCAATAGAATCACTTTTATTATTAGCAAAAAGAACAATTCACTCAATGTGGTCGAACGAAACAAACATCCTTGTTGACGACATCCAAAACTAATAAAGACTGTCACAGACAGCACATGAGCGTTCCTGTTGGTGACATCATGACTAGAAAATACAATCCACCATATCGATAAAACGATAAATCAGGTTTTGTAATTTGCCTTTTTGTCATCTTGAAATAAAATCTATGATTATTATTCAAAGCAGCATACTAAAGTCAGCAGGCATTATGTTTGGCTCACGTCTTCCTCCTGCCTGTCTTCTACAGTCTACGTCACTGTGGCCTGGGCAAAGGCAGCTGTCACCTGCTGGCTTCCGTTCTCAGCTCTCCATCCAACCTGAAGAGTCTGAATCTGGGCGGGAACAATCTGTCGGACAAAGGGGTGGAGATCCTCTCGAAAGGACTGGCCAGTCCACACTGCAAATTAGAGTCCCTCTTGTAAGGAGCTGCTCCTGTTGGTAATCTTCTGTGGTTCCGGTCGACCAATCAATAGAATCACTGCTATTATTAGCAAAAAAGAAGGATTCATTCAATGTGGTCGAACAAAACAAACATCCTTGTTGAGGACATCCAAAACTAATAAAGACTGTCAAAGCCAGTACATGAGCGTTCCTGTTGGTGACATCATGACTACAAATACAATCCATCGATAAGACGATTAGTTTTATCGATGAGGTTTTGTAATTTCTTTTTTTTATTTGTCATCTTGAATTAAAATCTATTACTATTATTCAAGGCAGCGGACTAAAGTCAGCAGGCGTTATTTTTCACTCGCTCTAATGTCTTCGTCCTGTCTGTGTGCTCCAGCCTAATGGAGTGTGGCCTGAGCAAAAGCAGCTGTCACCTGCTGACTTCCGTTCCCAGCTATCCATCCAACTTGAGTCTGAACCTGAGCAAGAACAATCTGTCGGACGAAGGGGTGGAGATCCTCTCAAAAGGACTGTCCAGCCCAAACTGCAAATTAGAGTCTCTCAAGTAAGGAGCTGCTCCTGTTGGTAATCTTCTGCGGTTCCGGTCGACCAATAGATAGAATCACTGCTGTTATTAGCAAAAAGAACGATTCACTCAATGTGGTCGTATGAAACAAACATCCTTGTTGACGACATCCAAAACTATTAAAGACCGTCACAGCCAGCACATGCGTGTTCTGTTGATGACAACATCACTAGAAAATACAATACATCTTATCAATAAAACGATTAGTTTTTTCAGAATTGTCACAGGGTTTTGTAATTTGCTCTTTTGTATATTTGTCATCTTGAATTCAAATCTATTATTGTTATTCAAAGGAGCGGACTAAAGTCAGCAGGCGTTATGTTATGCTCACGTCTTCCTCCTGTCTGTGTGTTCCAGTCTACGTGATTGTCATCTGGACAAAGGCAGCTGTCACCTGCTGGCTTCCGTTCTCAGCTCTCCATCCAACCTGAAGCGTCTGGACCTGACCGACAACAATCTGTTGGACGAAGGTGTGGAGATCCTCTCAAAAGGACTGGCCAGCCCAAACTGCACCTTAGAAGAGCTCACGTAAGGAGCTGTTGCTGTTCATAATCTTCTGTGGTTCCGGTCGACCAATAGATAGAATCACTGCTGTTATTAGCAAAAAAGAATGATTCACTCAATGTGGTCGTACGAAACAAACATCCTTGTTTAAGACATCCAAAAAATAATAGAGACCGTCACAACCAGCACATGAGAGTTCCTGTTGGTGACATCATGACTAGACAATACAATCCATTATATCGATAAAACGATTAGTTTTATCGATCAGGTTTTGTAATTTGCCTTTTTTTTTGTCATCTTGAAATAAAATCTATGATTATTATTCAAAGCAGCATACTAAAGTCAGCAGGTTGTATGTTTGGCTCACGTCTTCCTCCTCCTTGTTTGCTCCAGTCTAAGTCGTTGTCACCTGGACAAAGGCAGCTGTCACCTGCTGGCTTCCGTTCTCAGCTCTCCATCCAACCTGAGGCATCTGAATCTGAGCTACAACAATCTGTCGGACGAAGGGGTGGAGATCCTCTCCAAAGGACTGGCCAGCCCAAACTGCAAGTTAGAATCCCTCGAGTAAGGAGCTCCTCCTGTTCATAATCTTCTGTGGTTCCGGTCGACCAATCAATAGAATCACTGCTATTATTAGCAAAAAGAACTATTCACTCAGTGTAGTCGTACGAGACAAACGTCCTTGTTGACGACATCCAAAATAAATGAAGACTGTCACAGCCAGCACATGAGCGTTCCTGTTGGTGATTGAAAATAGAATACATCATATCGATAAAACCAAGAGCGTAGTTTTGGTCTCTATATTGGTAGGGATGATATAACAACACAACCTGCATGTACAGTACACTTTTTGCTGTGGACGGGACATGATAAGACCAACAGACTGCGTGAACGGCGGCCAGGGCTACATTTCTCACCAATAAGAATGTAATTAATTGATAGGCTAAATGATAAAATACAGTGGGGCAAATAAGTATTTAGTCAACCACCAACTGTGCAAGTTCTCCTACCTGAAAAGAATGGAGAGGCCTGTAATTGTCAATATGGGTAAACCTCAACCATGAGAGACAGAATGTGGAAAAAAACAGAAAATTACATTGTTTGATTTTTAAAGAATTTATTTCCAAATTAGAGTGGATAATAAGTATTTGGTCACCTACAAACAAGCAAGATTTCTGGCTGTCAAGAGGTCTAACTTCTTCTAACGAGGCTCCACTCGTTACGGCACCTGTTTTAACTCATCAGTATAAAAGACACCTGTCCACAAACTTAGTCAGTCACACTCCAAACTCCACTATGGCCAAGACCAAAGAGCTGTCGAAGGACACCGGAGACAAAATTGTAGACCTGCACCAGGTTGGGAATCTGCAATAGGTAAAACGCTTGGTGTAAAGAAATCAACTGTGGGAGCAATTATTAGAACATGGAAGACATAGAAGACTACTGATAATCTCCCTAGATCTGGGGCTCCATGCAAGATCTCCCCCCGTGGCGTCAAAATGATAACAAGAACAGTGAGCATAAATCCCAGAACCAGACGGGGGGACCTAATGAGTGACCTACAGAGAGCTGGACCACAGTAACAAAGGCTACTATCAGTAACACAATGCGCCACCAGGGGCTCAAATCCTTTACTGCCAGACGTGTCCCCCTGCTGAAGCCAGTACACGTCCAGGCCCGTCTGCGGTTTGCTAGAGAGCATTTGGATGATCCAGAAGAGGACTGGGAGAATGTGTTATGGTCAGATGAAACCAAAATAGAACTTTTTGCTAGAAATACAGAGGAGAAAGAATACTGAATTGCATCCGAAGAACACCATACCCGCTGCGAAGAATGGGGGTGGAAACATCATGCTTTGGGGCTGTTTTTCTGCAAAGGGACCAGGACGACTGATCTGTGTAAAGGAAAGAATGAATGGGGCCATGTATTGAGAGATTTTGAGAAAAATCTCCTTCCATCAGCAAGGGAATTGAAGATTGAAGACGTGGCTGGGTCTTTCAGCATGACAATGATCCCAAACACACAGCCAGGGCAACAAAGGAGTGGCTTCGTAAGAGGCATGTCAAGGTCCTGGAGTGGCCTAGCCTGTCTCCAGATCTCAACCCCATAGAAAATCTCTGGAGGGAGATGAAAGTCCATGTTGCCCAACGACAGCCCCAAAACATCATTGCTCTAGAGGAGATCTGCATGGAGGAATGGGCCCAAATACCAGCAACAGTGTGTGAAAAGCTTGTGAAGAGTTACAGAAAAAATTTGGCCTCCGTTATTGCCAACAAATGGAACATAACAAAGTATTGAGATGAACTTTTGGTGTTGACCAAATACTTCTTTCCCACCTTGATTTGCAAATAAATTCTTTAAAAATTAACAATATGATTTTCTGTTTTTTTCCCCCCACATTCTTTCTCTCATGGTTGAGGTTTACCCATATTGACAATTACAGGCCTCTTTTATTTTCAAGTGGGAGAACTTGCACAATTAGTGGTTGACGAAATCCTTATTTGCCCCACTGTACATCTGTATTGACTGACACTAACTCACACACTGCAAATATACAGTAGTATAATGTGTTAATCTGATCGTTTTTCTTAAATTTAGTCTAATAATTTTCTTCATCTTGTTTTGAGTTTTAAAGCCTAGTTAACAGATGAATGTGTCAGATTCTTACATTTACCTTTAGTAAATATTACCACTTGTTCTTATTAAGCCCAAAAATCCGTCAGACATTTTTCACCCGAAATCAAGAAAAAAATGCTTTCAAATAATGTTTTGAACAATATATAATTGAATAACATATCTGAAAAGTTTTTTTAAGATTAAATATAGAAGCTTTTTGCTTAAAAAAAAAGTCTGTAAAGTTTATTTTCAGCTAGCTATTTTTCTTTAGGAAATCGGATTATAATTTACTTGAAGCACTGGCAGATAATTTCACTTATTTCTAGTAGATTTAGACTGATTTAAACCTTTGTTTTCAAAAACTACAAAGGAAACATTTTGAAAACGTCCAGAATAAATGTCTGGATTTTATTCGGAAATTTAAATTGCAATATTTGAACACAAATTTGTGTATTAACATACAAAAATACAAAATTGTTCATCATCTCTTAACTATTCAGGAATGCAAAAAAATCAATGTCTTAATACCATTCAAAATTGTCTGTATAAATAAAGTAAATATAACAAAAATTCTTAGTCAGGGAATAATAAAAATAAACAAAAAAAGAGCCTTCCTTTCAGAAAAGCACGACTGCTTTTGTCCACAAGCACAGCACAGCCAAACTCAACAAAAAATGAAAGCTCCTTTGGGCTGCTTAAGACCACATAAGCAAAATAAAAATTGGGAAGAAGGGGGTAAACCTTAGTCCACAACATTTCTTTAAGATGAGCAGAGTTCACTCTTTTTCTCAGTTTAATTAACGTTAGGATAGTCGAATACACATAGGTAGATTTGTGTCTTTATTATTACAGCAAAAAAAAAAGCTGCTACAACAAAAAAAAAGTCGCTTCAATCGAAATATATATTTTCAATTTAAAGAAAAAAAGTCACTTCGATAAAAAAAAAAAAAAAAAAAGAAAAAAACGTGTTTGAATGCAAAAATAAATTTGAAACTCAAAAAATGCATTTGAAAACTTTGAATTTTTTTTTTTTTTTTTTTGATTGAAGTAACTTAGTTTTGCGTTTGGGCCACATTTTGGCTAGGACAGCTTTGTTTTTATTATTTAATCAAAAAATAATAATTTGCTTCAAACAAAAAAACATTTTTTTCAAAGGAAAAATCACTTCAATCAAAAATATAAAATTTTCAATCATAGAAAAAAAATTTTTGAATGCGAAAAAATATTTGAAACTCGGAAATTTGCATTTGAACACTTCATTTTTCATTGAAACTGTTTTCTTTGATTAAAGTAATCCTTTTTGCGTTTGGGCCGTATTGTGGGTAGGACATTTGTGTCTAAATCACTCAATCCCAGGAAAAGTTGCTTCAATCAAAAAACTATTTTCAGTCAAAGAAAAAAATCATTTGCAAAAATAAAATTGCCCTTCCCCCCCAAAAAAAACATATATGAATATATATATATATTTGATTTTTTTTTTTTTTTTAATTGAGAGATATATATTTTTTTATTGAAGTGTCAATTTTTTTGGAGAGCAAAAAGTTTTGAACTCATTTATTTGAAGTAATAAAAGTTTTGAATGCACTTTTTTTTTAAGTAAAAAAAGTTTTGATTGAATCATTTTGACACAACGATCCAGCTTTGCCGCTACTTCCGACATGTTTAAGTGACAAGTGACTCCGCCAATTGCGTAAGCCATAAAAGCATGATGAAGCGAGAATAATGGCCACCAGGGTACCAGCCAGCCATCGGACTCGGCTCGGCTCGGAGCCTGCTGCTTAATGTGATTCAACACGCGAAACTTGACCCGTTGCCCTGACGTGACAGATGGCAATCGGCGTTCAACCGGGGCGTCGCGACGTGCCGGTACGGGGGTGTAAAGCCTCGTATCTTAAGCGACTAGTGAAGGGATATGTCGTTCACTTGAGTAAATGAATCCATTCCGGTTCGTTCAGTAAAAAGATTCGTTCAAACAAATCGTTTAACGAATCGTTCGCCCCCCCACTCACCCAAATGAATCGTTCGGTTAGTGAACGGGAAGTGACGTTGCCAAAAGAATCACCAAAGACCGCTTAGCAATATAACTGAACGGGAAGTGACATTTTTTGGTCCCGCCCCCTTTTGCACACAGGCCCCTAATTGGTCGCTCGTCGTAGATTCAGAAGTGAGTGACGGACTATATCGTTCTGTTTTCGCTGCCTTGTCTCGTCTCTCCCCCGCAGCTGCAATAGCGAAGGAGAACTTCCGCGTCGTCAATCGTATTTCTATGGGATCAAAGTCATGCATTTTGATTTAGGAACACGGTGAAACATTTTCCTTTTGAGTAGGCTCGGGGGCGCACGGACTTTCTCTAGCAGGATCTTGATCACATTGCACAACATTGCTACTACCAGCCTCCATGACACGCTGTCACGCGAATTGAAAGAGAAATTGAAAGTTTAATTTCTAAATGTGGAAGGACCAACACATTATATTTACCTGACGCTCGGTTGTGTTTTTATGCTCATCAATATTATTTTTGGTAACTATTATTAAAACTAAAGTTTAAATAGCTGGTTGTCAAATGTATTGCTCTGAAATGAAAAGAATACTAAATTTTGATACAAAAAAAAGTTTCATTGCAAATCAGTGTTAAGAGGATCTTATTGTAATATTATTTTTGCATTGGTATTAATAAATATATAATCCAGTCAGCTCTTGTGTCATCCCCTCATCTCAGATCGTCAAATGCTGACGAGAAATAATTGAATGTTTCGTCTTTACAGTGTCGCCTTTCCACTCTCATCAGTCTGTTGAGAAAAATAGAGACATATTGCGACATCACCCGTGCCTGCTTGTGTTGTTTTGGCCGGTTGACTGGCGCAGGATGTATGGATGGAAATTCATTAGTCAAACCAACCAACACCTGACACGGAAAAAATAAAAAACTCGGGGAAAAAATTACATGTATATACTGTTTCATTGCAAATCAGTATTATAATGATTACACTTAATATTAATTTTGGTAAGCAAGCCTCCATAGATTGACAGTTCTCTCCCCCCTGCGCTGCCATGACGCGTCCGCAGCTCACCTTTTGTTTGCTTCGTAGCTCCTGGCGAAATAATTTTTAACTACTGTAAATTTGATTGTATGTCATCATGTGTAGTCCCGAGTTTGTTGAGAAAAGTAGTACACTAAACCATGCTTGCTAGGTTTGCGTGGTGTTTTTGTGTGTTTGAGCAGCACATGATAGGCTCCACATTAACAAATATACAACAAAGTCCTCTCCTTTCAGTTTTTGACTCGTTCACTGCGTGTCTGCAAAGTCAAGTTAGCAGCAATCTCGGTCAGGAGCCGGAGGACCGAGTCACTGAACGGGAAGTGACATAACTTAGTCTTGCCCCCCGCCTGCAAGCTGGCTGCTTATTGGCCACACGTGGAAGTGAGTGACGGACGCTCTGATTCTGTTTCCGCTCCCTCCCCCTGCCCGCAATGAGGCTGGCGTCTGATTGGTCGTGTCAGACGGTGCCGCTTGCTCAACGCCCTCACACGCAAGTCCCGACTCCCAAATTCCTTAAGAACTAATCAGTGCAGAAGATGATTAGTTCGGTCTCATTCCTCCAAACAATTCATTCAAAAAGAACGAATCGTTCACGACCGATACAACACTATAAGCGACCGGCCTCCGCGCCGGGGCGGTGGTGTGACATCGGTATCTCAGCAGAGTGCCCGCGACGGTACGGTGCCCTGTTGCAGCACACTGGTGGGACCCCGAGATCACCTCCTTGGAGGGTCCCGTGTGGCGGAATGGTCATCATGCTTTTATGGCTTACGCCATCGGCGGAGTCACTTGTCACTCAAACATGTCGGAAATAGCGGCGAAGTGTGATCTTTGTGTGAAAATGATTCAATCCAAACTTTTTTTACTTCAAAAAAAAAAAGTGCGTTCAGAACTTTTAGGACTTCAAATAAATGAGTTCAAGACTTTTTGCTCGACAAGAATGTGACACTTCAATAAAAAAATATATACATAATTCAAATTTAAAAAATATTTTCAAAAAATATATATATTTTAAGGTAGGGGCACTTTTACTTTTGCAAATGATTTTTTTTTTGGGATTGAAAATAGTTTTTTCGATTGAAGCAACTGTTTCTGGAATTGAATGATTCAGACACAAATGTCCTACCCGCAACATGGCCCAAACGCAAAAAGGATTGCTTCAATCAAAGAAAACAGTTTCAATGATAAATGAAGTGTTTCTGAGTTTCAAATATTTTTTCGCATACAAAAACTTTTTTCTATGATTGAAAATTTTTCATTTTCGATTGAAGTGATTTTTCTTTTGAAAATATATTTTTTGATTGAATATAAAGACACAAATGTCCTAGCCAAAATGTGGCCCAAACTAGGGCTGGGCGATATGGCCTTAAGCACGTATCACGGTAAATTGAGCAGATTTAACGATAAATTCGCCCAAGCGGACCGTTATATTAATTGAAAAAATCTGAATAAGTGCATGGATTACAGATTAACTGTTTCTCATTGATTTATTTACTAGCTTTGAATTTTATTTAACAATTGTACATGCAGTCTAAACATTAAGTATATAAAAATTTATTGTAAACAATGAGAATTCAAGTATGAACATTTATAACAGCTTGTATGGCTTGAACAATGTACATTGTCAAAATCAATATGCCTGTGCAAACATGTCTTTGTAACACAAATGAATTACAGCTTGAACAGTACACTTCAAAAAGACAATTTGTTGTTAATGGCTGCAGTGACATAATTACTCAACACAAGTGTTTACTTCAAGGTTTCAGGGTTTTTTCCCAGTGCATTTTTTAATACATGCAAGCACACATGAACCCCATCACAGATACACACACACACATTAAAGCTATATTGATCTTCTGCAAATGAAATATTTAAGATTTTATGATGGGAGTAATGACACACAATTAAGGACATACAAAAAAATAGCTGGGGCCATTAAACGGTCATATTATAATTTTCACTCTTGGATTGTACTTTATGCTAAATGCTTTACCATCACAAAAAGCTATCAGAGAAATCACACACAGACAGAGATACAAAATTACGCGACTTACTAATTGCTAGATGCAGTCCGTGCCCAATCCATTCATTAAGTTCAGCCGTTTCGACGAGGTTAGAGCTGCCATCCGTCTCCATCACGTTCATTTGTAGCGTTAACCGCTAGCGTTAGCCTGTGGCCTGGCTACCAGTAGAAAGCACTGAAAGCACCCTCTCTGGAAATCGTGAGAACAAGGGAGGACAGCGAGTGAACGCCTGTCTGGATGCCGGCCAAAAGTTTACTTAGTGTCTGGTGAAAGTTTGGCGAACCTCCCTTAAGCCACACTCCATCGCGTTTGCTTGTAGCGTTAGCCGCTAGCGTTAGCCTACCGGGCTTCTGTTTGTTTGGCTTCCTGATAACCATGTGACTCCATACGTAAGCACACTGACTGCTTTCTTGAAGGGGAATGAACATAGCCGAACAACACAGCGTCAAAGCGGGATGAAAAGACTGTATTTTCTTGTTTTATTAAGTTACCGAATTCACCGACATGGTCAAAATTACGTCTGTCAGCATGAAGAATTTGGGTACCGGTAAATTTTTGGTTTACCGCCCTGCTCTAGCCCAAACGCAAAACTACATTACTTCAATCAAAAAAGTTGTTTCAATCAAAAACAGAAAATTCAATCAAGGAAATTGTTTTGAAATGCATTTTTTTTTCTTTCAAATTTATTTTTGCATTCAAACACTTTTTTTTTTTTTTTTTGATTGAAGTGACTTTTTTTTGTGATTGAAAATATATATTTTGATTGAAGCTACTTTTTTTGGGAATGAATAATAGACACAAATCTACCTTCATACTGAAGCAGATTCCTGATCAGTTTGGCAACTTCACACAGTTTAATTTATCGTTAATGCTCAACTGAGATGCAGGTCGGACTTTCAGTGGCAAAATTAGTGCTGCGTTATGCCACCTTTTCACTTTTGATATTACTTACAGTGGCTGCCAGCTGGAAAAAACAACAACATCTAATTAGGCTAGGTTCATACCGCAGGTCTTAATGCACAATTCCGATTTTTCGTCGTATGTGTTTTTTTTTTTTTTTTTTTTGGCGTACCCGTTCCGACTGCCTTTGTCCATTGAGCACAATCAAGTGTTACGCATGTGCATTAACTCGCAGTCCGACAGGCGCTGAGCGAACGGACCCGCATGCGCAGAAGCATCAAAACAAATGACCACACATGCTGGCTCTGCATCATTCTAGGATGATAACATTTTTATTTCCAAAAAGAGGACACAAATAAGAGACATGAATAATCCCTGTTTAGTCTTATACTCAAAGTTTATATGGATTGATTGAACGCACGCACCGTATGTGTGTACGTCGTGCACGCACGCACACACATACGGTCAGTTTGCCCCGACTCTCGGCCATAGAAGCGATACTGAAATAGAGTACTGCTCATTTACCACACAGAAAGAAAACCGAGCATTCTCAGCCTTGACCCGTGATTTTATTTTTTTTCTGACTGTTGTCAAGCTCGCCTCTTCTCAGAAAGCCGAGTTCAAGCTCGGCGCTAACGCCTAAATCGCTGCCGTCCTCCGTTCCTGTCGCTCTTTGCTGACGTAATTGCTGCATTCCGACTTGGGAAACTTGACAGTTCAGATCGTCGCCACGTTCTGGAAAACTGTGGGCCAGATCGGATTTAAACCACATACGAAAGTGACCCAGATCGGATTTAAAATGGTTCACTTCTGTGCGACTTGTCCCATTCAAACCGTCAACTTAATGCCTCACTCGAGTCGGAAAAACACAAAAAAATCGGATTTGTGCATTAATACCTGCGGTATGAGCTTCCTCCTCCTAATATCCCTCCTCTTCGAAGCCGGCAGAGGAGGCGGGGGCATGTCGACATGTAACGTAATTCTGTGCTGTGAGAGAGTGGGGGTGGGAATAATCAGCCAATCAAATGTGCGTTTGAGGGAAAAAAACATGGACTGGCTCATTAGAAAGTGAAAAAGGAGTAAATGGAAGTCTGATAATATTAAAAATAATTCACTTAATAATGCTAGGGTCAATTCTATTGTCACATCATATAGGAAGACAATCTAAATGAGCCATATACATAACCCAACACATTATATAATGCAAATAAGGTTGCTTAAAAGTTGGTGGGGACAATTTGAGCATCCTAAAAAGTTGGTAGTGTTTTGTCCCTACCGTCCCAATGCAAACCTACGCCCTTGGATAAAACAATTAGTTTTTTCAGATTTATCACAGGGTTTTGTGATGTGCTGCTTTTTTTTTTTCATCTTGAAATATAATTTCTTATTATGACTCAAGGTAGCATACTGAAGTCAGCAGGCGTTATTTTTCACTTGCCCTCACGTCTTCCTCCTGCCTTTGTTCTCCAGTCTATCTGGTTGTGAGCTGAAAAAAGGCAGCTGTCACCCGCTGGCTTCCGTTCTCAGCTCTCCATCCAACCTGAAGCATCTGGAACTGAGCTGGAACGACCTGTCGGATGAAGGGATTGGGATCCTCTCGAAAGGACTGGCCAGTCCACACTGCAAGTTAGAGTCCCTCGAGTAAGGAGCTCCTCCTGTTGGTAATCTTCCTGGTTCCCTTCCTGACTTCAGGCAGTTACCTCATTTTTTGCAGGCTGTCAGCATGCGGGATCACCAATAAAGGATGCGTTTTTTTGGCCGAGGCACTCATGTTAAACCCCTCACATCTTCAACAGCTGTCCCTGTGGAAGAATCCAATAGGTGAAAAAGGAAAGATGGTCTTATTGAACGTCCAAGAGGATCCAAGCTATCGCCTGGAGACTGTCAGGTAGGATGAAAACAATGTTGCTTGTCAGAGTGTTAAGGGTTTTCAGCTAGAATTTTTTGAAGCTGTGGTGGTGGTGGGCTGCATCGGATTCAGACAGCTTGCCGTGGTGGAAATTTTTTCATATCATGACAAATAGGATTATTTCTTTTTTTAAAACAATTTATTATATTATTGATTATTATCAATATATTTTGTTTTTTCCAAGAAGAACCACGACCAAGATCTATTTGCAAAGTTTGCATCCTGCCTGCACTTGATTTTTAATAAACAATTTGAAGGAAATCAGCAATAAGTAGTCCATATATAGTCAATGTGATGCACGCCAGCAGATTGTCCCCAGCCGGTTTCTCAGGTCTGTCTCAGTCTTCACCCGTACAAAAAAAAAAAAGCTCTGGGAAATTAAGACACACAAACATCTGTAACTTACATACACGTAAACTGGACTAGCCGTTAGGACTATAGTATTTCAAATCCATGTTTTCAAAGATTACATTAGTCAATGCAATTTAAGTCAAAACTGAAGTGTCTTTGAGGGAGTTACTTTTCTGATTGTTTGAAAGTTAGTCCCTAGTAGAAATCGATATAAAAATATATGTGTTTCAATGAGATGAAAAATACTTATTTCAATGAAAATTCACCATCTGTTTTGTAATTTTTGGGACAAGGGCTGTGCCAAGATATAAACAAACCTTTTTTAACACCGTAACTTAACCCTTTAACACCTAAGCCTATTTTGGCCGAATTTGCATGCCTCTAATGTTGCCTTTATATTTCAAAGAAAAAAATGTTCTCAATGGCCAGGTTGGGTCCCTTTTTTCAGGACACCATAATCTTCATATTCAAACTGCTGTTTTCTTCACTGACCAATGAAAATCAACATTTTAGAAAATTTGTGATGTTGATGTCCCATTGACAACCAAACATGCTCGACCAACCGTTTTGAAACTTGATAATAGTTATTCAACTTGTTAGGATAAACATTCAACAGAACAAAATAAGACTGAATAGTTTTATGTTTGACAATTCAACACAAACAGCAGGTATGGTCATAGGCGTTTTTGGCCTTTATATAAAGTGTAAAATAGGGAATATATAAATATATATATGTGTGTATCTAACATTTATATCATCTAACATAAAAAGGGTTTGGAGGATATCTCTTTGTGAGGTGAGGAATTTTACCCATCACCTTATCAAAAGTATACACAGGTACATGCAATTAACCTTCTCGAACACACACATCTACAGTATATAAAAATGGAAAAGCTTGATAGTGAAGAAAAACTCAAATATAACATTGAAAAAAAAAAAAGTCCTAAAAAAATATTGACAATAACCTAGTCCAATTCAATTTTTCAGGCATGCGACTTAAGAAAGTTTGCTCTTGAACAGGACACGGAGCTACGTCAGACAGCCCACTCGCCACTCTTCCGCCATTTGCGCACTGCTGTCACTCACCGAGACGCCGGCTCATCCGAGTAAAACAACGGCAAACCCGGCTCATCCTCTTCCTTGAGTTGATGAACTAATGCATAAGCTTGCGCAAAATTTAGTTTTCGATTCATTGCGCACGCTTCAAAGTTGCTCGCTCAATCCTACGGGCCATCGCTTGTGACGTCGCCTCCATCTCCTTAGGTGGCGCCACCCTCGGCAATTTATTAAAAATGTTAACATTACGTTCGTCCTTCTTGACCCTACAACGGCTCTTGGGATAAGTAGTCTTTGGTGGTGCTTTCGGTTTTGAAAAAGGACAAGAAATGATAGAAATATGGACATAAACACATGGTCCATGCAGCGTTGTAATGCTTATTTATGAGTGCACTAAAACTCAAATGACATGATCTCCCGTTTTACTTGACTTGAAGTAAAAACTGACGTGGACCTAAACTTCCGCACTTTCAAATGAGACCAGGCAGTTGCACGTGGGTGACGTATCTACAGTGTGACGAGGCGTCAAAGATGATATGGGTAAAGTGTCGCAACAGACACATTCGGTATTAAAGGGTTAAAGTGCCTCTGACACGATTAAAAAAAAATCTTAAATAGCATCATTATTCATTCAATCATTTATTTTCCATGCCGTTTAGCCTCACGAGGGTCGCGGAGGTGCTGGAGCCTATCCCAGCGAACTACGGGCAGTAGGCGGGGTACAACCTGAATTGGTTGCCAGCCAATCGCAGGGCACACTGATAAAAACCACCAATCACGTGCACTCTCATACCTATGGAAAATTTAGAGTGTTTAATCAGCCTACCACACATGTTTTTGGGATGTGGGAGGAAACTCGAGTCCCCGGAGAAAACCCACGCAGGCACGGGGAGAACATGCAAAATCCACACAGGAAGGCCAGAGCCCGGGACTGATCCCTGGATCTCAGAACTGTGAGGCGGATGTGCTTACCACTTGGCTACTGTGCATAATTATTGGAATCCAAATTATTCATATTTTTTTAATATTTTGAGACAATTTGACTTCATACAACAATTTGGCCAAGCGCAGATGACGAGAAATGAGTTTTTTAATCTGCAGTTTAGCCACTCCTGTCATTATAGCGCTCTTGCGCCTCCAGCTGGGTGGTGACGTCAGCAGATGATTTCAGCTGATATAGAACTCCGCCCATTGAGGGGGAAGAGTTAGAACGAAGAAAATATCATCATTGTTTTAATCTTTCTACTCCAATATTTTTACAGGATATTCTATTTATTTAAGTATTTTTCCCTAATTGCTAATAAAAATGGTATGGTCATGACAAATAACAGCCTTGTGTTAAATGGAATATTAAATCATAAAAATGCATGTATTCAGGACGGCAGGGCTAAACTACTGCATAATAGTCAAAACTGCCAACTTCTTAAACCTCCCGAACAGTATTTTATGCCACCGTAGTCCGGCTTTTGTCATTTTCCTGTCCCGGCTTCGGAGACGGCGGTAAGAGCGTGAACAAAACAGGAGGCGTGACAGCTAGGCGACATGCTAACCCGAGCCGAGCGGCACCTCCAAGTCTCTTTCTCGCCTTTCGAAAAAGAAAAATCACACAAAACTACCCCGGCACGTGTCACACAAGGCAGCGGGGGTGATTGTCTTCACCGATTGGCAAGCCACCGGCAGCGAGCGAGTTTGGGCTCAGCAGCCAGGCAGTGCCCGTCGCCGGGGGCGCAGGGGGGAATGAACGCCGAAAATAGCGCATTCTCAGTGGACAAACTGGCCGACGTCTGCCTGATGCCAAGCCGAGGATAGCCTCTATCGGCGGGCTTGCGAAGAAGACCAAAGGGGGGTGGAAGTCTGGACACAATGGAGAACCGCAAACGTGAGCGCGTGGCTGCCCGAGCACGGACGCTCGTCGGCCGGCATCCATGGTGCGCGACGAGTCGCAGGTCGTCGGCCGAGTGGCCTTCTTGGTGGACGGGGAGCATTGTCACCCACAAAATGCAAGCCTCCTCCTTATTAAAACGTGTGCCATGATCCCAGTGTTTCACAAAAATCTCATTTTCGTAGCGGGGACTAAAAAAATTGACTTGATATATTGATCGCTTCCACACACATCCTAGCTGTCCTTTTCATTCAGGAGCATAAAATACCGCGTAAAGTATGAAATAAACATGCTTTTTTTTTTTTTTTGTGTCACGGGCACTTGAAGTTAAAACAATACAATTATGATGAATAAAAATAATAGTTCCACAAACTTTTCTCAGTGGACAAACCGGCCGACGCCGGCGCGCGTGGCTGCCCGATGCTAAGCCGAGGCTAGCCTCGATAGGCGGGTCAGCGAAGAGGACCGAAGGGGGGTAGAAGTCTGGACACAATCGAGCACTGCAGATGAGAGCGCCTGGCTGCCCGAGCACGGACGCTCATCGGCCGGCGACCGTGGCGTGCGACGAGCCATCGGTCGTCAGCCGAGTGGCCTTCTGGGTGTACAGGGAGTCAGCCACAAAATGCAAGCCGCCTCCTTGTTAAAACGTGTGCCATGATCCCAGTGTTTCACATAAATCCCATTTTGGTAGTGCGGGATTCAAAAAATTGAATAAATATATTGATCGCTTCCACACACATGCAAGCGGTCCTTTTCATTCAGGAGCATAAAATACCGTGTGGTATATGAAATACACATGCTTTTTTTGTGTCACGGGCACTTGAAGTTAAAACGATACAATTATGATAAATAAAAATAATAGTTGCACAAATCTTAAACTCACCTTGATTTATGTGGGACAGCCAGAGCTTGAACTTTGCCATTTCTGTCCATGTTTGGTCCGAGCCAGATTGCCTGCGTTTGCTTTCAGTTCTCCTTCCCTGGAGCGTCTTCCTGAGCTGAGTGTAAAGCTGTGATCTTGCATCATTCCGCTTTTGAACACGTTATCGCAACTTTAAAATACAACGCTTGCCATAACCATTTGGTTATTTCTACTCCTCCTTTCACTGGCCTGTGGCAAATAAGCTCCTAGGACGCAACGATTCGGGTCATAGACACGCCATAAAGAACTTCAACGTTATGTCCAATGTCCATAATAAGGTTGTTTTCAAAGGCTTAAACACTGGAATTCCATTCATCAAATGGAATAGCTTTCTACGGATATTTTTGCCCCCGATTTCCAACTCCGCGGAGTCCGCGCCGACGTCAGGCGGAAGTTTACAACAGGAGAACTGATGTGATTTTCAAAATAAGGCGTGCAAAGGAACAATTTGTATTTGACGTACTATTTCAGATGACTTATGGCAAATAGCGCTTAATTAATTAGCTTTATATATTCATATAGACATTTTGTTTAATTATCCAAATTATAAATTAGAATGTTTCTTTAAATCTTAAAAAAAAAAAAAAAAGGCGTGGCAGCGCGCCTCAATCTTTTTATATGGAGGGGACACCCTGGTGTTTATTCATGTTCAATTCCTTTTCTTTGTGTCTTTCTTCAGGTTTGAATTGTTCAAGAAGAACGTTTGATCCCTGGTGTCAAGAAGGGCGAGACATTCCAGATGTTCATTTTTAAAAGACGTTGAGCCCATTTGTTCTTCTTCAGATTTAGATCGATGCTACGTACTGTCCAACGACCTCAAGAGCACCGCTAAAGACAAACGCGACCACGCTCACCGAATTTGAGGAGGTTCGCCTGCCGGCGTCGGGTGTTTTGCTGCAACGTTGCTCTACCATGCTGCCACCAAACAGCTGGCAGTTATTTTCTGCCATGAATTGAAATATGTTTGTCACGAGTAGACGTCCAATCCATTTGGACTGGGAGGGAATGACCAAATGGATTGGACTTCCAGCACTGCCAACGGCAGCCAATGTGTTCAATAAATACCTTATTAAAGTTCAACTCATGTTTGTCACAAATTCAAAAAAAGGTAACACGCACACTTGAAATTGTTTTGCTCATTTCGACATCAATGTTTTAAAAATGATAATTTTCACTTCTTCATGTCAAAAAGAGGATCTAATGTTATTTTGTAATGGACCTGTAAAACCCTAACCTGAAATGAAAGTTGAAAAATCACCAAACAATCCACAAAAACTTGAATAAATACACTGGAAATGTTTCATCCACTTAACAGGTATTCCTAATGGTAAAGAAAAATGGATACTAATCACAGCGAGAGGGCAATTTTATAGAAGATGAGGATGCTTTACAATTACCTGGACAGATGTCCATGTCATTTTTATGACATTTATGAACAGTGTTATGTCCAAACAAATAACACTAAATGGACAGTACTTATATAGCGCATTTATCTGCATGGTTACCATGCCCAAAGCGCTTTACATTTGCACACATTTACCCATTCACGCACACATTCACACTGCTGCCATGCAAGGCGCTGTCAACCCATTGGAGGCAAATCAGGGTTCAGTGCCTTGCCCAAGGACAAGCACTTCGACAGTGGGCAGTCATAGCTGGGAATCGAACCCCTGACCCTTTGGTCCAAGGACAACTCCAGCTACCAACTACTCCACGGCCGCCCCGCTACTCTGATGACATGATTTTAAATAGTAATGATCGGTAATTCCTTAGGACTTGAGTATTCTTTTCACCAAATAATGTTTTTTTTTTACTTGTACTTGAGTGAATATTGTCGAATGACTACTTTTACTGAAGCAATATTACGGTATTTGGAAGTAACGCTACTCTAACTTGAGTATAATTTTTGGCCACCTACTTTTGGTGAAGTCACGAACGACTATCGTAGGCCAAATTAGCAGAGTAAGGGTAGCATTTTTTCTTCGACTCAATGGATGGCGTGGTGAAACTACTCATAGAAGTACATTTTTCTTCAAAAGTTAGTCGAAAAGTAAATGTAACTCGCCCTGAGAGAAGAGAACTCTTTGACGTCGCCGGACCAGCCTCTAGCGTTCCGACAGGATGAAGGGGAAAAGCAAACTTGTGGACATCGATTCAAAAGTTTCAATCATTGATTGACAGTAATTGGCTAGCAACCTACTGCTTCCTTTTTTAAACATGTCACCTTTTGAAAACAATATGTGGCTTCTTGGCAGGACAATAAGGTGATATATCACCATTCTGATATATAGTCATTACCCTGATACACTCCCGTTCAAAAGTTTGGGGTCACCCAGACAATTTTGGGTTTTCCTTCAAAAGTCACTTTTATTTCTCAAATGAGTTGCAAAATGAATAGAAAATACTGTCAAAACATTGAAAAGGTTAGAAATAAGGGTTTTTATTTGAAACGATCATTTTCTCTTTCAAACTTTGCGTTTATCAAAGAATGCTCCCTTTGCAACAATTACAGCTTTGCAGACCAATGACATACTAGCTGTTAATTTGTTGAGGTCATCTAGAGAAACTTCACGCTTCCAAAATGGAGTGATAGCCTTCCTTATTTAAAATCCTGTTGACAGTGTACAAATCTCCCACTTTACCAGCCCCAAAGCAACCCCATACCTTCACATTACCTTCACCATGGTTGACGGATGACATCGGGCACTCTTCCAGCATCTTTTCAGTTGTTCTGCATCTCGCAAATGTTCTTCTCTTTGATCCAAAGTCCAAACACCTCAAACTATGATGCGTCCGTCCATAACACTTTTTGACAATCATCCTCTGTCCAATGTCTGTGTTCTTTTGACCATATTAATTGTTTCCTTTTATTAGCGTGCCTCAGATTTGGCTTTTTTTTTTTTTTTTTTGCCACGCTGCCCCAAAAGCCAGCATCCCGGAGTCATCTCTTCACTGTCGACAATGACACTGGCGTTTTACGGGTACTATTTAATGAAGTTGCTATATGAGGACCTGAGATCAACAATTTCTCAAACTAGAGACTCTTATATTACTTGTCTTTTGCTCAGTTGTGCAGCGGGGCCTCCTGCTTTTCTTTCTACTCTGGTTAGATCTTGTTTGTAGTGCTCTCTGAAGGAGTGGTACCAGTGGCGGTCCTGGCTACTTTCGCGCCCTGGGCGAACCACCCCATCAGCGCCCCCCCAACCGACATTTTTTTTTTTTTTTTTTTTTAACATTTTACAAAGACATTGATTGGGTTATATCATAACCCGATACATTTAATAATATCTATGTGAATTTCATGAATTAAATACAATTTATTTGGAAGCAGGAGTTTGTGTTGCGTGGCCTGGGATCATGAGAGGTCAGTCTATCCACCGCCCCCCTCCTTGCTTTTCCTCTGAGAGTGAGTGAGACTCGTCCTGCTCACTCACTCTGCAGTTGCGAGCAGCTGATCCCCCTCCCGTCTCCCCCTGCCTTTTCTTCTGACACACACGACTCTTAGCAGCAGCAATTGACATGATAGTAAGGGGCGCCCTAGAGCCCACTCTACTAACTTGACGTGGAAATGAGCGGTATTAGTCTAGAAAACTAGCGGATTTTTTTTTTTTTTCTCGAGGGCGCTCGTGCGCCCCCAAATAGATTGCGCCCTGGGTGGTCGCCCACATTGCCCATAGAAAAAAACCGCCTGTGAGTGGTACACAGCGTTATAGGAAATCTTCAATTTCTTGGCAATTTCTATTCTAGCTGTCATTTCTAAGAACAGATTGTCAAGTTTCACGTGAAAGTTGTCTTTTTTTCTGGCCATTGTGAGGGTTTAATCAAACCCACAAAGGTGATGCTCCCGATATCCAACTAGCTCAAAGGAAGATCAGTTTTATAGCTTCTCTAACCACCTAAACTGTTTTGAGCTGTGCCAACATAATTGCATAAGGTTTTCTAATCATCTATTATCTTTCTAAGGCAACTAGCAAGCACTATGTACCATTAGAACACTGTAGTAATGTTTGCTGTAAATGGGCCTCTTTACAAAACTACGTAGATATTCCATTAACGTTTCCAGCTATAATAGTCATTTACCACATTAATAATGGATAGAATGTTTTTCCTGATTAGTTTAATGTTATTTCCATTGAAAAAACTGTGCTTTTCTTTCAAAAAGGAGGACATTTCTGAACTTTTGAATGGTAGTTTATATAAATGTGCATTACACTTCTGAAGCTCAATTTATTGCATTGGATATTTTATGTTCATTTATGTTAAACAAAATACTGAAAATTCCCACATTGATATCAACATGCTTTCACGGTGTGACTCTTGAGCTACGGAGAAGAACCAATTCCGTGAATCGCTTCATCTAGTGTTAAAGATGAGAAATGAAACAGAATGTAGGCTTAAATTGCCACGATCGCGTTTTTTTCCCCCAAACGAAAAAAATGATTGAATCTTGTCAAAGAGTATTCAAAAATCAATGAGCAAGACTCGCACACATCCGTAGCTATTGAAATTGTGCAAGAAATATAATTTCTGCTTCTGCATCGTTCAAACCGATAACGTCATCAAAGGTAAGGATTCCGGCAAAAGGAATTTGACTCAATGGAAAACAGCAGTCGGGACTCGTCGACTTGATTGTGCCACGAGTCGGAATACTAAAGTGAAAGTGGATCAGAGGAGGAAGTAAGTCCCGAAAAACGTGATTCTTGTGACAGAATTTTATTCATGCTTAAAACACAACTGTTAAACATATTTTGCATGCTTTTGTTATGCTTACATGAGAATATTGTAGCATAGAGCAGGGGTCCCCAACCTTTTTTGCACCACGGACCGGTGTGATTTGGGTCTTTTTTTTCCCGGACCGGTGTTCTGTCAAATTTTGCACCCTTATAAAATTTTGCTCCCAAAGCTTTTGTGGCGGTGAAAAAAGCCCTCTTTTATATTCAGTTGGACTCGCAATGTTATCCAATGGTGCTAAAAAACTATTTACATCATAAACATACATGCGCAACACGGAAATGGCGTAAATTAATGCTTAACGACACGGCGAATTCACACACGGGTCACGAATTCACTCCTTCGCAGTTCGTGGGTCTTTAGTGATTAGGAAGTAGCATAAATGTTGTTTTCTTCGAGGTGGTAGGCACATCTTCTGGCTCGTCAGGTTCCCTTTTCCACGTAAAAAGTCTGTCCAAAGCTGTTATTCAGTCATTCTAGTGTGGGGGCTAATTATTTCCGGGAAGAAATGTGATTGGCGACGGCCTACGTCATACGTTATTATCGAGTCCAAGCGCGCATAGATATACAAAACGAGATTTAGTGCTAACAGCCCAATCAATGCATTTCTATGACGACCTCCTGTCCTGTAGTTGTATATCTAGAGTAGACCGGGATATTGGTGTGTTAAGCGGCACAGGCCAAAGTCAATCGGCCAGAATGCAGTCGTTAATAAATTATTATTTCTGCTCGGCCTGGTACCAAATGCGCCACGGACCGGTACCGGTCTGCGGCTCGGTCGTTGGGGACCCCTGGCATAGAGCATCATTGTTATATTAACCTGTTTGAGTGTGCCTTTCCATAGCCTTGACTATTTTAAACTGAATCACAATATGGACTGTTATGTTCCTGTGTTTTCCAATATGCCTTGATTGAATACAATGGGTGACTGTGGCTTATCAGACTGAGCTCATCATCATTTTGGCCAGTGCCGGTGTTCAAGGTCATAACTTGAGGTGTTTTTCCCCTACCGGAGATGTTTTTCTGTAACTTCAGATGTTTTTACCAGGATATGCTATAGTAAGTTTTGGTTTTGTTTCAATTCACTTTTATTTGTATAGCCCTAAATCACAACAAGGTTGTCTCAAAGGGCTTTGCAGGGGCAATATGATACACCATCAGAAACAGCAAATGAAGTAAAGATGAATAAATAAAGTTCAAGTCCTGGGCACCCCCCATCCTTGGACCCTCCATGTTAGCAAGGAAAAACTAAAAAAAACTCCAAGCTCTTTGGGAGAAAACGAGAAACCTTGGGGAGTACCACAGTCCGGAGAGATCCACTCCCAGGACGGATAGACAGGATGCACCAGGACTGCTAATGGGAATTAGCAGACGGGGTCACAGTATGTAAAGCTGCAGTAGAGTAAAGGAACAAGAAGAGGTCCATCTAGCCAGATGAGACAGGGGTGGCAACGAGGACGTCCATCCAGCCAGGGTTCCAGATAGTCAGGAGGCTGCAGCTGAAAAATAGCCCCTCCCCAGTGGGGAGGGGGAAAGGGGACACCGGGTGACTAGTGATGAAGCGACTAGTTAACTAGATATTAACATTGGAAAACAGAAATAAAGTAAGACAAGTGGTAGGTAGAGTGAGAAAATGAGAACTCAGTGGCTGTACTTCCCCCAGCATGATAGCTTCTAGTGCAGTTTAGACTGAACTAATCCGACTTCAACTAGCTTCAACCATGAGCTTTGTCGAATAGGAACGTTTTTAATCTAATCTTAAATATGCAGACTGTCTCGGCTTCTTTAATATTAACTGGAAGCTGATTCCATAAAACAGGGGCTTGGTGGCTAAAGGCTCTAGCTCCTACAGTACTTTTAGAAACCCTGGGAACTACCAGTAGACCTGCATTCTGAGAGCGTAGTGTTCTTTTGGGGCGATATGGAACCAGAGCATCGGTGAGATAAGATGGCCCCAACCCATTAATGGTCTTAAATGTAAGAAGGAGGATTTTAAATTTAATTCTAAACTCGACTAGAAGCCAGTGAAGGGCCTGGAGCACAGGGGTGATGTACTCTCTTCAATTAGTTCCTGTTAGAAGTCTTGCTGCTGCGTTTTGGACTAGCTGAAGACCTTTTAGAGAACTTTTAGGACAAGCAGCAAGTAGGGAGTTACAGTAATCCAATCTAGATGTAACGAACGCGTGAATTAATTTTTATGCATCGTTTTTAGATCAAATATTTCTAATTTTGGCTATGTTGCGCAGGTGAATAAAGGCCATTCTGCAGGTTTGTTTAATATGAGCTTTAAACGATAAGTCTGGGTCAAATAGAACTCCTAGGTTTTTAACTGTGGTGCTGGAGGCTACACTTATATTGTCCAGAGTGACTATCCGGGCAGTTAAAGAGTCTCTCACACTTTTCGGGCCTATTATAAGGACTTCTGTCTTTTCAGGGTTAAGTAGAAGATAGTTAGTGCTCATCCAGGTATTTATATCTCGGACACAGGTGCTTAGCTTATCCACTTGCCTGATCTGCTCAGGTTTAATTGATAAATACAGTTGTGTGTTGTCAGCATAACAATGAAAGTTAATGCTATGTTTTCTGATGATATTACCTAGAGGAAGCATATACAGCGTAAACAAGATGGGCCCGAGGACTGATCCTTGCAGCACACCATAACTAACTCTAGAGTGCAGTGATGATTGCTGGTTTACATTGACAAACTAGTACCTATTAGATAAATATGATTAAACCAGCAGAGGGCTGCTCACCCAATGCCTATGTCACATTCTAGTCTCTGCAATAAGATATTATGGTCGATTGTGTCAAAGGCTGCACTCAGGTCTAACAGAACCAGGATCGAGAGTAATCCAACGTCAGCGGCTAGTAACAAGTCGTTAGTTACTTTGACTAATGCAGTTTCAGTGCTATGATGAGCTCGAAAGCCAGACTGGAAATGTTCAAATAAACTATAGACCCCAATCACCAACTTCACACAATCACATGATCGCTGTATTGTGCCGCCATATTGTCCGTCATTGTGTGTCCGTATTCCCATTGATCGTAGTTTCTAAAGGTGGATTCACTTGCAAATTATGGAAGTCCCGCTGCTTTCAGACGCTGTAAACTCATTGGATGAGTTGCATAAAAGCCGTTATTTGGAAAAGCTTCGGTCGATCCAGTCGCCAGATCCCTATTTGATGCCCAAACCGATGTTTCCTCCCCTCCGGTCCCGTCCCGTGCTTCAGAGCTCGTCCTGAGACCACAAATTTTCTTATCATACTCCGGTTTGTCACGATGAGGAGTCGGGTACCCAAAATCGGCACCGGCCCGAATATAAACTGACATTTGGGCAGGTGAGCGTCACCGTTGTCACGATTGTAAAATAAAACTTGATCGGCGGATCGACAACGGGCCGGTGTGTGCCGAAAAACAGCCGCTCCGCGTTAAATGTCCCCCCTGATGGGAGCGCTTCTTTATAAACGCTTTTTTGAAGTGAAAACATCAAATGTTTTCATGGACTCATTACAGTAATGGATTTACGACTGTAAAATCAGTTTTAAATTAGGGCTGTCAAAATTATCATGTTAACGGGCGTTAATTAATTTTTTAAATTAATCACGTTAAAATATTTGACGCAATTAACGCAGATGACCTGCTCAGACAGACTTAAATGACAGTACAGTGAAACGCTCACTTGTTGTGTTTTTCAATTCAATTCAATTCAATTTTATTTGTATAGAGTTATGCCGCCCTCTGCTGGTGCTTGGGTGCGACTGATTTTATATGCCTCAGCACCCATGAGCATTGTGTAAGTAATTATTAACATCAACAATGGCAGGCTACTACTTTATTTTTTGATTGAAAATTTTACAAATTTTATTAAAACAAAAACATTAGGAGGGGTTTTAATATAAAAATTCTCTAACTTGTACTAACATTTTTCTTTTAAGAACTACAAGTCTTTCTATCCATGGATCGCTTTAACAGAATGTTAATAATGTTAATGCCATCTTGTTGATTTATTGTTATGATAAACAAATACAGTCCTTATGTACCGTATGTTGAATGTGTATATCCATCTTGTGTCTTATATTTCCATTCCAACAATAATTTACAGAAAAATATGGCATATTTTATAGATGGTTTGAATTGCAATTAATTAAGTTTTAGGCTGTAATTAACTTGATTAAAATTTTTAATGTTTTAACAGCCCTATTTTAAATAATTGGATTGCACAAAATATTAGTACTGTATTTTAACAACAAATCGTGGACTGGGCCACATAACCATCTTTGAACAGAAATGTATTAGTCTAAAAGTTTTCACGACCACATTCCAATGACAATCACACAGGTATGACATTTATTAGTTCAAGCAGAGTAAAATAATACATATTCACAATACAAGATTTATAAGTTCAAGCAGAGTAAAATAATACATATTCATTCAAGAAAGTCGTTTTCGTGTGGGCGGTAAAACTGTCTCGATTCTTTGTTAAAAGAGCTAAAAAACGCATCTATTTTGTCACGACGGGGCACACACGGCTAAACTCAAATGCACGAGAAGAGAGGATTGCAATGTCCAAAAAGTATTTAATTCACAAAAGGAAATGTAAAAACAGGCTTCAAAGTTCAACACAAAACAGGCAATGGCAAATCTTGAATGATGGTGCTGACGTGATGGCCTACTGATCTCCAAAACATGGAAAAAGCACTGGCAAAGGGCAACAAACAAGAGGAGTATTTAAGGAGTATAGCTAATGGGGAACAGGTGTCGGCACTCAGGTGATTAGGGGAGGAAGACAAAGCTGACTTAAGTGAACACAAAGTAACCTACCAAAATAAAACAGGATATGGAAAGACTAAATCAATGCCGCTGACGGCGGCTTGTAACAACTTGGTATAACACCTTATTTGGTATGCAATGTTTGATGATGTTACACTGCGAAACAAAGCAATATTGGCAATATTCAGCATGTCTTCAATGGAAATAAAAGCAAGCGGCTTATCAATGTGTTTGGGGTATTTAAGTCATGTCTTAATTCAGTGGTCTCCAAACTATTCCACATAGGGCCACAGTGGGTGCAGGATTTCACTCCAACAAAACAAGACCACATCTTTTCACCAATCTGGAGTTTTATAAGTGTCATCAATTGATTGCAGTCAGGTGCTGCTTGTTTTAGTAGAAACCACATTGGTCAAAAGGTCTGTGCTTGATCGGTATAAACAAAAACCAGGACCCACAGCGGCCCTCGAGGACCGGTTAGGAGACCCCTGTCTTAATTGATTTGGCTTCCTGCTGCCCCCTGCAACAGACTGGTCCTTCCATATCTCACAATGTATTCAGAGTCAGCGGATGACATATGCTTCGTGCTATTTCCTTGTCTTAGCTCTTCATATCTCCAGTGCTTTTTGCTTTGTGCTCTTGTTTGGTTCATAATACTGCACACACTCCGGTTAGGGTTTAGTTACATAGGGTTAGTTACATACAGTGGTACCTCTACATACGATCACTTCGACACACGATCTTTTCGACATCCGACGTAAAATTTGAGCGGCCATTTGTTTCTACATCCGACGAGTTGCTCGAAATACGACGACATGACAGCACTGCAAACGAACGCACGGTGGATTTTCTTGTGTGAGAAATCAACACAGTTTTCAAAAAAAGTTGATACAGTTGGAGAAACAAGGAAAAAAGTGATGCTTACCTTTGAAATGAAGATGCAAGTTATAGAAAAATATGAGCTTGGTGTGCGCGTCCCTGAACTGGCTCAACAATACAGCTCCATGGTCCTCTTCCGACCACCGTTCGCCACTATTTATAAGTTAAGGTGACAATTATTATTGTGGTAACATTGCCAAGGAAATCGCCAGCTTCGTCACGTTTTTATCATTTATTTAAGAACTTATCCAACACAAAACGCCCATTGTCTTAAGCAGTTGACTGCTCTCAAGAAAACGAAAGTATTATCTCTACCGCACCGACCTATCTCACCGTGACGTCAGCTTCGCGGTGCGTTCAGGGACAGTAAAAAGTGTCCGCCATATTAGAATCCAATTCGTTACATTATTTACAGGAATAATTATTAATTATTCTTCTTATTATTATATTATTCTGACTTATTTATTTATAACTTATTTGTTTTTCTATGTTTAATTGCCATTTGTAACAGTGCCAGCAGTATTTATTAAGAATTTAGTGTGTGTTTTTAGGCTTTGGAACGAATTAATGGAATTATAATGTATTCCTATGGGAAAATCCTGCTCGACATACGACCATTTCGACTTACAAACAAGGTCCTGGAACGAATTAAATTCGTATGTAGAGGTACCACTGTACATTAAAATGTTTGCAGATACGTTTATTTGACCTGATTTTCCACAGTCTGGCTAATGTCTTTAACCCTTAAAGTTTAATATTTGTTAGCACATAGTTAGTTTTGCGGATGGGAAATAAAACCGCAGTGAAAAGGCACAGGCTGCGGCAGATAGTACTCTGCCGCACTGAAAGGGAGCGTACGTGAAACTGGACTTCCCTTCAAAAGTGGACGTGATTATTAATCACTGATTAACACAACGCTGGAGCTAAAGGTTTGCTTCAGACTACGGGACAGAAGATAACTCGCGCTTTTCAAACGGAGTGGTAAACCATAAAAGACTATGTGGCTGTCCTTCGAAAAATCGCCTTTACTGCTTATCCTGCCTTCTCAACTTGTGCCAATGTCTGGACTAACACGGGATATTGTGACGTTAAAAAACGACCACGAAGCCTCAGCAAACACAAGAGCTCGACCACTCACATTCAAAGCCAGATTGCTTTAAAAATCTTTGGAAGCTCAAGGATCGATTTGGCTTTAAACGAACAGCGGAAGCTCAACGTTAGCATCTACAACACTAAGGTAAAGGCAAACCGAATGATTTTAAAAGACCTCATTAATGTAACCTGCTTCCTAGCTAAACAGGAGTTAACATTTCGTGGTAACGATGAGAGGGCAAGCTCTTCTAAACGTGGCAGTTATGTAGAACTCTTGCATGCTTTTGCTGAGAAAGATGAAAGGTTAACTAGACATTTGGACACATCCACTGTGTTTTCTGGCTTGTCAAATAGAATACAGAACGATATAACTGAAGCAATTGTCTCCAATGAGGCGGAGAGACTTTTAAAAATAAAGGAAAATAAGGAGGACTTTTACAACAAAGCAAGGGCGTAGGTTTGCATCGGGTCGGTAGGGACATAACACTACCAACTTTTCAGGATGCTAACTTTTAAGCAACCTTACCTTATTTGCGTTATATAATGAGTTCAGTTACATAGGGAATTTATATTGTCTTCCCATACAGTATGTTGTAAGGATAGACCTGACCCTACCATTATTAAGAGAATTATTTTCATTATGTTTATGTTTGCTAATAAAAAACAGACATTTATTCTGGAAGTTTTCAAAATGTTTCTTTAGTAGTTTTTGAAAACAAAGGTTTGAATCGAACAGCGTATCACCTGTCCAATGCACGTGAAAGTAATTTTCAGTAGATACGGATTTATTTTGCATTGGTCATTTTGCCCATCAATTAATTAGGTTCGTATTCATGAGAATCCATCCATCCAATCTGTTTGGTCTTATTAATGTACCGTCCCCAGCAGAGGTTGCGCTAGACTTTTTCGTTGTCTGTCATTTTGACTGACAGGGTCATAAAAATCCGGTCATAATCTATTTTTACCTGTCACTTAAATTTTTAAAATGATAATAATGACATATTCAATAGCAGTGTTGGTCAAAAGCGGTGCGTTACTTACTCAACTCTGAATAAATTGAAGAAACTACCAGCCATTTTGTGTCTACTCTCTGCTCTGTTGATTTGTCATCCAAGACTCGGGGTGCGTTCAGGTTTGAGAATAGCGCACGTACTTCTGACTCCAAGCTGTTTGTCCCTGCTCATTCAATTAGGCTACGTTCATACTACAGGTCTTAATGCACAAATCCAATTTTTTTGTCATATCCGTTTTTGGGGCGTGCCCGGTCAGACTGCCTTTGTCCATTGAGACCATTCAAGTATTACGCATGCGCTCTAATTCGCAGTCCGACACGCGCCGGTGCGCAGAAGCATCAAAACAAATGACAAGTCATCCGTCATTCCAGGGCTATCATATTTTGCTTTTCAAAAGGACACAAATAACAGACATAAATAATCCCCGTTTAGCCTTATATTCACAGTTTATATGGATCGATAGCATGCACGCACTGTCCGTGCATGTCACACACACATATGGGCAGACACACACATACCTGACTCTCCAAGATGGGCTGCAGCCAGACCCCTCTCCCGACTCTCGGCCGTGAAGGAAATGTTGAAATATAGCTCACATAGAGCAGAGAGAAAACCGATCATTCTCATGCTTATCCTCAACCCATTTTTATATTTTTATGACTGTTGTCAAGCCGTATTCACTGCAAGCTAGGCGCCAATAACGCACAACTGAAATCGGATTTGGGACACTGGAGGGTAAAGACCGCCGCGACAGTCTGGAAAAATCGGATCTGAACCACATACAAAAATGACCCAGATCGGATTTGAAATGGTCCACTTCTATGCGACTTGTCCCGTTCAGACCGTTAAGTTAATGCCTGACTCGAGTCGGAAAAACACGAAAAAATTGGATTCGTGCATTAAGACCTGTAGAATGAACGTAGCCTTAGACAATGCTCTCCAAAGCTTCCTAACGTTTCCGTGTTTGCTACACCTGAATGCTAGTTCGGACATTTTTCCGTGTAAGGCCAGCGACGTCATGCATCAAGAGAGACAATAGCTTATTAATATTGTAGTGTTTGCTAAACGGAAGTTTGGCCGCGAAAACAACACACGAGCCTTTTTCCCTTTTCCTTTATTAACTTCCCGCCGTCACGCTGGTGCACCAGCACACCAATGACAGCCCCGCGTTGGTGCACAAATTAACCCATTGATGACAGCCCCGGCGACGCTACAATATGCTCACTCGCTATCCTGTGGTCTGGGGTGTGAATTGCAACCTGTCAAAATGACGGACGGACTTCAGTTTTTTCCGTCACCGTTTAAAAAAAAACGGTCAACGACGGAAAATATTCGGTTAACGCGACCCCTGGTCCCCAGCAAAAAGTGTACCTATGCTGTTATATCGTCCCTAGCAAAGTTGAGAAACCTACGACCTTGCAAAGTAACGGAGGTTGTTGTGGCGAAGGACAGGCGCAAGACTAAAAAAAACAACATTTTGACCTTAAATATTTATTTTTTTTCCCATGCTTTTTGTTGAACAATCTGTATTAAATTGATTAAAGTTTCAGAATTAAACATTTTAAAAACTACTGAATATTTCATTGAAGGTCAGAATATGTCATGAATTCTGTGGTTTTGTACACCACTCTTTACTCTCTTTTATGTTGCATGAAACCTCCGTGAAGTTGGCCCCCCATCAGACGCAAATTTATATAAAAATTATGTCAATCGTTTGTGCTATGATTGTGCTCGTTTGTGCTGCAAAAAATTTTGTTTGTGCCATCATCGTTTTGCAGTTATTAAACATTGTTTTTTAGGTCATCCAGAGTTCACCCAGCCCCCCATCTGCGGCGGAATGGAACCCCGGTGGTGTCATTTGATTCTGCCTCGTTAGTGCTGGATTGTGCTGCAAAAAGTTTTGTTTGAACTGCTATGGTTTTCGAGATATTCATAATAATGTAAAGTGATGACGTCAGTTTTCAGCGCTGCAGGCCGCACAATAGATTAGCAGAGAAGGTCACTGAAACCTGCCAGTGGACGCAATCTTATTCCTGCACGACGACGACCAACAAAATATAAACACTGTAAGCAAGCCATAATATCCTGCTGTTCAAATCGCCATTTTTAGTCCGAGCCGGTCTAATTATTTCCCTTATTTCACAGGAATAAAGAGCAGGACATGAGACCGCAAATTGCAGACTGCAGTCAAGGCCGGCCCGCAGTTTAAAAGCTTTTATTTCATTTTTATTTTTTTATAATTAATTTTTGGTATTGTTGTCATTACAATAAAGAATGTTATTTCAAAGCATTTGTAGTTTTTTTTAAAAATTTTATTTATTTATTTTTTTCCTGCTGTTCCCTCTCCTTGTCAGAGAGGCGCGTCCATATGAGAACAATATCCTACACACTCAGAAATATATTTAACAAACTTTCCCAGCGTTATTTCGTTGTGTAAATGTTTTTATAATTCTCATAAAAATATGTAGACTATTTAAATATTGAGTAAACTTGCATTTTTTTGGACAACTGTGAATTCATTACGAAAGACACTTTTATTTATGCACACAAAGGCAAGACAAATGTGATCCTTTTGAATCTTCTCCTCTGTGTGTCTGCAAAACTGCATATATTGTTTTTAATATTAAACTTTCCCTGCGTTATTTCGTTGTGTAATGTTTTTATAATGATCATAAAAATATGTAAACTATTTAAACATTAAGAAAACTTGCGTTTTTTCTGCCAACTCGAAGAAATGAAAATAAATTGCTGCTGCGTTTTTTTTCCCGTGTCACTCCAACAAAAAAATATAAATTAAAAAAATCGGGTTTTTCGGGCTCGGGCCTGCAAATCTAGTTAATTGATCGGGCTCGCGCCGGGTCGGGCCTTAATACCAGCGGGCCGTGTCGGGTCGGGCTGGATTTTTTGGGCCCGAACTAGGCTCTACTTCCTCCATAGAAGGATAATACCGTGTAGTTCCAGAGTTGTAGTGCTTTGGCTTTGCCCCGAGAGAATTCCAGGGGGGGCTGGTTGGTTTGTTGCCATCTTCCCCTGGTACCTGTCGGGTGTGACAGGTACAGGGTGGAAGCGAAGACATGAACTTGAGGAGATCAAGAGACTGGATAACCTTGCTATTCATATAATATGAATATCTCGAAAACTGCAGTTCAAACAAAACTTTTTACAGCACAATCCAGCACTAACGAGGCAGAATCAAATGACACCACCGGGGTTCCATTCCGCCGCAGATGGGGGGCTGGGTGAACTCTGGATGACCTAAAAAACAATGTTTAATAACTGCAAAACAATGATGGCACAAACAAAACTTTTTGCAGCACAAACCAGCACTAACGACGAAGAAAAAAATGGCATCATCGCCGTTCCATTCCGCCGCAGATGGGGAGCTGCGCGTGACGTCATCACGAGACATTTTTATGAATATCTCGAAAACCGTAGCAGTTCAAACAAAACTTTTTGCAGCACAATCCAGCACTAACGAGGCAGAATCAAATGACACCACCGGGGTTCCATTCCGCCGCAGATGGGGGGCTGGGTGAACTCTGGATGACCTAAAAAACAATGTTTAATAACTGCAAAACGATGATGGCACAAACAAAACTTTTTGCAGCACAAACCAGCACTAACGACGAAGAAAAAAATGGCATCATCGCCGTTCCATTCCGCCGCAGATGGGGGGCTGCGCGTGACGTCATCACGAGACATTTTTATGAATAGCTCGAAAACCGTAGCAGTTCAAACAAAACTTTTTGCAGCACAATCCAGCACTAACGAGGCAGAATCAAATGACACCACCGGGGTTCCATTCCGCCGCAGATGGGGGGCTGGGTGAACTCTGGATGACCTAAAAAACAATGTTTAATAACTGCAAAACGATGATGGCACAAACGAAACTTTTTGTAGCACAAACGAGCACAATCATAGCACAAACGATTGACATAATTTTTATATAAATTTGCGTCTGATGGGGGGCCAACTTCACGGACGTTTGCATGAATTATAGAACTGCAGCGGCCAACCCATGGAGGGTGTGGAGCAAATGCATGTTATTTTCTTACTTTTATGTATCTGTAATATGTACCGTGTGTGCGTGTTTTGTGAAGAATGCTGATGAGATATGAAATAAGCAGTAGCCAATTGAATAAGCTACCCTTTTTGGTTTATGTATTTCGAAATCTGACACTAAAGGAGTCAGTGCCTCACCAACCATGAACCTCACCGCACGTCACTGGGTCACACCCAGTGTGCCCTGTCTAGGAGGACCAGAAAAACAAGTCATTTGGACGGGAGGAGTTGAGAAGAGAACAAGGCCGCGTAAGTTTTCTCTTATACTGAATGAAACTCATGAGCAAAAAAATGAGTCGCAAGTTCCTTCCCTTTAAAGTTTGTTTATAATTTGCTCCTTTTGTCAGTGAGCCGACTCTTTCGTTTATTGCGCAACAATTCTATCAGGTGCGTAACAGGAAACACAAAAATACCATTTAAGCGCACAGTACATTTTGTGTTCACCAAAATGTCTTTTAGCTTGAAATACCCAATTATATTTTGTGTAATATGGAATTTTCGACACACATTTACTGACAATTAAGTTGTTTTTAGAAAGAAATGGGTGCTTAAACAGGTTCGACAACTTCTTGTGGAAGTGTCAACTTGCCTCAATGTTGCTTGGAATGCATTTCCTTGTTGCCAGCTTTTATTCTATTGTTTGCAATCTGGCCTCTTTGAAAAAGAAAATTTGAACCCAATCTGGTATTTTGTGTCTTCTACTACAGTATATTGTCAGGTATTTTCAATATCAAGTCATTTAGTGTAACAATATAGCAAACAAAGCAACAAGGGAGTCCCGACATGAATGAAAAAGATTGACCTGACGTCCATGCTTTGCGTCGAGTCACTCAAATGGTTTATTTATTTATTTATTGTATAGCTCTATATGACAACAAGGTTGTCTCAAAGGGCTTTGCAGTGGCAGTATGATACACAGTCAAAAGCAGTAGATGTAGATTAAATAAAGTTCTCGTCCAGGTCCTGGGCATGCCTCATCCTTAGACCCTCCATGTTGGCAAGAAAAAACTCCGAAAACTCTGAGGAAAAAATGAGAAACCTTAGGGAGAACCACAGTCGGGAGAGATCCACTCCCAGGACGGATAGACAAGATGCACCAGGACTGCTAAGGGGAATTAGCAGACGGAGTTACAGTTTCTAGAAATGCAATAGAGTGAGGGAACAAGAGGAGGTCCATCTAGCCAGATGAGACTTGGGGTTGGGCAACAAGGACGTCCATCCAGCCAGCCAGGGGTCCGGATAATCAGAAGGCTGCGGCTGAACAATACAAGTGGTAGGTAGAGTGAGAAAAAGGAGATAGGACTCAGTGGCTGTACTTCTCCAGCATTATTGCTTCTCGTGCAGCTTAAACAGAACGGTGAGTCTAGTCCGATTTCAACTAGCCTGACCATAAGCTTTGTCGAATAGGAACGTTTTTAGTATAATCTTAAATGTACAGACTGTATTGGCTTCTTTAATACTAGCTGGAAGCTGATTCCATAGGACAGGAGCTTGGTAGCTAAAGGCTCTAGCGCCTACTGTACTTTTAGAAACCCTGGGAACTACTAGTAGACCTGCATTCTGAGAGCGGAGTGTTCTGTTGGGGCATTATGGAACCAGAGCATCGGTGAGATAAGACGGCCCCAAACCATTAATGGTCTTTAATGTAATAAGGAGGATTTTAAATTTAATTCTAAACTCGACTGGAAGCCAGTGAAGGGCCTGGAGCACAAGGGTGTGATGTGTTCTCTTCTATTAGTTCCTGTTAAAAGTCTTGCTGCTGCGTTCTGGACTAGCTGAAGACCTTTTAGAGGACTTTTAGGACAAGCTGCAAGTAGGGAGTTACAGTAATCCAATCTAGATGTAACGAACGCGTGAATTAATTTTTCTGCATCGTTTTTAGACAAAATATTTCGAATTTAGGCTATGTTGCGCGGGTGAAAGAAGGCTGTTCTGCAGGTTTGTGTAATATGAGCTTTAAATGACAAGTCTGGGTCAAATAGAAATCCGAGGTGTGGTGCTGGAGGCTACACTTACATTATCCAGGGTGACTATCTGGGCTGTTAGAGAGTCTCTCATACTTTTTGGGCCTATTATAAGGACTTCTGTCCTTTCAGGGTTAAGTAGAAGTTAGTTAGTGCTCATCCAGGTATTTGTATCTCGGACGCAGGTGCTTAGTTTATCCACTTACCTGATCTGCTCAGGTTTAATTGATAAATACAGTTGTGTGTCATCAGCGTAACAATGAAAGTTAATGCTATGTTATCTGATGATATTGCCTAGAGGAAGCATATACAGCGTAAACAAGATGGGCCCGAGGACCGACCCTTGCCGCACACCATAACTGACTCTGGAATTCGGTGATGATTGCTGGTTTACATTGACAAACTGGTACCTATTAGATAAATAGGATTTAAACCAGCAGAGGGCTGCTCCTCTAATGCCTATGTCCCATTCTAGTCTCTGCAATAAGATATTATGGTCGATTGTGTCAAAGGCTGCACTCAGGTCCAACAGAACCAGGATCGAGACTAATCCATCATCAGCGGCTAGTAACAAGTCGAGCTCAAGTTACAATAAGGTGTCGTCCGTAGATACTCGGTCGACGGTCATCTCGCTCACGCGTTTACAAGGTGGAAGGATGCCCCTGGACACTGAGCGTAAGGAGCTGCTGTTGAAAACGCTGATGGAGCTGGGGGAGGACCACTTCCAGTGCTTCAACAGTTACTAAGTCAATCTAAGCCATGAAAGGTTATCGTTCACAGATACCCGATCGACGGTCACCTCGCTCACATGTTAACAAGGAGGAACGATGGCTCTAGACAGCTGGCAGAAAGAACTGCTGTTGGAAACGCTGTTGCTCCAGCTAGTGCTCAGTTAAGGTATAGTTGCACAGGGCTTATCGATTGCGCTGAAGGCATGAAAACCATCAATTCACAATGAGAAAAAAAAACAATCAGAAGTATCGTGTAACACAGGCGACAATTTGGAAAAAGTAGTGGAGTAAAAAGGACATATTTGTGATGTAAAACGTATTACAGTAAAAGTAAAAAGTACCACTTCATATTTGTACTCAAGTCAAATATAGACAAAAAAGTACTGAAGTACAGTAATGAGAGACGATTTTTCTTCGTTACATTCAACCAGTGCTAAGAGGAAAGATGAAGATTGACCTGACATCTGTGTTTTGCGTCACCTCACTCAAACGGTTTATGAGCTCAAGTTACCATAGGTCAATAAAAGTTGTCGTCCGCAGATACCTGTTCGACGGTCACCTCCTTCACGTGTATAGTCTGAAGGATGGCTCAGGACAGCAGACTTAGGGAGCTGCTGTGGAACACGCTGATGGAGCTGGGGGAGGAGGACTTCGCGTCCTTCAGGTTCCACACGGACCTGCCTGAAAGCGAGCGTGAAAACACCAGCCGTGAGTACATTGCTGGAAAGCTCTTGAGTAAGCACGGTGACAACACTCTGGGTGAAACCGTCAAGATTCTGGAGAAGATCTGGAACAAAGATTTGGCCCAGAAGCTGCACAGCAACATGCTGAACATAAAAGGTTAGTCCCCGACATAGCTTCCCGCGGTAGAAAGCAAGTGATTTGAAAAGTGTGGAAGTTAACCATGAATTAACCCGTTGCAAAAATTTTGTTGCTCATCCATTTCCCAATCTCAACTCCTGAGACCTAACTATTGCTTCTCATTTTGTGATCATTTGTTGCTGCTCTGTTGCTCCAAAGAGACCTTTAGGAACAATAGATAGACTTTGTTTCTCTTTTTCATCTTAGACATATCTGAGAATGGTGAGCTCTTATCGAGATCTCATCAATCGCTCTTCCTCATCTCATTTATTTCTTTGGAATGCATCCCCGGAGCAATAGATGAGGTCATTTTGAGCCACACATGAGAAACATCAGAAATGATTAAGAATTTAAAATAAATCCTTAGTTCTAAAAAAATTTTCATTCATCAGTGTTAACAGTAAATTGTTTTTTTTTTTGTTTGTTTTCAGCACACGGCAGCAATTTATATGAATACAAAACAGTTCACTTAAGATAAAAATAAATTACATGTGGGACTTCATAAAATTGAATCGCTCCTCCAACTAATCATTGGCGCGGAGTTTTTACACTGAAAGGAGTGTCCGCATCTCAAAGGACGGGAGAGAGCTCTGGCAGACGGTCGATCTAAAGAGTGAAAAAATATATATATTCTATTGTTAACGAATAGCCATTTTCAAACTATTTTGAAATTCACACATGAATATCACATAAAAGTCAAATATAACGTCATAACCTATCAATGAATTTTGAGGTGTGGAATGGAATTGTTTTGTCCTTAACAGATAGGAAGAGGAAGTGCCTTGATTTACACAATCACAGAAACTGTCTGTCATTAGCCACGTTTACATGCTGACTTTTATTCATACCGATTCAAATCATTCCGGATGGAAATTTCACATCAGCTGTTTACATGTCACTTCATCTATTCCGATCCAGCGTTTACATGTGTCTGCCTTTATTCCGAAAGGACGTTTGACAACTGCCGTCTGACATGCGCAGATTAATCAAAACAAAGCGTCACGTTGCAAAACATGGAGATCGATCGTCAGATCGGCTGCTGTTTTAACTTTTCGAGTGGAAACAAAACTTCAGAATGATACGCTGTTCATTTAAAAAGTTGTGTGGGTGCGCTGTGCGTGTGCTTGGAATCCATGTTGCAAGTGACGTTACTTACGTCACCAAGTGACGTCACCACGTCAGTACGGAGCATGCGCAGAAAGAACGCAACCAGCCACCATTCCGCTTCCCTGTTTACATGATATAATTTTACTTCTAATCGGTTTGGGAAAAGGAATATTCCACCCCTGTGAATCGGAATGAAATTCCATTCGGTTTGGGCCTGTTCATTCCGAATGAGGTGTTTATATGGAACACATTTATTCGGTTTGAACAAATCTTCCGATTGTAATTGGAATATTTGGCTCCATGTAAACGTGGCAACTGTCTGTGATGTGACGGTGGGACATTTACCTATTCATGTCCCCGATGGCTGTGTGCTTAGTCGCAAGGTGTTTGTATTTTTTCCATAATGTGTCACTGCTGCTTTCTTGCAGGTGCCGTCTTCTCCGTCCATGATGATAATCAGATTAACCGATTGAAGGGGAAGCTTCAAGAACACTTGAAGGGTTTATACAGCTTTGCATCTGAGGGCACCACCGAGCGCTGGAAGCAGCAGCCTCTGGCGGACGTCTACACGGAGCTGGACGTCACCTACGGGGCCGACGTCATCCCCGACGAGCGGCACGAGGTCCTTCAGATGGAGACCAGTGCCACTGCGGCAAAGGAGTCTATCCTGCCATGCGGCATCTTCAAAAGACCTGACGGGAACCGGCGACCGATACGCACGATGCTCACCGTCGGCTTTGCGGGAATAGGAAAAACCTTCCTGATTCAAAAGTTTGTGTCGGGCTGGGCCAGCGGTAGTAGCAACCAGGACATGGACTTCATATTTCCTTTCACCTTCCGCGAGTTAAACATGGACAAAGGGAAAAGGTTTACGCTGGCCGAGTTAATACGATGTTATATCTGCAGAAACAGGCACATGAGCAAGGAGACACTGAACAATATATTTGCCGACCTGCAGATGTCTGACAAGCAGGACTACGACAGCAGCAGGATCAAGATCTTGTTTATCCTCGACGGACTGGACGAGTGCAACTTCAAAATCGACTTGAAGAATACGGGGAAAGTGGACATGGACGTGAGGGAAGCCTACCCGCTGGAGGTACTGCTGGCGTATCTCATCAATGGGAACCTGCTTCCGTGCGCCAGGGTTTGGATCACCACGCGGCCCGCGGCGGCCCGCGATATCCCCTCCGACCTCATCGACAGCAGAACAGAGGTGAGAGGATTCAGCGATTCCCGGAGGCTGGAATACTTCAGGAAAAGGTTCCCAAATGAGGAGCGCGTCATTGATCACATTCGGAAATCTCGAAATATCTTCATCATGTGCCACATTCCAATCTTCTGCTGGCTCACCGCCAGAGTTCTTCAGCATCATTTGGACAAAGGGAAGAAGGGAGAGCTTCCCACAACGCTGACTAACATGTACTCAGCGTTAATAGGTCACCTACTGGAAAACTCCAAGGAGAGAAATACAAATAAGTACATCCTTGACGTGAAAGCACTCGCAAAGCTGGCCTTTGACCACACCATGAAGAACTGTCAGATCTTCTACGAGAAAGACCTGGTGGACAGCGGTTTTGATTACAGCCAAGCTGCAAAACACTCCGGAATATTCACTGAGGTCTTTAAGGAGGTCCCTCCGCTCAAGAGAAACAAACAGAAGATGTTTCAGTTCGTTCATCTAACCATCCAGGAGTATCTGGCCGCACTGTACGTCATGATGAGCCTCTTCCATGACAAAAAGAACGTACTGGATGATTCAGGTTGGTTACTGAAAAAAGTGGCTGAGCTTTTTAAGCAGACCACAATCACTGAGGTCCACCAGTCAGCTCTGCAGAAAGCTTCAGAGAGTGAAGGAAAATTGGACATGTTCCTTCGCTTCCTCTTTGGCCTTTCCTTGCCATGCAACCAGGAACTAGTGGAGGAACTGCTGAAGGCTCCTCAGGCCTGCGGTCAAAGCAAGTCAAAGACAGTCGAGTTGATCATGGAAAGGATCAAACAGAACACTCCAGAAAAGAATGTCAACTTGTTCTACTGCCTAAATGAGCTGAAGGACGACTCCTTGCTGAAGCAGATCCAGCAGGAATTAGCTTCAAGACGTCTGTCCTGGGGTCAAATGTCAAATGACATGTGGTCGGCCCTGGCCTTTTTCTTACTGACAGACGATGAAACCATGAAGTCCTTTAATCTTGCCAGCTACTCCCGATCGCGTTTGGGGCTCAAAAAGCTGCTGTTGGTGGTCAAGGCTTCTCAAACATCAGAGTATGTGCTCCAAAGTGAAATAAAGTGGAGTCCGAAAATTCCAAAAGCACAATGGCAAATCCAAGAACAAGTGCACAAAACGCAAACAAAACAACTAAAAATGACTAAACATTAAAAAAATCACAAAACAGATTAACTAAAAAAATAATAATAACAATAATGGAACTCACATATACACACACAAAAAAAAATCAAATTAAAAAAGAATTGCTTATACGAAAACGTGACAACGAATCTGAAAACAAAAAAAGTTAACTCATTCACTCCCAAAGATGTGTTCATAGGTTTTTTGGAACACTTAAAGGGTATGAAAACGCAAAGGGGGTGTGAGACATCAATAGAACCGTTGTGTGCCAAGATAACAAATATTGATAAAGTTGACAAAAAAATCAATCACATTAATGAGCAATTATCGAAAATAGATCGAAAATGACTAACATTTCCGAAAGTGTTCCGGAAACAGCCGAATGGGGCGGAGACGTCATAACAAGGAAACAAAAGATCGAGGCAGGTGCCATCGTTGTTTATCGACGAGAGAGTTGCGTTCGTGTTTTATCAAAAAAATCGCTAAAATGGTTCAAACCTGTCATGCTATGTGGTTTACGAATAGCCATTTGTCACAATGTAGTACCCATGACTTCCCGAACGAGAGAAAAAGAGCTAGACTACGCAGAAAATGAGTAAAGTTCGTCAGTGCTAAGAGGGCTAATTTTGCAATTTTACAGGGAAACGGGAACCTGACGAGCCAGAAGATGTGCCTACAACCTCAAAGAAAACAAAATGTATGCTACTTCCCAATCACTAAAGACCCACAAACTGCGAAGGAGTGAATTCGTGACCCGTATGTGAATAAATCGAGTGATTCGAGCATGTCTGTGGAACAGGAATATCAGCTTGTAGAGATCGCAAATCACGGCGACTTAAACGTACATTTGAGACAACAACTCTACCGAAGTTCTGGATTAAAGTCATTTCGGAATATCCCGACATCGCTTGGAGCGCGCTGAAAACTGCTACAATTTCCAACATCGCTAGCTTGATGCTAGCTTCTCTCACTCTCCCATCTCGTCTCAACGAAACAAACTCAGCCCTCCCACTGATTCAGCGGGTGAGTTGTATTTTTTCCCTGCACTTAACACGACGGGGCTAAAAACAAATGCTATTTTATATTTGCTGTATTTTTCTACCGCACATTGCCGGTGTTCTGACAGAGTTGGCATGCGCGTAATGTTAAAAAGGACCGCGAATGCAGCGATTCCTAAGTATACACTACAAACTTTCTTTAAAGAAAGGAATATTAACTTACGTTTGCCATGTTTGGCGCACACAACAACTGCACGTAGCCCTCTCACTTAACGACTTTGCCGTGTCGTTAAGCGTTAATTTATGCCATTTCCGTGTTGCACATGTATGTTTGTGATGTAAATAGTTTTTTAGCACCATAACATTGAGAGTCAAACTGAATATAAAAGAGGGACACCGGTCCATAAAAAAAAGACCCAAATCACACCGGTCCGTGGTGCAAAAAAGGTTGGGGACCCCTGCTCTAATCCCATTCATATTTGTGTCGGTTGGCAGAGCGAAACCGATGATAGCATATTAAATGATAATTATTCTATACATTACTTTATTTTGCGGTCACGGTGTATCAGCTTCACAAAAAGAAATGCAAAAAATACCATTTGATGTTTCCCACACGAACTGTTGTCGGGGTTTCATCAATGTGATTGCTCCCCTCAATGATCCTTTCATTAGGCTGCATTGGCTTTCGTTTGGGCTCAAATTGATAACCCAAAACACCAAACAAAGGTTCATAACTCTCCTCGTCACCATTAGAAGAATGTTCGTTACGTCGGATTCGTCGGTGCAACTAGAAACGTAATTGTCCGCCATCGTCGCCGCCATTCAGTACTAAAGCACTGAGCCGGTTGTTTCCTTGTTTTGATGTCACGCACACAATCTGCCAGATTTCTGGGATCTCGGGGGCGGGTCTTTTTAGCTTGAAATTGACCCAAATTTCTCTCATTTTCTTGGTGTTGCGATGTGTGTAATTACACGAAGTGACATGATATGAATCCAAAAGGCATTCGTTTATGGATAAATGATGGAATATTAGCATTTCCCCAGGTGTTGACATACACTTTAAGTTTACTACCAAAAACGTATAGAAACAAGAATTGAGGATTTTTAACTGCTCATAACTGAAGAATGGAAAAGTGTAGAAAAACTTCTTTTCCTGATGAAAGATTGGAATATTCTTGTTCTTTTTCAAGTTTGTGTCGCCATGAAACACAATATTCTGTAGTGCTTGACAGATCAGCCAAAATATTGTAACTGAACAAAAAGCAATGGTTTCTGAAAAATGTCCGGGAGTGAGTAAGTTGAGAAACCAGAAAAGGTTGGCACTGATGGCGAAGTTGACTCGTGGCTGTTTGGACGAGTGGAAGGATAACTATATAACCACGTCTATTGCTACTTTTGAAGTGATGATGACAGTGTGATTCATTGCAAAGACTTCATGCTATTACTTGAGATGAACACATTTAATTGTTGCCTAACCCTAATTTCAATGTGTGTAATGCTCCAACTAAGTCATTGACATAAGTAAAGACCAGTGTTGTTAATCTTACTGAAAAAAAGTAATTAATTATAGTTACAAATTACTTCTCCGAAAAAGTAATTGCCTTAGTAACTCAATTACCTAAATGTAAGAGTAATTAGTTACTTGGCAAAGTAATTGGTGATAATTACTTTTTTTTTCCTCAAAAAAAAAAAAACAAAAAAAAAACATTTGCCACACAATGTGAAGTTTTTTGTGAAGGTTTCAGGTACATTTGGCCCGAGCCCAATTCTTTACCCTAATTTACCCTTTACCCTGAATCAACTGTTAAAAGTTAAAATTGCTCCCATTATTGCATTAGTTCCCTTCTCTCTACTTTTGACATATGAAAGTCTTAAAACCGTTTCATCATTTAAAGATGGATTCAAGTCAAGATTTGGCCGATTTAGAAGTATTAAAGTATAAAAGTTACTTAGGTTCGCTAGGAAGGTTCTCTACAACAGAGCCGTCCTAAAAAGTCTACTGCTTTAAGATGGCGGCTGTTTAGTAACGCATCTAGTGCCGTGTCTTTTGCCGTGTCATTTTGCATCTAGTTATATCTATATACAGTACATGTGATATCTACCATGTCTACCATATCTACCATAACATGCGGGCGTAGTTTGTAGGCTATCGGCTACAACATGTATTATTGGAGCTACCTAGCATCGCGTTTGCTCGGCGTCACAACTTTCCTGTCTCCTCCCCACTCCTGCTCTGCTCTGTCGTCTCGGTGAGTCCGTCTCCTTTAGACTTTTCGACCAATATAGTAACGCATAGTAACGCATGCCTTTCCGTCCTCAGTAACGGTAACAGCGTTGCCAAGATGGGAAAAGTAATTAATTAGATTACCCACTATTGAAAAAAATAACGCCGTTATATTGTAACGCCGTTATTAACAACACTGGTAAAGACAGTAAGAAATTGCAAACAAACAGCTGGGTTAGTGTAACAGGTTTACCTAAAGTTCATCCTGAAACAGTAGGAGATCCAAAATCTTGAAAAATCTCAAATGGGTCAAAATTTGGGTTCAATCCAATCTATAATCTTGAAAAAAAAAAAAAAGACAACGATTCACCCATCGTGGTTGTACGAGATGAACGTCCTTCTTGACGACATCCAAAACAAACACTGCGTCTATCCAGCACAAGTAATGTTGGTGATACTATCACGGGAAAATAAATTGCATAATGTCTTTGGATTTTGTCATTTGCTCTTTATTTTTTGTTGTCTTGTTTTGTATCTTGAAATATAATCTATTATATTTTTTCAAAGCACCATACCATAGTCAGCAGAAGTTAGGTTTGGCTCACTCTCACGACTTCCTCCTTTCTGTGTTCTCCAGTCTAAGTAAATGTTGGCTTGACAAAGGCAGCTGTCACCTGCTGGCTTCCGTTCTCAGTTCTCCATCCAATCTGAGGCATCTGGACCTGAGCTCCAACTACGACGTGTCGGACGAGGAAGTCGAGATCCTCTCAAAAGGACTGGCCAGCCCACACTGCAACTTAGAAGTCCTCACGTAAGGAGCTCTTCCACTTAGAAATCTACCTCCAGTTCGTAATCTTCCGCGGATACGGTTGACTTATCGAATGAATCACCGTTGCTACTAGCCAAGGATAAGGGCCAAAATATACCGGACGCGTCTTTGGTCCGGGTCTGGCGAGCGTTGGAGCCAATGAATTTCCATTCTATCCTATCGTTCAAAGTATAGTGGCCGCGTCAGTGCTCCGGACTGTCTGTGGACCATGCGTCCCGGAGCCCGCCGGATGGGTTTAGGCTATTTTCTATTTTTGCCAGAGATAGATCCGTCAAAATGGGCGGAGCAAGGCCCGGAGTCAGAAGCCCAGTTGATTATTCACGGTGAAAACACCTGTGAACATGGACGAAGAACCCTTCATCATGGAGGTGGAAAGTCACAATGTGATTTATGATGCAGCAGATCACTTTTCTAAGACAACAATGAAAAGGAAGCTGCATGGTGTCCACAGCAGATGGACGTTGAATTATGATGCAAGTTATGAAATTTAAAACAGAAATAGTGTCACAAATTCATGGTAAAAGCAAAAAAAAAATTCGGGAAAAATTTGTTCAGTCAAATCAAGTCCACCTCTATCTCTGCTTCTCTCATGAGTACAGACTCTGTGTGTTTGTCGTTGCTTTTAATGCCACATTGTCGTGCACGATTACCCGAGAGCTCACAACGGGACGGAGTTGCCGGACCGCAGCTGTAGGCAGCCAGTATATTTTGCCAATTTTTGACACACTGCGTCATGCGCAGTCAACGCGGCCGGTATATTTTGGCCCTAAGGCAGACATAATTTTATTTTGAGTAGAACCTTCATCAATTTAACCAAGTTCCTTTCCCGACTTGAGGCAATTATCTCGTTTTCATTCCAAAAAAAAAAAATTCCCGTCAAGTTCACATAATTTTTCAATCATGTAGTTTAAAGCTTTTTAAGGCCTGAATTTGCACAAAATCTATTTCATGACTTTTAATTCTCTTTAATCACCTGATTAACCCTACATTAGTCAAGGAAAAGGCAGACACGACTGTCAAGCCACTACTGTTTGTCATGCCTTTGTGTTAAAATGATAAAAAAATTAATAAGTTAATAAGTTAGTTAAAATATAAAAATTGTTGTCCAAAGGTTTCATCTGGAAAGCGTTGGGAGTGAGACCTCTTCTTTTCCAGCGAACGTGCATTCATGCCGAGGGCCAGAGCATCTGTCCCAATTAGCGATCCTTGACGCCAACCTTTTTTCCTCTTTTCAAGCACGTTTCTCAGCGCCTGTGAGGCTTAAAAGTAACATCGACGAACTTGCTCTGCCAGCTAAGCCTAGGCTAACCTTCGTCTTTGTAAGGTTTTAGTTAGTTTGTATATTGAGTTTGAAAAAAAAAATGTATTTTTTATTTTAGGCGAACTTTTTCACTATCCATTGATTTCACTAAGACATTCTGTTGTGTTTCTGCTAAGCTACTCACACGTAGGAAGATATTACTGTTTTACATTTTGAATGTATTCATTTGTATTTTAGTTACCAACAAACAATTTGAGACCTCCATAAACCCAAGAAAAGTACGCCTTATCTCTGGAGAGTTTCATTTTTTGGTTCGCTGGCTGAAGAGCAACACATGTCACGTGTTGTGTGGACAGCACAGCGATGTTACTTTCAGCAGAACCTTCATCACTTTAAGCAGGTTCCCTTCTCGACTTCAGGCAATTATCTCATTTGTTGCAGGCTGTCAAGGTGCAGCATCACAAAGAAAGGATGTATTTCATTGGCTGAGGCTCTCAAGGTAACCCCCTCCCATCTTCTAGAGCTAGACCTGAGGTGGAACAATCTGTCCGATGAAGGGGTTGAGATCCTCTCGAAAGGACTGGCCAGCCCAAACTGCATCTTAAAAGTCCTCAAGTAAGGAGGTCCTTCAATTCGTAATCTTCCATGAATCTGGTCAACTAATCAAAAGAATCACTGCTGCTGTTAGCAGCAACTCTAATAAATTATGTAATTTAAAAAAAAAAAAATCTCGTCAAGTTTGCATAATTTTAAATGCCTCAAACATGTAGTTTAATGCTTTTTAAGGCCTGAATTTTCACCCCCAAAAAAGTTTTGATGCTGAGTTTTGATGCTTTTTAATGACCCTCATCAAACCTGTACTAGTCAAGGAAAAGGAAGACACAATGTTACTTTCAGCAGAACCTTCATCATTTTAAGCAGGTTCCCTTCTTGACTTCATGCAATTATCTCATTTGTTGCAGTCTCTCAGGTTGCAAGATCACAAAACGAGGATGTGTTTCATTGGCTGAGGCACTGAAGCTAACCTCCTCCCACCTTCAAGAGCTGGACCTGACCGGGAACAATCTTTTGGATGAAGGGATTGAGATCCTCTCGAAAGGACTGGCCAGCCCACACTGCATCTTAAAAGTCCTCAAGTAAGGAGCTCTAATAGTTCATAATCTTCCATGGATCCCGTTGACTATTCAAAGGAATCACTGCTGCCATTAGCAGCAACTCTCGTAAGTTATGTAAAAAAAAATGTTAACAGTCAAGTCTCCCTAAACTTTAATCTTTTAGGGGGTGGCGTGGCTCAGTAGTAGAGTAGTTGTCCCCCAACCCAGAGGATGTGGGTTCAGTTCTCTCCCCTGATGAACTCACCCAAGTATCTTTGAGCAAGATACTGAACCCCACATTACTCCTGGTGCTGCGTCACCAGTAGGTGGATGGCGATGTAGTGCAAAGTGCTTTGAGAGCCTTGAAAGGTCGAAAAGCACTATAAAAGTATAACACCATTTCCCATTTTTGATGCTTTTTAAGGCCTGAATTTTCACAAAAAAAGTTAAATAGTTTTGATGCTTTTTAATAACCCGCATCAACCCTGCATTAGTCAAGGAAAAGGAAGACACGATGTTACTTCCTGCAGAACCGTCATCACTTTAACCAATTTTCCATTCTGGACTTTTGTTACAGGCTGTTCCGCTGCAGAATCACCAGTAAAGGATGTGTTTCATTGGCTGAGGCACTCAAGTTAAACCCCTCCCATCTTCAAGAGCTGGACCTGACCAGGAACGATCTGTCAGATGAAGGGGTTGAGATCCTCTCGAAAGGACTGGCCAGCCCACACTGCATCTTAAAAATCCTCAAGTAAGAAGCTCTGCCAGTTCGTAATCTTCCGTGGATCCAGTCAACTTATCAAAAGAGTCACTGCTGCTGTTAGCAGCAACTCTAGTAAATTATTTAATTAAAAAAAAAAAAAATCTCGTCAAGTTTAAATAATTTTAAATGCCTCAAACATGTAGTTTCATGCTTTTTAAGGCCTGAATTTTCACAAAAAACTGTTAAAGAGTTTTGATGCGTTTTAACAACCCGCATCAACCTTGCATTTGTCAAGGAAAAGGAAGACACGATGTTACTTCCAGCAGAATCGGCATCACTTTAACCAATGTTCCATTCTGGACTTCAGGCAATCATCGAATTTGTTACAGGCTGCACAACTGTGGGATCACCCATAAAGGATGTGTTTCATTGGCTGAGACACTCAAGTTAAACCCCTCCCATCTTCAAGAGCTGGACCTGAGTGAGAACCATGTGTCAAATGATGGGGTTGAGATCCTCTCGAAAGGACTGGCCAGCCCAAACTGCATCTTAAAAGTCCTCAAGTAAGGAGCTCTAGAGCAAGATACTGAACCCCACATTGCTCCTGGTGCTGCATCAGCAGTAGGTGGATGGCGATGTAGTGTAAAGCGCTTTGAGAACCTTGAAAGGCGGAAAAGCGCTATACAAGTATAACACCATTTACCATTTTTAATGCTTTTTATGGCCTGAATTTTCACCCCAAAAAAAAAAAACAGTTGAAGAGTTTTGATGCTTTTTAATAACCCACATCAACCCTGTATTAGTCAAGGAAAAGGCAGACACGATGTTACCTTTAGCAAACATTCACCACTTTTACCGGGTTCCCTTCTTCATGCAATTATCTCATTTGTTGCAGTCTGGAACACTGCGGGATCACCAGTAAAGGATGTGTTTCATTGGCTGAGGCTCTCAAGGTAACCCCCTCCCATCTTCAAGAGCTGGACCTGACCAGGAACGATCTGTCGGATGAAGGGGTTGAGATCCTCTCAAAAGGACTGGCCCGCCCACACTGCATCTTAAAAATCCTCAAGTAAGAAGCTCCCACAGTTCGTAATCTTCCATGGATCCGGTTGACTAATCAAAGGAATCACTGCGGCTGTTAGCCGCAACTCTATTAAAATATGTAATAATAAAAATAAATAAATTCCCGTCAAGTTGACATTATTTTTAATGCCTCAAACATTTAGTTTAATGCATTTTACAGCCTGAATTTTCACAAAATCATACTTTCAATGCTGTTTAATGACCCGCATCAACCCCGGATTAGTCAAGGAAAAGGAAGACGCAATGTTACTTCCAGCAGAACCGTCATTAACCAATGTTCCCTTCTTGACTTCAGGCAATTATCTCATTTGTTGTAGCCTGACAAAGTGCAGCATCACTCAGCGAGGTTGCATTTCGTTGGCTGAGGCACTGAAGGTAACCTCCTCCCATCTTCAAGAGCTGGACCTGAGCTGGAACAATCCGTCAGACGAGGGGATTGAGATCCTCTCGAAAGGACTGGCCAGCCCACACTGCATCTTAAAGGTCCTCAAGTATGAAGCTCCTCCAGTTCGTCATCTTCCGTGCATCCGGTCGACTAATCGAAAGAATCACTGCTACGATTAGCATAACTATAATCAATTATGTTAAGAAAAAAAAAAATCCTGTCAAGTTTACATAATTTGAAATGCTTTTGACACATTTAGTTGAATCCTTTTTAATTTTCACAAAATCCATTTAATCACTTCATGCTTTTTAATGACCCGCATCAACCCTGTATCAGTCAAGGAAAAGGCAGACACAATGTTACTTTCAGCTAGAGGTGCATGATAATGATCCGTCCGATAATAGGAATTATGACGTCATCCCAATAAATCCGATAACAATATATGTTATCGGGCCTATTCATAATATTTTTGGCACAGTGTCGGATTGGGATGTGTGCATTTCCACTCCTGTTTTGTCAGTATGCAAAGTTTTATTACTGTTCTAGAGGCCGTATTTTTCCTTCACTGAGTTATAAACCTTACTATGGCAATTAGCAAATGTTTGCATTTTACAGTGTTATGTTTACAAGTTCTCAAGAGGTCTTTTGGCTATTGATATGTAATTGCCAGGTTAAGAAAGTTGTTTCATGGACCAAGATGACAGAAGTCTCCTCTCCTGTTGCACCAAATATTTTATCTGCTGACAAAGCAGAATACCTGTTGGGTTTATGTTTGTTAAGCATCTGTGTTTATTGTTCAGGGGAACACATCGTCAATGATATTGACTGATTGATTGTGATTGACTCAGATTTATTTGAAAACATTAATATGGACAATTTATTTGAAGTCAAAACTGTTCTTGTCTTTTTTTGTTCTATATAATAATGTTCATGTTTCTGGTACGGTCAAAGGCAAATCAGGCAGAATCAACCACTAGTATTTTTGACCTACATTCGTTCAAAAACTCAGGTACATACATTGAAATATTATAAATATATTATCGGATTTCGTATCGATATCGGCCTTGAGGAGCAGGAAGTTATCGGTATCGGTTTCAAAAAATGGATATCGTCCACCCCTACTTTCAGCAGAACCTTCATCACTTTAAGCAGGTTCCCTTCTTGACTAAAGGGAATCATCTCATTTGTTGCAGGCTGTCAGAGTGCGGGATCGCAGATAAAGGATGCATTTCATTGGCCAAGGCTCTCAAGTTAAACCCCTCCCATCTTCAAAAGTTGAATCTCAGGGACAATCGAATAGAGGAAAAAGGAAAGAGGGTCTTATTGGACATCAAGGAGGATCCCAGCTATAGCCTGAAGACTGTCAAGTAAGATCTCAGCAATGTTACTTATCAGAGTGTAAATTCATGTTCAATACCAATTGTTTATGTCTTTCTTCAGATTTGAATGGTTTGACGGAATGATTCCGTAATTCCGACAACGTTTGGTCCTTGGCGTCAAGAAGGATGAGTCATTCCAAATGTTGATTATTATTATAAAAAGTTGAGTCCATTTGGTCTTCAACGGATTTAGTTCAGTCTCATGTACTCTCCGACGATTGACCGGGTGTCGACCCTATGGGCTAAGTGGCCTCGCACACAGAATTCGAGGAGGCAGTCGTCGGGTTCTTTGCAGCGACATGGAGGGGGAAGGTCTATGACGTTCCCACCAGCATTTGTTTTTCATCCATTTGTACTGGGAGGGGCTGTCCAAAAGGATTGGACTTTGAGCACCTTTAATGACAGCCAATGAGTTCAATATGTACCCTTTAAAGGGTTAACTTATGTTTTTCACAAATTTAAAAGACAATGTCATACGTACACTTGAAATAGTTTTGCGCATTATGAAATCTATGTTTTAATTTTGATTGTTTTCACTTCTTTGTGTAAAATGTTGTTTTGGATGAGAACATTAAAATCCTAACTTGCTAGTTTTTAAAAATCATCTAAAAATGAAAAAAGAACTTGAATCAATACACTGGAAACATTTCATTTTGTTGACTTATTTGAAATGCAGGAAGGTCAGGAGGTCGAGTCGCCAATATAATGAAAAGAATTTCAATGCCAAGTAACACGACTCTGATTATATGATTTTTAAAAAGAAATGCTAAGCAGTATTTGAGTATTCTTTGAACCAAATACGTTCTACGTGAGTGCATTTATTGGATGACCACTTTTACTTTAACTTGAGTCATGTATTTGGAAATAAAGCTGCTCTTTTCTTGGGTACAATTTTAGGCTTCTCTACCCAACATTAGAAAAGCAACAAACGACTCGTGGATGCTAAAGTAGCATGAGTAGCATTTTTTCTTCACACATCTATTTAAGGGAAATGTTTGGTGTGGTGAAACTGTTAAAAGTACATTTTTTCCCCCCAAAAGTCGATGTAACGGAATAAAAATTATGCATCACTACCCGCCTCATTGACAAAGAAATCATCTGTTCAAATTTTCAAAATATTTGTTCGTCAATGGCAACAAATGAGTTCACAGAGACATTATTGGAGTGGAAAAAATGGTAGCAACCTGTTGGTTTCTTTATTATTATTGTTAATCATTAATTAGAAAAATATGCAAATAACAAAACAAAAAAAATCCAAAAATAATTGCATATCAGAAAACGCAACAACGAATCTCAAAACAAAATAATAAACTCATTCACTCCCAAAGATGTGTTTGATAGAACACTTAGGTTCGCGTTCAAAAATGTATAGGAAAAAAAAAATGCTGATTTTCAACTGCTCATGACTAAAGAACGGAAAAGATGGGGAAAATGATTTTCATGATTCAAGATTGGAATCCAGTTGTTCTTCTTTTTGGGCTTGTGTAGCCATCAAACACAATATTCTGTGCCGCTTGACAGATCAGCTAAAATCAATGTAAATGAACAAAAGGCAATGGCTTCTAAAAAATGGATTGGAGTGAATTTTTTTGACCACAAACTGTGTAGGAGTTTTTCTCCAGTGTCTCCCAGTCAATATGGATTGGACTTCCAGCGCCATCAGTGGTAGCCAATGAGTTAAATTTAGGGGGGGGGGAATCACAATTCATGCATGAAAGGTTTAATATTTTTTAACAAAAAAACTCATTCATTTGAAATATCAGCGAAATGGATCACTTTAATATACAGGCATGGGTCAGGGGTAAAAAAGGGGAGAAGGGTGTGGAGGAAATATGTTCCGGTACACCGTACAACTAGGTCTGTCCCAAACGACTAATTTTCTCCCGATTAGTCGACTAATCTAATAATCCTCCCCCTTTTTTTTTTTTCTAATTTAGCAACCAAATTGTTGATGGCACTTATTCATTCAAAAAAACATTTTGGAACACTTATATTCTTTATTAAAGTACAAATAAACACGTCAATAACAATAAATCTCAAATAAATAATCAGGTCAAATGCTAAAGCATTAATTAGTGAAAAAGAAAGGAACGTAAACAGATTCAGAACACTGACTTTGCCTTTCCAACATGATTCAAAACAATCTTTAAAAAAAGATCTAGCATTAATATATATACTACAATATATAATAGTAGCACAATAATTATTCATTGCCAATCAGATTTTTCACAAAGGGTGTCATTTTAAAGCTACTCTTAGTGTAGAATCTGAATTCTGAAGTATGTGGGAATAACTCCAGAAATCGTTATTTATCGGTATCGGATTTGCGCGTGTGTATGTGCTGGGTTGTGACGAACATGACGTGCTTTTATTTTGAAATGTTCACCAGAAGTATGTTCACTAAACCGCTAACAGGCAGATTTACACTCTGCAAAAAAAAGCTCTTTTTGTCATTGCATTTACTGTCAGTAATCTTTTTTTTCCCCCCTTATTTTTCGTTTGCAAATGCTGTTAAGCAGCGATTTTTCATATCTGAAGTGTCACCTTTTAACCGCAAGTTTGCGATTTGGAGAAGACTGCCAATGTTTTATAGCAGGCTAAAGTAGGTTGTCTTTTTCCCTATCAGCCTCAATGTAGCAATGCTAACGTTTACAGTGTTTAATATAGATGTGTTTCCTTGTTTTTTATGTCTGAACTTTAATTCTACTGCGTGTGGATGACCAATAAAAATCTGTGAAAACTGGAGTTTCATATGCCATCAACACGCACATGTACAAGCACGCACGCAGCGATAAAACGCAGCCGTGAAAATGACCGCCCTCATTTTTATTTACCGTGCGATAAATGGACTCATGGCATATCGCGACAGGCAATAAAACATGTCGTTAGTTAGTTAGATGGATTTACAATCAGCCAGTTCCTGTCGTCTTCCAAAATTACAACCAGATGACAGTGCTTCAAGTGTTCATTCACGGCCGACGTGCAGTCAACCTTGACACTTTAAAGACAGGACGCAACAGTGTACCCTCCTTTGTTTGGGTGAAATAAGTCAATTTTTTGGCCACTGTGGTGCACTTTTTTGGCTGTGTGCCGCTTGCATACCAAGCGCCCGACATTAAAAAGATCTCTCGACCCCCCCCCATCCCCCCCACCCCACCTAAAGGGATCCTCTATTTTTAAGACAAGTAATTCTTAAAAGATAAATGTTAGTATGAGTTATAATAATTTGATATTAAAACCCCTCTTAATGTTTTTAATAAAGGTTGGAAAATTATTTTAAGTGACAGCTCGCCATTCTTGTTACATCGCACTGCGTGACGTCACTGGTCCCGTTGCCGAAATTCCAGCGTGTCACTCGTTAGCTTTTCCAACATGTCGTCAGTTCTACCCTTCCTATTTGAACCAGATCTGAAAGGTGAAGAGCAGGACAGCACTGTCGTCACAAGACGAGCTTCAGGGAAAAATGTGTGCAGCAAATACCTGATAAGACAAAAGTTGGGCAAAACTGGTGATGCGAGAGTGTATGCCGTTTGGAACGCCGGTTGGGAGCGAGAGTGTATGCTGTCCAGTTTTATTAGCAGATATTCAAGGTAAGCATATTGCGTTTTCAAACTTATCCCAATATAATCATGTAGATTGTTAGCATCCAGAGCTGTCGTGTGCTTTACATACAGTACAGGGCAAAAAGCACACCATGTGTAATCCATGTCTTGTACATTGTAACGCGTGGTAGCTAGGATACGTGTATAAAAGTACCAAAAAGGGGAGAAGCTTCCACTTCTGCACATTTATTCACAAAAAATAATATTTCCACCTTGACCACTCACATCACTCCCTTTGTTTCCATTTGACTGGAAATTGCATCCAAAAGCAGCACATCGTGGCATATTACTTTGCGTGTTTAGGCAGCAATAAGCAATTGTTTTAACACGCTACACATTTGGAAAGTTACCAATTACGTCATCACTGTGAGCCCGCAAACCATGGCGCCAACTAACGGTCAAAATACGGAGTAAATATTATAAAATATTGCTATTGATTTAACATTTTATGTGTTTCTAACAATATGTTTTAGTACAAGAGAACAATTGTGGTTTATTAGAGCCTACATCTATTTAAGTTAGAGGATCACTCTAAAAATGTTCTCCTCGGATATACGCAATTCACATAGGTCACCCTTTTTGACTTCAAAATGGCGAATTATAAAGGTGAGAGATTTTCATACCTGAATATATATTAACTCAACTTGTCTTGATGAAATTTCTTAAAATAAAAGCATTTCAAGTACTGCCTTTTTCTGTACTAAAAAGCATCGCTTGAAGAAAGCCAATCGAAATGAATCCACGAGATGTACCACTCCACCCCTCCTGTTTACAGTAACTAGGCCTGTTAGGGCACTGCAGCAAGCCTGCGTGTTTTTTTTAAGGGCTGTCAAACGATTAAAATTTTTAATCGAGTTAATTACAGCTTTAAAATTAATTAATCGCAATTAATCCCAATTCAAACCATCTATAAAATATGCCATATTTTTCTGTAAATTATATATATATTTTGTGAAAGAATTTGTTGGAATGGAAAGATAAGACACAAGATGGATATATACATTCAACATACCGTACATAAGGACTGTAGTGGGCATTTCAGTCTACTGTCATTTAAATCTGTCTATGCTGTCCTCACTCCGAAGCGTCTACTTTTTCCAAAGCTAGACAGCTAGTGAACGACGCCTTAATAATCAGACTTCTTTCTTTTTCATCTGATTTATTAATAAAATGGCCTCAAACCACTGTCCTCTTTAGACCATAGTCAAACTACAAAAAAAAGTACACAAGCATTGCATTAGCAACAACGTTAGCTTAGCACGCTATACAGGTTCACTAAACATAAACAAAAAGCGTCTCATACAAAAAATATAACATTTCGCTTACTAACATATTATGTACATTCTTTACAACAACCATACGTACGGACAAATCTTGTCCAAGGATCATATGAGCACAACAATACAACATAGGCGTCAGCCCGAGACGTCGTGCAGCCATATTGAACTGGCAAGAAAAAAAATAAACCATGTCGCAAAGCGACCACAAGAGTTCGCTGTTGGACAGCACTAAAAGCCTTGCTGTAAAACTTACCAAAAGGCAGAATACTTTCTGAGCGGGACATGTGTGTTAATTGCGTCAAATATTTTAACGTGATTAATTTAAAAAATTAATTACCGCGCGTTAACGCGATAATTTTGACAGCCCTAGTTTTTAAAAAATGTTTTTTCCCAGTCATTAGTACTCATTCTACTCAGCTGTTCTGCACACCTGATCATCATCATAGCTTCTCTACTTAGGCCATATATATGGCGGAAAACACTCAGGTGACTTGAAGTTCTGCCCTGAGAAACCCGATTTGGCCAACTTTCAAAATTGTCCGATATGCATGTGTGATAAATCATTGGAAAGCTTAAAATCTCAATTTTCTGGGGGAAGAAAGATTTTGAACAGGAGGGCATTTAACTCATTTGCTCCCGGAACCGTATAAATACGTTCTATTTTTAAATGCTCAACTGTCCCACAAACGTATTTATACCTCTTTTGCGTTTAAAAAAAATTTTTTTATAAGCATATATAGCTTCCGCTGGAACTGAGAAACAAAGAACAACGCTCCAAACCAATTTTAAAGCAATAAAACTGGCCACTGGAGGGCAGTAGTGCATTTTGGAAGACCAGGCAAGCCGATTCAACAGCAGTGAACGGCCGGCCAGCATTGACAGAGCGCTGAGGACGCTTGGGATGCCAGGCGCTGGACGATCGTGCAAAACGAGTGAAACCCCCCGTGGAGCGGCTCGCCGAGCAGTCCCCGCAGGAATGCAAAAATAATCCATCTTTGTGAGACAGACAACGACGAGGGAAAAGTTTACACGGCTGACGTGGCAACAACGGCGTCATCTCGGCTACAAACCGTCATCTCTCACTAGTCATGTGTGAATAAGTTGCTACTTTGCGATCAAAAGCTCTATTTGGCTGGTTGTTCATGTTATTTTGTGAAAGGAAAACATTATTCAGATGTTTGGGATGTAACTAATGCAAAAAATAGCTTTGTTAAAGTCAAAGTTATGTTTGAAATGTATGCGTTTACAAAAAGCTCATTTTCTCCGTTTTTTCATCAGAAATTGGAAAATTGCTCAAACTAAGCTATTTTCTAATGCTGATTTCTGAAGAATGGAAAAAGATACGAACTTACTTTTTTTTCTGCTGAAAGAAGAGAGTCTAATCTTTCTTTTGGTGTGTTCAAAGTTTATATAGCAATAGAACAGAATTTTCTGTGGGCCATGCAAAATCAGTCAAAATCCAGAAAAAACGGCCGGGAGCGAAGGGCCTTGCTCTGGTGAAAATGGCTGGGGTTAAAAAAAAAAGAACAAATTTAAACACCAAAACCCTATCTGGAGGTGGGAGCATGAAAGAGCAGAATTAAAGATGCCATTACTTTAACCAGATATTATCGCGTACTTACCTTATTACGATCCAGAAACTCCATGTAGCATGTATCACTGAGTGTCAAGACACTGCTGGATTTGGGGGGGATTTTATAGTTGCAACATGGTTGAGCTCATAGGACTAGATGGTACAATCCCTCAGATTTATCAGCACTTGGTGTTGGTTGTGGGTTAGGGGCAAAGGCTTCACTGGCGTCATCAGGTGGGCACCCTCCTTCGTTGGTGTTTCATTGATAGGCCCACGACACCTCCAGAGGGCTCAACGACGTCCCAGGTGTGCCCGCCCCTCAGTCTTTACCCCTGGATGTTATTTTGTAGCCCAGATGGGGCCCTTTCTCTTAATCCATATCCACCTGCTGCTTCGTTCGGCTACATCTGACAAGGATTTTACAGCCCGCCGCAAGGCCTGACCTCTCACTCCCATTCCTTTCAAAAGCTTGGTTGTGGACGTGGCAACAAAGCCTCTGCACCCAACTTCAACTCGAAGCACCTGGGCATGCCAGCCGCGTTGCTCTGCCTGGGCTGCAATGTCCGCCTACTTCAGTCGTTTGAGCTCACATGCTTCACTAACTGCTGCTTCCCATGGTACAGTTAATTGTATAATGAGCACAGTTTTCTGGGAGGATGACCACAAGACCAGGTCCGGCCTGAAGCTGGTTGTAATGATCTCAGGCTGGAAGATGCGTTTTTGGTCTAAGTCAGGGGTGTCAAACCGATTCCACAAAGGGCGACGGTAGCCACGTTTACATGCTGACTTTTATTCATACCGATTCAAATCATTCCGAATGGAAATTTCACATCAGCTGTTTACATGTCACTTCATCTATTCCGATCCAGCGTTTACATGTGTCTGCCTTTATTCCGAAAGGACGTTTGACAACTGCCGTCTGACATGCGCAGATTAATCAAAACAAAGTGTCACGTTGCAAAACATGGAGATCGATCGTCAGATCAGCTACTGTTTTAACTTTTCGAGTGGAAACAAAACTTCAGAATGACACGCCGTTCATTTAAAAAGTTGTGTGGGTGCGCCGTGCGTGTGCTTGGAAGCCATGTTGCATGTGACGTTACTTACGTCACTAAGTGACGTCACCACGTCAGTACGGAGCATGCGCAGAAAGAACGCAAGCAGACACCATTCCGCTTCCGTGTTTACATGATATAATTTTACTTCTAATCGGTTTGGGAAAAGGAATATTCCACCCCTGTGAATCGGAATGAAATTCCATTCGGTTTGGGCCTGTTCATTCCGAATGAGGTGTTTATATGGAACACATTTATTCGGTTTGAACAAATATTCCGATTGTAATTGGAATATTTGGCTCCATGTAAACGTGGCAAGTGTGTCCTGGTCATTGTTCCAACAGATCCAGCACAGACAGTTCAACCAATGAGGTTTCTGCTAAAACAAGCAGCACCTGACTGCAATCAACTGATTATACTTATAAGACAGCAGATTGGGGAAAGGCTGTCCTCATAATGGGTTTGAACAAAAACCCACACCCACTTGAGGTGCTTTGAGTCCTTTGAGGACTTGTTTGACACCTGTGGTCTAAGTCAACCTGCATTTTCCAGTCTGGGAAATATAACAAGGTGGTAATGGTAATATAACAAGGGTCGCGATGCAGAAATCGCAGATATCAAGGAGTGGTCGAGATTTTTTTGGTTGAAATATGTACCCTTTTACACATTTTTTTTTTTTTCCGATTTTCCTTTGATTATTTATCATCTAACATATCGAAGAAAATGCAACAGTAGCAAAAAACAACAACAACAACAACAATAAAGTAGGGCTGTCAAAATGATTGCGTTAACGGGCGGTAATTAATTTTTTAAATTAATCACATTAAAATATTTGACGCAATTAACGCACATGCCCCGCTCAGACAGATTTAAAGAGCGCATGACATGAGAAAAAAAGTCTTAAATGGCATTATTATGTGAATTAGAATCATATTTTGAGACAATTCGACTATATACAACAATTTAGCAAAGCGCAGATGACGAGAAATTCGTCTTTTAATCTGCTGATTAGCCACGCCTACTTTTAAAGGGCTTTAGCGTCCCCAACTGGTGGATGACGTCAGCGATAGACTGTGCTAACCGGTTTTACTATTCAGCCCATTGAGGGGGAATTATTCAGAACGAGGAAAACGAGACGAAGAGAGCCGCAAAACGTCATTCTTTCAGTCTCTCTACTCCAATATTTTTACAAGATATTCATTTTATCCAAGTATTTATCCCCAATAGCTATATAAATGGCTTGAGAAGGACCAGTCAGCCCGTCGAGGGGGAACTATTCACAACGAGGAAAACGCGACGAAGAGAGCTGCAAAATGTCATTGTTTCTGTCTCTTCAATATTTTTACAAGATATTCTTTTTATCCAAGTATTTTCCCCGATTGCTAAATAAACGCTGAAGGTAAAGTAATTTCAAAATAAGAGAAAACAGTGTTTTACCATGCATAACTTTAATCAACAGTCAAATGTAATGGCAGAGGCATTCCTACAAGTGTCAGGGAATAACATTGTCATATCTGTATGCCTTCTCAGTTGTTTTTTCTTTCCAGCATCTGATTCAGCTGGATGGGCGGGGCCGTGGCCGCACACCTGTGGCGCATTAGGAGCGCTCACTATTTAAGGATTCCTGTCACCGTCTGCGAGTGTCGGACTATTACATATGCTTGTTCCTGCCTTGCTTATCGCTGTGTGCTCATCGTCATCCTCGGTGCCTTCCGACGTTCTTCGGTCGTGTCTGGTTTGATCTTATTTACTTTTGTGCTCTTCTGGTTTTTGTAGTTAGGATTTGGTACTCTGTTATATTCACGCCTTCTTGGGTGCTCTTTTAGTTATACTTGTTATATCCGCGTTTTCTAGCGTGCGTCCTAAGTTGTACTTGTTATATCCGCGTTTTCTAGCGTGCGTCCTAAGTTGTACTTGTTACATCCGCGTTTTCTAGCGTGCGTCCTTCGTTGTACTTGTTATATCCGCGTTTTCTAGCGTGCGTCCTAAGTTGTACTTGTTATATCCGCGTTTTCTAGCGTGCGTCCTCTGTTGTACTTGTTATATCCGCGTTTTCTAGCGTGCGCCCTTTGTTATACTAATTAAACACAAACATTTGTTCTATTGATCTCCTGGTCTGTGTTTTTGGATCCACATTAACGGCTTGCCGTCATAACAGAATAGTCCGACCATGGATCCCACAGACTCGGAGGGTATTCGCCACGCGCTTGCCGGTCATGGTCATATGATCAGCAAGCATGAACAATCGTTAAATGAACTAGTGAACGTGATCACCGCGCTAACCACTAGAATTGAAAATATGGCCCCACCTGCACAGTCCGGTGGCGTAGGTAACGCTGCCGCGGCGCCCGGTCACTCCGCCCCGTCTCCGGTTGTTCCACCAGCTGCTTTCCGGGAGCCAGTGTTGCCACACCCCCATCGTTACGAGGGAGAACCCGGCGCATGTCGACAATTTCTGCACCAGTGCTCCCTTGTATTTGACCAGCAGCCATATACGTTCGCGAGTGACAGGTCCCGTGTAGCGTATACCATGAGTCTCCTCGCCGGTAAAGCGGCCACTTGGGCAATGGCGGTAAGCAACGCTAATCCCGCAATCCGTCAGTCATTCGAGACTTTTAAAACAGAGTTTGTGAGAGTGTTTGATCACCCGGTTAGAGGCAAGGAGGCAGGCAGCCGCCTGCTGGATTTTTTTCAAGGCGAGCTTAGCGTGGCGGACTACTCCATCCAATTCCGCATTTTGGCCGCGGAGTGCGGTTACGATGAGGCGGCGCTGTGTGGAATTTTTCGGAGGGGGCTGTCGTCTGCGGTGAAGGACGAGTTGGCGGCCCGGGAGGATTCTTCGGGCCTGGAAGACCTTATCTCCTTGTCCGTGAAGTTGGACAATCGACTGAAGGAGCGCGAGAGGGAACGAGCCTTGGAGCAGCGGGGCCGTCGTGGGTCGTCATCGCGGTACGGTCCGGCAACGTTACGTGCAGACGGCTTCGTCGAATCACCATCAACCTCTACGCCGACGCGGAGTCCGGTCCTGGCGGGGGAGGAGCCAATGCAACTCGGCAGCGGTCGTCTTTCTACGGAGGAGCGGCGGAGACGAATGAGGGCGGGCTTATGTCTTTACTGTGGCTTGCCGGGGCACCACGTTGCCGCCTGTGACGCGATCTCTTCACGTCGTCCTGGATCTTCGGCCCCTGGGGTTCCTCTCGCCAGAGGGGGGACCAGGTTCGTACATTATGGCAATCAGTCTAATGATTTGCCTCGCAACGAGTCGATTGAACTAAAACAAACTCGAGGTGAAATGAGACTGCAATTGCCGGGAGAGGTTTCGCATGGGGGGGTTAATTTTAGGTTCACTGCTTTAGTAGATTCAGGGGCAGATGAATGTTTTATAGACCAGAGTGTTGTTGATGCTCTTAAATGCCCATTAATAAGACTCTCTACTCCTAAAAAGGTTCTAGATCTCGATGGGCGACCCCTGGCGGACGTAAGGTTTATAACGCCCCCGCTTAAAACAAAGCTGTCCGGGAACCATTTTGAGGTTCGTAGCTTCTTGGTTATGCCATGTAAATCGGCTTCGGTTGTGCTAGGGCTTCCCTGGCTAAAGATGCATAACCCTAATATTGACTGGACTAAAACACAAGTAGTGACTTGGAGTTCCTTCTGTTACGCGCACTGCTTACGCTCGGCGTGCCTGCTTCCGGATCAAGCCCAAACAGTTGCCGAGCCTGTAAATTTAGTAAATGTTCCTGCCGAGTACCATGATCTCGAACAGGTTTTTAGTATAGACCAGGCTAAGACCCTGCCTCCGCACCGCCCTTACGACTGCGCCATTGACTTGCAGCCCAATGCCCCACTACCTAGCTCGAGGTTATATCAAATTTCTAAACCTGAGCAGGAGGCTATGAGAGATTATATAACCTCTTCCTTGGCAACTGGCCTAATTCGCCCTTCGTCCTCACCGTTGGGAGCGGGGTTTTTTTTCGTTGGCAAAAAAGATGGGGGTCTTCGGCCGTGCATTGACTACCGGGGCCTTAATGAGATTACTGTTAAAAACAAATATCCGCTGCCATTATTAGATTCGGCCTTCGCACCGTTAAAGTCAGCCACCATATATACCAAGTTAGACTTGCGCAGCGCTTACCACTTGGTTAGGATTCGGGATGGAGATGAGTGGAAAACCGCTTTCAAAACCCCGCTCGGACATTTTGAATACCTAGTCATGCCTTTTGGTCTGACTAATGCACCCGCTGTTTTCCAGAGCCTCATAAATGATGTGCTTCGTGACATGCTAAATGTCTTCTGTTTTGTTTATTTAGATGACATCTTAATATTTTCTAGAAACTTGCAGGAACACCGCCAACATGTCCGCATGGTCCTCCAAAGGCTTCTGGAAAATAGGCTGTTTGTCAAGGCCGAGAAGTGCGAGTTCCACCGCGGGTCAATGCAATTTCTTGGTTTCATCGTCGAAAAAGGGCAATTACGGCCTGACCCAGCCAAAATTCAGGCAGTTGCAGATTGGCCAACCCCCACTTCACGTAAGCAGTTACAAAGGTTCCTCGGGTTTGCCAATTTTTATAGGCGTTTTATCCGGAACTATAGTATGAGGGCCGAGCCCCTTACCAGGTTGACCTCTAATAAACGCCCGTTTGTGTGGTCCTCTGTGGCGGAAGCCGCTTTTGTAGGTCTTAAAAGGGCATTCACTAGCTCACCTGTCCTTGTTCACCCTGACTCAGATCTTCCTTTTGTGGTCGAGGTTGATGCGTCGAGTTCCGGAGTGGGGGCCATCCTATCCCAGAGGTCTGCAGTCGACCAGAGACTACACCCCTGCGCATTCTACTCCCGCCGCCTCACCCCCGCGGAGGCAAATTATGACGTCGGCAACAGGGAGCTGCTCGCTATAGTTCAGGCTTTACAGGAATGGAGGCACTGGTTGGAGGGGACGGAGGTGCCGTTCCAAATACTCACCGACCATAAGAATTTGGAGTACCTTCGGGCTGCCAAGCGCCTCAACACACGCCAGGCCCGTTGGGCGCTGTTCCTGACACGTTTCAACTATGTGATTACTTACCGTCCGGGATCACGCAACGGGAAGCCCGATGCCTTGTCAAGAATTCATGAACCGGTGGAGGAAATGTCTTCAGAGGAGCCTGTTGTTCCAGAGACCCTGATCATCGGCGCACTCCGATGGGAGGTTGAGCGGCTAGTGGAAGACTCTCTACGGGGTGTTAGGGTGCCCGGAGGCTGCCCTGCTGGCAAACTTTTTGTTCCGGACGCTCAGCGTGCAGGTGTGCTAAAGTGGGGGCACACCTCGAAGTTTGCCTGCCACCCGGGTGTGTCCCGCACGTTCTTCCTCATTTCCCAGAGGTTTTGGTGGCCGGGTATGCGAAAGGACGTCATGGACTACATTTCTGCGTGTTCCATCTGCGCTCGGGGCAAATCGGCCCATCAAGCTCCAGCAGGACTTCTGCGTCCGTTGCCTGTTCCATCTCGTCCTTGGTCCCATGTTGCACTCGATTTTATTACTGGCCTTCCACGCTCAAGGGGATATTCCGTCATCTTGACAGTGATTGACCGATTCTCCAAGATGGCGCACTTCGTCGCTCTCCCCAAGTTGCCTTCAGCTCTGGAGACCGCTGACCTGCTGGTAACACACGTTTTTCGAACCCATGGCATTCCGTCTGACCTAGTTTCTGACAGGGGACCCCAGTTTGTGTCTCGGGTTTGGAGAGCATTCTGCAAAGCTCTGGGGGCCACGTCAAGTATGTCTTCCGGCTACCACCCACAGTCCAACGGACAGACAGAACGGGTCAACCAGGAGCTGGAGGCTGCCCTCCGTTGCGTTTGCCAACTGCATCCGGCCTCCTGGGCCTCACACCTGCCTTGGGTGGAATATGCCCACAACACCCTCGTTAGCTCAGCCACTGGGAGGTCGCCTTTTATGTCGGCATACGGGTTCCAACCACCACTGTTCCCTTCTCAGGAAGCCGAGGTCGTCGTGCCGTCCGTCCAAGTGCACCTGCGGAGGGCCCATAGAGTCTGGAGGGACGCTAGGGCTGCACTAGTCCGCACTGCAGCCCGCAACCGCCTGATTGCTGACCGCCACAGAAGACCCGCTCCGGTCTATCGTCCGGGCCAGATGGTCTGGTTATCAACGCGGGATTTGAACCTTGCTGGGACTTCCAAGAAGTTGGGCCCTAGGTTCGTGGGCCCTTTTGCTGTGGACTCTGTGGTGAACCCCGTCGCGGTCAGGCTACAGCTTCCCGGTTCAATGAAGATCCACCCAGTCTTCCACGTGTCTCTGCTCAAGCCGGTCTCCACTAGCCCCCTGAACCCTCCACCAGTGCCTCCTCCTGCCCCTCGCGTGGTTGACGGTGGGCCGGTATATACGGTGCGTACTATTCTCGATTCTAGGAGGCGGGGAAGGGGGGTGCAGTACCTGGTCGACTGGGAAGGTTATGGCCCTGAGGAGCGCCAATGGGTCCCCCGCTCCTGGATCCTCGATCCATCGCTTTTGCGGGATTTCCACTCCCTTCATCCCTCGAAACCAGGTGGTCCGCCAGGGGGCGTCCGTTGAGGGGGGGGTTCTGTCATATCTGTATGCCTTCTCAGTTGTTTTTTCTTTCCAGCATCTGATTCAGCTGGATGGGCGGGGCCGTGGCCGCACACCTGTGGCGCATTAGGAGCGCTCACTATTTAAGGATTCCTGTCACCGTCTGCGAGTGTCGGACTATTGCATATGCTTGTTCCTGCCTTGCTTATCGCTGTGTGCTCATCGTCATCCTCGGTGCCTTCCGACGTTCTTCGGTCGTGTCTGGTTTGATCTTATTTACTTTTGTGCTCTTCTGGTTTTTGTAGTTAGGATTTGGTACTCTGTTATATTCACGCCTTCTTGGGTGCTCTTTTAGTTATACTTGTTATATCCGCGTTTTCTAGCGTGCGTCCTAAGTTGTACTTGTTATATCCGCGTTTTCTAGCGTGCGTCCTAAGTTGTACTTGTTACATCCGCGTTTTCTAGCGTGCGTCCTAAGTTGTACTTGTTATATCCGCGTTTTCTAGCGTGCGTCCTAAGTTGTACTTGTTATATCCGCGTTTTCTAGCGTGCGTCCTCTGTTGTACTTGTTATATCCGCGTTTTCTAGCGTGCGCCCTTTGTTATACTAATTAAACACAAACATTTGTTCTATTGATCTCCTGGTCTGTGTTTTTGGATCCACATTAACGGCTTGCCGTCATAACAAACATAACAGATGTGTGTGAAGGCACAATTACAGGACTTGCAGAACAAGCCCACAGTCAACCACAGGAAGGGGGGCAGACGCTCCCTTTTGTCTCAAAAGGCGGGAAAATAACCCGGCTGTCCCGCATACTGAGAGGGACCCCCCACTGAGAGGGACCACCCGGAGATGAAGAGAGAAGACCACGCCATCTTGCAGGGGAATTTAAACCAATCAGAGCAAGCTAAGGATAACTGCAGGTATCACATAGCCAATCAATAGTCGCTAGGAACATGTATTTGCATATTGTGTAGTATGAATCATTCTTGGGCAACTCGGGATGTGTGCTTCTCCTGATAGACACAGGGGAGTACGAGGCTGTACTGAGGGACCTGAGACCCAAGTGCTGTATTAGATTTCCTTGTTAGGAATAAATCCACTCGTGTGTGAAAATGCCGGCTTCCTGACGCCTTTCTTTTCAGAACGAATACGCGTAATTGTTGGAAGAGTGTTTGGTGATAAGGTAAAACTTATATAACACTAAAATGGAGTCAGGTAATTATTGCGTAATATTTTAAGGTATGAATTATTCCCAACAACGGTATGGTCATGACAGAAATAACAGTCTTGTGCTAAATGGAATATGAAATAATAAAAATGCATTTATTCAGGACGACATGGCAAAATTACTCCATAATGGTCAAAACATAATACTAAACAAGATGTTTGCTCACTTCCTCCTAAGTCCAATGGTCCCACTGTAGTCGGCTTGTTTTGGCCAATATCCACGGTGAATGGGAACCTTTTGAAACTCCAAAAAGGGGCATACGCCTTTCCCTCATACAGAATGATTATGGATGCCGTTTGGCTGGCGTGGTGCGAAAAAAAAATGTATTAATCCGCAAAATCAGCTGAATCCTTCGTCCTCATACACAACAGTATGCTGTATAGTGAAGAGGACGTCTTCTACCGTACACGTCACAGCGCCCACCTCCTCAATGCAAGACCGAAGCCGGAAGTCACTCATTTTCATGGCGCGGGATTAAAAAAACTAAATAAATATAGCGATCGCTTCCACACACATCCAAGTGGTCCATATCATTCAGGAGCATAAAATACCGCGTGTATCATGATATAAACATGCTTTTTCGTGTCACATGCACTTTAAATGACGGTATAGTGAAACGCCCACTTGTTAATTGTGTTTTATGGAGTTTTGCTGCCCTCTGCTGGCGCTTGGGTGCGACTGATTTTATAGGCTTCAGCACTCGTAAGCATTGTGTAAGTAATTATTGGCATCAATAATGGCAGGCTACTAGTTTATTTTTTGATTGAAAATTTGACAAATTTTATTAAAACGAAACATTAAGAGGGGTTTTAATATAAAATTTCTAACATTTATCTTTTAAGAAGTGTTTCAATCCATGGATCGCTTTAACAAAATGTTAATAATGTTAATGCCATCTTGTTGATTTATTGTTATAATAAACAAATACAATCCTTATGTACCGTATGTTGAATGTATATATCCATCTTGTGTCTTATCTTTCCATTCCAACAATAATTTACAGAAAAATATGGTTTGAATTGCGATTAATTACGATTAATTAATTTTTAAGCTGTAATTAACTGGATTAAAAAATTTAATCGTTTGACAGCCCTACAATTGAGCAATAGTTATAAGGTAGATGTCCATGACTTTTTTACGGACACCATTTTTTTCATTGTGACATAATTTGTTTAAAAGTTTAAAATTTGCGAGCGAATTTTTTTTTTTTTTTAAACAAAATATTTGGCATCATTAATGATTCTAAGATAAAAATGACAGGCATTTTGAATAATAAATATAATTACCTTCGTTTTATGGCTGGGTTGAAACAAAAGCGGTAGGGCGAGGTCTGTAAACGGGTAAAACGGACAAATTAAAAATAGTTCGGGGTGCTTAATGCGCCATTTATATCTGCTATGGCAGCATATAGACATATTTTTCTATGAAACACAACAGTTGTTTTGGCTTAAAAGACAGCAGGGAGTGCAAGAGCAGAAACTGCTTTTTCAGTCTTGTCTGTGTTTTCCGCCATATACTGTATGTGTGCTGAGGAGTACAGGTTGGGATGAGATCACTTAATTTATGGTTTATTTTATGGATGACCTGATAAATTATGCAAGCATTTTGAAAGTAGTTGTGTTATTTTAGCCTCAGAAGGTGGTGGTGGTGAAATATTTAGTTGGAACAATGAACTCGGACCACGTTAGGGCATGTATAACTTTTTTCTGTAGTGTTTCAAGCTTTTTTAGAGTTGGAAATGTGTTGCACCCAGAGGCGTAGCAAGGGTCCCCGGGGGCCCCAGGCAACAAGCAACATGGGGCCCTTCGAGTGTATGCAAGTAAGGCGGACAGTTGGATTTGGAGCAAATTGCTCCAAATCCAACTGTCCCCCTTACTTGCACATGTGTATGTGTAAAGGCTTTACACATACCGTATTCTACTGACTAGCTGGTAAGTTATATTGCTTTTACTTAGTAAGGATAACATTCTGGCACAAAAGTGAATAATGTAACATCTTATCAGTTTGGCTGATCAGTATGTATGTTGATTCTAAACACTGATTTTATGTTCTAGGTGACATCTTTATGTATGAAGAAACGCTAGCATACTGTAATGCTGTTAGCAAACGCTAACAAGCTAGTTACAACAAGTCAAGGCAGTTAATTGGTTTAGGACATAAAAATACTACTACTACTATTCTGCAGTGCTTCTACTACATTAGGACCAGAGGTTGTGCTAGACATTTTCGTTGTCTGTCATTTTGACTGACAGGGTCATAAAAATCCGGTCATAGTCTATTTTTACCCGTCACTTAAATTTTTAAAATGATAATGATGACATATTCAATAGTATTTAGTTTTCATTCATTTTTAATTAATATTGTAACGCTTGCTTGGCGGCGAAAAATTAGACACGGAAGTCGTGGTATTTTTCTCCCTTTTTACTCTGCTTACCGCCAACAACTCCGCCCCCAAAGAAAAGGAGGCAACGATATAGACCCCAATCACCAACGTCACACAATGATCTTAATTGTGGTTGTCAGCCCAAAATCTTCTAAATATATATTAAATGCATCTTACCAGATATAAAAAGACTACTACATAGTCTGTGGCGATCGTTTGGTGCCCAGATTTCTTGTCGAATTACAGCAGTCCATCTCGCTCTCATCTTCACGTCTCTCAGAATACGGTAGAACTTCAAGTCTCTCCGTCTATCTTCTCTGTTACAGCAACCAACCGCCACACACGCCTTCACCATTTTGATTATTAATATTAACGAGCAGAAAAACACGCCGTAATAGGAGGCATGTACGTAGCGGTAATGTATAAACATGACAGGCTGACACACAATATGGCGGCTCCGGTCAGGGGGGCGGAGTTGTGACGTCATGTGATTGGGGTCTATACACAGGCGGCAATCTTGTCCATCAATTGGATGACGCGCTGGCACACCGGGTGCACCAATAAGAACCTCGCGTTGATGTGTCAATCACGGTGCCGCCGCCAGACCCCGGTTACGCTACAATATTCTGACAGAATAGCCAACGACGTCATGCATTAAGAGAGACAATAGCTAATTAATATGCTAACTTGCCACCCTGTGGTCTGGGGTGTGAATTGCAACCTGTCAAAATGACTGACGGACTTCAGTTTTTTCCGTCACCGTTTTAAAAAACCGGTCAACGACGGAAAATTTCCGGTTAACGCGACCCCTGATTAGGACATAAAACTACTGTTACATAGTACATTCACCGCTGTCTTGCTTCCTTTTCTCCTGTTTTTTTTCCTTTCTTTTTTTGCTTCCAGAAGGATAACTTCTCTTCATTTTGCCAATTAGAAAAGGCCATATCGCCACCCAATCTCACTCTGATTCACGTGACACACATACATACTCGTGCGGTCATCTTGGCCATAAAAGTGGCGAAAACTAAGCACTTTACACTGACTCATATGGATGTACTTACACTGGTTCATGGACGCCCACATCAAGTGGACGTCCTCTGCTCGAAATGCCTTACGCCTACTCTCGCTCCCAGAATACGCAGCGCTTGTGACGTATGACAATAACAGGACCAGTTGCTATGGGAACGTACGCATACCCAAGGAACCTTGCTAAAGGAGTATTAAAATTGCTAATAAAATCGTTTACGATTATTTTAGATGCATATGTTATATTTTTCTTATAGAGTATTCGATAAGGAATATGATAGACTCAATAATAGACTGTCTTGGAAAAATCATTTATTTAAGTAGTCGCATGAATAATGAGGTGGCCTGTGAAAATCAACGTAAAACAACTCGGCAAGGACTTTCCAGAGAGTACTTGGTGAGTCACTCTTTAAACAATCATGTGGTGTTAATAGCTGGTTGGACTTTCTTAAACATGTGTAATCTACATGACATGGTTAATGCTGATTGGGATTGATAACAGAATCGTTAGATAATCTGCCAAATGATTCCATGGTATTGAAACACTCCCAACACTTGTCGCTGCGACAGTGCAGTAAAGCTGTGTGTGCTAAATCTGTTGGCCCTCTGGGGGCCCTAGGCAATTGCCTGCGTATGCCTAATGGGACGCTACGCCTCTGGTTGCACCATGTGATATTACAATATTGTAAATGTGGTTCAAATAAAGATTTATACAGAGTGAGAAGTGCAGAGAGCGGGTTGTGATGTCGCAGTTTAAAAAAGAGCAGCATATCTCTCATGCAAAACAACATTTTACACAAAGAACTGAGAATGATCAAGTTTAAAATATTGATGTGAAAAAGAGCAAAACAATTTCAAGTTTTTTTGTTTTTTTTTTAATTTATGAACACAATTATACAATTTACGAACAAAAGCGGGCTTACAAATTTGCAATACTATATCAAGAAAACAACGCACTCCATCATAATTTACCAAATCCTACTTGCTTGCCAAAACAATTTCAAGTGTACGTATGACATTTTCTTTTAAATTTGTGAGAAACATAAGTTAACCCTTTAAAGGGTGCTTATTGAACTCATTGGCTGCCATTGACGGTGCTCAGAATCCAATCCTTTTGGACAGCCCCTCCCAGTATAAATGGATAAAAACAACTGCCAGCAGTTTAGTGGGAACGTCGCACACCTTCCCCTTGAACTCCAGCTCCATGTCGATGCAAAGAACCCGACGACGACCTCCTCGAATTCTGTGAGCGAGGCCGCTTTGCCCGGAGCGCCGACACCCGATCCTCTTGCAATCATCAGAGAATACGTGAGACCAAACCCAATGGACTCGACGTCTTCTAATAATGAAAATTTGGAATGACTCGTCCTTCTTGACGCCAAGGACCAAAGGTTCTTGTTCCCTTTTGTTAAATCTGAAGAAAGATGATCTATTCTGTATTGAATTTGATGAATGTACACTCTGATAGGCAACATTGTTTAGATCTTGACAGTCTCCAATCTATAGCTGGGATCTTCCTTGAGCTCTAATAAGACCCTCTTTTCTTCTTCCTTTATTCGATTGTTGATGAGAAATAACTCTTGAAGATGGGAGGGGTTTAACTTGAGAGCCTTGGCCAATGAAATGCATCCTTTATCTGCGATCCCGCACCGTGACAGCCTGCAACAAATGAGATGATTCACTTTAGTCAAGAAGGGAACCTGGTTAAAAGTAAAATGTCTACTTTATCCTTGGATAGTAGAAGCAGTGATTAATTTATGACAAATTATTTAAGAATACTTAAACTTTTTTTTTTACTTAAACTTTTTTCTTTCTTCTTGTAAGGAATTTTGTAGAGTTGCTACCAATGGCAGCAGTGATTCTTTGGATTAGCCGGATCAACGGAAGATTACGAACTGGAGGACCTCCTTACCTGAGGACTTTTAAGATGCAGTGTGGGCTGCTCAGTCCTTTCGAGAGGATCTCAACCCCCTCATCCGACAGATCGTTCAGGCTCAGGTCCAGCTCTTGAAGATGGGAGGTGTTTAACTTGAGAGCCTCAGCCAGTGAAACACATCCTCGCTTTGTGACCAAGCATTTTCTTAGACTGCAACAAATGAGATAATTGCCTGAAGTCAAGACGGGAACCTAGTAAAAGTGGTGAAGGTTTGCTGAAAGTGATAATGTGTCTGCCTTTTCCTTGTCTAATACAGGGTTGATGTGGATCATTAAAAAGCATTAAAAGTCATTATATTGATTTATTTGAAAAATTCAGACCTTAAAAAGCAATAAACTAAGTGTTTGAGGCATTAAAAATTATGAAAACTTGACATGGAATTTAAAAAAAAAATTTTTTTTTACATAACTTATCAGAGTTGCCGCTAACAGCAGCAGTGATTCTTTTGATTAGCTGACCGGATTCATGGAAAATTACGAACTGAAGGAGCTCCTTACTTGAGGACTTTTAAGATGCAGTTTGGGCTGGACAGTCCTTTAGAGAGGATTTCAACCCCCTCATCCGACAGTTTGTTACCGTTTAAGTATAGCTCTTGAAGATGTGAGAGGTTTAACTTGAGAACCTCAGTCAATGAAATGCATCCTCTTCTTGTTATCCAGCACATTGACAGGCTGGAACAAATGAGATCATTGCCTGAAGTCAGGAAAGGAACCTGGTTGAATTGATGAAGGTTCTACTTAAGTAAAAAGGGCCAAAATATACCGGACGTGTTGACTGCGTGCTCCGCAGTATGTCAAAAATAGGCAAAACATACCGGCTGCGCTCAGCTGCGGTCCGGCAACGCCGTCCCGTCGTGAGCTCTCGCGTAATCGTGCACGATAATGTGGCATTAAAAACAATGGCAAACACTGTACTCATCAGAGAAGCGGAAAGTGAGGTGGTCTTGATTTGATTGAACATTTTTGCCGAATTCTTATTTTGCTTTTACTATGAGTTTGTGACACTATTTCTGTTTTAAATTACATAACTTGCATAATAACCCACCGTCCATCCTCATAGCTTCTGCTGTGACGTCCCATGTGTAATGTTCTGATTGAATGTTTTCTGAGGCACCCTGAAGTGCACGCAATGGGGATAATGTTTTGGTCAAGTGACGTGGGAGTGAGGGAGACAGACACAGCCTGCCCAGAGCCACAGGTTGTGGAAGTTTGTTTTTTTTTCCCCCCGTGTGTTAATAAAAAACAAAGTTGTCAGCAGGTCATTTGTTTGATATCTTTGCCAGAAAAACGCACAAACTAAGACACTGTGCATCTACCTTTCTTTGTTGTTCTTATAAAAATGATCTGCTGCATCATAAATCACATGGTGATTTTCCAACTCCATGATGAAGCCTTCTTCGTCCATGTTCGCAGGTGTTTTAACCGTGAATAATCAATCTTGCTCCGCCCATTTTGACGGATGCATCTCTGGTAAAAATAGAAAATAGCCTTAACCCATCCGGCGGGCTCCGGGACGCATGGTCCGCAGACAGTCCGGACCACTGACTTTGAACGGCTCCAACGCTCTATCTCGCCAGACCCAGACCAAAGACACGTCCGGTATATTTTGGCCCTTATCCTTGGCTAGTGGCAATGGTGATTCTTTCGATAAGTCAACCGTATCCGCGGAAGATTACAAACTGGAGGTAGATTTCTAAGTGGAAGAGCTCCTTACGTGAGGACTTCTAAGTTGCAGTGTGGGCTGGCCAGTCCTTTCGAGAGGATCTCCACTCCTTCGTCCGACAGATGGTTCAAGCCCAGATTCAGATGCCTCAGGTTGGATGGAGAACTGAGAACGGAAGCCAGCAGGTGACAGCTGCCTTTGTCCAGGCGACATTGACTTAGACTGGAGAACACAGGAAGGAGGAAGTCGTGAGAGTGAGCCAAACCTAACTTCTGCTGACTTTGGTATGGTGCTTTGAAAAATAATAATAGATTATATTTCAAGCTACAAAACAAGACAACAGAAAATAAAGAGCAAATGGCAAAATCTAAAGATATTATGCATTTTATTTTCCCGTGATAATATCACCAACAATACTTGTGCTGGATGGACGCAGTGTTTGTTTAAGATGTCGTCAAGAAGGACGTTCATCTCGTACAACCACGATGGGTGAATCGTAGTCTTTTTTTTTTTCAATTTTTTTTAAAAAATTAAGATTATAGATTGGATTTAACCCAAATTTTGACCCATTTGAGATTTTTCAAGATTTTGGATCTCCTACTGTTTCAGGATGAACTTTAGGTAAACCTGTTACACTGACCCAGCTTTTTGTTTGCAATTTCTAACCGTCTTTACTGATGTCAATGACTTAGTTAAGGCATTACACACATTGAAATTAGGGTTAGGCAACAATTAAATGTGTTCATCTCGAGTAATAGCATGAAATATTTGCAATAAATCACACAGTCATCATCACTTCAAAAGTAGCAATAGACGTGGTTATATAGTTATCCTTCCACTCGTCCAAACAGCCACGAGTCAACTTCGCCATCAGTGCCAACCATTTCCGGTTTCTTAACTTACTCACTCCCAGACATTTTTCAGAAAGCATCGCTTTTTGTTCATTTCCAATTATTTTGGCTGATCTGTCAAGCACGACAGAATATTGTGTTTCATGGCTACACAAACTTGAAAAAGAACAAGTCAATTCCAATCTTTCATCACGAAAAGAAGTTTTTCTACACTTTTCCATTCTTCAGTTATGAGCAGTTAAAAATCCTCAATTCTTGTTTCTATACTGTTTTTGGTAGTAAACTTAAGTGTTCCAAAAAATATATGAACACATCTTTGGGAGTGAATGAGTTAATTTTGTTTTGTTTTCAGATTCGTTGTCGTGTTTTCCTATAAGCAATTCTTTTTTAATTTGAATTTTTTTTGTGTGTGAGTTCCATTTTTTTTTTTTTAATTCATCTGTTTTGTGATTTTTTATTGTTTAGTCATTCTTAGTTGTTTGTCTTTCGTGCACTTGTTCTTGGATTTGCCATCGTGCTTTTGGGCTTTTCGAACTCCACTATATTTCACTTTAGAGAACTTACTTTGATTTTTGAGAAGCCTTGACCACCAACAGCAGCTTTTCGAGCCCCAAAGGCGATCGGGAGTAGTTGGCAAGATTAAAGGACTTCATGGTTTCATCGTCTGTCAGTAAGAAAAAGGCAAGGGCCGACCACATGTCATTTGACATTTGATGCCAGGACAGATGTCTTGAAGCTAATTCCTGCTGGATCTGCTTCAGCAAGGAGTCGTCCTTCAGCTCGTTTAGGCAGTAGAACAAGTTGACATTCTTTTCTGGAGTGTTGTGTTGGATCCTTTCTTTGATCAACTCGACTGTCTTTGACTTGCTTTGCCCGCAGTCCGGAGGAGCCTTCAGCAGTTCCCCCACTAGTTCCTGGTTGCACCGCAAGGAAAGGCCAAGAAGGAAGCGGAGGAACATGTCCAGGTTTCCTTTACTCTCTGAGGCTTTCTGCAGAGCTGACTGGTGGACCTCAGTGATTGTGGTCTGCTTAAAAAGCTCAGCCACTTTTTTCAGTAACCAACCTGAATCATCCAGTACGTTCTTGTTGTCGTGGAAGAGGCTCATCATTACATACAGTGCGGCCAAATACTCCTGGATGGTCAGATGAATGAACTGAAACATCTTCTGTTTGTTTCTCCTGAGCGGAGGGACCTCCTTAAAGACCTCAGTGAATATTCCGGAGTGTTTTGCAGCTTGGCTGTAATCAAAACCGCTGTCCACCAGGTCTTTCTCGTAGAAGATTTGACACTTATTCATGGTGTGGTAAAAGGCCAGCTTGGCTAGCGGTTTCACGTCAAGGATGTACTTCATTGTATTTCTCTCCTTGGAGTTTTCCAGTAGGTAACCTAAAAATGCTGAGTACATGTCAGTCAGCGTTGTGGGAAGCTCTCCCTCTTTCCTTTTTTCCAAATGATCCTGAAGAACTGTGGCGGTGAGCCAGCAGAAGATGGGAATGTGACACATGATGAAGATGGTGCGAGATTTCCGAATGTGCTCAATGACGCGCTCCTCATTTGGGAACCTTTTCCTGAAGTACTCCAACCTCTGAGAATCGGTGAATCCTCTCACCTCTGTTCGGCTGTCGATGAAGTCGGAGTGGATATCGCGGGCCGACGCGGGCCGCGTGGTAATCCAAACCCGGGCGCAAGGAAGCAGGTTCCCTTTGACGAGGTGCGCCAGGAGCACCTCCAGCGGGTAAGCCTTCTTCACATCTATGTCCACTTTAGTGTGGTTCTGTAAGTCCATTTTGAAGCAGCACTCATCCAGTCCGTCCAAAACAAACAAGATCTTAATCCTGCTGCTTTCGTAGTCCCGCCTCCCGGACATCTGCAGGTCGGCAAATATTTTGTTCAGCGTCCCCTCGCTCATGTGCCACACGTAGAGTCGGATAAGCTCGGCCAACGTGAAGTTTTTTCCTTTGTCCATGTTCAACTCGCGGAAGGTGAAGGGAAATATAAAGTGCACGTCCTGATTGCTATTCCTATTAGCCCAGTCCAACACAAACTTTCGAACCAAGAATGTTTTTCCGATTCCCGCGAAGCCGACAGTAAGAAGTGTGCGTATCAGTCGTTGCGTCCCGTCAGGGCTTTTGAAGATGTCGCATGGCAGGATAGACTCCTTGACCGCGGTGCACATCTCCATCTGAAGGACCTCGTGCCGCTCGTCGGGGCTGGGGTCTGCTCCGTAGGTGACGTCCAGCTCCGTGTAGACATCCGTCAGAGGCTGCTGCTGCCAGCGCTCGGTGGTGCCCTCGGAAGCGAGGCTGTATAAATGCCGCAGGTTGTCTTGCAGCTCCCCCTTCAATCGGTTAATCTGATTATCATCATGGACGGAGAAGACGGCACCTGGAAAAAACAGCAGTGACCCATTATGGACAAAACACACACACCTTGCGACCAACCCCAAGGAAACTCTTTCCACTCCCCACTGAACAATCGCGTTCCGTTGATTTATGTGGGCCGTAACGCCTGTTGTACTCGTCGTTAAGATGTCATTTCTGGCCAGTATATAGAGGAATAGTCGCTCTTTCATTCAATACCAGATGGCAGCACTGTTGCATCGTAACTAAATGAGTTTTCCTGCGGTGACTTGAAGTTTCTGAGTTGAAGTTTTATATCACGGCTCTGCTAGAATAACCAATTTTTCCTCACAATTACATCGACAAAATGAAATCACAACGACAAGGCAGGGGTAGAATGAAGTGTAGAACACCAGTAGAAGTCCTAAGGAGGCAAGTAGAAGCACCGAATTAGGCCGCGTCTGAAGCTGAGTCCATAGAAACAGGGGGGCATCAATTCAGAGGAAGAGGATTTGATCAACGTTGGCATTGATCTCCTCAAAGAAGGTAATAAAATGAAAAATATAGCCATTTATCATAAACATATTGAAGAGCAGATCAAATTAGATAAGATTTAAGCTCTCCAGACCGACCTTGAACAGAGTTACCTTCACTGCTGAATAAATAACATCTTGTATTATTGGTCATGCAAACGATGGCAAAAGAAAATGTGGTTTTGTCTGTTTGTAAGCTGCTAAATTCCATTACACACCTAAAAAGTCTTTGATAGATTATAAGATTTTATTATTATATTTGACTTTTACATTTTATGTGTGAATTTAAAAATAGTGTGAAAATGGCTATTCCAGTGGTTCTTAACATGGGTTCGATCGACCCCCTGAGGTTCGGTGAGCAAGTCTAAGGGGTTCGGCGAAGGTAAAGACATGCGCAGCCCTATTTTCCCCTGATGATTAAAATCTAGGCAAAGTACTGTAGCTTTTAGACCAGGTTTTGGACTGGTTTACTCCCAATTAACTTACTTAATCCGTTTCTTTTAACAGCTAGACCTCAATCAGATAGGAGGAGGAACTGGTTTGCTCAGTGGAAGGTTGACTCACACTTGGTATGCGGGAATACAACAGACCAATGGCCAGCGTGGTCTCAAATATTGACCCATCTATAAAACATGCTGTCAAAATGTTAAGAATTTTGAACAAGAGTTTGCTAAATTATTAGCTCGCTAGCTTAGATGGGTAGGTTTTGAATTAGAAATTAACTGCTTTATGATCTAATTCCAAAGGGATCGGTGAATCCACATGTGAAAGATGTGGGGTTCGGTACCTTTAACAAGGTTAGTAACAACTGAGCTATTTGTAAAGAATAGAATATACTGGACTGTCTCAGAAAATTAGAATACACAATATTCTAATTTTCTGAGACAGTCCTGTATATTGTTCTATGTAAAGGACGTCAGCCAAGGTCGGCCCCCCACATTTTTACCACGCCAAATCTGGACCCCTTTGCAAAAAGTTTGGACACCCCTGCTTTAAATGGTGGATTAATGTACAGGACTGTCTCAGAAAATTAGAATATTGTGTATTCTAATTTTCTGAGACAGTCCAGTATATATTTTTTTGTTCACTTTTCAGATCGACCCTCTGCCAGAGCTCCAAGGGCTGAGAGGGCAAGAGGTAGAGCCAGAGGCATGAACAGACCCCTCCCAGGTGTAAAAGATGATGTTTCATTTCAATGAAACGAACAGAAAGTGTGAGTTTGGTGGCAATAATGTCGATTGTTCACAAACTATTTTCAAAAAGTGCCATTTTTGGAATGTAAATGACACCATGCTCATTTGCTCAACCTAAATGTGCGTTATGTCTAATCGAAGCTAAGATGTTCAATTTATATGATCAGTTGTCAAAACCTGACCGGGATTTATAGTTGATCAGTCATCAAGCAATGTGTTTGACTTTCCATATTTGGCATGTGAAATTTTTCGACTTTAGCTGGTGATGACACTTTCAAAAATGAAAAAGAAATTTGGGAAAAAAAAAGTTTATGACATTTGATGATTTAGGAATAAAAATATGTGCAACAAGGCATGTTTGCACAGTTTTTTTTTGTATGTACTCATGGAAAAATCAACCCCTAATTTCACAAAAATTGCTCAGAGTGTGAAGAGTTAAAATGAGAGGAATCTCTCCGGTTCTTTGACATGCGGAGACTCCTGTCATTGTACTAACACCACGGCAATGATTAGTTGGAGAATTGATTCAATTTTATGATGTCCCACAAGTAATTTTTTAAAGTAAACTGTTTTCTATTCATATAAACTGCTGCCATGTTGTGAAAATAAAAAATCAATGTATTGTTACACTGATCAGTGACTTTTTTTTTTTTTTTTTAAGAGTGAAGGATTTATTTTTAATTCTTAATGATTTCTCATGTTCTTCATATGTGGCTAAAAATGACCTCATCTATTGCTCTGGGGATGCATGTCAAAGAAATAAATGAGATGAGAAAGAGCTATTGATGAGATCTTGATAAGAGCTCACCATTCTCAGATATGTTTTAGATGAAAAAGAGAAACAAAGTCTATCTGTTGTTCCTAAGGGCCTTTTACGAGCAACAGAGCAGCAACAAATGATCACAAATTGAGAAGCAATAGTTACTGTATGTCTCAGGAGTTTAGATTGGGAAATAGATGAGCAACAACATTTTTGCTACGAGTCATTTCATGGTTAACTTCCACAGTTTTCAAGTCACCTGCTTTCTACCACGGAAAGCTACGTCAGGGACTAACCTTTCATTTCCACCAGGTCGCTGCGCAGCTTCTCGGCCAAATTGTTGTTACCGATCTTCTCCAGAAGCATGATGGTCTGGTCCAGAGTGTTCTCGCCGTGCTTCTTTATCAGCTCGTCAGCAATGTACACCCGGCGGCGGTCTTCGCGTACGCTTTGAGGCAGGTCCGTGTGGAACCTAAAGGACTCAAAGTCGTCCTCCCCCAGCTCCCTCAGCGTGTTCCACAGCAGCTCCTTCCTTCCGCTGTCCAGAGCCATCCTTCTGACTTACATACGTGTGTGGGAGGTGACTGTGGATCAGGTATCTGCGGACGACAACTTTTATTGACTTATTGTAACTTGAGCTCATAAACTGTTTGAGTGATGTGACGCAAAACACAGATGTCAGGTCTTCATTCCTCTAAGCAGTGGTCGAATATAACGAAGAAAAGGTATTTTTCATTACTGTCCTTTCGTGCATTTTTGCGAATTTCTACTTAAGTACAAATATGAAGTGGTACTTTTTACGTTTACTTCAATACATTTTCCAGCACATATATGTACTTTTTACTCTACTACTTTCCAAATTGTTTCCTGGGTTCTCCCTTAGTTTTGATTTTTCTTTTTTTTCTCATTATAAATTGATCGCTTTCATGCCCTTGGCGCAATCGATAAACCCCGTGCAACTATACCTTATCTGAGCACGAGAGGCAGCAACAGCGTTTTCAATAGCAGCTCCTTACGCTCTGTGTCCAGAGGCATCCTTCCACCTTGTAAACGCATGAGCGAGATGACCATGGATCGGGTATCTGTGAACGACAACTTTTCATGGCTTACCATAACTTCAATCTGTTGAAGGACTGCAAGCTGTCCTCCCCCAGCTCCATCAGTGTTTTCAACTGCAGCTCCTTACGCTCGTTGTCCAGAGGCATCATTTCACCTTGTAAACGAGTGAGCAAGATGACCGTCGATCAGGTATCTACAGACGACAACTTATTGTAACTTGAGCTCGTAAAGCATTTGAGTGACGCGACGCAAAGCATGGACGTCAGGTCAATCTTTTTCACTCATGTTGGAACTCCCTTGTTGCTTTGTTCACTACAGTGTGGCACTAAATGACTTGTTTTGAGATTGAAAATGCCTAAAAACATATTGGAAGAAAAAGTATAACAGATTCAGTCTGAATTTCCTTTTTCAAAGAGGCCAGTTTGCAAACAATCAAATAATAGCTGGCAACAAGGAAGCGAGTTGCCACTTGTACATTTCACAAGAAGTTGCTTAACCTTCTAAAGCACCCATGTCTTTCTAAAAAGAAGAAAAACTTCAATGTCATTAAACGATCGTTAAAAATTGTGTCTTATGCAAAATATAATTGGGTATTTCAAGCTAAAAGACATTTTGATGGACACAAAATGTACTGTGCAATTAAAAGATTTTTTTGTGTTTCCCGTTAAGCACATGATAGAATTGCGACGCGATAAATGAAACAGTAGGCTAAGTGACCAACGGAGCAAATTATAAACAAACTTTAAAGGGAATAAAGTTAGGACTATTTCACCTTATCATTTCAGTTAAAGTGAAAACTTACGCGGCCTTGTTGTTGCCTCTTCTCCTCCCGTCCGTGTGACAACTTGTCTTTCTGGTCCTCCTAGACAGGGCATGCTGGGTGTGAACATTGGTGACACCCACAACACCATATATGTGCATTATTGCCACCATTTTGTTCAGATTGAGCAGCTTTGTGACCAGTTGGTATCTTTTTAAAGAGTGAGGATGGGGGAAAAACATGTTTTCAACAACAATGAAAATAACAAAAATATTCGGTTGACAAACAATTTTTTCATGACGATGACATGACGAGCTAAAACGTGTCTTGGTGTAGTCAACCTGCAAGGAGCCGCGCCGAACGACGCGATCTGTCTTCCTTGTCCAGGTCGGGACTTGTACCTGCGTGAAACCTCCCTCCCAATGCTTTCAAGAATGTGCGCTGGAAACTAAAGGTGCTAGCTTGGGCTTTGTGGTAGAGGTTAGATTTTGTGCCCGAACCCGAACCCACAATTTAAGCATTCACGTTCGGGTCAGGTCGGGTCGGGCCGCCATGCCGGACTAATAAATTATTTAAAAAAAAAAAAAAAAAATGGAGAGCAAGCACTCTGTATTGCGCTTTTGCTTGTGCGTGTGCACGAACGCCGTGGCGCCGGCCGCTTATCCTTCTTGTCCTCCCTCTCCTGTTCCCTCTCCTTGTCAGAGAAGCGCGTCCATGTGAGAACAATATCCCACACACTCAGAAATATGTTTAACAAACTTTCCCAGCGTTATTTCGTTGTGTGAATGCTTTGATAATTCTCAAAAAAATATGTAGATTATTTAAACATTAAGAAAATTTGCGTTTTTTTCTGCCAACTCGAAGAAATGAAAATAAATTGCTGCTGCTGCGTTTTTTCCGCGTCACTCAAAAAAAAAAAAAAAAAAAAAAAATCGGGTTTTTCGGGCTCGGGCCTGCAAATCTAGTTAAGTGATCGAGCTCAAGCCGGGTCGGGCCTCAATACCAGCGGGCCGTGTCGGGTCGGGCTGGATTTTTTAGGCCCGAACTAGGCTCTACTTTGTGGTCATGCACTTGCCTGCCGTGCTAGATGTGTCATATGACGCGGCTCCTTGCAGTGCTCCCCCACTAAGCCAAAACTCTTTAGCTGCCAGCGCACCCTCTTGAAGGCATCAGGAAGGAAGTTTCTATGCACCGCACACAACGGGGACGGATCGCGTCATGCGGCGCGGCTCCATGCAGACCGGTTACGTTGAGAGACGAAAACAATTTTCGTCGGACGTCAGTACAGCGAGTCGAAAATATGCCATAATTTTCGTCAAATGTTCACAATGTGTGAGATTTTCTCAGCCTGGGTAGTATCAGTGTTTGGTTGTGTCATTAATTTGTTGTGCTGCACTCCCCCAGTCCCTCTCACTGGTGTCCTCTTGTGATGGCCCTGGCCGTTTAATTATTTATTTGCTTGATTGATTCACCTCCCTCTCACTCGCCATCGAGTCAGGAGGGCCTGACCCACCACTGCCCTCGCGGCGACAAAATGCGCGAGGGTGATCTCTCCCGTCTTCGCACGACCCACGACGGGAGGACCGCCGATGGGTATATAAAATGTATAGGGGAAAAGTAAACAACTAAAGGGAACCGTGGCGTACCCAAAGTCACGAAATTACTTTCACTTTCGTGACTTTTTGTACTGTCAAATTGTCACTACTTCCAGGAGAGCAGTAGTGACGGCATAAACAGTTCACTTGAGGAAATTAATCCATTCCGGTTCGTTCAGTAAAGAGACTCGTTCAAACTAATCATTAAACGAATCGTTGGCCCCCTCATCTCCCACTTGCCCAAATGAATCGTTCGGTGAGTAAACGGGAAGTGACGTTGCCAAACAAATCCCAAAGACTGCTTGGCAATATAACTGAACGGGAAGTGACTTTGCTTGGTCCTTCCCCCTCTAGCACACAGGCTCATCATTGGCCGCTCGTCATAGCTTCAGAACTCTTTTCGCTGCCCCGTCTCTCCCCCGCTGCTGCAATAGTGAGAACAACTGAAACGTTTCCAGTGTATTAATTTAAGTTTTTTTTAATTGTTCGATGATTTTTAAAAGCAATTATTTTAAGTTAGGGTTTTAATGTTCTCATTTAAGACAACATTTTAAACAAAGAAGTGAAATGATCAAATTTAAAAAATTGATGTCAAAATGAGCGAAACTATTTCAAGTGTACTTATGACATTTTCTTTTAAATTTGTGAAAAACTTAACCGCCTGTGACACGAAAAAGCATGTTTATTTCATAATACACGCGGTATTTTATGCTCCTGAATGATATGGACCGCTTGGATGTGTGTGGAAGCGATCGCTATATTTATTTAGTTTTTTGAATCTCACGCCAGGAAAATGAGTGACTTCCGGCTTCGGTCTTGCATTAAGGAGGAGGGCGCTGTGACGTGTACGGTAGAAGACGTCCTCTTCACGCTACAGTGTACTGTTGTGTATGAGGACGAAGGATTCAGCTGATTTTGCGGATTAATACGTTTATTTTTCGCATCACGCCAGCCAAACGGCTGCGCCTTTTTGGAGTTTCAAAAGGTTCCCATTAACCGTGGATATTTACTGTGGGACCATTGGACTTACGATGAAGTGAGTAAACATCTTGTTTTGTATTATGTCAAATATGAATACAGCGATTACAAAGTAAACACTACAAACTTCCTTTAAATGAAGGACTACTTACGTTTGATCATTGATAGGCATGTAAAAAGCTCTCCTAATGCATTGGCAGCAGCACGTTAGCTGCGTTAGCTCCAGCCACCCTCCTCCGGGGAACGAACTGTAAATTCCTCTGCGCCGGGCGGTTTGCCGATCCGCGACGACAATAGACAACCGGGTCGTCATGTCAAATAATCCAGGATAGTTATGTGTGATTTTCCGCTTTGAAGACTTTGAAACATCACTCGGTTCGGGTTAGCATGTCGGCTAGCTGTCACGCCTTCTGGTTTGTTTACATTCTCCGAAGCCGGGGAAGGGAAATGGTGTCATAAAATATCGTTCGGGAGGTGCGACAGTAAAGGTGAAGTCGACAGTTTTGACCATTATGGAGTAATTTTGCCATGTCGTCCTGAATAAATGCATTTTTATTATTTCATATTCCATTCAGCACAAGACTGTTATTTGTCATGACCATGCCATTTATTTAGCAATTGGGGAAAATACTTGGATAAAAAGAGTATCCTGTAAAAATATTGAAGTAAAGAGACAGAAACAATGACATTTTGCTGCTCTCTTCGTCGCGTTTTCCTCGTTGTGAATAGTTCCCCCTCAACGGGCAGAGTGGTCCTTCTCAAGCCATTTATATAGCTATTGGGGAAAAATACTTGGGGAAAAAGAATATCCTGTAAAAATATTGGAGTAGAGAGACTGAAACAATGACATTTTGCGGCTTTCTTCGTCGCGTTTTCCTCGTTCTGAATAATTTCCCCTCAATGGGCTGAATAGTAAAATCGATGAGCCAAGTCTACCGCTGACGTCATCCACCTGTTGGGGACGCTAAAGCCCTACAATGGTAGGCGTGGCTAACCGGCAGATTAAAAGACTAATTTCTCGTCATCTGTGCTTTGCTAAATTGTTGTATATAGTCGAATCGTCTCAAAATATGATTCTAATTCACATAATAATGACATTTTAGACTTTTTTTCTCGTGTCATATGCTCTTTAAGTTAACCCTTTTAAGGGTACTTATTGAACTCATTGGCTGCCATTGAGGGTGCTTAAAGTCCAATCCTTTTGGACAGCCCCTCCCAGTACAAATGGATGAAAACAACTGCCAGCAGTTTAGTAGGAACGTCGTAGACCTTCCCCTTGTCACTGCAAAGAACCCGACGACGATCTCCTCGTATTCTGTGAGCGAGACTACTTTGCCCGTAGCACCGACACCTGGTTCTCTTGCAATCATCGGAGAGTACCTGAGACCGAACTAAATCCGTAGGAGACCAAATGGACTCAACGTCTTCAAATAATGAACATTTGGAATGACTCGCCCTTGTTGACTTAAAGAACCAAACGTTGTTCTTATTCCCATTTAAATCTGAAGAAAGACACAAACAATAGATATTGAACATGCATTTACACTCTGATAAGCAACATTGTTTAGATCTTACTTGACAGTCTTCAGGCTATAGCAGGGATCCTCCTCGATCCTCAATAAGACCCTCTTTTCTTTTTCCTCTATTCGATTGTTGATGAGAGATAACTTTTGAAGATGGGAGGGGTTTAACTTGAAAGCCTCAGCCAAAGACACACGTCCTTTAATGGTGATCTCGCATTTGGACAGACTGCAACAAATGAATTCATCGCCTGAAGTCAAGAAGGGAACCTGCTAAAAGTGATGAAGGTTCTGCTGAAAGTAACATTGTGTCTTCCTTTTTATTGACTAATCCAGCACGGTAGGCGAGCGCGCTGAGCACTAAGCCAAAAGCCCAAGCTAGCTACTTTAGCAACCAGCGCACATTCTTAAAGGCAACGGGAGGGAGGTTTAACGCGGGTCCGGGTCCTGACCTGGACGAGGAGGACAGATCACATGGTTGTGTAGCCTGTCTTGTGGTGACCCCTAGCTATATAGGACTTTTGCTTTGTGTTTTCTTGTACAGACGAATGATGACACGAGGAGGCCGCTCTGTTGCCAGCCGGAAGGAGTTGTATTTACTCACAGCCATCTAATGGAAAATAGAAAATGAATACAGCGACATCTCTAGCTAAAGCTCTCATACGCACCTGTCAACTTCAAGAATACATTTTTTTGTGCACAGCTTCAAAACAAATACAGCAAACATAACTTTCTACCTTCCCGACTGTCAAGTTATTAGGGCCCGAGCACTAGGTGTACGAATGAAAATGGCCAATTTGGAGGCCTGAACATGCACGAAAAGTCACCAAAATTTGCACATACGTGCGGCTTCGCGTAAATTTCAATAATCTTCCATTGTTACGAAAAAATGTCAAAAAATGGCTCAGTGGCGCCCCCTTGACCCTTAAAATTTTCAAAAAGGCCTCTCCTCTCAGGTTTTCAACGTAGAGCAATGAAATTTGGGGAGTAGATACCTTATGCCTAACTGCTCAAAAAAGCCTCTTGCACCCATATTCCAAATCCAACAGGAAATCGGGTATTTTCGATCAAATGTGAAAATTTCATCGGTTCACAGTTGGAGTTTACATTTGGAGGCCTGAACATGCAGGAAAACTCACCAAAATTTGCACATACACGCAACTTTGTATTAATTTTGATAATCTACGAAATAATTTAACAAAATGGCTCAGTGGCGCCCCCTTGAAATTTTCAAAAAGGCCTCTCCTATTAGGTTTTTTCAACGTAGAACAATGAAATTTGACGAGTCGATACATTGTGCAAAACTGCTCCAAAAAGTCTCTTGCACCCATATTCCAAACCCAACAGGAAGCCTGAAATTTTGGATCAAAGGTGAAATTTTATCGATTTAACTCATTCACTCCCAGCCATTTTCACCGGAGCAAGGCCCTTCGCTCCCGGCCATTTTGCTGGATTTTGACTGATTTTGCACGGCCGACAAAAAATTCTGTTCTATTGCTATATAAACATGGAACCCACCAAAAGAAAGATTAGACTCTCTTTTTTCAGCAGAAAAAAAAAATAAGTTCATACGTTATTTCATTCTTTAGAAATCAGCATTAGAAAATAGCTTAGTTTGAGCATTTTTCCAATTTCTGATGAAAAAACGGAGAAAATGAGCTTTTTGTAAACGCAAAAATTTCAAACATAATTTTGACTTTAACACGGCTATTTTTTGCTTCAGTGACATCCCAAACATCTGAATAATGTTTTCCTTTTACAAAATAACATGAACAACCAGCCAAATAGAGCTTTTCATAGCAAAGTAACAATTTATTCACACTTACCTAACTGAGAGATGACGTTTGGTGGCTGCGACAGCGGTTAAACTTTTCCCTCATTGCCGACTGTCTCGTAACGATGGATTTTTTTAAAAGTCTTTTTTTGTGGTGACCACTGTCTCGTTCACCAGGGGAACTTATGTTCCTGGGGGGGAACTGGTTTGGCCGTGCGCGTTTCCGTGCAGGACACTCGAGCGTGCGGTGGACGTGAGCAGCAAGCTACGGAGGGGCTCTGCTAACTTCCCTAATAAAGTTGTACTGTTTGAATTGAGTTGTGGGCTCTTAACAAATGCGCTACTGCCCTCCAGTGGCCAGTTTTATTGCTTTAAAATGGGTTTTGAGGCTTGTTTTTTGTTTTGGCGATAGATCGGAAGCTCTAGATCAGGGGTGTCCAAACTTTTTGCAAAGAGGGCCAGATTTGGTGTGGTAAAAATGTGGGGGGCCGACCTTGGTTGACGTCCTTTACGCAGAACAATATATTTAAGTAAATTTTAGCAACCATTCTGTGTGTCGCATTTGCTTTATTATTATTTTTTTAAATTAATAAATTCAACAATCTCACAACTAGCCGTTCTCTTTCAACTCTCGGGCTCTTGCAAAATACTGCTGCTGTAAAATTAAACTAGCTTCAATTTGCTTCAATTTGTCGCTACTTATCTTCCCTGTAATCTTGTCGTACATGTTAGCGTGTCTTGTTTGGTAATATCGCCTCACACTGAACTCTAAAAACAGCGACTGTCTCTTTGCAAATGAGGCAGACACAGTTGTTGCGTATTTTAGTGAAGAAATAGTCCAATTTCCACCTATCATTGAAGCGTCGGCCGTCACAGTAAACTTATTTTTGTTGATTGTCGCCATTTTAGAAAATTGGAAGTAAAGGGTCAAAAGGGGTAATGTTGCTTCGAGTGCTACTGCATTTTACTGGGTAAATGAGGAGCAGCATTTAGTGTGTAAGAGACTTCATATGCTGGTAGCAGTACTGCTGACCAATTTATTAAGTCTGTGTGTGAGCCAGACGTTATTGATTTTATGACGGAGGCAGGGGGCCGGATGAAGTTTGACGACGGGCCGCATTTGGCCCCCGGGCCGGACTTTGGACATGTCTGCTCTAGATGCTTCTTGTACAAAAAAACGCAAAAGACGTATAAATACGTAATCGGGACACTGAAGCATTTGGAAATAGAACGTATTTATACGGTTCTGGGAGCAAATGAGTTAAGTGATTTCGAATTGTTGGATCGTCTTCAGAATTGGTCAGACTATTCAGGAGACATATGAGATCTTAAGTTTTCAAAATGGTGAGTTTTCATTCAAGGGTCTGACCTGGGCGTGGTCCCAAAGTCGGCCATTTTTGGGCAAAACACCAAATTCAGAAAATGATTAAAAACTCTGTGATACAACGTTCAATCTTTTTCATTTCTAGCGTGTATATCAGATAGCCCAGCCTGAACACGACTGCATTGAAATATTACCCATTAGGCCTGGCACCCCCTAGTGGGAACAGGGAATGGCCTTCTTTACAAGACAGGCTCCTCCTCCAAGGGAAAAAAATCTATTGACCTCGAACCTGTTTCAGGGAAGCCTCAAGACATGTGTTCAGGTACCTGATGAAAAATATTGAGGTTTCGTTGAAGCGGAGAGGTCCATACCGTAAGTGAAAATGACCGTCAACAATTTGTCTCGCCAAAAACTTTGAACAGTCATAACTCGGCAGATATACAACATATCTGTGCCAAACTTCCCGTATTTGTTGAGAGTCATACCCTGAAGGGTCTTGTAGGGGTCATTTGCATCAACTCATCAGTGCCAACTAGTGGCGACGAAGTTTTAAAAAAGGCCTCTCCTATTGAGTTTTTTCAACGTGGAGCGATGAAATTTGGGGAGTAGATACCTTATGCCTAACTGCTCCAAAAAGCCTCTTGCATCCATATTCCAAATCCAACAGGAAATCGGGTATTTTGGATCGAATGTGAAATTTTTATCGGTTCACAGTAGGAGTTTACATTTGGAGGCTTGAACATGCACGAAAACTCACAAAAATTTGCACATACATGCGGCTTTGCGTAACGTTTGATAATCTTGCAACGTTACGAAAACATGTAACAAAATGGCTCAGTGGCGCCCCCTTGAAATTTTCAAAAAGGCCTCTCCATTTAGGTTTTTTCAACGTAGAGGGATGAAATTCGGAGAGTCGATACCTTGTACAAAACTGCTCCAAAAAGTCTCTTGCACGCACATTCTAAATCCTACAGGAAATCGGGTATTTTGGATTGAATGTGAAATTTTATCGATTTACAGTGTACACATTTGAGACCTTGGCACCTAGGGAATTAGTTTGATCATCCTCAAAATTGGCGAGACTATTCATGAGGCATATGAAATCTTAAGTTATCTAAATGGTGTGTTTTCATTCACGGGCCTTACCTGGACGTGGTGCCAAAGTCGGCCATTTTTTCGGCAAAACACCGAATTTGAAAAATGACTGATAACTCCCTCATACAACGTTCAATCTATTTTAAATCTGGCATGTGTGTGAGGTATCCCAGCCTAAAAAGGAATGGATTGAAAATTTAGCAATTGTGCCTGGCGCCTCCGAGTGGGAACAGGAAATGCCCTTTTTTACGGGACACACTCCTACTCTAAAGGGAAAAAATCAATCTACCTCAAACCTGCATAAGGGGAGCCTTAAGACATGTGTTCAGATGCCTGATGAAAATTTTTGAGGTTTGGTTGAAACAGAAGGGTCCAACAGGAAAGTGATCATGACTGTCTGTATTCTGTCTCTCCACACATTTTGAACAGTCATAACTTGGCAGGAAAATATACATGATATCTGCTCCAAACTTCCCATGCTTGGTGAGAGTCTTACCCTGAAGAGTCCAGTAGTGGTCATTTGCATCGACTCTGTAGCGCCAACTAGTGGCAGCCGAATTTGTGGCCATTGCGTGCTTGAAAACTCAAAACAGATTCTCATCAGTTTTGTCACTTCCCGTTTAGTGATTCGGTCCTCCGGTTCCTGACCTAGCTTGCTGCTAACTTGACTTTCCAGTAATGACTATGCGGTGAACGAATTAAAAAAATGAAAGGATTACATTGCTTGAGCAATTTAGCTCAGTGTCTGGATATAAAATCAATATATCTAAGAGTCAATTATTCCCAGTTAATAGAGAAGCGCTGGTTTTGGACCATAGCAGCACCCCGTTCCAGATTGAAGAGAGACAGTTTACATATTTGGGAGTGGTCGTTACACGGCAGTTTAAGAATCTTCTAAGAGATAATTTTACTGTTTTGTTAAATCAGGTTAAAACATCATTATCACAGTGGTCTCCCTTAACATTATCGCTTGCCGGACGTATAAACTCAATAAAAATGAATATACTTCCAAAATTTATGTACTTATTTCAGAATATTCCAGTACTTATTCCAAAAGCCTTTTTTGTTTCTCTAGATTCCATAGTTTCCTCGTACATATGGCAAGGAAAAAGGCCTCGGGTCGGTAAAGCCATATTACGGAGACCAAAGAAGGACGGAGGTATGGGGCTCCCAGACTTTCGTCATTATTACTGGGCTGCTAATATTCGTTGTATCGCTTTCTGGATGGTCCAGGCTGGACGTCTTTGGAGCTGGACTCCTGTGAAAATGTCTCTCTTCCTGCACTTCTAGCTGCATCATCAGACTGTCAAATACCAAACTCACTTAACCCAGTGGTACGTCACACCCTTCGTATATGGGTCCAGTTTAGGAGATTCTTTAACTACAAACTGTTTTCTCCCTTGAGTCCGATTGCCTCCAACCACCTTTTCATCCCCTCTTCTTCTGATTATAACTTTCGGATATGGCACGATAAGGGTATCAAATCATTTGCTGACATGTTTGAAGGTGGACACTTTGTATCATTTACTCAACTGACTGAGAAATATAATCTGCCCAGAACTCACTTTTTTCGTTATTTGCAAGTCAGGCATTATGTGCGCTCTAATGTGCCCAATTTCCCCTTAGTACCCAGTCCTAATCCAATCGACCGGTTTCTCTCCTTTGATCCACTTTCCGAAGGTGCACTGTCAAAACTGCATAACTACATTTCGTTATCATTGGGTTCAGCTATTGATAAGGTAAGGGCAGCTTGGGAACAAGATTTGGGGCATCTCCCTGATAATTTGTGGGAATCTATACTATCTTCAATACATAAATCATCAATCTGTGCTAGGCACTGCCTTCTTCAGTTCAAGGTGGTGCACAGGGCTCACATGTCCAAAGCTAAACTGTCCAGTTTTTACCCGAACATTACGGCCACCTGTGATAAATGCAAATTTGGGGACGCTACATTGATACATATGTATTGGCTGTGCCCCAAACTGCAGAAATTTTGGTTTGATATTTTCCAAACTCTGTCCACAGTACTAAATAAGAATATTAACATCAATCCTACCCTTGCTTTGTTTGGTATTTTTCGTGAAGATAATGATCACTTGTCATCTACAGAACAACGTATGGTCACCTTTGCTCTGCTCTTGGCTAGACGCACAATTTTGCTACAGTGGAAGGGGGCTGCCCTGCCCAAGCTTATCCAGTGGCGTCGGGATTTAATGTCTTGCCTCAAACTAGAAATGTTGCGCTTCTCTTTGACTAGGTCAAGGAGAAGGTTCCATACGACGTGGGATCCTTTTCTGACGTACTTTCACAAAACTCAAACAAAGCCATGAGATATGCTCAGATGTTCGGAGGGAACCCTTAAGACGTATGGATAAATACAATCATTCTCCTCCTATTTTTACATTTTCTCTCTCTAAAGATAAAGATATATACAGATATGGACATAAATGCAACAGCTTTTATTTTGTGATGCACTGCCTTTAACTCATCATTGGTATGTATTTGTTTGCCTAAATACTATAGTTATTCAGGACATTTGGGGTTGTGGGTGGGGAGGGTTTATCTTGTGTTATCTTGTTTGTAAATTTCTGTTCATATACATGAAAAAATTGAATAAAAATATTTGAAAAGAAAAAAAATGAAAGGAAAGGACTTTGTCACATATTTGTTAACGTGGAGCCTATCAAATGCTGCTCAAACAGACAAAAACACCACACAAATCTTGCGAGCATGGTTTAGTGTACTACGTTTCTCAACAGACTCGGGACTATCTATGACGACATACTATCAAAATTACAGTAATTTAAAACATGGGTAGCAACGAGGTAAGCAAAAGCTGAGCTGCGGTCGCGTGACAACAGTGAAGAGGGCAGAGAACTGTCACTATATGGAGGCTTCATGGCAGCAATATTTACCTCATATGTGCACAGAAAAAAAGAATATTTAGTATGATCACCATAATACTGATTTGCAATGAAACTGTATGTACATGTCAATTTTTTCCGAGTGTTTTATTTTTTTTCGTGTCAGAGCGTGTCGGGTGTTGGTTGGTTTGACAAATTATGTAAATCCGTCCATCATGAGCTACTCAAGCGCCCAAAAACAACGCACACGGACACGGGAGATGTCGCAATATGTCTACCTTTTTCTTAACAGACTAATGAGAGAAGATAGGCGACATTATAAAGAGCAAACAATTATTTCTCGTCAGCATTTGACGATCTGAGATGCGGGGACGACATGACCGGATTATTTTATTTATTAATACCAGTGCAAAAATTCAATACGATCATCTTAATACTGATGTGCAATTAAACTGTCAAATATAAAAATGTAGTATTGTTTTTATTTCAGAGTAGCACATTTGACAACTAGCTATTTACACTTATAGTTTTAACAATAATGACCAAAAATAATAGTGATGAGCATAAAAACAAAAATACAACAGAGCGAGAGGTAAATATGATGTGTTGGTCGTTCCATATTTAGAAATTGAACTTTCGATTTATTTTTATTTTCGTGACAGCAAGCATGCTGCGTTGGCTGGTTGCAGGCTAGCAGCAGCATTGTATATGTGATCGAGAACATGCTAAAGAAAGTCCGTGCGCCCCCGACCCCAAACCCCCACTCCCCCCACAAAAGGAAAATGTTTGACCGTGTCCTAAATCGAAATGCAAGCACGAGCCATGACTTTGAGCCCATAGAACTAGGACAGACGACGCGGAAGTTCTCCCTCGCTTTTGCAGCAGCGGGAGGGAGACGAGGCTGTCTGTGAAAGCAGAATGATATAGCCTGTCACTCATTTCTGAAACTACGACGAGCGGTCAGTGTGCAAGAGAGGGAGGGACCAAGCAATGTCACTTCCCGTTCAGTTATACTGCGAAGCGGTCTTTGGTGATTCGTTCGGCAACGTCACTTCCCGTTCACTAACCGAACGATTCATTTGGGCGGGGAGGGAGATGAGGGGGGCGAACGATTCGTTGAACGATTTGTTTGAACGAATCTTTCTACTGAACGAACCGGAATGGATTCGTTTACTCAAGTGAACGACAGATCCCGTCACTAATACTCAAATACTGCTTATCATTTCTTTTTAAAAGTCATATCAGAGTCGTGTTACTTGGCATTGTAATTCTTCTCATTGTATTGGAGACTCGACCTCCTGACTTTCCTGCAGTTCAATCAAGTCAACAAAATGTAACGTTTCCAGTGTATTGATTCAAGTTCTTTTTTCATTGTAAGATGATTTTTTAAAACTTTTATTTCAAGTTGGGGTTTTATTGTTCTCGTACAAAACAACATATTGCACAATGAAGTGAAAATGATCAAATTTAAAACAACTTTCAAAATGAGCAAAACTTTCAAGTGTACGGATGACATTTTCTTTTAAATTTGTGAAAAACATAAGTTAACCCTTTAAAGGGTACTTATTGAACTCACTGGCTGCCATTGATGATGCTCTAGAGTCCAATCCATTTGGACAGCCCCTTCCAATACAAATGGATGAATACAACTGCCAGCAGTTTGGTGGGAACGTCGTAGACCTTCCCCTTGAACTCCACCTCCATGTGGCTGCAAAGAACCCGACGACGACTTCCTCGAATTCTGTGAGTGAGGCCGCTTTGCCCGTAGCGCCGACACCTGGTCCTCTAGCAATTGCCAGAGAGTACGTGAGACCGAACAAAATCTGAAGGAGACCAAATGGACTCGACGTCTTCTAATAATGAACATTTGGAATGATTCGCCCTTCCTGACGCCAAGGACCAAACGTTGTTCTTAGACCCACAGGTTAAATCTGAAGAAAGACACAAACAATAGATATTGAACATGCATTTACTCTCTGATAAGCAACATTGTTTAGATCAGGGGTCTCAAACTGGTCCTCAAAGGGCCGCAGTGGGTACTGGATTTCATTCCAACCAAACGAGAACAATCCCTTTTCACCAATCTGTTGTCTAACAAGTGTAATCAGTTAATTGCAGTCAGGTGCTGCTTACTTTAGCAGAAACCTCATTGGTTGAACTGTCTGTTTTGGATCTGTTGGAACAAAGACCAGGACCCACTGCGGCCCTTTGTGGAATCGGTTTGAGACCCCTGGTTTAGATCTTACTTGAAAGTCTTCAGGCTATCGCTGAGATCCTCCTTGATGTCCAATAAGACCCTTTTTCCTTTTTCCTCTATTCGATTGCGAGTTAGAAATAACTGTTGAAGATGGGAGGGGTTTAACTTGAGAGCCTCGGCCAATGAAACACATCCTTTACTGGTGATCCCACAGTAGATCAGCCTGCAACAAATGAGATGATTCCCTTTAGTCAAGAAGGGAACCTGCTTAAAGTGATAAAGGTTCTGCTGAAAGTAGGGGTGCACGATATCCATTTTTTGAAACCGATATCGATAACTTCCTGCTCCTCAAGGCCGATATGATGTCCGATAATCTACATATTTAATTTTTCAATGTATATTCACCTGAGATTTTGAACAAATGTAGGTCAAAAATACTAGTGGCTGATTGAGCATAGATTTGCCTTTGATCAATCAATCAGTCAATATCATTGACGATGTGTTTCCCGGAACAATGAGCACCGATCCTTAACAAACATAAACCCAACAGGTATTGTGCTTTGTCCGCAGATAAAACATTTGGTGCAACAGGAGAGGAGACTTCTGTCGTCTTGGTCCATGAAACAACTTTCTTCATCAGGCAGTTACATATCAATAACTAAAAGGCCTCTCAAGAACTTGTAAACATAACACTGTAAAATGCAAACATTTGCGAATTGCCTTAGTAAGGTTTATCACTCAGTGAAGGAAAAATACTGGATATACTGGTACACTGGCAAAACAGGAGTGGAAACCAACGCACACATCCCAATCCGACAATGCCAAAAATATTATGAATAGGCCCGATAACATATATTGTTATCGGAGTTATTGGGATGACGTCATAATTCCTATTATCGAACCAATAATGATCGGACCGATAATTATCGTGCCTGCCTTTTCCTTGACTGATACAGGGTTGATGCGGGTCATTAAAAAGCATTAAGTCATTAAATGGATTTTGTGAAAATTGGGGCTTTAAAAATGATTAAATTAAATGTTTCAAAGCATTTCGAACTATGTAAACTTGACAGGATTTTTTTTTTAACATAACTGATTAGAGTTGCTGCTAACGGCATCACTGATTCTTTTGATTAGTTGACCGGGTTCATTGAAGATTAGGAATTGAAGGACCCCCTTACTTGAGGATTTTTAAGATGCAATGTGGGCTGGCCAGTCCTTTCGAGAGGATCTCAACCCCTTCGTCTGACAGATCGTTCCTGGTCAGGTCCAGCTCTTGAAGATGGGAGGGGGTTACCGTCAGTGCCTCAGCCAATGAAACACATCCTTTACTGGTGATCTCGCACTGCTCCAGACTGCAACAAATGAGATAATTGCCTGAAGTCGAGAAGGGAACCTGCTTAAAGTGATGAAGGTTCTGCTGGAAGTAACATTGTTTCTGTCTTTTCCATGACTAATGCAGGGTTGATGCGGGTTATTAAAAAGCATTAAAAGTATGAATGGATTTTGTATAAATTCAAGCCTTAAAATGCATTAAACTAAATGTTTGAGGCATTAAAAATAATGTAAACTTGACGGGAATTTATTTTTTTATTTATTATATAATTTTTTAGAGTTGCTGCTAACAGCAGCAGTGATTCTTTTGATTAGTTGACCGGATTCATGGAAGATTACGAACTGAGGGACCTCCTTACTTGAGGATTTTTAAGATGGAGTGTGGGCTGGCCAGTCCTTTCGAGAGGATCTCAACCCCTTCATCCGACAGATTGTTGCCTCTCAGGTACAGCTCTTGAAGATGGGAGGGGGTTACCTTGAGTGCCTCGGCCAATGAAACACATCCTTTATGGGTGATCCCACATTCGGACAGGCTGCAACAAATGAGAAAATTGCCTGAAATCAAGAAGGGAACCTGTTTAAAGTGATGAAGGTTCTGCTGAAAGTAACATTGTGTCTTCCTTTTCCTTGACTAATACAGGTTTGATGAGGGTCATTAAAAAGCATTAAAACTCTGTTTTTTGTGAAAATTCAGGCCTTAAAAAGCATAAATGGTGTGAGACTTGTACAGCGCTTTTCCACTTTTTAAGGCTCTCAAAGCACTTTACACTACATCGCCATCCACCTACTGGTGATGCAGCACCAGGAGCAATTTTGGGTTCAGCATCTTGCTCAAGGATATTTAGGCGAGTTCATCAGGGGAGAGAACTGAACCCACATCCTCTGGGTTGGGGGACAACTACTCTACCACTGAGCCACGCCACCTCCTAATAGATTAAAATTTTGGAAAACTTGACTGTTAAAAAAAACTTTTTTTTTTTTTTACATAATTTATGAGAGTTGCTGCTAATAGCAGCAGTGATTCCTTTGAATAGTCAACGGGATCCATGGAAGATTATGAACTGTTAGAGCTCCTTACTTGAGGACTTTTAAGATGCAGTTTGGGCTGGCCAGTCCTTTCGAGAGGATCTCGACACCCTTGTCCGACAGATCGTTGTATTTCAGGTCCAGTTCTTGAAGATGGGAGGAGGTTACATTCAGTGCCTCGGCCAATGAAACACATCCTTTATTGGTGATCCTACATTTGAGCAGCCTGAAACAAATGAGATAATTGCCTGAAGTCGAGAAGTGAACCTTGTTTAAGTGATGTAGGTTCTGCTGAAAGTAACATCGTGTCTGCCTTTTCTTTGACTAATACAGGGTTGATGCGGGTCATTAAAAGGCATAAAACTCATTAACTGTTTTGTGAAAATTCAGGCCTTAAAAATAATTCAACTACATGTTTGAGGCATTAAAAATTACGTAAACTTGACGGGATTTTTTTTTTTTCCCATAATTTATTCGAGTTGCTGCTAACAGCAGCAGTGATTCTTTTGATTAATTGACTGGATTCATGGAAGATCACGAACTGAAGGACCTCCTTACTTGAGGATTTTTAAGATGCAGTGTGGGCTGGCCAGTCCTTTTGAGAGGATCTCAACCCCTTCATCTGACAGATTGTTCCAGCTCAGGTCCAGCTCTTGAAGATGGGAGGGGGTTACCTTCAGTGCCTCAGCCAATGAAAAACATCCTTTGTGGGTGATCCCGCAGTTGAAAAGACTGCAAGAAATGAGATAATTGCCTCAAGTCCAGAATGGAACATTGGTTAAAGTGATGAAGGTTCTGCTGGAAGTAACATTGTGTCTGCCTTTTCCTTGACTAAGGCAGTGTTGAGGGGTCATTAAAAAGCATTAATGGATTCTGTGAAAATTCAGGCCTTAAAATGCATTAAACTAAATGTTTGAGGCATTAAAAATAATGTAAACTTGACCGGAATTTTTTTTTTTTTTTTTTAATTACATCCTTTATTAGAGTTGCTGCTAACAGCAGCACTGATTCTTTTGATTACTAGACCGGATTCATAGAAGATTACGAACTGAAGGACCTCCTTACTTTAGGATTTTTAAGATGCAGTGTGGGCTGGCCAGTCCTTTCGAGAGGATCTCGACCCCTTCATCCGACAGATCGTTCCACCTCAGCTCCAGCTCCTGAAGATGGGAGGGGGTTACCTTCAGTGCCTCAGCCAATGAAACACATCCCTTACTGGTGATCTCGCACTTTTCCAGACTGCAACAAATCAGATAATTGCCTGAAGTCGAGAAGGGAACCTGCTTAAAGTGATGAAGGTTCTGCTGAAAGTAACATCGTTGTGCTGTCCTCACAACACGTGACATGTGTTGCTCTACAGCCAGCAAACCAAAAAAATGAAACTCTCCAGAGACAAGGCGTACTTTTCTTGGGTTTATGGAGGTCTCAAATTGTTTGTTGGTAACTAAAATACAAATGAATACATTCAAAATGTAATATCTTCTACGTGTGAGTAGCTTAGCACAAACACAACAGAATCTCTCAGTGAAATCAATGGATAGTGAAAAAGTTGGCCTAAAACAAAAAGTACATTTTTCTTTCAAACTCAATATACAAACGAAAAACTTCCAAAGACAAAGGTTAGCCTAGGTTTAGCTGGCAGAGCAAGTTCGTCGATGTTACTTTGATGCCTCACAGGCACTGAGAAATGTGCTTGAAAAGAGGAAAAAAGGTTGGTGTCAAAGATCGCTAATTGCGGCAGATGCTCTGGCCCTCGGTATAAATGCACGTTCGCTGGAAAAGGAGGGGTCTCACTCCCAACGCTTTTCAGATGAAACCTTTGGACAACAATATTTATATTTTAACTAACGTATACAATTTTAACTAACTTATTAATTCTTTATCATTTTAACACAAAGGCATGACAGTCGTGTCTGCCTTTTCCTTGACTAATACAGGGTTCATTCGGGTGATTCAAAAGCACTAAAAGTCATAAAATGGATTTTGTGAAAATTTAGGCCTTAAAAAGCATTAAACTAAATGTTCGAGGAATGACAAATTATGTAAACTTGGCGGGAAAAACATTTTTTTGAATGAAAATGAGGTAATTGCCTGAAGTCGGGAAAGGAACCTGGTTAAACTGATGAAGGTTCTACTCAAAGTAATATCGTGCCTGCATTAGGGCCAAAATATACCGGCCGCGTTGACTGCGCACAACGCAGTATGTAAAAAATTGGCAAAATATACCGGCTGCCCACAGCTGAGGTCCGGCGAATTGGAGGTAGATTTCTAAGTGGAAGAGCTCCTTACGAGAGGACTTCTAAGTTACAGTGTGGGCTGGCCAGTCCTTTTGAGAGAATCTCCACCCCCTCGTCCGACAGATGGTTCAAGCCCAGATTAAGATGTCTCAGGTTGGATGGAGAACTGAGAACGGAAGCCAGCAGGTGACAGCTGCCTTTGTCCAGGCGACATCTACTTAGACTGGAGAACACAGGAAGGAGGAAGTCGTGAGAGTGGGCCAAACCTAACTTCTGCTGACTTTAGTCCGCAGCCTTGAATAATAATAACAGATTTTATTTTAAGATACAAAACAAAACAACAAAAAATAAAGTTAGATTTTATTTCAAGATACAAAACAAAACAACAAAAAATAAAGAGCAGATTACAAAATCCAAAGACGTTATGCATTTTATTTTCACGTCACCAACATTACTTGTGCTTGATGGAGGCAGTGTTTGTTTTGGATGTCATCAAGAAGGACGTTCATCTCGTACAACCACGATGGGTGAATTGTAGTTTTTTTTTTTTCAAGATTATAGATTGGATTCAACCCAAATTTAAACCCTTTTGAGATTTTTCAAGATTTTGCATCTCCTACTGTTTCAGGACTAACTTTAGATAAACCTGTTACACTGACCCAGCTTTTTGTTTGCAATTTCTTACCGTCTTATGTCAATGACTTAGTTAAGGCATTACACACATTGAAATTAGAGTTAGGCAACAATTAATGTGTTCATCTCAAGTAATAGCATGAAGTCTTTGCAATGAATCACACTGTCATCATCACTTCAAAAGTAGCAATAGACGTGGTTATATAGTTATCTTTCCACTCGTCCAAACAGCCACGAGTCAACTTCGCCATCAGTGCCAACCTTTTCCGGTTTCTTAACTTACTCACTCACAGACATTTTTGAGAAACCCTCGTTTTTTGTTCATTTACGATTATTTTGGCTGATCTGTCAACCACTACAGAATATTGTTTCATGGCTACAAAAACTTGAAAAAGAACAAGTCAATTCCAATGTTTCATAAGTAAAAGAAGTTTTTCTACACTTTTCCATTCTTCAGTTATGAGCAGTTAAAAATCCTCAATTCTTGTTTCTATATGTTTTTGATAGTAAACGTAAGTGTTCCAAAAAATATATGAACACATCTTTGGGAGTGAATGAGTTAATTTTGTTTTGTTTTCAGATTTGCTGTCGCGTTTTCCTATAAGCAATTCTTTTTTTATTTGATTTTTTTTGTGTGTGTGTGTGTTCCATTTTTTTTTTTTTTAATTCATCTGTTCTGTGATTTTTTAATGTTTAGTCATTTTTAGTTGTTTTGTTTGTGTTTTGTGCACTTTTTCTTGGATTTGCCTTTGTGCTTTTGGAATTTTCGGACTCCACTTCATTTCACTTTAGAGAACTTACCTTGATTTTTTAGAAGCCTTGACCACCAACAGTAGCTTTTCGAGCCCCAAAGGCGATCGGGAGTAGTTGGCAAGACAAAAGGACTTCATGGTTTTGTCGTCTGTCAGTAAGAAAAAGGCCAGGGCCGACCACATGTCATTTGACATTTTAAGCCAGGACAGACGTCCTGAATCTAGTTCCTGCTGGATCTGCTTGAGCAAGGAGTCGTCCTTCAGCTCGTTTAGGCAGTAGAACAAGTTGACATTCTTCTCTGGAGTGTTTCGTTTGATCCTTTTCTCGATCAACTCGACTGTCTCTGACTTGCTTTGCCCGCAGTCCTGAGGAGCCATCAGGAGTTCCCCCACGAGTTCCTGGTTGCACGGCAAGGAGAGGCCAAAGAGGAAGCGGAGGAATAGGTCCAGCTTTCCTTCACTCTCCGAGGCTTTCTGGAGAGCTGACTGGTGGACCTTAGTGATTGTCTTCTGCTTATAAAGCATTAATATTTTATTCCATACTGAATCCTGCTCTGAATCAGCCAGAATGTTGTTGTTGTCATGAAAAAGGCAAATCATCACGTGTAATGCGGCCATATACTCCTGGATGGTCAGATGAACGAACTGAAACATCTTCTGTTTGTTTCTCCTGAGTGGAGGGACCTCCTTAAAGACCTCAGTGAATATTCCGGAGTGTTTTGCAGCCTGGCTGTAATCAAAACCGCTGTCCGCCAGGTCTTTCTCGTAGAAGATCTGACAGTTATTCATGGTGTGGTCAAAGGCCAGCTTTGCGAGTGCTTTCACGTCAAGGATGTACTTATTTGTATTTCTCTCCTTGGAGTTTTCCAGTAGGTGACCTATTAACGCTGAGTACATGTCAGTCAGCGTTGTGGGAAGCTCTCCCTTCTTCCCTTTGTCCAAATGATGCTGAAGAACTGTGGCGGTGAGCCAGCAGAAGATTGGAATGTGGCACATGATGAAGATATTTCGAGATTTCTGAATGTGCTCAATGACTCGCTCCTCATTTGGGAACTTTTTCCTGAAGTACTCCAGCTTCCGGGAATCGCTAAATCCTCTCACCTCTGTTCTGCTGTCTATGAGGTCAGAGGGGATATCGCAGGCTGCCGCGGGCCGCGTGGTGATCCAAACCCTGGCGCACGGAAGCAGGTTCCCTTTGATGAGATACGCCAACAGTACCTCCAGCGGGTAGCTTTCCCTCACGTCCATGTCCACTTTCCTCACTTTCTTCAAGTCGATTTTGAAGTTGCACTCGTCCAGTCCGTCGAGGATAAACAAGATCTTGATCCCGCTGCTGTCAAAGTCCCGCTTCCCAGAAGTTTGCAGGTTGACAAATATATTGTTCAGTCTCTCGCTCATGTGCCTGTCTCCGCAGACAAAAGTTTGGATCAGCTCGACCAATGTGAAGCTCTCCCCTTTCTCCATGTTTAACTCGCGGAAAGTGAAAGGAAATATGAAGTCCACGTCCTGGTTGGTACAACCGCTGGCCCAGTCCGACACAAACTTTTGAATCAGGAAGGTTTTTCCTATTCCTGCAAACCCGACGGTGAGCATCGTGCGTATCGGTCGCCGGTTCCCGTCAGGTCTTTTGAAGATGTCGCATGGCAGGATAGACTCCTTTGCCGCAGTGGCACTGGTCTCCATCTGAAGGACCTCGTGCCGCTCGTCGGGGATGACGTCGGCCCCGTAGGTGACGTCCAGCTCCGTGTAGACATCCTCCAGAGACTGCTGCTTCCAGCGCTCAGTGGTGCCCTCAGATGCAAAGCTGTATAAACCCTTCAAGTGTTCTTGCAGGTTCCCCTTCAATCGGTTAATCTGATTATCATCATGGACGGAGACGACGGCACCTGCAAGAAAGCAGCAGTTACCCATTATGGAAAAAATATAAACACCTTGCAACCAAGCACACAGCCACAAGTGACATGAATAGGTAAATGTCCCACCCTCACATCACAGACAATGACAGACAGTTTCTATGTGTGAATCAAGGCACTTTCTCTTCCTATCTGTTAAGGACAAAACAATTCCACTGAACATCTAAAAATTAATTGATAGGTTGACTTTTATGTGATATTCATGTGTGAATTTCGAAATAGTTTGAAAATGGCTATTCGTTAACAATAGAATATATATATTTTTTTCATTTTTCAGATCGACCGTCTGCCAGAGCTCCAAGGGCTGAGAGGGCGAGAGGTACAGCCAGAGGCATGAACAGAACCCCTCCCAGATGTAAAAGATGACGTTTCATTTCACTGAAATGAATAGAGAGTGTGATTTTTCGAGTTTTGCGATAATATTGTGGATTGTTTACACAATATTGTCAAAAAGTGTCGTTTTTGGAATGTAAATGACACCGTGTTCATTTGCTCAGCCTCGATGTGCAACGTCAAATCGAAGCTAAGATGTTCAATTTTAATGATTAGTTGTCAAAACCTTACTGAGATTAATAGTTTACCAGTCATCAAGCAATGTGTGTGATTTTCTATATTTGGCATGTGAAAATTTTCGACTTAAACTGGTGATGACACTTTCAAAAATGTAAGAAATTTCTGGGAAAAAAATTCATGACATTTGATGATTTAGGATTTAAAATATGTGCAACAAGGCACCGTTTTTGGGGGGTGGTTTATAAATACTGATAGAAAAATCAAGCCCTAATTTCACAAAAATTGCTCGGAGTGTAAAAGGTTAAAAATGAGATAAATCCCTCCCGTTCTTTGAGATGCGGAGACAAACACCACGCCAATGATTAGTTGGAGTAGCAATTTCATGTTATGATGTAATTTTTATGATAAGTGAACTGTTTTTAATTCATATAAACTGCTGTCATGTGCTGAAAAAAAAATCAATGTACTGTTTGAACTGATCAATGACTTTTTTTTTTTTTAAGAACCTAAGGATTTATTTTAAATTCTTAATTATTTCTCATGTTTCCCATGCGTGGCTCAAAATGACCTCACCTATTGCTCCAGTGATGCATTCCAGAGAAATAAATGAGATGAGGAAGAGCTATTGATGAGATTTCGATAAGAGCTTAGCATTCTCAGATATGTCTTGGATCAGTGTTTTTCAACCGGTGTGCCGCGGCAGACTAGTGTGCCGTGAGAGATGGTCAGTTGTGCCGCGAAAAGTTATCCAATATCGCATTTTTTTTTTTTTTTTACGTCGTCGGGTGGAGTTTGTAACAGTCACCTCCTTAAATGGTCTTCCTCCCGACATCCACCACATGGTGGCGCTGCTTTATTTACATTGAATATGTCCTTCTTCTGTTGCTGGCTTGCTGCTTACTTTTATGTTGGCGCGTGTGTGCAAACCGCTCAGCTCCCGAGTCACGAGTGGTCAAGGTGGATTTATTATTATTTTTTTGTGAATAAATGTGCATAAGTGGAAGCTTCTTCCCTTTTTGTTACTTTTATGCACGCATCCTACTTAACAAGTACAAGTTGCAGTATGAAAGGAGGAGTAGGTAGAAGCTTGTGGTCGTGTGCTAATGAGCAATGTATTGCTGGTGTCGCGTTCAAGGACTGCTCAGATTTTTAGCAATCAGCTACCTTGCTGTCCGCAAAAATGTGGACCCCAGCACGTCGACTTTACATCATTTGATTAAAGTCGTCAAGTGCCGATATACACGAAAGTGTCCTTTCCATTTCATCCATCTCCCCCTGTGTTTTATTCCAACATATTGTTGAGGACAGCAAGGTAGCTGATGGTTAAAAATCCTAGCAGTCCTTGAACGTGATGCGAGCAGTTGCATTTGCTCTCCTTTCAAACCATGCCGATGGAAGAAGTCGGTGTGATGTCACAATAACGTCATCTCGCTTAGCAACGTGTCGCCATTTTGAGAAGGGGGCACGCACAGGTAAACATTCATAGAAAGACATCTGAAATTCATATATTTCAGGTGTGTTTTGCGTCGTTTTTCATAAAAACGTCATAAACACGGCTTACTATTATCACGAGTCACTGCCGACAGACGCGAGGAGGCGATACAACTTAAAATTACCGTGTACTGGCCTGCAAATCTGCCCATACAAAGTCGCAGCTGATAGCCGGATAAAAAATCCAAAGGAATTGCCTGTAGTGGAGTTCGGAAACATCTACAACTATCTCATAAAGTCACCCAGTAAGTTGACCTTTATCAATTAAGTGGAATATGTACTTTGTGAAACTAAGAAAACTGGTAATATATACGGAGTGATTATTTCTGCCCTAACCGGTAATTCGCCTCCAAGCGTTATTTAGCCGTGAGCACGTCACGGCAAAATAACTAATTCCCACCAGGCCAATAATATACCGATTGACCGATCAGAGCAGTTCATGGCAAAAGAAAAATAACGCTTTGCGAGTTGTCGGTTCTAGTAATAATAACCACTGCCCAGTCTATTGAATCCTAGCAGCTAATTGGGGCAACAACAAAAAAATAAATCGATTAACGTTTACTCACCAGTAATAAAATGTCAACTGCAAACGTAAATGTGCTTCGATTTAGGTTCCCACGGGCGAGAATAGTCCACGGAACCGTCTTCTTTTACTTTTCCTCGATTAGTTGCTTTCAGCCATTTGTTTTTCGGAAGAATGAAGAACTTCAAATGCGGCTTCGAACTCTTCCTTGTGTGACAACCCGCAACACAGCAACTTTTAGTCATTCCGACGTAAAAAAGACCGCAAATAAGACGAAAGTTTAACACGTCTGTATTACAACGCACGACAAAGTAACTGCTTGTGACTGGTCTTTTGCCCCTATTTCAATATGGTGACACTTTGTTGTGGCCGGTGACGTCATTAATGCCCGGATGTCTGACTTTCTCTATTGACTATTTTGTTCGCCTCCATGAAAGCACAGAGAGAAAAAAGGAAACTTTTTTGAGAAACACTATCAAGGTAAATGAGAAAGCCCTCAAAGCCAATTACTTTGTTCTTAAACTTGTTGCTGAATCCAAAAAGAGGCAATATTACCTGCCTGCAAAGCCATTGTCAGTGAGATGCTTGCGATTAAAGACATTTCTAAAGTCCCCGTCTGACAATTCTGAGCTTTTCAAGCCTAACTGCTATAAAAAATAAAAACAGAGACTAAGAGCTGTTGACGAAGATTCTTGGAAGGATATCGTCTTTGTGTTCATCCATACAGGCTCAAGTTTCACACTGAGTAAATATAAATATTAAGAAATTATTTCATAATTAAATATACTGTACAGAAAGTCATTTGGGAACATTTTTGGTTTGTGGTGTGCCGCGAGGTTTTTTCCAATGTAAAAACGTGCCGTGACTCAGAAAAGGTTGAAAAACACTGAACAAAGTTTCTATTGTTCCTAAGGGGTTCTTTGGAGCAACAGAGCAGCAACAAATGATCACAAAATAAGAAGAAATAGTTATGTCTCAGGAGTTGAGATTGTGAAATAGATGAGCAACAACATTTTCACGACGGGTCGTTTCATGGTTAACTTCCACAGTTTTAAAATCACCTGCTTTCTACCACGGGACGAAATGTCGGGGACTAACCTTTTATTTTCAGCATGTCACTGCGCAGCTTCTCGGCCAAATTGTTGTTCCCGATCTTCTCCAGAATCTCGACGATCTCATCCAGAGTGTTCTCGGCGTGCTTCTTTATCAGCTCTTCAGCAATGTACACCCGGCAGGCGTTTTCACGTATGCATAGAGGCAGGTCCGTGTGGAACCTGAATTCCTCGAAGTCTTTCTCCCCCAGCTCCTTCAGCGTGTTCAACAGCAGTTCCCTATGTCTGCTGTCCAGAGCCATCCTTCGGACTTATATACACGTGAGGGAGTTGACCGTCGATCAGATATCTGCAGACGACAACTTTTATTGACTTATTGTAACTTGAGCTCATAAACCGTTTGAGTGACGTGACGCCAAACACAAATGTCTGGTCAGTCTTCTTCATTCCTCTTAGCAGTGGTCGAATGAAACGAAGAAAAAGTATCTTTCATTTCTGTACATAAGTACATTCATGTGTATATACTGTGGGGAGAACAAGTATTTGATACACTGCCGATTTTGCTGGTTTTCCCACTTGCAAAGCATGTAGAGGTCTGTAATTTGTATCATAAGCTCTCTTCAACTGTCAGGGACGGAATCTAATACAAACCCCCCCCAGAAAATCATGGTGTATGATTTTTAAATAATAAATTTGCATTTAATTGCATGAAATAAGTATTTGATACATCACAAAAATCGAACTTAATATTTGGTACAGAAACCTTTGTTTGCTAGTACAGATACCAAACGTCTCCTGTAGTCCTTGACAAGGTTTGCACACACTGCAGCAGGGATTTTGGCCCACTCCTCCATGCAGATCTTCTCCAGAGCCTTCAGGTTTCGGGGCTGCTTCCGGGCAACACGGACTTTCAGCTCCCTCCATGGATTTTCTATCGGGTTCAGATCTGGTGACTGGCTAGGCCACTCCAGGACCTTAAGATGCTTCTTACGGAGCCACTCTTTAGTTGCCTTGGCTGTGTGCTTTGGGTCGTTGTCATACTGGAAGACCCAGCCACGACCCATCTTCAGGGCTCTCACTGAAGGAAGGATCTGGCAATACATAGCCCCATCCATCCTCCCCTCACTACGGTGCAGTCGTCCTGTACCCTTGGCAGAGAAGCAGCCCCAAAAAATGATGTTTCCTCCTCCATGTTTCACGGTTGGGATGGTGTTCTTGGAGTTTTACTCATCCTCCTTTTTCCTCCAAACACGACAAGCCGAGTTTAGACCAAAAAGTTCAATTTTGGTCTCATCTTGACCTTCTCCCATTGCTCCTCTGGATCATCCAGATGGTCAGGGACAAACTTCAGACGTGTCTGGACATGCACTGGCTTCAGCAACGGGACCTTGCGTTCGCTGTAGGATTTTAATCCATGACGGCGTAATGTGTTTCCGATGGTTTTCTTCCAGACTGTGGTTCCAGCTCTCCTCAGGTCATTGACCAGGTCCTGCCGTGTAGTTCTGGGCTGATTCCTCACCTTCCTCATGATCAGTGATGCCCCACGAGGTGAGATCTTGCATGCAGCCCCAGAACGAGGCAGATTGAGCGTCAACTTGAACTTCTTCCATTTTCTAATAATCGCTCCAACAGTTGTTACCTTCTCAGCAAGCTGCTTGCTTATTTTGCTGTAGCCCATCCCAGCCTTGTGGTGGTCTATTATTTCATCTCCTTACACAGCTCTTTGGTCTTGGCCATTGTGGAGAGGTTGGAGTTTGTTTGTTTGAGCATGTCTTTTATACAAGTTCAAACAGGTGCAGTTACTTCCGGTAATGAGTGGAGAACAGGAGGGGTTCATAAAAAAGAACTAAGAGCCGAAATATTTACTAGTTGGTAATGTATCAAATACTTATTTCATGCAGTTAAATACAAATTTATTATTTAAAAATTATACAATGTGATTTTCTGGATTTTTTGTATTAGATTCCGTCCCTCACAGTTGAAGAGAACTTATGATACAAATTACAGACCTCTACATGCTTTGCAAGTGGGAAAACCAGCAAAATCGGCAGTGAATCAAATACTTGTCCTCCCCACTGTATGCTTCAGTACAAATATGAAGTAGTACTTTTTACTTTTACTTCAATACATTTTACATCGCATATACTGTATGTACTTTTTACTCCACTACTTTCCAAATTGTCGCCTGGGTGACTCGTTACTTTTGATTCTTTTCTTTTTTTCTCATTGTGAATTGATCGTTTTCAGCCCCGTGCAACTATACCTTAACTGAGCACTAGAGATAGCATCATTGTTTCCAACAGCAGTTCTTCTCGCTGTCGAGAACCATCCTTCCTCCTTGTTAACATGTGAGCGAGGAGACCGTCGATCGGGTATCTGTGAATGACAACTTTTCATCGCTTATCGTAACTTCAGCTTGTCAACTATTTGAGTGACATGACGCAAAAGACATTTCCCGGGAAAACGACACTCATTGCTAACTTTTTTTTTTGCTACAAGATGACCTGTTAAGATGAAGAAAATGATTGAAATAGCAACATGTCTTACTATCGCTTTATCGTTTCATGTTTTACTATCGCAGTCCATTACGACTCATAACGAAACTAGCATGTTTATATGACTTGGTATCTGGTGAGATACTGAATCAACTTCCTTTACAACGGTACAATTGATCGTCTAGCAAAAGCTGACCAACATCTGACCAATCGAACTAAACTGAGATCGCATGAAATAATAGCTGAACAACCAACCCAGGAAGTGACCGACTGAAGGAAGAAGCTGTACTTACGCGAGCTTCTCGTCTCGTCCTTGTTGTTGTCTCTTCACCGTCTGACTGACTCACTGCATTCTTTGCAAAAAGAAAGGAAAAAAAGCTGAAAAAACCTCGAATGACCCTGCATTGTAAGGACACACCCACATCGCTGTGTGCATGTTTGCGTACACATGCGTGCATGTGAAGCAAAAGCTCCGTGGCGTCGAGTATATTTTTACCGTCTGAATTTGGTATATTTTGAGACATGATTTATAATGTTGCCCTCGGTATTACCCAGGGAAACCAAGACATCGAAAATCTATGTACAATGAGGAGGTTTCTTTATTACAAACTGCAGTTGTAGAAAACACTGACAGAGAGTAGAGTTGGTATGATAGCGTTTCCCCCGAGAGGAGTGGCTTTCCTGTTTTTTTTTTTTTTTTTTACAGTTCCTTCCTTTGGAGAGAAGTCAAACAATGGAGCATCACCTTACATGGGTGTTTTGAGCCAGTGGCATTTGTGGGACTTTTCTGAAACAGGGGCCACATGTCACCCTCTGGGTCCAAGTGTCACTGCCAGTGGCGTTCCTAAAAACACACTTCAAAAAGCACTAGTAATTGGTTTAGGAGAAAGCACTGGAGACTTCTAAAGTGAACAGCAATGAGTCCAGACCTGAAACACCTGTGGAGAGATCTGAAAATGGCAGTTTGGAGAAGGCACCCTTCAAATCTCAGAGACCTGGAGCAGTTGGCTCCAAAAATCTAAAATTCCAGCAGAGCATTGTAAGAATCTCATTGATGGATACCGAAAGCGGTTGTTCACAGTTATTTTGTCTAAAGATTGTGCTACCAAGTATTAGGCTGAGGGTGCCAATACTTTTGTCCGACCCATTTTGAAATTTGGTCAAATTGGGGGTCTCAGAGCAGAACTCTTAGTCACCAGAGCAGTGTTGTTTTTGGCAGCCATTTTAATTTCAATCTTAGTTTTCGCCTTTCGGACGACAATACTTATTAGTCTTAGTCATAATTTGGTCATTTCAAAATGTGTTTGTCTTTGTCTAGTTTTTGTTGACGAAAACTCATACTAATTTCATCTAGTTTTAGTCGACTTTAACTCAATATTTTCGTATGTAAAATTCAAAAGTTTCACTCCAGAAATAAGGAAGATTTACAATGAAAAATGACATACGAGCACATATTGTAGCATCTACAAATCTATCACGTGATAATACACACTCAGCAGGAAAACGGTAGGCTACATTATTTTCAATTAGTTATACCCACCTGGACGCCACAACCTGTATGTAAAAAAGTTGTCCGAGAGTTGAGGAGGACGCCCGCCGTTAGCAATAGCCTAATGCTAACGTTGATGTGAATGCTATGCTAACGCAACGAGTTACATTTAGCACTCAGCACAGACCTTACTAGGCTAAAACAACATTGCATATTCTTTGCTGCCAAGATAAGAAGACAAATCTTACTGTGTGTGTCTCAAAACAAGCAATGGGGAGACTGGAGAGGACACTAGGCTAGTGGGTGAGTTGAGAGGTCGCAGCACGTCACATGAGTGAGACAACCAGGCAGGCTAATGACACAATAAATGTCACACATTGTGAACATGCGACGAAACTATTGCGCATTTTTGTCTCGTCGGACAAAAACTGGCATTATTGTCGTTAAGTTTTAGTCTCCCAAGATACATTTATAGCTCGTTATCGTTTCTTCATCGTCATGAAAAAAGTTGTTCGTCAACGAAATATTTTTGTTAGTCTTTTTTGACGAAAACAACACTGCACCTGAGTGTTTTCTGCCACAACTTTCAAAATTGCCCGATATGCATGTCTGATACATCATTGGAAAGCTTAAAATCTCAATTTTCTTGGGGAAGACAAATTTTGAACAGGAGGGCATTTAAAAAAATAATACTAATAATAAATTAAACAGCAAACCTCAATCTGGAGGTGAGAGCGTGAAAGAGCAGAATTAAAGATGCTCTGACTTGAACGAGATATTATCGCATACTTACCTTGTTTCGATACAAAAACTCCCCCCCAGAAAATGGATCACCGAGTGTTAAGACACATGTATATGGGGTGGGGGTGTCTATTTATGCTATATATAATAATCGTCTTGGCTTTCTCTACTTTCTAATCATTACTCTCCTACTCACCTTTTCCTCCTCTACTCTGACTGCAACAGTTCAATATAGTTAGTGGAGTGATTATTATTAATGTATTATTATGACTATCCACTGACGATAATCATATGTGAATGAGCTCAGCTCCTGTACTAATCTGCATAAAGTGAGAAACACAGCTGATTCTCCCGAAGGAAGTCACCCCAAAGATAGTGGTAACAAGAGTGCACACTTAACTCTACTAGCATTTTAGACTAACTAGCGAGCAGCAGCTTAGTAGCAGCGTTTTTTTTACAGCTGGGATGTGACTTTTGATCGGAAAACACAAAAGGTAAAAGACGTGCGCAGAGATCAACTGCGGAAAAAATAAAAAGGTAGTACCTACTGCTAGTTAGGTCACAGGGAAAACGCGAACTGGATTTTCTGAGATGTGGGCGTTCTTTATTTGAACAAGTGGATTGGTCAGCGAAGCACTGAAGGGGCTCTCTACTGTACTCTATGGGGAAACGGACAGATTTATGATGATCATATTTAAGTTAATAATAACAGGTTATGTGATTATCAGTGTTGTCAGTAACGCTTTAGTAAGTAACGCGTACTTTTTCAGTAACGAGTAATCAAACGCATTCATTTTTCTAAACCAGTAATCTGATTAAAGTTCGATTCCTTAGTGTCTGTGCGTTACTATTTTGTTATTGCCGCATAATGGTTGTAGAATGAAGAATATTGTAGTCATGTCTCAAAAGCATTTTGAATAGAAAATGCTCCAAACGTCCCCGGTATGTGTTTCCATGGTAACCGTTCTAACGGCTTCCTGTTTTGGTCTCGAGTCGCACGCGCTAATTGTTTTGGGAGTCGAGACTGAGAAAGGCGCGGCCCAGGCTGCCAGTGCGGTTGCACATTTGCGCCGTGTGTTGAGATGTGCGAGGGAATGTTGATCTGTGTACATCCACGAATAAATGTGAGTACTTTTCCTTCATTCTCGAGGGTATCAGCGATAGTTTGGACCCCCTTAATGTGCGGCCGTTCCGTAGCTTTTGTTGCAACGACTGGCAAGAATTTTTTACATATTTGTTTTGCACTTTTATGCCGTGAGGTGACGTGTTCGTTTTGCATCTTTGGGATTTGTTGTCAGTCCGATTGAGTGTAAAGTGCTCAGTTGCCGCCACGTTTTGTGGCCAAATTGACCGCGTGTGTGTACGGCGTACTTCCGGATTGTGCACGCGCATCCGCTCCCGCCCTCATCTTTGTGTTTATTGGACTGTGCAATTCATAAATGCGTAGTTCATTATTATGCAGTCAATTTGAATTGTTTTACATTGGCATTGATATGTTGATAACCCTAAACCTGAAATTCTGAATTTTTGAGATTAGGCTTAATCTTCGAGTTAGCGTCGGTTTAATTCGTTGGTTGGAGTTGATTTCAACAAATCCATGCAGTTGGTCAGTTATTTGTTAGTTTCAGGGCTCCTAAGCTAGCACGAATCAATGGTGGCTGAAATCAACTCATCGACTAATTAAACCTCCGCGAACTCAAAGATTAAGTCTTATATCAAAAATTCTGATCTCCCACTTTAAATTCAATTATCAGTAAATCAAATCCTTGCGATGACATTTTCCTGCTGTCATTCTTAAAGTGAGAAAAAGTAACTAATAGATTACTTTAAAAATAACTGAGTTACTTTGAAAATGAAGTAATCAGTAAAGTAACTAGATTACTTTTTTGAGGCATAATCAGTAATTAAATTACTTTTTCAAGTAATCCGTGACAACACTGAAGATTATTGATTTCAATTAATATTCCGGCAACTTCATAGTGAAAATGGTAGCAATTTTTGTAACATTATTTTTTTCATTTAAATAAAACACCAAATTATTTAGGGAGGCTTAAGAAAATTTTAAAATTTAAATTTATTATTTAATTTAAAATTTTAAAACACCCCAAACGATGCCACATTTTGAGAAGAAACCTACGCCCTTGATATCCTGTAGCTAGCTGTCAACATCGGGGCAGCGAGTTTCGGACTTCTTTGTTTTCGAAACCTCCTGTAAATGAAGCAAGCACTTCACGGAAACTTCCCTTCATGACTTGACACGCACTTTGAAGGCTCGGGCGCACCTCATTACAGCATTACTAATGAAGGGTTAGGGCAAGTACACAAGAACTGGTATTATCCGAGTTGGATAGATTTGACTCCCCTCCCCTGAATGCAACACACACAAGGTGCGGTGTGGCGTCGACGAGTTGCGGCAAGTCTTCACTCGCACGCTTTGGAAAAGACGTTGGGACAAGGCGGGCTGGGTATGTCTTCTCTTTCACTGAAAGGAAAGGCACGAGTCGCTAGTTCCAAAGTTTGCCCACAGGTTCCTCCTTTGGTCAGGTAGCCTTTTGTCATGCGTGATTACGATCATGTGCTTGAATATTCCTTTCCTTTTCGTCTACTGTTTAGAGAGACAAGGTTTCGTTAGCAGTTACACAACTTCCTGTTGACTTCAGAAGGGTGACTCACCCCACTGGCACTTCCCCGTGCATTTCCTTGATAGCAGTTTATTTTTTGAATGAAATACTTGGTTGAACACAAGGGCGTAGGTTTGGTTTTGGTTTCAATATTGGTAGGGACGATATAACAGCACAACCTGCGTAAACGTTTCACCAGGGCTACATTTCTCACTAATAAGAGCCTTATGTAGGCATGCAAACTTGCCACTTTTCAGTGAAATTTCGCCGTTTTCAAATCAAAATGGGTCATTGTTCTGAATCACATAGATCCGAGGAGAAAAAAAATGGGGCGGGGTGTCTGTCAACGAGCGAGTGAAACCGTTAACTTCATAACCGTAGTCCATGCTCAAAACTACACTCTAGTCAAGGGGTCCCCATCTGCTGGGCCGTGGACCGGTTCCGGTGCGCATTTGCTACCGGGCCGGACAGAAATAATCATTTAATAACGACCGCATTCTGGCCGAATTAATCCTGTGCCCCTGCATAACACACCAATATCCCTGTCTACTCGAGATATAATACTACGGGATGGATTAGAATGTCGTTATAGAAATCCATTGATTGGACTGCTAGCAGTACATCTTTTTTGTGTATATAATGTATCTGTGTGCGCTTGTCCACGATAATAACGTATTACTAGGCTGCGGGCGCAGCACATTTGTTCCCGGAAATAATTAGCCCCCACACGAGCAAAGATGACGTCTTTGGAGATTTTTTTACGGCAAAAAGGGCACCTGACGAGCCTACAACCTCGAAGACCCACGAATGACGAAGGAGTGGATTCGTGACCCGTTTGTGAATAACCGAGTTATTCGGGCATGTCTGTGCAACAGGAGGATGAACTTGTAGATATTGCAAATGACGGCGACCTTATTAAACGTACATTTGAGACAACAACTCTACCGAGGTTCTGGATTTAAGTCATTCAGGAATATCCTGACATCGCTACGAGAGCATTGAAACCTTGCTGCAATTTCCAACATCGTATCTTTAAGTGGGCTTCTTAATTAATGCTTAATGACAAGGCGAAGTCGTTAATGGTGAGAGCGGTGTGCAGCTAACATGGCAGGATGTATCTGTGGAGAACTTTTCTACAAGTCCTTCCATGATCAAACGTAATTTAATATTCTTTTCTTTCAAGAAAGTTTGCGTAGTGTTTACTTTGGAATCGCTGCATTTGCGCATTTTGTGGCTATGTTTAACGTTACGCGCATGCGCAGAACTACATAGTTGCAATTTTTGATGGTTTGCAAAATTTGTCAGAACACCGGTCCATGAAAAAAAGACCCAAATAACACCGGTCCGTGGTGCAAAAAAGGTTGGGGACCCCTGCTCTAGTCCGATGACCTAGACCTATCACCGCGCCTCTCTTCTCGAGACAACAAATGACTGACAATTTTGAGAGACGGGAGTACAGCTGTTCTCTGCTTAATGCAAATGGGACATACCGTGCGTGTGTCCATGTTACTTTATCACCTTTTTCACCCCTAACCAGTTTGCATGCCTGTAATGAATGGATACTGTAGGCTATATGATAAATGCCAAATAAATCTGTATTGACTTATGCTAACTTTCACACTGCAAATTTACAGTATGTGTTAATCCGATGATGTTTCTTAAACCTAGTTGAATAATTTTCTTTGAGTTTTAAATTTAAAAAAGTCATTTTTCACCTAAATCAAGAAAAACAAAATGCTTTCAAATGTTTTGAACAATATCTATTTATGAATTAAGAACATTTCTGACAATTTTTTTTTTATTTTAAATAAGATTAATGTAGAAGCGTTTTGCTTAAAATGAGTCTGTTAAGCTTATTTTCAGCTACGGTAGCTATTTTTCTTATTTCAAGAAATCTGAGTAAAATTTACTTGAAGCACTAATTTCACTTGTTTCTAGTAGATTTACACTCATTCAAACGTTTCAAAAACTACAAAAGAAACATTTTGAAAACTCAAAATAAATCTGGATTTTATTAGCAAATTTATATATTTGAACACAAAATTTGTGTACTAACATACTAAGAAATACAAAATCGTTAATCATCTGTAACTATCCCGGAATGCAAAAAATAAACATTTGTCTTAATACCACTCAAAATTGTCTGTCTAAATAAATTAAATATGACAAAAAAAACTTCTTACTCCGGGAATAACAAAAATGAATAAAAATGGAGGCTTCCTTCAGGAAAACACGACTCCTAATGTCCACGAGCACAGCCAAACTCACAAAACAAAAAAAATGAAGGCTCCTTTGGGCTGCTTTAGGACCACGTAAGCAAAGTAAAAATGAAAACTGGGAAGAAGGTGGTAAACCTTGGTCCACTACATTTCTTAAAGTTGAGCAGAGTTCACTATATTTCTCACAGTTTAATTAACATTAACACCTACACCTACAGCAGAACACTGCTCCTGAAGCAGCTTCTTCCTACTCAGGTTGGCAAGTTCACACCGTTTAATGTAATGTTAATGCTAAACTCTGATGCAGGTCGGACTTTCAGTAGCAAAATTAGTGCTGCGTTTCCCAACTCTTCACTTTTGATGTCACTTATAGCGGCTGCTGGGCGAAAAAAAAACCTTCTAATTAGGCTAGGTTCATACTGTAATACCATTGGTGGTACTCCGATCGTGGCTCACACGGAAATGAGCGTTTAGTCAGCTGCGCGGCTTGCCCCTCCCAAGTCAATGCCGACCGAACTGGAGTACAGTATATAAAATTATAAAATGCGTAGGGGAAAATGAAACCACGAAAAGTGAGCTGCGTAGTACCCCCAGTCACAGAGGTGCGCGATCAGTTTTTTTCATTACATTTCCGCCTGTCAAAACTGCCTCCACTGTTAAGCACAAGCACTCCTGGTTGCGGCTTCCAGGAAATAAACGCAACGCCACATCATATGTTTCTATTTGTTATTTTCCTACTGGTGAGTGCACAACTGACATCCCAAGTAACGATGTCAGGCTTTTGTTGTTTTCTAAAGATTCATTTCAGTAACAACGCGGCGACTGCTCGTAAAAACCGAGCGTGCTCTTCCTTCACTCTACCTCCCGCTTGATGCTTTCAGATGCATTCACAAAAAAACAGTGATCACAAAATGCAGTTCCCGACTCCTGGTCTAGAAGGTGTAATCATTTTGAAATTTCCCGCCGTCGAGTAATGAGTTTCCGGATCATAGGTAAACCGCGCGGACGATTAAGTAACATATGAGGATGCTCCTTTCTACGCATGCGTAGTTTGCGCAAATGCAGGTGTACCTTGCAGAAGCGGCGGGGGGACCTGAAACGCACCTTAAACGTAAGTGTGGACAGGTATAAAAATAGTTGGCAAAATACCCTGGAGAAAATTATTAGTCCTAGTGTAGACGTAGCCTTAATGAAGGAGGAACAGACATTTCAGAGTCTGACTCCAATTTATTGCGTGTTTACTTGAATCATTCAAACAATTGTTCAGCCGTTTTGGGGGTTGTCTGACTTCCCCTTATTTGATGATCAAAGACTTGAGTCGACTAAGGGGAGTCCTGTTACACCTTTGTCTTCTTCAAAGTTTTAACATAACTGGGCTTACTTCTGTGACACCAGATGGTATATGTTAAAACTAACCAGAATGTGAATGCATTATTGCATTGACTAAAGACAAAAACCTACGTCATGCATACAAGTGAACATATAAATGTGAGTCCATAACACACAGTATAATAAGAATACTAATAAATCACATTTTGTATAAATATATGTACCAAGGAGAACACTTAAACTTAAAACATGTTGAATTGTGATGTGAAAACATTTTGGGCTGATGTTTGGATCTGGTCTATTTTGTGGATGTTTTTGAACAATCCAAATGTTCGCAAGCAATTTTTTTTTTTTAAATCAGTGTACCTGTGGATACCATGAGAGTTCAAATGTTACATTGCTGCCATTCTTCAGTGGATTTTGCACTAGCCAAGCCAAATGTTGTCTTTTTTTATGTTAATGGTTTATATTATCAAATGTTTTATCTAACTTGTCTGCCAACTTTTTCTTTTGATGAGGTCTTATACATGGAACCCGCGGTTTATTAAAAGTGTTAAAAAAAGCATTGAATTTAGTTTTCCATCATTAAAGGTATTAAAAGTATTAAATTAGCTGTCGTAAGTCTGGAATTTTTTCACAGTGGTTTTAATTTTCAAGAACATCTCAGTGCAACCTAAATTACATCCGTGACGAAGTTTGTTTTTTTTTTATCCATGATGACGAGTAGAATTTATACGATGCACTGCACTACAAATCTAAACGCATCTCGTGCATTCGCGCCGTTAGCATCATTAGCTTCAACATCACAACAGCAGGCAATCGCACAGTACTGTGTGCTAACGCAAGGAACTGCTCAGATCTCATAGTTGTTATGTTCGACGAAAGCCTCAACAAGACAACCAAGTCCAAACAGTTGGACCTGCATGTCAGGTATTGGATTGGCGACCAAGTCGCATCCAGATGGGGTCGCAGTTTATGGGTCATGCGAAGGCAGTGGACCTGCTTAACATTTCAAAGTAAGTTGCCAATATCTCCAATTAAAATGTGTTGGATGCTATAATGTATTTCTGCACGGTTTGCCTTTCAAATGAATGTGAATTTTGCCGTTTTAACTCAAGAGTTAGCCATGTTCAATGGGGTATTGGCAGGTGCACTAGCCTTAGCATGGATAAACCGGAGTCGTAGATCCACCATCACCCTCAGATACACAACACGGTTGACACGGTCTATTATTGGAACGAGTGCGGGGTAACGTTGATCTGAATAACATGGCATGGTGATAGGCAAATTATAATGTAGTTGATAGTAAAACACCTCCTGGTATATTTAAATGTTTTTTTTTGATTGAATAAGAGTATGGATTTTCTCTATCTGATTAAAAGAAATGTCTTCAATAGGTAACAAAGGATTAACATGTGGTTTGTATACTTCTTGTAATGCGATCAGAAAAACAAATTACCAAGGGAAATGGTCATGTGTGGCTTTTTTTTTTTGGTGGTAATTAATGGTAAACTACTGCCATTTAGTGGGTGTTTTTTAAACTTTCACTGCCAATTGCAAGATTTTCCCAAGCACTTTACAGTTAAGGTGGCCAACTTGGCCAATCACCTACCTACCGCCTTGACTAGGTCCCCTTAAAAGGGAAACCTGTTGTGTTGCAAATGTAATTTCTGAAGTTGCTTTACAAAAATAGTGTAAAATCCATTTTATCCTGGGAAAAAAATTCTGAAAGACCTTATATTTAAATGGGTTTTAATTGTATCTTCAACAAATGTGCATTCCTTTGTCAAACACACTTAGTAATTGAGGTTAAGTTTGATGTTCAGTGCTTTATTTTTCTAATATGATTCAATATTATCTAAATAATGGGTGCGAGAAAAGTATTCATTTTCAGTTGAAATGGCATTAAAAAAGGTCTTAAAAGTCTTGGATTTAGATTTATCAATCCTGGGGGGACCCTGTTATACATTGTTTACTTATTTCTTGAGCATTCATGTTTGCAAAAACACATTTTTTAGCGGCGTGCAATGACGGGGGCCCCAGGGGTATCTTGCTTGGAGCCCTAAGAGACCCTAGAAATGCCACTGGTCACATTACTCAAATGGTTTACGAGCAGGGGTGAAAGTGAGCGGGAACGGTCAGGAAGATTCAGGGCAGGAACACTGTTCCGGAATGAAAATATGACGGCAACTCTCAAAACGCTATGTAAAAAAAGAAAAATACAAAGCTGCCACACATGCATTTCATCTCCAAGAAGAAAACAATCTACAAACATCAAATTTATATACACAAGTGTTAATAACAAGCATAATAAAGAGCTGTGTAGGGTAATCCGTTTCCACCGATATTTATTATTTATTTTATTCAACGGACGGCATGGAGGTTTCCCCAGCTGCTGCAGTTATCTATGTGTGAAGAATCCACGCAGCAAAGCAAAACGCCTGGACTCATTTATCCGTTCAGTTGGCTGACACACTGACATGTGATCACCAGAGATAGTTAGCTCTTTGTTTTATTTGCTCTGATGGGGAGGTTCAGAACATCTTAGCTGTCAATGTGCACTTTGGACTTATATTTGTTCATTTGTGTTAGGCTACCTATTCATTTCCTTATGATTTAAAAAAGTAAATGTTTGTGCAATCTTCAATTCCTTCCATTCCATTTCACTCTGCATAATACAAGTCATTTGTACTTATTTTTTCTGAATGTATGTTACTTGTATCTTTATTGTTAAAAAACACAAAAAAAAGTAAATGTTTACATTATCTTCAATTTCAATATACATCTTATGTTCTTAAGTAGTTAAAATTGAGATTTGGTATGTAGTATGTGAGGAAGTGAGGGAAAATAGAAATTAGGAGATGGAGGTTGGGGTTATAGCTGTTTTTGTTAACTTTTATTTTTCAAATCAATGAAAAAATTAACATTTTTAATGAAAATCAGTGTTTGTATGTGTTGTAGAAATAACTGACCAAAAAAGTTTTCTTTGCATTTCAGTAGTTTTGACCCCCCCCCCCCCCCCCAAAAAAAAAAAAAAACGTTTCTTTGCAATTCAGTAGTTTTTAGCCCCCCCAAATAAAGGAATAAATAAAAATTCTGGCTCCGTGGTGACCTTCACTTCGGGGAGTTCCGGCAAGAAATTCTAACCACTTTCACCCCTGCTTCCGAGCTCAAGTTAATAAAAGTTGTTGTCCGCAGATATCCGATAGACGGTCACTTCGCTCACGCGTTTACAAGAAGGAAGGATGGCTCTAGACAGCAAGCGGAAGGAGCTGCTGTTGGGAACGCTGAAGGAGCTTGGGGAGGACGAGTTCGAGGAATTCAAGTTCTTTTCGGACCTGCCTCAAAGCGTACAAGAAAACCCCAGCCGGGTGATCATTGCTAACGCACTGGTGAAGAAGCATGGCGAGAATACTCTGGAGGAGACCATCAAGATTCTGGAAAAGATTGGCAACAAGAACTTGGCCGAGATGCTGCGTGGCAATGTGCTGGAAATAAAAGGTTAGTCCCCAAAGTAGCTTCAGGGGTTCGAACGCCGGTGACTTAAAAACTGTGGAAGTCAACCGTGAGACGAGGAAAAATGGCTTGCCCTAAAATTCTGTTCTGGTTCGCATGAACCTCAGGTTGTACTGATTTAGTTGAGCCTCATTCTCAAATGCTCCCCCGGGTGTTCCTTCTACCCTGGCAGACAGTCGGAGCTTTATCAGTTTTGATCAAAGCCAAAGACATTTGGAAAGCCTGTTTGTCTTGTCAAGCAGCATGTAGAGCCCCTAAAAAACAATTTGTTTCACTTCTTAAGCTCATATTTCACAAAAGCAAAGTAGACTTTTAGCTGATGAACTTTGATGAAAAATGTTTCTTTCAAGTTGTAACATCTATGTCTCTGGTGGCTGTGTGCCCTGGGGTTGTTTGCAAGGTTGTTGTTTTTTGTCCATAACGGCTCACCGCTGCTTTCTCGCAGGCGCCGTCTTCTCCGTCCATGATGATGATCAGATTGCCAGATTGAAGGCGGACCTGCAAGACAACCTGCGGGATTTATACAGCTTTGTTCCCGAAGGCAACATCGAGCGCTGGCAGCAGCAGCCTCTGGACGACGTCTACACGGAGCTGGACGTCACCTACGGGGCCGACGTCAGGCCCGACGAGCGACACGAGGTCCTTCAGATGGAGACGCGTGCCGCCGCGGCCAAGAAGTCTATCCTGCCGTGCGACATCTTCAAAAGCCATGACGAGCAGCCGCGACGGATACGCACGCTGCTCACTGTCGGCTTCGCGGGAATAGGGAAAACCTTCCTGGTTCAAAAGTTTGTGTGTGACTGGGCCAGCGGAAATACCAACCAGGACGTGCACTTCATATTTCCCTTCACATTCCGTGAGTTGAACACCGACAAAGGGAAAAGTTTTACGCTTGCTGAGCTTATCCGTCGCTACGTCTGCGATAGCAGACACATAAGCGAGGAGACTCTGAACATTATATTAGACGACCTGCAGAAGTCCGGGAAACAGTACTATGAACGCAGCAGGATCAAGATCTTGTTTGTCTTGGACGGACTGGACGAGTGCAACTTTAAAATGGACTTGAAGAATCAGATGAAAGTAGACATGGATGTGAAAAAACCCTACCCGCTGGAGGTGCTCCTGGCGCACCTCATCAAGAGGAACCTGCTTCCTTGCTCCCGGGTTTGGATCACCACGCGGCCCGCGACGGCCCGTGATATCCCCTCCGAGCTCATTGACAGCAGAACAGAGGTGAGAGGATTCAGTGATTCCATGAGGCTGGAGTACTTCAGGAAAAAGTTCCCAAATGAGGAGCGTGTCATTGAGCACATCCGAAAAACTCGCACCATCTTCATCATGTGCCACCTGCCCATCTTCTGCTGGCTCACCGCCACAGTTCTTCAGGATCATTTGGACAAAGGGAACGAGGGAGCACTTCCCAGAGAGAGAGAACTTCCCACAACGCTGACAGACATATGCTCAGAGTATGCTTTTAACCAGCTGGACAAGTCCAAGGAGCGACAGACGACCGAGTACGCCGATTACGTGAAAGCGCTAGCAAAGCTGGCGTTTGACCACACCATGAGTAAGCAACAGATCTTCTACGAGAAAGACCTGGCGAAAAGCGGATTTGATTACAGCCAAGCCGCAAAACACTCCGGAATATTCACCGAGGTGTTTAAGGAGGTCCGTCCGCTCAGAAGAAACCAACAGGGCAAGATGTTTCAGTTCGTCCATCTGACCATCCAGGAGTATCTAGCCGCATTCCACGTGATGATTTGCCTCTTTCACGACAATAAGAACATACTGGCTGATTCAGAGCAGGCACTGGAATGTGTCTTCCAAGAAGAAGAAGAAAAATCAGAAGTATTAGAAGAAACAGAATCAGAAGAAGATACAGAAGATGAAGGTGATTGGAAAATCACTGAGGTTCACCGGTCAGCTCTTCAGAAAGCCTCGGAGAGTGAAGGACACCTGGACATGTTTGTCCGCTTCCTCCTTGGCCTTTCCTTGCCGTGCAACCAGGAAATAGTGGGGGAACTGCTGAAGGCTCCTCAGGACTGCAGGCAAAGCAAGTCAAAGACAGTCAAGTTGATCAAGGAGAGGATAAAACGGAGCACCCCAGAGAAGAACATCAACTTGTTCTACTGCTTAAACGAGCTGAAAGACAACTCTTTGCTGATGCAGTTTCAGAAGAAAAATAGTTCAGACAAAATTGACTTGGACAACATGCCAAATGACATGTGGTCAGCCTTTGCCTTCTTCTTACTTGCAGACGACAAAACCATGAAGAGCTTTTGCCTGAGGATTTACAACCCATCGCCTTTGGGGCTCCAGAAGCTGTTGGTGGTGGTCAAGGCGTCTGAAAAATCAGAGTGCGTGGTCTAAAGTCTTTATGAAGATGCAAAAGCACAATGGCAAATCCAAAAACAAGAGCAACAAGTCACAAACTATGATGACTCAACAAAAACAAAACTGCAAATCACAAAACGGGCGATGAAAAAAAAATCTAAAAACAATTGCGTAATACAGAACCCAACAACGAATCCAAGGTTAGTAATCCAGAATTAGGGTTCGTTTACTTAGCATTTATAATTTCTTAGTTAAGGGACACGTGGGTTGATTAAGGTCAAGTACCGTATTGGCCCGAATATAAGACGGCGCTGATTATAAGACGACCCCCTCTTTTTCAAGACTCAAGTTTGAAAAAAAGACTTTTTGAACACCAAATTAATTTTTATAGAGAAAATAATTACAGTCAGGGCCGGCGCTAGCTATGTTGGTGCCCTAGGCATAAATGCTTTGTGGTGCCCCCTCCCCACCCACACCACCACCACAGCGTTTTGGAGTGGGTTTTTTTTTTTTTTGGTTGTGCACACTAATAAACCGATCATAACCCGATTTCTGGAGTTACCAGATTATTCAAGTGGTCATGTAAAGAGCATGATCCGCTATCATTTATCGAATAAACACCGCTATTTTACATCTCTGAGCATGTGTGCAAATGGAAAAACGGATGTCACTACAGAGGCCTTAGGGACACCAAACTGATTCGCTTTCAGCCTATGGTTCTGCAGTTAGCGAGCTTGTGTAACGCAATCGCCACACTCGCATTTGAAGAGGTTCAGTGGGACAACTTCAAGCAAGCATGGGTTTTTGGTAGACATGGAGGAAGGCCTATGCAGAGACCAAGAGTTTTACGTCATGTACTTGGGAAAGAAATCGAACTATTGACTTAACATGTAAACCAGGTTTTTCCTGATTATCACATCACTGAAGTGCACTTAAATGTGTCAAATCTCATTATTGTCATGACCTGGTTATTCCCAGTTATCAGATTATTGTGGTCATGTAAACGTAGCTGATAATAAATAAACAATTGTTTAAAAAAAAAAAAAAAAAAAAATCTTTTTTTTTTACAAACTTAATTTTTTGGCCCTTCAGGCAGTTGGTGCCCTATGCGCAGTGCTTGTTATGCATATGCGGAGCGCCGTGTCTGATTACAGTACATCCGAAACCGAAATTATTATAAAAACATATTCGAGAGAAAAATGTTATTTTGCCTCATTCGAATCTTAATAACTGAACATTTGTGCAATCATATTCATAAATCAATGGCTTTTGGTTTTTGAAATGTGAATTAACCAATCTACTGTGATGAAACAAAAAAAATTGCAGTAATTGCATTAATCATCAAAGTGAAGTCTAACTGTAACTGTAGTCTTGAAACAAATCTGAATAAGGAAAAACATTGCAATAAGATAATGCAAACTGGTTAAACTTGAGAGAAGCTGAGATCTGTCATGACAGAACATTACTCCTCAAGTTCAGCATTCGCTTCAGTGATATCTGACGCCATCTAGCGTCGTGAACGGGTATAACTTCTGCACCGCGAATATAAGACGACCCCCACTTTTTCCAGTCTCATTTCAATGCAAAAAACGCCGTCTTATATTTGGGCCAATACGGTATTACTGTGCAAAAATAGAATTTATTGCTCATTTTTTGAACATCAAACGTGAACAAGTAGTAAATTCCAACATCTAAATAATGACAAATTGTCTGACATTGTGTAATGGTAAACTTTTGGCAATAATTACTTGCAGAGTTAATACCTATGTTGCAAAAAAATCCTTTAAAAGTAAGCCATTCCTAACATACGCTTATAATATTAATACACTACAAAAACACACCGCCTTAACACAGTTACATTCCCTTATTGTCAGCATAAATCCATTGGAAATAAGGGAAATTATCTGCAAGCACTTCAATTACATTTCACTCACTTAGATTTTTTTGTAATAAGAAAAATAGCTACAGAAAATAAGCTCAACAGCCTTATTTAAGCAATTAATTATTATATTTAACCCTAAAATAACTTATTTGTCAGAAATGTTCTTTATTCGAGAATAGGTATGGTTCAAAACATTATTTGAAAGCATTTTTTCTTGATATAGGTGAAAAATGCACATTTTTTTAGATGTATGGGCTTAATAAGAATAAATGGTAATGTTGACTTCAAGTTGCTACGGTCCGCGAACGCGGAAAACAAGATTGGACCCAAGAGCAGACAACAACTGGTGGAATAGTACAAGGGTTTATTAATACATACAACCAAAAAACCCGCGATCGTGGAAAAAGGGAGAATAACAAAAGGAGTCCGTGACAAGAGGTGGACGGGGATCGAATAACACTTAACTAAGCGGTGGGCAGCGAGCCAATAAGATGACAAAAATAATCACACTCAATAACTGCACAAGGTAGAGGAATCACCAAACGAAAAAAAAACAGCTGACGCATAAACTAGCAAATCTATGAGCCTCGAAAGTACAAGTGTCAAATGGCGAACAGCAAGCAAATATCTCGGCAACGTTGGCTTGGATCGCCGGCGTTATATACTAATGATGATTTGCTGGAATTAGCCGCAGGTGCGATGATGGGAACGCCCACGCCGCCGGCTCTGTAACACAACAAAATCTAACCAGCAGCAAGATGTGACACAAGTAAGTGGAGTAATCTGGCGCATTCATCTGTTAGCTAGTCTTTGACACTCAAAACAAGATGGAGAAAAAATTATTTGCCTAGATTTAAGAAAAATGATCTGATGAAGACGTCATAAATTTATAGCATAATGAATGCATCACTGATTGACTTCTTGAGAGTGTGGTTTGGTCCATGTTGAAATGATCATCTAACCACTGTGCCGTCACGATAACCATGCTTACTTGACGTCATGTGTCCAAATATCTGTGGTGAAACTGATGTGATCGGCATGTTTTTCACAAAGAATGGTTGTCGTATAAACTGCAATATTTTTTCATTCAGGGCTTTGGCTCTTCACTTAGGTAAAAAAAACGTCTCTCGCCCAACCGAGCCTAGTATCTCCTCCCGCCTGTGCTCTTCAATGAGTGGCGGGGGCGCTGCCCGAGACCGAGCCGTCAAAAGCGTCTCTCGATCGTTAAAAGCCCCGTAGCTTAGCTTAGTTTATGTTTGTTTACATTAGCTTTAGCCTTCATGTTCATTCCAAATATTTTTGTGACGCAGCTTTAAATGTCTGATCAGGTTTGTGGTGTTGAATGAGGACGCTTTCTTTCCGCCTCGTGGAACTTCTGCAGTGCATGTTTTGCAGGTGGCGAGCGCGCAGTTTGTTTCACACACGGAAAAAATCAACCCACGCTGGTGACATAGCAGTCATGACATCCAACTGCCTCAACCATGTCGTGTAACGCGTCACTCATGCAACGGGCTTCCGAGGGAGGAGGCGGCGGTGCAGAATTGGACAAAACTGCTTCGACTGCACACAATTGGAGGCCAAATACAGTCTCTAATAATCGAATTTCATTATCGGTTGAATTTTTAAAAATCTGTATTATCCGTGTGACGTCATAATTGCCATTATCGGTAACCGATATTATCGTGCATTTTTACTTTCAACCGTTTGTAACTGAACAGAATCTACAGAATACTACCAAAGCTGGATAGAAAGAAGAATTATTCCTGATCTTCAACTGCTTATCGCTGAAGAACGGAAAAGCCATCAAACACAATATTCTGTGGTGCTTGACAAATTGGCCAAAATGTGTCTTCTGAAAAAGGGCTGGGAGTGAATGAGTTAGGAAACCGGAAATGGTTGGGACTGGTGCCGAAGTTGACTGGCTGTTTGGACGAGAGGAAAAATTCATTTCGAGAGGCCTCTTTTCCCCGGGTCTCTTGCTTTCTTATGATTTGATGATGGTTTTGTGTGATTCATCGCGAGGATTTCATGCTGCTCATTGAGATGAACATTTTTCATTGCTGGCCAGCCCTAATTTCAATGTATCTTTTGCTCCAACGAAGTCATTGATATCTGTATGGCAGTCAAAAAATATTTACCTGAAGTTCATCCTGAAACACTGGCAAATTCAGAATCTTGAAGAATGTCAAATGCATCAAAATTCGAGTTAATTCCTAGTTTCAATCTTGAATTAAAAAAAAAAAAAGGGACGATTCACTCATCAACAAATGAAGACTGCATCACAGCCAGCACGAGCTTTCCTGTTGCTCACATCCTCACTTGAAAATAGAATGCAAAATATCGATAAACGATTAGTTTTCAGATTTGCCATTGTGTTTTGTAATTTGCTGTTGTTTGTATTTGTCATCTTGAAATATATAATTATGATTCCAGACAGCATACTTATAGTAAGTCAGCAGGCGAAAGTTTGGCTCCCTCTCACGTCTTCCTCCTGCCTGTGTTCTCCAGTCTAAGCTCTTGTTACCTGGACAAAGACAGCTGTCACCTGCTGGTTTCCGTTCTCAGCTCTCCATCCAACCTGAGGCATCTGGACCTGAGCAAGAACGATCTCTCAGACGAGGGTGTTGAGATCCTCTCGAAAGGACTGATCAGCCCAAACTGCATCTTAGAATCCCTTTTGTAAGGAGCTCTTCCTTTTCATAATCTTCTGTGGTTCCGGTCGACCAATCAATAGAATCACTGCTGTTATTAGCAAAAACCGATTCACTCAATGTGGTGATACGAAATAAACATCCTTGTTGACAACATTCAAAACACATAAAGACTGTCACAGCCAGCATATGAGCATTCCTGTTGGTGACATCATGACTAGGAGATAGAATCCATCATATCGATAAATCGAACAGGTTTTTCATTTGCCTTTTTTTTTTATTTGTCATCTTGAATTAAAATCTATTATTATTATTCAAGTTTTTTTTTCACTCACTCTCACGTGTTCCTCCTGCCTGTGTTCTCCAGTCTAAGATTGTGTCGCCTGGAAAAACGCAGCTGTCACCTGATGGCTTCTCTTCTCAGCTCTCCATCCAACCTGAGGCATCTGAATCTGAGCTGGAACGCTCTGTCGGATGAAGGGGTGGAGATCCTCTCAAAAGGACTGGCCAGTCCACACTGCAAATTAGAGTCCCTCACGTAAGGAGCTCCTCCTGTTCATTATCTTCTGTGGTTCCGGTCGACCAATCAATGGAATCACTGCTGTTATTTGCAAAAAGAACAATTCACTCAATGTAGTCGTACGAGACAAACGAATCCGAAACAAATGAAGACCTTCACAGACAGCGCATGAGTGTTCCTGTTGGTGACATCATGACTAGAAAATAGAATCCATCATATCGATCGGGTTTTGTAATTTGCCTATTTTTTTAAATTTGTCATCTTGAACTAAACTGTATTTTTATTAGGGCTGTCAAACGATTAAAATCTTTAATCGAGTTAATCACAGCTTAAAAATGAATTAATCGTAATTAATCGCAATTCAAACCATCTCTAAAATATGCCATATTTTTCCTGTAAATTATTGTTGGAATGGAAAGATAAGACAAGACGGATGTATACATTCAACATACTGTACATAAGTACTGTATTAGTTTATTATAACAATAAATCCACAAGATGGCAATAACTTTCTTTCTGTTAAAGGGATCCATGGATAGAAAGTAATTCTTAAAATATAAATGTGAGTACAAGTTATAGTAATTTTGATAGTTTGTATATTGTGACTAAATATTGCCATCTAGTGTATTTGTTGAGCTAAACAAAATATTTGAATAGTTTGACCAAGTATTATTTTGCAGAGCTATTTTGATTGGGAATGCCAGTTCTCTTCGCATTGAGCGCTTTTCTTTTTGTGAACATGATTTATTTTATTTTTTTTTTTGAGAGAGAGAGATAGGAATATTATTTTTGTTGTGCTTTCACAAAAATGACACTGTAGCGACTTAACTGTTCTTAACTGCCCAAATGCATGATGGGAAGTTGTGCAACCATGACTGTCAGTGATGGCTGCAAATTGTATACTTTCTCCGCGTTGTGTACAATACAGTGTGTTAAGAAAAGATCATCTCTTGTCAATCTTCCCCACATCTGCCGCCACAGTAGATATATTTATGGTGGAAGAGATGCCAAAGTTTATACCAATAAACGGCACGGCGCCAATCAATGCCTGTATCCACTCCACTTGCTTGTCTCTGCCTCTTAGCTCTCAATGTACATAAAACGGCGCCATTGTAGTCTGTTCGCGGCAATGCGTGAGTGGGTCGTTCCGCGCATGCGTTAAATATTTTAATGTGATTCATCCAAAAAATGAAATACCGCCCGTTAACGCGATAATTTTGACAGCCCTAATTATTATGATTAGTCAAAGCAGCGGATTTAAGTCAGCAGGCGTTATTTTTCACTCGCTCTCACGTGTTCCTCCTGCCTGTGTTCTCCAGTCTAAGTCACTGTCTGCTGGACAAAAGCAGCTGTCACCTGATGGCTTCCCTTCTCAGCTCTCCGTCCAACCTGAGGCATCTGGACCTGGGCGGGAACAATCTGTCGTACGAAGGGGTCGCGATCCTCTCGAAAGGACTGGACAGTCCACACTGCAAATTAGAGTCCCTCAAGTAAGGAGCTCCTCCTGTTCATAATCTTCTGTGGTTCCGGTCGACCAATCAATAGAATCATTGCTGATTCACTCAATGTGGTGGTACGAAAGTAACATCCTTGTTGGCGACATTCAAAACAAATAAAGACTGTCAGAGCCAGCACATGAGCATTACTGTTCGTGACATCATGACTAGAAAATAGAATCCATCATAAGGATCAGGTTTTGTAATTTGCCTTTTTTTTTTGTCATCTTAAATTAAAATGTATTATTATTGTTCAAGGCAGCGGACTAAAGTCAGCAGGTGTTATTTTTCACTCACTCTCACATGTTCCTCCTACCTGTGTTCTCCAGTCTGAATGAATGTCGCCTGGACAAAGGCAGCTGTCACCTGCTGGCTTCCGTTCTCAGCTCTCCATCCAACCTGAAGCATCTGGACCTGTCCCAGAATGATCTGTCGGACGAAGGGGTGGAGATCCTCTCAAAAGTACTGGCCACTCCAAACTGCATCTTAGAGTCCCTCAAGTAAGGAGCACCTCCTGTTCATCATCTTCTGTGGTTCCAGTCGATCAATCAATGGAATTACTGCTGTTATTAGAAAAAGAACGATTCACTGAATGTGCTGGTAGGAGACGACCGTCCTTGTTGACGGTTGGTGTAGGTTTCAGGCATGAAAATCTCTCACCTTTCGGCAAAATTCGCCGTTTTGAAGTCAAAAAGGATGACCTACGTGAATCGTGTAGATCCGAGGAGAAAAAAATTTAAGGGGGGGGGGGGGGGGGGGCGTTTGTAGGCATGTGCCAGTTACCTTCACGGATTACCATGCTATGAAAACGTCGCGGTTACAAAACCACTAAAATTTTCCGTCATACAGTAGTACGTATTCGTTATTTTTCATGTGTCGAAAATGCAGCCAGAATTAGCTTGGCGCGGCAGCGCTTACCCCTTCCCCTGTTTGATGCTGCGTGTGTCAGTGACGCTATTCCAGCAAACCCAAAAACAAGCACTCCAAACGCAAGGCGTAAATTCTTCAATTTAATGATCTCTCAAATTGTGGTAACTCAAATATACCAAATGAATACATTTAAAACGTTGTACACTCGTATTTTTCCACATGTGAGTAGCTTCAACAGTTTAGCTTCATGAAAAAGTTCGTCAAAAACAAAACACACATTTTCCTTTCAAATTCAATACACAAAGTTACTAAAAACTTACAAAGACGAATGATAGGCAAGGCTTAGCTAGGACAGCAACTTCATTGAGGTTAATCACAGCCGCTGAGAGAGAAACAAGTTTGTATGCGGGGAGGGAAAAAAAAAAAAAAGAGCGTCAAAGATCGCTAATTGCGACAGATGATCTTGTACTAAGCACAAATTCACATTCGCTGGAGGAGGTAAAGTATCACTCCCAATTGTTTTTAGATGAATGCATTTGCCAGCATATTGAATTTAGTGAGTAATGGTTTTCGTTTTCATATTTTGTGGTATGACAAAGTTACTGCCGTTCGTTGCAGCTTGCGTTGAACACTGCCGGAGCGTCCGGTGAAAAAATAGCTCCCGTTAAGGTAGCGTCAAGCTTGTTTATTTAACGGTAATATAAAAGCAGTGTTGTCAATAACGCGGTATCGTAATGCGCAACTAATCTGATTACTTTCTTTCAGTAAAGAACAATCTAACGCGTTCATTTTTCTAAATCAGTAGGCAGGAGATATACTACAAACGGCTGCATTTGCACACTGGAAACACAGCCATTACTTCACATTTTTGTCCAGTAAAGATAACAAAAATATCCCCGTGCGCTGCAAACTTTGCGCTGGCTCAAAAAGACTGTCCACCGCTATAAGCATCCAATTCACGCACCACTTGGAATTACAGCACTACAGGTAACACGACAGCCAGGACTTTATGATACTGCTCGTGCTCAATCTTCGGTTCAAGCTCAGTTGTTGTTGAGGGTTTTGAAAGCTTAGGTTTAAATAAATTCTAAATATCCATCTTGCCTCCTCAGCTGTAGTTTTGGCTAAGCAATGCAAACGGCTGTCTCTAAGGTTCTATAGTCACATGATCTGTTCGAAAAATAATTTGGACCCATTATGAAATACTGTTATGATTCCTGTTCATTTTATTCATTTGTGTTGTTTGTTTTATTGCTCTAAAACTTTTATAGACAACATTTTAAGGGCCATATTCAATGGTCTTTATTTTAAAGGGGAAGTTCAGAATTTTTTACATTAGGCTTAATCTTTGAGTTAGCCGGGGTTTAGTCGTTGGAAATGATTTGAACAAATTATGTGCAGTTTGACAGTTATTTGTTAGTTTCAGGGCTCCGGAGTGGCTAAGCTAGCGCAAGTCAATGGTGGTTGAAATCAACTCCTTCAACTAATTAAACCCCCGTTAACTCGAATATTAAGCCTTATGTGAAAAATTAAAATGGTCAAATTCGCCACATGTAGGACGTTTTGCCGACGGCGGACATTTTGGCAGAACTCCGGAACATATTTCCTCCACACCTTTCTCACCTTTTTAACCCCTGACCCATTTTCATGCCTGAGGTTTGGTCTCAATATTGGTTGGGATGATATACCAGCACAACCTGCATGTACACTTTTTGATGAGGGACGAGACGTAATAAGACCAAGCCGACTGTGTGAACTGTGTGACTGTGTGTGGTGAACTCAAAAAACGTTTTAATAACAACTAACCAAAAGCACAAAGTACAACCAAAACGACTGGGGATCAAAAAGGCAATGTTCAAACCAAAACTTACTTAAACGGAGGGACTGGTACACGAGGCTTGGACGGGTCTTGACTTTGGCGAAGACATAGACATAGACAATGACACAACAAGGAGTGAACAGAAAATGGAAGCTTATATACACACACGCAGACAATGGGTAATGAGACAACAAGGAACAGGTGAGCACAGGAGGATAGACTAGGAGAAGGCACATCAGGTGAAATCAATGGGCAATCACAGGGACAAGTCACACTAGGAGAAAACAAACACAAAACCTAACAATTTAAAGGAAGTTTGTAGTGTTTACTTTGTAATCGCTGTATTCGTATTTGACATAATACAAAACAAAATGTTTACTCACTTCCTCGTAAGTCCAATGGTCCCACAGTAAATATCCACGGTGAATGGGAACCTTTTGAAACTCCAAAAAGGCGCATACGCCTCTCCCTCATACAGAATGATTTTTCTGCAGCCGTTTGGCTGGCGTGATGCGAAAAATAAACGTATTAATCAGCTGAATCCTTCGTCCTCATACACGACAGTACACTGTAGCGTGAAGAGGACGTCTTCTACCGTACACGTCACAGGGCCCTCCTCCTCAATGCAAGACCGAAGCGGGAAGTCACTCATTTTCATGGCGCGGGATTCAAAAAACTAAATAGAAATAGCGATCGCTCCCACACACATCCAAGCGGTCCATATCATCCATAAACATGCTTTTTCGTGTCACAGGCACTTTAATGATAAACGCAAAATAAATCTGAATTGACTTAGACTGTAAATTTGCAGTAAATTAGTGTAACGTGTTAATCTGATCATTTTTCTTAAATCCAGTCGAATCATTTTCTTCATCTTGTTTTGAGTTTTAAAGGCTAGTTAACAGATTAATGTGTCAGATTCTTCCACTTACCTTTAGGATCTATTACCATTTGTTCTAATTAGGCCCAAAAATCAGTCGTTTTGAACAATATCTATTCTTGAATTAAGAACATTCCTGACAAAAAAAAAACATTTAAGATTAAATAAAGAAGCTTTTTGCTTAAAATAAGTCTGTTAAGCTTATTTTCAGCGAGCTATTTTTCTTATTTTAGGAAATCTAAGTAAATTTTACTTGAAGCACTGGCAGATATTTTCACTTATTTCTAGTAGATTTACACTGATTTAAACCTTTGTTTTCAAAAACTACGAAAGAAACATTTTGAAAACCTCCAGAATAAATGTCTGGATTTTATTAGGAAATTGAAATATTTGAACACAAATTTGTGTATTAACATACAAAGAAATAGAAAATTGTTAATCATCCCTTAGCTATCCAGTAATGCAAAACAATAAACAAATGTCTTCATACCACTCAAAAGTGTCTGTCTAAATAAACTAAATATATATTTTGAAAAAAAATCTTAGTAGGGAATAATAAAAATGCAGCCTTCCTTCCGGAAAAGCATGACCGCTTTTGTCCACAAGCACAGCCAAACTCAACAAAAAATGAAAGCTCCTTTGGGCTGCTTTAAGACTGGTTCACTACATTTCTTACAGCTGAGCCGACTTCACTATATTTCTCAGTTTAGTTAACGTTAGGATAGTAGAATACACATACGGGAGGACACTTCTCCTGAGGTATAGATAGATTTGTGTCTTTATTATTCAATTAAAAAAAAAAAAGTTGCTTCAATCAAAAAAAAAAGTTGCTTCAATCGAAATATATATTTTCAATCAAAAAAAAAAAAAAAAAAAAAGAAGAAGAAAATAAGGTTGCATAAAAGTTGGTGGAGCATCCTGAAAAGTTGGTAGTGTTTTATCCCTATGCAAACCTACGCCCTTGAATAAAACGATTATTTTCAGATTTGTCACAGGGTTTTGTGATGTGCTGTTTTTTTTCATCTTGAAATATGATTTATTATGATTCAAGGCAAGTCAGCATAAAGTCAGCAGGCATTATTTTTTACTTGCTCTCACATCCTCCTCCTGCCTTTGTTCTCCAGTCTATCTAGTTGTAACCTGGAAAAAGGCAGCTGTGACCCGCTGGCTTCCTTTCTCAGCTCTCCATCCAACCTGATGCTTCTGGACCTGAGCGGGAACAATCTGTCAGATGAAGGGGTGGAGATCCTCTCGAGAGGACTGGCCAGTCCAAACTGCATCTTAGAGTCCCTCAAGTAAGGATTTCCTCCTGTTTGTAATCTTCCAGGTTCTCTTCCTGATTTCGAGCAGTTATATCATTTGTTGCAGGCTGATATATTGCAAGATCACGGATAAAGGATGCGGTTTTTTGGCTGAGCCGCTCAAGTTAAACACCTCCCATCTTAAACAGCTGTACCTTTGGGGCAATCCAATAGGTGAAGAAGGAAAGAGGGTCTTATCGGATGTCGAAAAGGATCCCAGCAATCGCCTGAAGACTGTCGGGTAGGATCAAAACAATGCTGCTTGTCCGAGTCTTCGGGGTTTCCGCTTGAATTGTTTTGAAGCTGTCGTGATGGTGTGCTGCATCGGATTCAGACAGCGTGCCGCGGCGAAATTTTTTCGTATCATGACAAATAGGATTTTTTTCTTTTTGTAAAACAACATTTTTTTTCCAAGAAGAACCATTAGCAAGATCTATTTGCAAAGTTGCAAAGCTGATACACAGTGACCGCAAAATAATGTAATGTATAGAATAATTATCATTTATTGTGCTATCATCGGTTTTCGCTCTGCCGACAGACACAAATATGAATGGGATTCGAGGATTTGTTCTATATATTTTACGAGCGATAATTTATACATGTGTCCAGTCCTATATCCAATGCGTGATATGTTTTTATTATAAAAGAGTACTCACTCTGGCCATTTCGAGCTTGGCTGCTCCACTCCTTTGGTTAGCCTGGGGTGGTCTCATCAGAGCCAGTCATCGTCCTCTTTCTTGATATCTCGGGACATTTAGGTGGCTGCACGTATTTGGTGGCTGCTTTCATCAGCAATTTCTTAGCAAAACCTGATTTCATTTGTCTACAGTTCCAATAGCTTTCAGGTGTAAAATGCGCACCACACAAAACCGTGCCGGAGGCTGGGTCTGCAAAATTAGCCCTCTTAGCACAGACAAACTTTACTCATTGTCTGCGTAGTCCAGCTCTTTTTCTCGCGTTCGGGAACTCATGGGTACTACATTGCGACAAATGGCTATTTGGAGACCACATAGCATGACAGGTTTGAACCATTTTAGCGATTTTTTGATAAAACACGAACGCAACTCTCTCGTCGATAAACAACGATTGCACTTGCCTCGACCTTTCATTTCCTTGTTATGACGTCTCCGCCGCATTCGGCTGTTTCCGGAAGACATTCGGAAATGTTTGTAATTTTCGATCTATTTTCGATAATTGCTCATGAATGCGATTTATTTTTTTGTCAACTTTATTAATATTTGCCACATAACGGCAGTGGCGCCTCCAGAAATTTTTCATAGGGGTGGCCAGATGGGGCCACTTAAAAATCTTGGGGTGGCCGAAACTAAAAGCCATAATTTCGGGTTTTCATTATATTATTGCAGTAAAAAGGTCAGGGGAAAACTATCAGAAAGACTTAAGTACACGGCTACTGATATACTTTGGTGTATTGTGTAATATTTGATGTTACTAATGATTTAATGTGAATAGTCCATAGCTGTCCAGTCAACATTTTGAGTTCTACAACAATTCTGTTTTATTGTGTTATGCATACAGTATATTCAGCATAAGGTGTACATTTAACTTGGGCTGTCAAACGATTAACATTTTTAATCGAGTTAATCACAGCTTAAAAATGAATCGTAATTAATCGCAATTCAAGCCATTTCTAAAATATGCCATATTTTTCTGTAAATTATTGTTGGAAAGGAAAGATAAGACAAGACGGATATATACATTCAACATACTGTACATATGCACTGTATTTTTTTTATTATAACAATAAATCCGCAAGATGGCATTAACATTCTTTCTGTGAAAGGGATCCACGGATAGAAAGACTTATAAAAATGTGAGTTTGTACATTGTGACTAAATATTGCCATCTAGTGTATTTGTTGAGCTTTCAGTAAATGATACTGTAGCAACTTAACTGTTCTGCCCAAATGCATGATGGGAAGTGGTGCAACCATGACTGTGTGTGGTGGCTGCAAATGCTATATCTTCTCTGCATTGGGTACACAACAGGGTATTAAGAAAAAGATAGACTCCTGTCATTCTTCCCCACGTCGCTTCCCACAATATTTATAGTTGCTGTGGGAGAGATGACGACGTTTTTGCCAATTAAAAGCACGGTCTCAATGAATGCTTATATCTACTCCACTCACTTGACACTGCCTCTTATCTCTGTATAAGAGTAAAGCGGCGCCATTGTAGGCTGTTTGCGGTAATGCGTGAATGAGTCGTACCGCAAATGCGTTAATTGCGATAAATATTTTCACGTGATTAATTTTTAAAAATTAATTACTGCCCGTTAAAGCGATAAATTTGACAGCCCGACATTTAAGTAAACATAATAAATGCATTCATTTGGGATGAAATGCATAACTGATGCTACAACAATCTAACGATATACTGGCAAGCGGGGTGGCCAGTGGGGTGGCCAACCAATTTATAGGGGTGGCCGCGGCCACCCCTGGCCACCCCCTGGGGGCGCCACTGCATAACGGTTCTATTGATATCTCACAGCCCCATAGTGTTTTAATAACCTTTAAGAAGAGGCTTCCTCCTGGGGTGACAGCCATGCACACCAATTTGACGTAGAGTGAAGCGTGTGGTCTGTCCACTAACAGGCTGACCCCCCACCTCTTCAATCTCTGCAGCAATGCTGAGAGCACTCCTGCGACAATCTTTCAAAGAAAGCATTTGATGTGACGCTCAGCACGTGCGCTCAGCTTTATTGGCCGACCAACCCGAGGCCTGTTCTGAGTGGACCCTGCTCTTTTAAAATCGCTGGATGATCTTAGCCACTGTGCTGCAGCTCAGTTTCAGGGGGTTGGCAATCTTCTTGTAGCCTTGGCAATCTTCATGCAGCGCAACAATACATCTTTTAGGATCCTAAGAGTTCTCTGCCATGTGGTGCCATGTTGGAACTTTCAGTGACCAATATCAGAGCGTGTGAGAGTTTCACTACAAATTTGAACACACCTGCTCCCTATGCACACCTGGACCTAGTAACACTAACGAGTCACGTGACATTTTGGAGGGAAAATGACAAGCAGTACTCAATTTGGACATTTAGGATGTCAGGAAACGGGCAAGCAGGTGGTGTTGGACCCAAATGCAGGAAAAGGGAAGCGAGGCAAAAAAGGCGGTGCAATTACGATTTAATGAAAGCCAACAAAAACAAAGTGCAAAACAAAGGCTGTGATAATCCAAAGAAAGTACAGAGGCAAAAAAACTGTTCCTAACAAAAGACTGGGTATCAAAAACTTACTGAGGAACACAAGGGCTTGGACGGCGAAAACTTAGAACAAACTCTGACGAACACATGGGCATTGACATTGACGCAACAAGGAGTGAAAAGAAACTGGGTGCTTTTTTACACACATGCAGATAAGGGGTAACGAGACAACGAGGAACAGCTGAGTAACACAGGAGGAGGATACACTCGGAGCAGGCACAACAGGTGAAATCAATGGGCAATCACGGGGACAAGTCACACTAGGAGAAAACCAACACAACACCTAACATTGGGATGTAGTTTCTAAGGGGTGTACTCATTTTGTTGCCAGGGGTTTAGATATTAAAGGCTACATTTTAAGGGGAAAATGAATTAACTCTATTATATAAGCTGGACACAGACTGCTTTTCATGGTGTCAAAGTGTCATTTTCTCAGTGTTGTCCCATGAAAATATATACTTCAATATCAGCAGAAATGCGAGGGGTGTACTCACTTTTGTGATACACTGTATAGGCGGGCTTTTGAAGAGCACCGAAGTAGGGTGGAAGTCTGGACACAATTGAGAACCACAGACAAGAGCGTGTGGCTGCCCGAGCACAGACACTCATCGGCTGGCAACCATGGTGTGCGACGAGCCGCTGGTCGTCGGCCGAGTGGCATTCTTGGTGGACAGGGAGCATTGTCACCCACAAACTGCAAGCCGCCTCCTGATGAAAATGTGTGCCGTGATCCCACTATTTCACATAGATCTCGTTTTCGTAGCGCGGGATTCAAAAAATTGAATAAATATATCGATCGCTTCAACACACATCCTAGCGGTCCTTTTCATTCAGGAGCATAAAATACCACGTGAAACATGAAATAAACATGCTTTTTTTGTGTCACAGGCACTTAAACTTAAAACAATACAATTGTGAAGAATATAATAGTTGCACAAATCTTAATACTCACCTTGATTTATGTGGGACAGCTAGTGCTTGAACACTGCGATTTCTGTCCATGTTGGGTCCCAGCTATATTGCCTGTGTTTGCTTTCAGTTCTCCTTCCTTGGACTTAGTGCGTCTTCCTGACCTGAGTTTCAAGCTGTGATCTTGCATAATTCCGTTTTTGTACACGTTATCGCAACATTGAAATGCCATAAGCATTTGGTTATTTCTACTCCACATTTCACTAGGCTGAGGCAAATGCGCTACTAGGACACGAGGATTCAGGTCATTGACACGCCATAAAGAACTTCAACGTTATGTCCAAAATAAGGTTGTTTTCAAAGGCTTAAACGCCAGAATTACATTTATTAAATTGAAATAGCTTTCTGTGGATCCCCCCCGGATTAAAACCCCGTGGAGTCCGCGCAGACGTCAGGCGTAAGTTACAACAGGAGAACCGATGTGATTTTCAAAACAAAGTGTGTAAAGGAACAATTTGTATTTGACGTGCTATTTCAGATGACTTATGGCAAATAGTGCGTTAAATAATGAGCTATATATATTCATATAGACGTCTTGTTTAATTATTCAAATTATAAGTTAGATTATATGTTTAAATCTAAAAAAAAATTGGAAAAAAAACAGGCATGGCGGCGCGCCTCAGTCTTTTATGTGTAGGGGAAACCCTGATTCTTTGTGTCTTTCTTCAGGTTTGAATTGTGGCGCTAAGAACATGTAATCCCTGACGTCAAGAAAGGTGAGTCATTCCAAATGTTTGTGATGAGAAGACGTTGAGCCCATTTGTTCTCCTTCAGATTTAGTTCAGTCCTACGTACTGTCCGACGACCTCAAGAGCACCGGGTGTCAGCGCTACGGGCAAAAGTGGCCTTGCTCACCTAATTTGAGGAGGTTCACCCGCTGGCGTTGGGTGTTTTGCTGCTCCTGGGAGGTGGAGTTCAAGGGGAAGGTCTACCATGCTGCCACCAAACTACTCGCAGCTTTTTTCTGACATGAACTGAAATATGTTTGTCACGAGTAGACGTCTGATTCATTTGGACTGGGTTGGGCTGACCAAAAGGACGGGACTTTGAGCACCGTCAACGGTAGCCAATGAGTTCAATAAGTACCCTCTGAAAGTTTAACTCATGTTTTTCACAAATTCAAAAAAAGTCACGCAAACACTTAAAGTTGTTTTGCTCATTTCGACATCAATGTTTTAAACATGATCGTTTTTACTTCTTCATGTCAAATAAGATGATCTAATGTTGTTTTGTACGAGAACAGTAAAACCCTAACCTGAAATAAAAGTTGAAAAATCACCAAGCATACCACAAAAACCTGAATAAATACACTGGAAATGTTTCATCCACTGAAAAAGAATTCCTAGAAAAATAGGTACGAATCACAACAGGAAGGCAATTCTAAAGATGATAATGATGCTTTACAATTACCTGGAAAGACGTCCATGTAATTTTGATGACATTTATGAACAGTATAATGGCCAAACAGAAAAAAAAGAGTACGAGAATAAAGTCATAATATCATAATCACAATCAAAACGCTACTCTCTTGACATGAGTTTAAATAGCAATGATCGGTAATTCCTCAGTACTTGAGTATTCTTTTCACCAAATCCTTTTTTTTTTTTTTCTAAATTTGTACTTGATTAAATCTTTACAGAAGACTACTTTTACTGAAGCAGTAATATTTGAAAGTAACGTTACTCGCGTCCAATTTTTGGCCACCTACTTTTTATAAAGTCAGGAATGACTATCGTAGGGCAAATTAGCAGAGAAAGAGTAGCATTTTTTTCTTCGACTCAAGGAAAAGTCAAATGTATGGCGTGGTGAAACTACTCCTGCAAGTACATTTTTCTTCAAAAGTTAGTCGAAAAGTAAATGTAACGGAATGAATCTGACGCATCCCAACCCACCTCTGGCCCTGAGAAGAAAGAGAACTCTTTGACGTCGCCGGACCAGCCCCACCTCCTCTGGTGTCCTGAAAGGATGAAGGGAAAAAGAAAACTTGTGGACATCGATTCAAAAGTTTCAATCATTTGGACGTCAATGGCAGCCATTGAAGTAATAGAGACATTATTGTAGTTGAAAAATTGTCTAGAAACCTCCAGCTTCCTTTTTTAAACATGTCACCCTTTGAAAATAATATAGGCCTTCTTGGCGAGACCATAAGGTGATTTATCACCATTCCAATATATTTCCATTACCATAATATATAAAAGTACATTACACTACTGAAGCTCAATTTATTATGATAATTATATTTATTAATTATAATAATTTAAAATGTTTTGATCAAAACAACAGAATACCAGAGGTGGGTACTGAAGCCAAAAATTGGACTTAAGATAGTTCTTAAGTAAAAGTAGTCATCCAATAAATTTACTCAAGTACAAGTAATGATGTATTTGCTGAATAGAATACTGAAGGGAATAGGGGTTGGGCTTCTTCACACCCCTTCTGGAGCTACAAATATGCATATGGCAGAAAACACTCAGGTGATTTGAAGTTCCGCTCTGAACCCCCCAATTTAGCCAACTTTCAAAATGATCCGATATGCATGTGTGATACATCAATGGAAAGCTTAAAATCTCATTTTTATGGGGGAAGAAAATTTTAACAGCCAAACCCTATCTGGAGGTGAGAGCACGCAAGAGCAGAATTACAGACGCCATGACTTTAACGAGATATTTTCGCGCACTTACCTTGTTTCAATCCAGAAACTCCATGTTGCATGTATCACTGAGTGTCAAGACACAGCTGTGAATGGCCATAGCAGGTTTTTTTGGGGGATTTTATGGGTGAAACACAGTAATATAACGAGTCGCGATGCAGAAAGCGCAGACATCAAGGAGTGGTTGAGATTTTCTTTTTAATATATTTACCTTTTCAAACGTTTTTTGGGCTGTCAAACGCTTAAAATTTTTAATCGAGTTAATCACAGCTTGAAAATGACTTAATCGTAATTAATCGCAATTCAAACCATCTATATAATATGCCATATTTTTCTGTAAATTATTGTTGGAATGGAAAGATAAGACACAAGACGGATATATAGATTCAACATACTGCACATAAGTACAGTATTTGTTTATTATAACAATAAATCCACAAGATGGCATTAACATTATTAACATTCTGTAAAGTGATACATGGATAGAAAGACTTGTAGTTCTTGAAAGATAAATGTTAGTACAAGTTATAGATGGCGTGGCTCGGTGGTAGAGTAATTGTCCCCCAACCCAGAGGTTGTGGGTTCAATTCTCTGCCCTGATGAACTAGCCTAAGTATCCTTGAGCAACATACTGAACCCCACATTGCTCCTGGTGCTGCGTCATCAGTAGGTAGCCTGGTACACCAGACTCAACGCTGTTCCAGCTATTGAGTCTGGCCACCATTACCACGGAAACAATTTCCAGGGCGGAGCAAGCCACAGCAAACAGACAGCGGAGTGGACCAATCAGCGACGGGCAGACGTGACGTTAGTAAAATGGCGACCGCAGGACGATGGACTTGCGCGCGGAAGTAAACATATGAAGAGAGCGGAGTTTATTCGACATGGCTAGCGCGAGACAGACTGTTGTCCATGACTCGTGTCGATGTGTTTTTGGTCATTTAAAACTGATTTTACCGTGGATTGGAACATATTCTCGGCTCTGCCGTTCACCATCTGTGCTGCTGAAGAGACGACTTTCGACGCGCAAGAGTGACGTTGCTCGTGAAGAACACGTCACGCAAATAAACGAATCTGATTTGTCGATTGATTTTGTATCTGCTCGAAAAGGCCGTTAACGGGATGGTTCCCAGACTATTTCTCTCAATGTTTGAAAAATACATGGAGAATAGTCTGGCAGAGCCAGGCTAATCAGTAGGTAGATGGAAATGTAGTGTAAAGTGTTTTGAGCACCTTGAAAGGTGGAATAGCGCTATACAAGTATAACACCATTTAACATAGAATTTTTATATTAAAACCCCTCTTAATGTTTTCGTTAATCCGTCCTGCTCCATCTGTCTCTTGTTCCAGTAGCCTACTTGACATCAGGTTGTCCTAGTCCCCCAACAGCTGACGTGAAACTTGTTAACCCGGGCGACGTTCGAGCCGGTATGACTCTTTCATTGATTGTTCTTCTCATACTGAGGTATAGGCATATAGCGGGAAGGCTATGCAAAGAGGCCCCTAATACTGTCCAGCACATCACTGGAGGGTGAAAAATGCTGGCAGGCAAGGCATACATGGAACGACATAACCAGGTAGCAGGCATAGTGTACAGGAACATCTGTGCCGAGTACGGACTGGCGACCCCGGAGTCAAGGTGGGCGACACCTCCAAAGGTGCTCGAGAACAAACGAGCCAAGATCCTGTGGGACTTCCAGATCCAGACAGACAAACTGGTGATGGCTAACCAGCCTGACATAGTGGTGGTGGATAAACATCAGAAGACAGCAGTAGTGATAGATGTAGACATCCCGAGCGATGGCAACATCAGGAAAAAAGAACACGAAAAGCTGGAGAAATATCAACGGTTGAAGGAAGAGTTGGAGAAAATGTGGGGAGTGAAGGCAAGAGTGGTGCCAGTAGTGATCTGGACACTAGGGGCAGTAACCCCAGAGCTGGGTGCATGGCTCCAACAGATACCAGGAACAACGTCCGACATCTCTGTTCAAAAGAGCCCAATCCTAGGGACAGCTAAGATCCTGCGCAGAACCCTCAAGCTCCCAGGCCTCTGGTAGAGGACCCGAGCTTGAAAGGAGAGACCATACCGCCCGGGTGGGTGAGACGTTGCCTGGCACGGCCAGACTGTTCTCCCTGTGTTTTTCAAACACTGAGAGTATAGTCTGGGACCCAGCCCATTAACGGCCTCTCGGCCCAGTACAAAATCAATCGACAAATCAGATTCGTTTATTTGCGTGACGTGTCTTAACGAGCAACGTCACTCTTCCGCGTCGGAAGTCATCTCCACAGTTCACAACAACACAGATGGCGAACAGGAGGAGAAGAGAGCCGAGAATATGTTCCAATCAACGGTAAAATGAGTTTTAAATTACCAAAAAACACATTGACACAAGTCATTGACAACAGTCTGTCTCGCGCTAGCCATGTTGAATAAACGCCGCTCTCCTAGTATGTTTACTTCCGCACGCAAGTCCCTCTTCCCGCCCGTCGCTGATTGGTCCACTCCGCTGTCTGTTTGCTGTGGCTTGCTCCGCCCTGGAAATTTTATCCGCTTAATGGTGGCCAGACTCAATAGCTGGAACAGCGGTGAGTCTGGAGTACCAGGCTAGGCGAGACGACGATTTTACATCATAGAGCTTGAAAGGAGAGACCATACCGCCCGGGTGGGCGAGACGACGATTTTATATCATAAAATCCGTGATGTTCGACGTCCTGGTCAAGCTGGTGGACAGGGGAGAGCTGGACACAGGAGAGCTGAGCTGTTCTCAAACGGCCATCTCTACCCATGACTCAAGAGTAACATCGGAATTCATCAAATAATAAGTTGTGATTGTATATAGAATTTATAATTTATTTGAATATTATTGATAATTGATTCGGCATGCATTCCTTAAGTATTACGTTTTTGATGTGGACATTGAGTAATTTATTAGCTCTTGAAAACTTATGTCAAATTTGAACTGAATAAAAATTAAGTTGCTATTTTGGGCAAAAGCTTATATGTTAAATATTGCTATTGATCGTGAAAATATAGATGATTATCTCTGCATTTGGTGATTTTTGTACATTTAGTTTACAATCTGAGGATTTTATAGCCATTTTAAGTTTTGTTATACTTATGTACTTAAAAAATAATTAATCTGGATTTTATTAGGGAAAAACTTTGAATTTTCTGATTCCACTGCTTAAGGAGACTCCTATATGTTTAAGGTAGGTGCCTGTTTTGGTTTTAGGTCGGTAGCAGCTTTGGTTTTGAAAATATTTGAATTTTAAGTTTTCTTTTTTAAATAAGCCCCCTGATATTCTGCCCCGATTCCCGTGTCCCGCCCATATGTTATGAAGTCTATGGCGCAGCACACAACAGACACGCGTGCTCCCCTCGAAACCTTTACTGCCGATCCGGGTCGCGGCACCAATGTAACTGGTCTGCATGGAGCCACGCCGCATGACGCAATCCGTCCCCCTCATCTAGGCCAGGAGTCCTAACCGCACTGCACGACACATCCATCAAGGCGAGCGTGCTGACCACTAAGCCAAAAGCCCAAGCTAGCAGCTTCAGCTGCCAGCGCACGCTCTTGAAGGAATCAGGAGGGAGGTTACACGCGGGCACGAGTCTTGACCTAGACGAAGAAGACAGATCGCATCGTTCGGCGCGGCTCCCTCCACCAAGACACTGTTAGGGCTCCTTGATTGCAGGCTGGAGACCAGACGGGGGGAAGCGGCGACAGGTGCCAGCCATTAACATCAGCTGCCTACAAAAGCCTGAACGTCGTTGCCGCTCGTCGCCAGACCAACTCTTTCGGCATTCCCGTCAGTCACGTCCAGCACTCAGGTATTTACCGACATATATACTCCCGGCTAATCTGACCTTTGTTCCGTCCCAGGATTCCTCATGCCTGCTCCCTGACTTGCACCGTTGCCTGATATCACGTCTACGCCTGCCAGCGACCACACGACGTGCACGTGTGCTCCAACGAGCCTCGACGCTTCCCTGAAAATAAACCTTTTTAAATAATAACGGAATTTTCCCTTGTCTGCTTTGGGGTCCGATTCCCAGCGCTACGTAACAGACACGTTTTTATCTTGACACGTCATCATCATGAAAAAAATTGTTTGTCAACGAAATATTTTTGTTACTTTCATTTTTGTTGAAAACAACAATGGTTTAAAGTTTTTCTCCCGCCCCCAGTCTTTAAAAATAGACCAACTGGGCACAAAACCGCCCAATCTGGAAACACTGGTGGCAATAATGCACACACGGGTGTTTTGGGTGTCACCGAAGGTCACACTAGTGTTGTATCGGTCGCGAACGATTCGTTCTTTTTGAACGAATTGTTTTGGTGAACGAGACCGAACTAATCATCATCTGCACTGATTCGTTCTATGAAGGTGGTGCTTGTTCGCTGCGTGGGAGGGCGTTGAGCAAGCGGCAGCGTCTTCTGACATCGCACACGACCAATCAGACGCCAGCCTCATCGCGGGCAGGGGAGGGACCGGAAACAGAATCAGGGCGTTTGTCACTCACGTCCACGTGTGGCCAATAAGCAGCCAGCGTGCAGGCAGGGGGGCAAGACTGAGTTTTGTCACTTCCCGTTCAGTGACTCGGTCCTCCGGTTCCTGACCTAGCTTGCTGCTAACTTGATTTTCCAGTAATGACTATGCGGTGAATGAATCAGAAAATGAAAGGAAATGACTTTGTCACATATTTGTTAACGTGGAGCCTATCAAATGCTGCTCAAACAGACAAAAACACCACACAAATCTAGCGAGCATTGTTTAGAGTAGTACTTTTCTCAACAAACTCGTGACTGCCTATGACGACATACTATCAAATTTACAGTAATTTAAAACACGGGTAGCTACGAGGCAAGCAAAAGCTGAGCTGCGGTCGCGTGACGGCAGTGAAGCGGGCAGAGAACTGTCACTATATGGAGGCTTCATGGCAGCGATATTTACCTCATATGTGCACAGAAAAAAATATTTAGTATGATCACCATAATACTGATTTGCAATGAAACTGTATATACATGTCAATTTTTTCCCGAGTGTTTTTTTTTTTTTTTTTCGTGTCAGCGTGTCGGGTGTTGGTTGGTTTGACAAATTATGTCAATCCGTCCATCATGTGCTACTCAAGCGCCCAAAACAACGCACGCAGACACGGGAGATGTCGCAATATGTCTACATTTTTCTTAACAGACTAATGAGAGTAGAAAGGCGACATCGTAAAGAGCAAACAATTATTTCTCGTCAGCATTTGACGATCTGAGATGCGGGGACGACAGGGGAGCTGACCGGATTATTTTATTTATTAATACCAGTGCAAAAATTCAACACGATCATCTTAATACTAAAAAACAAAAATACAACAGAGCGAGATGTAAATATGATGTGTTGGTCGTTCCATATTCAGAAATTAAACTTTCGATGTATTTTTATTTTCGTGACAGCAAACATGCTGTATATGTGATTGTATGTGTGATCAAGAACCTGCTAAAGAAAGTCCGTGCGCCCCCGCCCCCTACTCCCCTCACAAAAGGAAAATGTTTAACCGTGTCCTAAATCGAAATGCAAGCACGAGCCATGACTTTGAGCCCATAGAACTAGGACAGACGACGCGGAAGTTCTCCCTCGCTTTTGCAGCAGCAGGAGGGAGACGAGGCTGTCTGTGAAAGCAGAATGATACCGCCTGTCACTCATTTCTGAAACTACGACGAGTGGTCAATGTGGAAGAGAGGGAGGGACCAAGCAATGTCACTTCCCGTTCAGTTATACTGCGAAGCGGTCTTTGGTGATTCGTTCGGCAACGTCACTTCCCGTTCAGTAACCGAACGATTCGTTTGGGCGGGGAGGGAGATGAGGGGGGCGAACGATTCGTTGAACGATTTGTTTGAACGAATCTTTTTACTGAACGAACCGGAATGGATTCGTTTGCTCAAGTGAACGACAAATCTCGTCACTAGGTCACACCCAGTGTGCCCTGTCTCGGGGGACCGGACAGACAAGTCATCACTCAGACGGGAGGCGACGAGGTGAAAACAAGGCTTCGTAAGTTTCTCTTATACTGAAAAGAAAATTACAAACAAAAAAAAGAGTCGCAAGTTTGTTTGCTTTAAAGTTGTTTTTTTTTTTTAATATAATTTGCTCCTTTGTTAAGTTAGCCGACTGTTTAATTTATCGCGCAGCAATTCTATCATGTGCGTAACGGGAAACACAAAAATATCTTTTAAGACATACAGTACATTTTGTGTCCAAAACCGAAATGTCTTTTGGCTTGAAATACCTCATTATAGTTAGCGTACGACGGAATTTTCGACGCTCGTTTACTGACATTGGAGTTTTTCTTCTTTTTTAGAAAGACATGGGTGCTTAAGCAGGTTCGGCAACTCCTTGTGGTTTGAAGAAGTGGCAACTCGCCTCAATGACACTTGGAATGCATTTCCTTGTTGCCAGCTATTATTTGATTGTTTGAAATCTTGGCTCTTTGAAAAAGACAATTTAGACCGAATCTGGTTTATTATGTCTTTAACTATATTATCTGGTATTTTCAATATCAAAACAAGTAATTTAGTGCCACAACATAGCTAACAAAGCAACAAGGGAATTCCAACGTAAATGAAAAAGATTGACGTGACGTCCAGGCTTTGCGTCGCGTGACTCAAATGGTTTACTAGCTAAAGTTACAATAGGTTGTCGTCCGTAGATACCCGATCAACGGTCATCTCGCTCAAGCGTTTACAAGGTGGACGGATGCCTCTGGACACCGAGCGTAAGGAGTTGCTGTTGAAAACGCTGATGGAGCTGGGGGAGGACAACTTCCAGTCCTTCAACAGTTATTAAGTAACGATAAGCCATGAAAAGCTGTCGTTAACAGATATTCGATCGACGGTCACCTCGCTCACATGTTAACAAGGAGGAAGGATGACTCAAGACAGCAGGCAGAAAGAAACGCTGTTGCTGCCTCTAGTGCTCAGTTAAAGGGTACGACAAAACCTGGGGAAATACTAATATTCCATCATTTATCCATCAACGCATGCCTTTTGAATTCATATCATGCCACTTCGTGTAATTACACACATCGCAACACCAATAAAATGATAGAAATTAGGTCGATTGTCAAGCTAAAAGGACCCTCCCCCGAGATGCCGGAAATCTAGCATATTGTGTGCGTGACGTCACTATAAGGAAACATGGATGGGTGTGAATGAGTTAATATGGTTTCTCTTCCTCCTCCTGCGTGTTCTCCTATTTAATGTCCAACTTAATGATTTCGAGCGCATCCGGTTTGCACGGTCTGCCCCGGAACAATGCGTAACCTATCATTTGGACGATGAATGAATGAATCAATGAATGAATGCAATTGATTCGGCAATTTCTTTTCCTCTTTGGAATCCATGTCACATCATAGAGCCGCCGGTTCGTTTACCACAGCCGCCCTGCTGATAGAAGCGTGCGTAGCAGGCTATGATGCAAATCTTCGTTGACAAAAATGTTGAAATTTAATAATTATTGTACACTGTTTTACAGCGTTGGAAAATGTTAAGATTGTTTGTGTCATGTTTGTCCTCCTAGAGAAACCATGCTAAAACAAAATGTATATTTCCCTCCCCCATCTTATTCCATTTTCAAACATTTTTGAAACGCTCCAGAGAGCCACTAGGGCAGCGCTGAAGAGTCGCATGTGGCTCTCAAAACACAGGTTGCCGACCCCCGGGCTAAATGATCAATGCAAATTAAATCTGTATTGACTTATAGTAACCTTCATTTGTGTTGGTTCAGGTGATACACCCTTCCATTCAAACCTCTGTTTTTGAAAACTACTATTGGATGATTCTTGCAACAACGCATTTCTTTTGTCCATTCCTGTATTTTCAGACACGAATCAACATCAACTGGCAAACGAGTATCCATGTCTAGGACCTGTTAGTTTCCCAAACAAATGTAACCTGTTACAGTTTCCCAAGAAGGCATTACAATTAGGAAGATTCAATTTATGTTGAAGCAAAAAATGAATTAGGATTGGACACAAACACACTGGATAGGCTTTATACACAGGTAGGTTGGTAGCATTATTAGCGTTACTTAGCTCCCATTCCCACCTCATCTAAAAATGTTCATTACATTGGTGCCATTCGAAATATGTATACCTTTAGCAAGACAACATATTGCCTTGTTGAAATTATTCATCTTCATACCTTTTGAAAATGGAATGTTTTTTTTCCCCTAGTAGATCCTGGTGGTCCATATAAACTCAATGGAGTTTCACAGAGGGATACATACCCGGAAGAGGATGTGAATTACAACCATTCCTATGTATATGACTTTCCAACTTTTCTGGTTGAAAAAATGAAGAGGAGTCATCCTTTTGGAGCTGTAACGGCAACGGAAGAAAAAAGAAAGAGAGATAATGGTAGGTGAATTGCTGTCAACTGTTACTGATTGGTTGTGTCATTGTTACTGACTCCGTAGAGATAAACACAGGTACTACCTAACTTCTGTGAATCCTATGCTGGCCCTATCAATCACTTGACATCTTTAAAGCGCTGTAAAAGTTAATTAATTTACATACTGTTACTATTACCATTACACACAATTACTCAAAAGAGCGGACTTTAAACTTTCAGTTTTTATTTGGTAAGAATTTTGGCAATGATGATACTAATAGCATCGTATATTATTAATAGGGGTGTACCAAAAGCAAAATTCTTAGGGTTATTCATTTTTCCTGTACACAAATTAGGTAAATATCGATGCCGCGAAGTCTCCATTGACTGACAGCTCTCTTTCCCCGGCGCTGCCATGACGTATCCGTAGCTTAGCTTATGCTCGCCTTGTAGCTACTGGCGAAAGAGTTTTAAACATTAATAAAAGTTGAAAGTAAGTTGTCATATGTAGTCTCGAGTTAAATTGAGAAAAGTAGTACACTAAACATTGCTCACTATGTTTGCGTGGTGTTTTTGTGCGTTTGAGTAGCATATGATAGGTTCCACATTAAAGAATATGTGACAAAGCCCTTTCCTTTCAGTTTTTGACCTGTTCACTGCAAGACTGGGAAGTCAAGTTACGCGTCGTGTGCAGCAATCTCTGTCTGGACCGAGTACCGTATTTTTCAGACTATAAGTCGCACAAGCCATAAGATGCCCAACGAAGAGGAAAAAAACATATATAAGTCGCACCGGAGTATAAGTCGCATTTTGGGGGGAAATTGACTTGATAAAATCCAACACATAGAACAGATACTGTATGTCATCTTGAAAGGCAATTTAATATAAAAATACTATTGAGAACAACATGCTGAATAAGTGTACAGTATGATAATGTGACATGATGCATGAACAACGAAATGCGAATATACTGTCCTCACCAGGATGCTACGGCTCGGTCCTGGCTAAACAGCGAGCTAAACTCCCAAATGACTATGCTGGACCCCCGTATAATTGGCTGTCTTCATTTTGGCTGTCGTTATGACATCATTTGAAGAGCGAAACTAAAAATAGAAATATTACAAATCAATTTCGTCCTCGATACCAAACAGGTTCACATCACCGTAAATAAATGATAATTAGCTGATATTACAGCACTGACACAAATGGTTAGCATGCATTCGCTAGCATTAGCACATCGTTCAAACAATCACACAACTGGCTGTAAGTGTCCGATCGCGGGTGGAAAACACACAACAACAACAGAAAACATGATACACACAGGCGTTGCCTCTGTAGAGATATTTTACATGCATAAACAATGAACATAGGTTCGCAGCCGGGTTTTTCTCTCTCTCTCTCGCTCACACGCTCAGATGCTTCGTAGCTGTCCGTCTTCTTCTGGCGTGTGAGCGCTCTTCTTCGCGCAAACAAGTGCGAGTACGTCTCCACTTGGGCGTGAAAGCACCACAAACTAAAAGCATGCATTTCAATATAAAAAATGTCAATACTACAATTGAACACACATTGCCAAAGCCAGAACGCGAACGTACGGAGCCCCCTGGGTGCCAGGATAGAAAATATGAAAAATCATAGCTAATCTGTACCCACAGTTTTACTAATCTGTACCCACAGATTTCTAAACTGTACCCACAGATTAGTAAACTGTACCCACAGTTTAGCAATTTGTACCCACAGATTACTAATCTGTACCCACAGTTTACTAAACTGTACCCACAGATTACTAACTGTACCCACAGATTACTAAACTGTACCCCTGGGTGCCAGGATAGAAAAAATAAAAAAAATCATAGCTAATCTGATAGTGTGTATGGTATGTATGATAGTATGGTTGATAGTGTGACTGCAGCGAGAGAATATTAAAAACAATCTTTGAAAGCACCGATGGTGAATAGCAACACTTAAGGCTACTTTTATCCGGTCGCTCCTAATGCGGCTACTAAAAATAGCTAACAAATGAACACTACTTGAATTAAGCACGCACGGACACGACAGCAGCACAGAAAATGTGCAAACACAACATGCCGTATTGATTGATGACACCTGAAAGACGGCTACCAAAGAAAACGTGCAATAGTTACCTTTTAAAACCCCTTTGTTCGCCGAGGACAAATGGTGCGGATGCTTGCTCGGCCGGTCCCTCGGCGTTTGGGCTCGGAGTCCCCGCCAAACATTGGTAACTACTGTTTCCGGGTCATTGCTAAACTGTGGGTACAGATTAGTAAACTGTGGGCACAGTTTAGTAAACTGTGAGTACAGTTTAGTAATCTGTGGGTACAGTTTAGTAAACTGTAGGTACAGATTGCTTGCCTGGCTCTGCCAGACTATTCTCCCTGTATTTTTCAAACACTGAGAGTATAGTCTGGGAACCAGCCCATTAACGGCCTCTAGAGCAGGTACAAAATCAATCGACAAATCAGATTTGTTTATTTGCGTGACGTGTTCTTAACGAGCAATGTCACTCTTGCGTGTCGAAAGTCGTCTCCGACACAGATGGTGAACGGTAGAGCCGAGAATATGTTCCAATCCACGGTAAAAATCCGTTTTAAATGACCAAAAACACATCGACGCGAGTCATTGACAACAGTCTGTCTAGCGCTAGCCATGTTGAAGAAACTCCGCTCTCTTTGTATGTTTACTTCCGTGCGCAAGTCCCTCGTCATTTTACTAACGTCACGTCTGCCCGTCGCTGATTGGTCCACTCCGCTGTCTGTTTGCTGTGGCTTGCTCCGCCCTGGAAATTGTATCCGCGTGAATGGTGGCCAGACTCAATAGCTGGAACAGCGGTGAGTCTGGTGTACCAGGCAAACAGATTGCTAAACTGTGGGTACAGTTTACTAATCTGTGGGTACAGATTAGCTATGATTTTTTTTACTTTTTCGATCCTGGCACCCAGGGGGCTCCGTACGGACGTGCCCATAGCTATTAAGTTATTCAGATACTATATATCATCAGTGTCACTCCAACACACCAAAATAACACATGAAATTATATCATAATGTGTTAATAATTTCACACATAAATCGCTCCTGAGTATAAGTCGCACCACCAGCCAAAATATGAAAAAAACTGTGACTTATAGTCCGAAAAATGTGGTAAGTGAATGGCAAGTGACATAACTCAGTTTTGCCCCTGCCTGCACGCTGGCTGCTTATTGGCCACATGTGGAAGTGATTGACAGATGCTCTCCTTCTGTTTCCGCTCCCTCCCCTGCTAACGATGAGGCTGGCGTCTGTCTGGTCGTGCGCGATGTCAGACGTTGTAGCTAGCGTCTCAACACCCTCCCACGCAAGACCCAACTTCCTTTAGAATGAATCAGTGCAGAAGGTGATTAGTTCGGTCCTGTTCCTCTAAGCAATTCGTTCGTGATCGACACAACACGAGGGCACTGAGACAAGTCGTTACCCGCACACTCTGGAAGAGTTGACGTGACGAGGCTGGCTGGGTTACTTTTCTCTTGAACTGAAAGGAACGGCGCTAGTCGTTCCAAAGTTTGCCCGTAGTTAGCTCCTTTAGTCAGTTAGCCTCCTGTCGTGTGTGATTACGATTGTGTGCTTAAATACTCCGTTCCTTTTCTTCTTCTTTTTAGAGAGACAAGGTTTCAGTAGCAGTTAACACAACTTCCTGTTGTCTTCAGAAGTGTGACTCACCTCAGTGGCGCTTGCCATGCGTTTCCTTATTTTTTGAATAAAATAATTGGTTGAGTATGTAAATGCACGAGTCATTGGAGAATTTGAAAAAGTAGCATACCACTCATGGGCTGCCAGACGTCCGATCCATTTTGACCGGGGGGTAGGGAAGGGCAATACTTTACCCAGATTCTATTTCAGGGGTGGGCATTTACAATTTAATTTAAAATGATAACACACAATTTAAATAAACATTAAAATAAACTCACAAAGGATGAGGTGTGTCCAAAACTTTGGCCTATACTGTATATTGTCAGGTAGAGTATTTTCTATATCATCAAAACTAGTCATTTTTGGTACCAAAGTACCGGTAGTCAATTTCTGCCACAAATGTAGCAAACAATGCGACAAGGGAGTTCCAACAGGAATGAAGATGAACCTGTCGTTCCTGTTGTGCGTCACGTTACTCAAATGATTGACGAGCTCAAGTCAATAAGTCAGTCTGAAATACTGAGAGTCTCAAGGTGCGGTCAAACAAGAAACAAAAGCTTGAGGCTACGTCTACATTAAGACGGATAGTGGCCTTAAACGTGTAATTAGACTATGCGGCATGTCGGCCACACTAGTACACCACTCGTCCGTATAAGTTGTCACACGGATAATGTAGGCGGGTAATATTACCCTCGGCTTAATATGGACTGCTGTCTCCGTACAACAATGGGATACTAAGGAAATGACGTCTTTTAGTGCGGCACGTAAACAGCGTTTTATGACAGAGCTCGTCTACCGCGTTCAGTCAGCTGCGTGGCTGGCCCCTCCCAGCTCAATGCCGACCGAACCAGAGTAAAGTATATAAAAATGCGTCGGGGGAAATGAAACCACGAAAAGTGAACTGCGTGGTACCCCCAGGCACAGAGGTACACGATCAGTTTTTTCATGACATTTCCGCCTGTCAAAACTGCCGCCACTGTTATGCACGAGCACTCCTGGTTGCGGCTTCCAGGAAGCATATGCAGCGCCACACCATACTTTTCTGTTTGTTATTTTCCTACTTGGGAGTGTGCAAGTGAGCATCGGTAGTAAAATCCCAAGTAACGATATCAGGCTTCTGTTGTGTTCTAAAGATTCATTTCAGTCACAACCCGGTGACTGCTCATAAAACCGAGCATGCTCTTCCTTCGCTCTATCTCCCGTGTCGTGCTTTCAAATGTATTCACGAAAAAACTGTGATCACAAAACGGAGTTCCCGACCTCTGGTCTAGAATGTGTAGTCATTTCGAAATTTCCCGCCGTAGAGTAATGAGTTTCCGGTTCGTAGGTAAACCGCGTGGACAATGAAGTAACATATGAGGCTGCTCCTTTCTCCGCATGCGTAGTTTGCGCAAATGCCGGCCATGTAGCGTCCCGATTGGAAAGATGGTCTCTTAAACTGATGGTTTACAGCCTTTATTCCGTCCTAGATGTAAACCCACCGTAAGAGCTACGGTGTACACAAATAAAAAAAAAACACAATTAAAAATTAACAATAACTTTTTACCTTTTTCCGTTTAAACCTTATTGATATATTTTTCTATAACATAAATTAAACCATAACATAAAATAAACCTTTCAATTATTACTCATAATACTGATGGCATTTATAGGCCCATTGTCATTGAAACATCATTATTTAGTAGGGCGACAGCACCCTCTGGTGTACAAAAAATGAACCGCAATACTGCACTCAGACAGACTACAAATTTTACACTTAGCGAAATATAATGAACATATTTACAAAATGAAACCCTGAATACGAACCTTGTTCCCTCACCAACCAGGCGCTAAGTACTTTTAGCAGTTTAAAACTTTGCATTGGCTCTTATTTTCACCGTGACAGCAACGCACGTCTATGCCTTCTCTTTAGCGCGCCGTTTTTGCCTACTTCCTTAGTTTTTTCAGCAGTTGCTGCATTTTGCGGCATTCTGCCTTTCCTTTGCCCTTTCAAAATAAAAGCATGAACTCTCAAAATGGAAATGAATTACAAATATGTAAAATAATGAACAAGGTCATTTACAGGCCAACCTTGCAGAAAGGGGGAGGGGGGGCCTGAAATGCACCTTAAACGTAAGTGTGGAGAGGTATAAAATAGTTGGAAAAATACCCTGGAGATCAGTCCTAGTGTAGACGAAGCCTTAATGAAGGATGCACAGACATTTCAGAGTCTGACTCCAATTTATTGGGCATTTACTTGAATCATTCAAAGAAATTGTTTAACAGTTCCGGGGGTTATCTGATTTCCCCTATTTGATGATCAAAGACTTGAGTCGACTAAGGAGAGTCTTGTGACTCCTTTGTCTTCTTCAAAGTTTTAAAATAACTGGGCTTACTTCTGTGACACCAGATGGTATATGTTCAAACTATCCAGAATGCGAATGCATTATTGCATTGACTAAAGACAAAAGGCTACATAATGCAAACAAGTGAACATATAAACGTGAGTTCATAACATACAGTAAAATAATAATACTAATAAATGTTGTATCTGGCGGAAAACACACAGGTTACTTGAAGTTCTGCTCTCCCAATTTGACCAAATTTCAAAATTGTCCTACATGCATATGTGATACATCACTGGAAAGCTTAAAATCTCAATTTTCTGGAGGAAGAAATATTTTGAACAGGAGGGCATTTAAAAAAAAAAAAAATGCAAATGCAAAACCCTAACTGGAGGCGAGTGCACACGAGAGCAGAATTAAAGACGCCATGATTTCAACCAGATATTATCGCGTACTTACCTTGTTTCGTCGAAAAACTCCATGTAGCATGTGTCATCGAGTGACAAGATACAGATGTGAATGGCCATAGCCGGATTTTGGGGGGATTTTATGGGTTAACATGGTAATATACCGAGGGTCCCAATGCAGAAATCTCAGACATCAAGGAAAGGTCGAGATGTTGGTTTTTATATATTTACCCTTTTAAACATTGTTTTTTTCCAATTTTTCTTTTGTTTGGATCGATCATTTATCATCTAACATATTGGGGAAAATGTGACAGTAACAAAAAAATACAATTAATCGATAGTTATGAGGTAGATATTCGTGACTTTTTTACAGACGCCATTTTTTTTCATTGTGACGTCATTTGTTTAAAAGATTCAAATATGCGAGTGAATAATTTTTTAAAGTCGTTTTTCTTTCTTTTTTTAAACGAAATATTAGGCATCAATTAATGATTCTAAGCTAAAAATGACAGACATTTTGTTTAATAAATATAATTACTTACCTTCTTTTTATGGCTGGGTTGAAACAAAAGCAGTTTTGCAACGTCTGTAAATGGGGGTTTCCAGGGTAAAAGGCACAAATTCTAAATAGTTCGGGGGCTTAATGCGCCATGAATCTGCTATGGCAGCATATAGACATATTGTTCTAGGATCTGGTCTATTTTGTGGATTTTTTTTGACCAATCCAAGTGTTTCCAAGCATTTTTTATTTATTTATTTATTTAAATCAGTGTACCTGTGGATACCGTGAAAGTTAGTTAAATGTTATGTTCCTGCCATTCTCCTTTGGATTTGGCACTAGCCAAGCTAATGTTGTCTATTTTTTTTATGTTAATGGTTTCTATTATCAAATACTTTATATAACTTGTCTACCAACATTTTCTTTTGATGAGGTCTTCTGCATGAACCTCAGGTTGTACTGATTTAGTTGAGCCTCCATTCTCAAATGCTCCCCCGGGTGCTCCTTCTGCCCTGGCAGACAATCGGAGCTATATCAGTTTTGATCAAAGCCAAAGACATTTGGAAAGCCTGTTTGTCTTGTAAAGCATGCATGTAAAGCTCCTAAAAAAATAATCTGTTTAACTTCTTAAACTCATATTTCACAAAAGCAAAGTAGACTTAGCTGATGAACTTTCATCAAAAATGTTTCTTTCAAGTTGTAACATCTATGTCTCTGGTGGCTGTGTGCCCCGGGGTTGTTTGCAAGGTTGTTGTTTTTTGTCCATAACAGCTCACCGCTGCTTTCTTGCAGGCGCCGTCTTCTCCATCCATGATGATGAACAGATTGACAGATTGAAGGCAGACCTGCAAAAAAAGCTGCATAGTTTATACAGCTTTGTTCCTGAGGGCAACACAGAGCGCTGGCAGCAGCAGCCTCTGGCAAACGTCTACACGGAGCTGGTCATCACCTGCGGGGCCGACATCAGGCCCGACGAGCGACACGAGGTCCTTCAGATGGAGACGCGTGCCGCGGCGGCCAAGAAGTCTATTCTGCCATGCGACATCTTCAAAAGCCATGACGGGCAGCCGCGACCGATACGCACGCTGCTCACCGTCGGCTTTGCGGGAATCGGGAAAACCTTCCTGGTTCAAAAGTTAGTGTGCGACTGGGCCAGCGGGAATGCCAACCAGGACGTGCACTTCATATTTCCCTTCACCTTCCGCGAGTTGAACACCGACGAAGGGAAAAACTTTACGCTGGCCAAGCTCATCCGATGCTATGTCTGTGAGAGCAGGCACATGAGCGAGGAGACCCTGAACATTATATTAGACGAACTGCAGAAATCCGGGATACGGGACTACGAAAGCAGCCCGATCAAGATCTTGTTTGTCTTGGACGGACTGGACGAGTGCAAGTTCAAAATGGACTTGAAGAATGAGACGAAAGTAGACATAGACGTGACAGAGGCCTACCCGCTGGAGATACTCCTGGCACACCTCATCAAGAGGAACCTGCTTCCGTGCGCCCGGGTCTGGATCACCACGCGGCCCGCGACGGCCCGCGATATCCCGTCCGACCTCATTGACGGCAGAACAGAGGTGAGAGGATTCAGCGATTCCAGGAGGCTGGAGTACTTCAGGAAAAAGTTCCCAAATGAGGAGCGTGTCATTAAGCACATCCGAAAAACTCGCACCATCCTTATCATGTGCCACCTGCCCATCTTCTGCTGGCTCACCGCCACAGTTCTTCAGGATCATTTGGACAAAGGGAAGGAGGAAGAGCTTCCCGCAACGCTGACGGACATGTACTCGGAGCATGTTTTTAACCAGCTGGACAAGTCCAAGGAGCGACAGACGACCGAGTCCGCCGATTACGTGAAACCGCTAGCAAAGCTGGCGTTTGACCACACCATGAGTAAGCAACAGATCTTTTACGAGGAGGACCTGGCGAAAAGCGGATTTGATTACAGCCAAGCCGCAAAACACTCCGGAATATTCACCGAGGTTTTTGAGGAGGTCCGTCCGCTCAGAAGAAACCAACAGGGCAAGATGTTTCAGTTCGTCCATCTGAGCATCCAGGAGTATTTGGCCGCATTTCACGTGATGATATGCCTCTTTCACGACAACAAGAACATACTGGCTGATTCAGAGCAGGCACTGGAGTGTGTCTTCCAAGAAGAAGAAGAAAAATCAGAAGAAACAGAATCAGAAGATGGAGAAAAAGAATCAGAAGAAACAGGATCAGACGATGGAGAAAAAGAATCTGAAGAAGATACAGAAGATGAAGGGGGTTGGAAAATCAATGAGGTTCACCGGTCAGCTCTCCAGAAAGCCTCGGAGAGTGAAGGAAACTTGGACTTGTTCATCCGCTTCCTCTTTGGCCTTTCCTTGGCGTGCAACCAGAAACTAGTGGGGGAACTGCTGAAAGCTCCTCAGGACTGCAGACGAAGCAAGTCAAAGACTGTCAAGTTGATCAAGGAGCGGATAAAACAAAACACTCCAGAGAAGAACATCAACTTGTTCTACTGCTTAAAGGAGCTGAAGGACGACTCTTTGCTGAAGGAGTTTCAGATAAAGAGAAATAGTTCACACCGTATAGACTGGAACAACATGCCAAATGACATGTGGTCAGCCTTGGCCTTCTACTTACTGACAGACGACGAAAACATGAAGTCCTTTAAACTGCGGAAATACGCCCCATCGCCTTTGGGGCTCGAGAAGCTGTTGGTGGTGGTCAAGGCGTCTGAAAAATCAAAGTGCGTGGTCTTTATGAAGTGGGAAAGATCCAAAAGCACAATGGCAAATCCAAAAACAAGTGCAACAAGTCACAAAACATGATGACTCAACAAAACAAAACAACTGCAAATCACAAAACAGGCAAAAAGAAAAAGAATCTGAAAACAATTGCATATCACAGAATCCAACAAATAATCTGAAAGAGAAAGCAAATGAACGCATTCACTCCCAAAGACGTGTTTGTACATTTTTTGGGAGCACTTAGGTTTGCTAACAAAGACTAATAGAAACAGTCCTTCCGGTCCTTTCAACTAGCGATGTAGGATAATACATTTTTCAAGCAATAACCGACAATTTCCTCCTCGTCCCAGACGATGATCGATAATGTCAAGCCAATAATTCTATTAAATGGTCTATGTAAACTTTTAAAGTATATACAAGAACAAATAATAATGTGTAAAAATAGAATTTTTTTGCTCGTTTTTTCAACATCAAATGTGAACAAGTAGAACATTCCAACATCTAAATCGCGACAGATTGTCTGACATTGTATAATGGTAAACTTTTGGCAACAATGACTTACAAAGTAGATACCCATGTTGCACAAAAATGCCTTTACAAGTAAGCCATTCCTAATATGCATATACTGTATAACAATACTACACTGCAAAAGCACACCTCCTTAAAACCAGTTCAATACCCATGTTTTCAGTGTAAATCTATTGGAAATAAGTGAAACTATCTGACAGCGCTTCAAGTACATTTCACTCACTTAGATTTCTTGAAATAAGAAAAAGAGCTGAAAATAAGTTTAACAGCCTTATTTAAAGCAATACATGATTAGATTTAATCCTAAAAAACGTGTTTGTCAGAAATGTTCTTTATTCAAGAATAGGTATAGTTCAAAACATTGTTTGAAAACATGTTTTTCTTGATTTAGGTGAAAAATGACCAACTTGTTAGATGTACGAGGAGCTTAATTAAAACAAATGGTAATATTTCCTTCAAGTAAGTGGAATAATCTAGTCTATTAACTAGTCACTCAAAACAAGATGGAGAAAACATTATTTGTCTAGATTTAAGAAAAAGGATCTGATGAAGACGTCACAAATAGACATGTGCCGGTTACCGGTTTCAAGGTTTACCGTGGTATGAAAACATCACGGTTTCAAAACTACTAAAATTTTCCGTCATACCGTAGTACGGTATTGGCTATTTTACATGTCCCAAAAGTTTAGCCAGAAGTGTGCTCACCCTCCCTCTCCGGTTGTTGCCATGTGTGTCAGTGACGCTATTCTGCTAGAGAGCCAGTGAACCAAAAAAGAAACACTCCAAACACAAGGCGTACTTTTCGTGAATTTATGGACACCTCAAATCATGGTAACTGATATATACAAAATGAATACATTTAAAACGTTGTACATGTATTTTTACACTTGTGAGTAGCTTCATTAGCACAAACACAACAGAATGTGAGGAAATCATTTTCATGAAGACCATGAAAAATAAAATGCACATTTTCCTTTCAAATTCAAAATACAAACCAACTCAAAACTTACAAAGAAAATGTTAGCCTAGTCTTATTTGGGAGAGCAACTTCGTCATGGTTATAAATCTCACGGTCACTGAGAAACAAGCTTGAATGAAGCGAAAAAGAATAGCGTCAAAGATCGCTGATTGCGACAGATAATCTTGCCCTAACCAAAAATGCACGTTCGCTGGGAAAGGACAGGTGTCACTCCCAATGTTTTTCCTGATGAAAGCGTGACACAACAATATTTATAGTTATTAACTTAATGTGTTTTTAACACAAAGGCATGACATGTAGACTAGAGTTGTGACAATGGCTGAAAATGGCGAAATCTTACTTGAGCTTTTTGCCCCCTCCAAAAAAAAAAAAAAAGTCGTGCAGTAAATATTTTTAAATTCTATTTAGAAGTGGGTTTTTTTGTGTTTTTTTTTTTTGTATAGCAATTATTTTTGTTCTTGCTCAAATCTTGAGCAAACACAGCTGTGCCTGTGGAACCTCCGTGAAGTTGGCCCCCCATCAGACGCAAATTTATATAAAAATTATGTCAATCGTTTGTGCTATGATTGTGCTGGTTTGTGCTGCAAAAAGTTTCGTTTGTGCCATCATCGTTTTGCAGTTATTAAACATTGTTTTTTAGGTCATCCAGAGTTCACCCAGCCCCCCATCTGTGGCGGAATGGAACCCCGGTGGTGTCATTTGATTCTGCCTCGTTAGTGCTGGATTGTGCTGAAAAAAGTTTTGTTTGAACTGCTACGGTTTTCGAGATATTCATAAAAATGTATAGTGATGACGTCACGCGCAGCCCCCCATCAGACGCAAATTTATATAAAAATTATGTCAATCGTTTGTGCTATGATTGTGCTGGTTTGTGCTGCAAAAAGTTTCGTTTGTGCCATCATCGTTTTGCAGTTATTAAACATTGTTTTTTAGGTCATCCAGAGTTCACCCAGCCCCCCATCTGTGGCGGAATGGAACCCCGGTGGTGTCATTTGATTCTGCCTCGTTAGTGCTGGATTGTGCTGAAAAAAGTTTTGTTTGAACTGCTACGGTTTTCGAGATATTCATAAAAATGTATAGTGATGACGTCACGCGCAGCCCCCCATCTGCGGCGGAATGGAACGGCGATGATGCCATTTTTTTCTTCGTCGTTAGTGCTGGTTTGTGCTGAAAAAAGTTTTGTTTGAACTGCTACGGTTTTCGAGATATTCATAAAAATGTATAGTGATGACGTCACGCGCAGCCCCCCATCTGCGGCGGAATGGAACGGCGATGATGCCATTTTTTTCTTCGTCGTTAGTGCTGGTTTGTGCTGAAAAAAGTTTTGTTTGAACTGCCACGGTTTTTGAGATATTCATAATAACGTGTAGTGATGACGTCACGCGCAGCCCCCCATCTGCGGCGGAATGGAACGGCGATGATGCCATTTCTTTCTTCGTCGTTAGTGCTGGATTATGCTGCAAAAAGTTTCGTTTGTGCCATCATCCTTTTGCAGTTATTAAACATTGTTTTTTTTTTTTTGTAATGAAGACGGTGCTCAACTTTTTTTTTCGGTCATCAAGAGTTCAATTGACCCACCCCCTCCACTCCTACTTTACCCGGAAATGTTATCTTTCATTTGTCCCGTTAAAAACTATAATTTTTGGTTTGCACTGCTTCGTTTTAATAGATATTGGTGTCGCAACCACAAACAAATGTTTTCTTAATCGATATACATTTTTTATGCTGTAGTGGTCACGTCACCAACACATACTCCTGACGCAGCCTTCATTTGTTTTGGTGCCGTCGCATAAGGTTTGTCTCGTCCAACTACACACAGTCAATTGCTTTTGTTGTTTTTTTTTTCATCACAGGTTTATAACCTGGAATTGACTATAGGTTTTTTTGTTTTCTTAAAAAAAAAATTCTGCCCATTTGACATTCTCAATAGTCAGGATATGCCACTGTTTTGGGGCGAGCTTGCTGCAAATCGTAACATTCGGTGAGTACAGTCAGATTCGTCACAAAAAGAACATTCTAATTCCTCCAAAAATTAATGCATGTGCAATTAAACTGCGGTCACCGCAGTATTAAATTGATGAGTGCCTGTAGAAGAAACTTAAAGAACCATATGCATCGCAACAGTTAAAAGGAAACTTGAAATAATAACTTTTATTTAACATTTAACAATTAGTTTTGTTAAAAAATATATATATATATATCAAACTATATACATTTTAACAATTGAACAATCAACTATATACACCAGATCAATGTCAATATCAAACATTCACTGCTTAAAACATAAACTGTATACACTGTAACAATTAAACAATCAACTATATACACCAGATCAATGTCAAGATCAAACATTCACTGCTTAAAACATATCAAACTATATACACTTTAACAATTAAACAACTATATACACCAGATCAATGTCAATATTAAACATTCACTGCTTAAAACATAAACTATATACACTGTAACAATTAAACAATCAACTATATACACCAGATTAATGTCAAGATCAAACATTCACTGCTTAAAACATATCAAACTATATACACTTTAACAATTAAACAACTATATACACCAGATCAATGTCAATATTAAACATTCACTGCTTAAAACATAAACTATATACACTGTAACAATTAAACAATCAACTATATACACCAGATTAATGTCAAGATCAAACATTCACTGCTTAAAACATATCAAACTATATACACTTTAACAATTAAACAACTATATACACCAGATCAATGTCAATATTAAACATTCACTGCTTAAAACATATCAAACTATATACACTGTAACAATTAAACAATCAACTATATACACCAGATCAATGTCAATATCAAACAGTCACTGCTTAGTATAAAACAAAGCATGTGGGGTGACCTTTATGTTATCTGACTTTGCTTTCACTCCACTTCCAAGGTCATCGTACATCTCCCATGAACATGCAGCCCTCCTGCAGAATGCCACATAATGTCCAAGAGAATCCTGGGTCAAGCCTCTTTGAAATGCTATGACTGCTCTCAAAGTAAAGGTGTTCTCTTGCAGCACCAGACTGGAGGGAAATTCCAGCAAGGCAACTTCTGCAGTACTGCTGCCAAAGTCGGTGTCAATCCACACAAATGCTCCCATACTGTAGCTGTGGCAAACATTCCCTGAACATAGACCCGCTTCTGTAATTTTGCCTTGTTTTTCAAATGCAGATGTGCATTGAGATGTTTTTGGGATTGACCTGAGGCAGGTGGAGTCGGGAAGGCTGAGTCCTGCTTCAACAGCTGCCTGAAGATGAGCCATGCCACAGGTCTGCAGCATGGCGATGTCGGTACACACAAGGGGAACTTCCCTTGTCACCTGTGTGCTGAGATCACATAACTGTGAGGAACATTGTTTTTTCAGGAAAACACTTGGAAGATTTTTCATGGCTCTTCCAATCAGAGTGGAAATGTGGCAATTTGCATCTACTTGGAGAGCACCGGAGGTCAGGTGGACAGATTTGAAGATTTCTCTCAATAGTTCTGCTCTCTGTGAGTACACTTGCTGGGTGACACCCCGTGTAGTAACCGTTTTCACAAGGCTGAAGAATTGGTTGTCACATTCAGGGCTGCGAACAGCATTTTCAAAAGAAACGCTGTCACAAAAAGCACAACATAAACTTTGGAAAAGCGCATCAAATGCACATGTATTTAGGACAGAGATTTTGAATTTGCCAACTTTCACAGGCTGTTGGTGGTTCCCATTCTTTAACACTGGCACCTTAACTTTTTTGCGTCCTACAGATGGATCCACATGGAGCCATTCAGAACATGGCGAGAGATAGGAACTCAGCTTCCTTTTTTTGGGTGGAACCACGAGACCTCTCCAATTTTCAACCTCATTCTCATCCATCTTTTTGTGGGCAGCAGCGTCAGACTCATTACTGGGGTGATCATCATTTTTGTTTTTGTTTTCATCACTGTCAGCCTTTTCAAATTTTTGTTTAGCAGCGCAAATTCTCATGTTCCCCTCAATAAAGGACAGATGACGAGAAATGAAGCGGTCAACACGAAGAGGCAGGCTCTCGTGCTTGAAAAGCCCATTTTTTATGAGGTTGAACTCTGCTTCAACAGCAGCGGAACTTGCAGTGATGCTGGTGCTTTGGAAGAGAGGGACCATTATTCCTGTCCAAAGTGGTAAGTAGCATCCAAGTCTTATTACGTGGGCAATAATCTCAGGGAGGAAATGGATGTTATCTCTGTCCCCATCAGCCTTGGCAAGTGACCTGCTCTCTTCACATATTTCTGTCACCCACTGTCTGGCATCTGTATGGATCTGATGACTATGCGCATCCAGTGGTTCTTGTCCCACAACCTCTTCAACTTGGGAGCTGACAAGTTCTTCAGCAATTTGAGATTTCAGGTACATCTTGCACCTTTCTGATGGGAGAGGGGCTCCAGAACTGTCATTCCCTTCGTATTCACTAAGTGCCACAATAGTGATGGCACTTAGAAGTTTTTTTGCGTGCTCCAAACTTTGTGACTTGACAAGCTGTGCTAATGACCTCACAAAGAAATCTTTAACACGGTATCTTTTATTTTTCAGGCAGTCCCACCGGCAGATCATCTTGATGCAGTGTGCAACATCTACCCTGACAAAACATGGGGGCAGCTTTGCAGGTTGATTGCCAAGCAATACTTTAAAGCATTCATTGATGTAAGTCTTCAAATCAGGATGAGGGGTGAAAGCCTTGACTAGAGCTCCAAGAATGGCTAGAGAAAAATCGCTCACAACCTCTTTTGGAACAGGTGCTCCAGCATGAATCCATTCCTTTAGCCATTGTGTGATCGCACAAACATCATGCTTCTCTGACAGCATCTGCACCACTGGTACACTCGAGCTGTCATGCCCTGTCATAACACCTTGATAAAGGAAGATGTGGCCAGAAGAGCCATTCGGTCTCACCAATTTTTTAACTACTGAGCCAGTAGCATCAAAACATACTGTTGGGTGAGATTTTTTGTGTAGTGTCTTGTACACGTGCATTTGCGTTTGACTCCAGTAGTGACAGAAAAACTTGTCCAGTCCAATGTCTTTAATGCTACCAGTGTGAGGCGCACTGTACTTCATTAATTGCAATGACAAAATGGGATTTTTGTCACCTAATGCCATATCGTTTTTCTCTTGTTTTGCCTTGCGCAGGGTGGCCAAATTTGGTAGATGACTCGGCTCAGGATCTCCAAAGTTCATCAGTTTCTCTGCCTGTGATGCCCGCCATACATGCGGTTCCATCCTGCCCTCCACAAGTTCTGTGGCAATCTGGGAACGCAACTGCCCAGACATGAACCGCTTTGAGTTGCCAGTGTGCAGGGAGTCATCACTGTTCTTAATGTAACAGTTGAGCATCATTGGACTGTTGATTTTGGGCTCTCTGTCACAATTGAGGTTGAGAAGACCATGACACTCCTTGCAGTATCCTCTGATGTCAATATAATTATTTGTTGCCAAAGGATACACCTTAGCTCTTTTAAAAATAAAGGTGCAAGGACTTTTTACTGCTTTCCAGATTTGTTCATTTATAATGTGGGTCCAGGTGCCAGGCTTCAAAATTGTATATTTTCTTTTTTGGGTTTGACAGTACTTATTTCTGTATACAGCCTCTTCTGGAATAAATTTCCTCCACTCATCAAAAGGCACTTGAAGCTGAAATGACCTTTCAGGGTAAAGGTCATCCAATTCAGAGCTTGTGTCGTCATCACTTGTTTGAGGATCAGTTTCATGATGACTGAATCCCAAAGCTGACAAGATGTTGTGTCTGTCTGTTTTAACAAAGGTGTAAAGAGACTTTGCCGACATTTTCCCGCCCAGCTCCTTACTAAGTTCCATCCAAACAGTGGCATTTGGAGTGGCTATGTTGCCAGTTTGAAGTATGGCCTCCTTGAATGAGCAGAGAACTGCAAAAACTGAGTCCCTGTCTACTGCTGGTTGTTTGGGCATCTAGTTTAAGGACAAAAGAAAATAATTAGGATTCATTGCTTCAGTTATATTGGCCTTTACCACCAATTATAATGTGCTATGTGCTATACTTCTAAACACTTGTTACACTTGATGAATGTAACTATTAAAATGCAAAATGAAGATTAATATGGGTCGGCTGCATTCATAAATTAATAGCAGTAGACCATGCTCTGCACATATATACTTCTTATAAATGTATATTTCTTGACTTATTTGACTTAGAGGTAAGAAAAATAATAAGAAAACCTGGAAAATAGCCAGGCAAAACTGCACTAGATGAAGTGTTCCCTTCTTGTGCACTACAGTTGCTAAATTACAATGTGCATTATGTTGGCTAGCTAACCTGCAGGGGGGGGATCATTTATTTTGCAGACAATGTCCCAAAACTAGCAGTGATGGCACACAGTTTTATATGTCGTATTAACTAAGTTTACTTACCCTTACTTTACCCTACTTGAAATTAACCTTGAAACTTGGAACGTAAATGGACCAGAAAGATTCAAATTACGACGAGTATACAGGTTATTTTTATGCACATGCCGGGGCAGGAGGGGCTTAAATTCAAACTGCATGAAATAACTTTTTCTTTCTGTGTCTATTACCGGGCAGGTTGCTGTGGGTGGAGTTGTAATGCGACCCGAGAAAACTTTTTCTCTCGACATGTCTAACAGATCAATGTCCTCATTTGTGACACAAACTTACATCTTTCTCTGCATTGACACAGCATTTCGAGGAACGTACAAATGCCGACAGTTGTGTGAGGCTGGGTGCATTCTGGATGACCTAAAAAGAAGCTTAAAGTTTTGAGAGTTTACATTACAAACCAAACATACTATTTCACCCGTGATCATCACGAGAACAGAGAAATGAAAAAAAAATGTAGAAATGTGTTTATTAGTATGCCTGGACAAAAATGATTGTACACCTTTATTACTGCATTTTGTTTCACAACCTTTTGAGGCAATCACTGCAAACATGACTTTAACCAGAATTGACAATTCCGCACCTCTCAGCAGGCAGTAGGTATTAGCACACTGACGGAGCACTCACGTTATCAGAAATTAAAATTCACAAAGGAACCGCCATATGTGGAGGTGAGGGGGTGAGTCAATTGAACTCTTGATGACCGAAAAAAAAAGTTGAGCACCGTCTTCATTACAAAAAAAAAAAAAAACAATGTTTAATAACTGCAAAACGATGATGGCACAAACGAAACTTTTTGCAGCACTAACGACGAAGAAAGAAATGGCATCATCGCCGTTCCATTCCGCCGCAGATGGGGGGCTGCGCGTGACGTCATCACTACACGTTATTATGAATATCTCGAAAACCGTAGCAGTTCAAACAAAACTTTTTTCAGCACAAACCAGCACTAACGACGAAGAAAAAAATGGCATCATCGCCGTTCCATTCCGCCGCAGATGGGGGGCTGCGCGTGACGTCATCACTATACATTTTTATGAATATCTCGAAAACCGTAGCAGTTCAAACAAAACTTTTTTCAGCACAAACCAGCACTAACGACGAAGAAAAAAATGGCATCATCGCCGTTCCATTCCGCCGCAGATGGGGGGCTGCGCGTGACGTCATCACTATACATTTTTATGAATATCTCGAAAACCGTAGCAGTTCAAACAAAACTTTTTTCAGCACAATCCAGCACTAACGACGAAGAAAAAAATGGCATCATCGCCGTTCCATTCTGCCGCAGATGGGGGGCTGCGCGTGACGTCATCACTATACATTTTTATGAATATCTCGAAAACCGTAGCAGTTCAAACAAAACTTTTTTCAGCACAATCCAGCACTAACGACGAAGAAAAAAATGGCATCATCGCCGTTCCATTCCGCCGCAGATGGGGGGCTGCGCGTGACGTCATCACTATACATTTTTATGAATATCTCGAAAACCGTAGCAGTTCAAACAAAACTTTTTTCAGCACAATCCAGCACTAACGAGGCAGAATCAAATGACACCACCGGGGTTCCATTCCGCCACAGATGGGGGGCTGGGTGAACTCTGGATGACCTAAAAAACAATGTTTAATAACTGCAAAACGATGATGGCACAAACGAAACTTTTTGCAGCACAAACCAGCACAATCATAGCACAAACGATTGACATAATTTTTATATAAATTTGCGTCTGATGGGGGGCTGCGAGTGACGTCATCACTATACATTTTTATGAATATCTCGAAAACCGTAGCAGTTCAAACAAAACTTTTTTCAGCACAATTCAGCACTAACGAGGCAGAATCAAATGACACCACCGGGGTTCCATTCCGCCACAGATGGGGGGCTGGGTGAACTCTGGATGACCTAAAAAACAATGTTTAATAACTGCAAAACGATGATGGCACAAACAAAACTTTTTGCAGCACAAACCAGCACAATCATAGCACAAACGATTGACATAATTTTTATATAAATTTGCGTCTGATGGGGGGCTGCGCGTGACGTCATCACTGTACATTTTTATGAATATCTCGAAAACCGTAGCAGTTCAAACAAAACTTTTTTCAGCACAATCCAGCACTAACGAGGCAGAATCAAATGACACCACCGGGGTTCCATTCTGCCACAGATGGGGGGCTGGGTGAACTCTGGATGACCTAAAAAACAATGTTTAATAACTGCAAAACGATGATGGCACAAACGAAACTTTTTGCAGCACAAACCAGCACAATCATAGCACAAACGATTGACATAATTTTTATATAAATTTGCGTCTGATGGGGGGCCAACTTCACGGAGGTGCCTGACGATAGTCTATAAGTTCTATTCATTTTAATTTTTATTTAAAATATGTTATTTATTTATTTTAACATTATATTCATGTTAAAATTTGCAAATATGTTCTGAAAAAAGAAAAAAAAAAATCCCAGATTTTTTTTTTTTTTAACCCATACATCTCAAAATAACTTATTTTGGAGCTATGATTGCAATACCGTGATACCGTAAAACCGCAGTATTTTTGCTCAAGCTTATCGTACCGTCAAAATCTCATACCGGCACATGCCTATTCATAAATTTATAGCGTACTGAATACATCACTGACTGATTGACTTCTTGTGAGTGTGGTTTGGTGCATGTTGAAATGATCATCTAACCACTGTGCTGTCATGATAAGCATGCTTACTTGACTGACGTCACGCGTCCAAATGTCTGTGGTGAAACTGATGTGATCAGCATGCTTTTCACAAAGAATGTTGGTCGTATAAAATGCATAATTTTTTCATCCGGGGCTTTGTTTCTCAGGTCACTTCGGTAAAAACAAACGTCTCTCGTCCGACCGAGCCTAGCATCCCCTCCTGCCTGCGCTCTTCAGTCCGTCCGTCCGTCGGCCAAATGAGCACCTGCGCCAGGCCTCAGTCTCTCCTTGGTGCTTAATGAGTTGGGCCGGAGATGAGTGGCGGCGGCGCTGCCTGAGACCGAGCCGCCAAAAGCGTCTCTCGATCGTCAGAAGTCTCGTAGCTTAGCTTAGTTTATGTTTGTTTACGTTCGCTTTAGCCTTCGCACTAGCAGCAGCCTCGTATTCAGTCCAAATATCTTTGTGATGCAGCTTTAAATGTCTGATTAGCTTCGTGGTGTTGAATGAGGACGCTTTCTTTCTGCCTCGTGGAACTTCTGGAGTGCATATTTTGCAGATGGCGAGAGCGCCGTTTGTTTCGCACACGGAAAAATTAACCCACGATGTTGACAGAGCTGCCATGATATCCAACATCTTCAAACAAGTCGTGTAACGCGTCACTCATGCATCAGGGGCTTCCGAGGGAGGAGGGTTTGGGGAGGCGGCGGTGTAGAATTGGACAAAACTGCTTCGATTGCGCGCAATTGGAGGCAAAATCAAGTATCTATTTATCGGATTCCATTACCGGTTGAATAATTTAAAATCTGTATTATCTGTGTGACGTCATACTTGCCATTATCGGCCGATAATTATCGCTAACCGATATTATTGTGCATCTTTACTTTCAACCGTTTGTAACTGAACAGAATCTACAGATCTACAGAATGCTACCAAAGGCGTATAGAAACAGGAATGATTCCTGATTTTCAACTGCTCACCGCTGAAGAACGGAAAAGTCAAAAAATGTTTTGAAAACAAAAAAAGTTTGTGTTGCCATCAAACACAATATCCTGTGGTGCTTGAAAAAACGGCCAAAATCATCGCAAATGAACAGAAGGCGATGTCTTCTGAAAAACGGCTGGGAGTGAAAGCGTTAGGAAACCGGAAATGGTTGGCACTGGTGCCGAAGTTGACTCGCGACTGTTTGAACGAGAGGAAAGACGCATTTCGAGAGGTCTCTATATACCCGGGTCTCTTGCTTTCTTTTGATTTGATGATGGTTTTGTGTGATTCATTGCGAGGATTTCATGCTGCTCATCGAGGTGAACATTTTTCATTGCTGGCCAGCCTCAATTTCAATGTACATGGCGGCAAATAAAATGTTGACCTGAAGTTCATCCTGAAACACTTGCAAATTCAGAATCTTGAAGAATGTCAAATACGTCGAAATTCGAGGAAATTCCGAGTTTCAATCTTGAATTAAAAAAAACAACCAAAAAAACACATCGCGGTGGGACTAGATGAACGGCCTTGTTGACGACATCCAAAACAAATGAAGACTGCATCACAGTCAGCACATGAGTGTTCCTGTTGCTCACATCCTCACTTGAAAATAAAATGCAAAATATCGATAAAAGGATTGGTTTTCAGATTTGTCATTGGGTTTTGTTATTTTATTTGTCAATAAAATCTACGATTATTATTCAAAGCAGCATACCAAAGTCAGCAGGTTTTATGTTTGGCTCACTTCTTCCTCCTGCCTGTGTTCTCCAGTCTAAGAAAGTGTGGCCTGGACAAAGGCAGCTGTCACCTGCTGGCTTCCGTTCTCAGCTCTCCATCCAACATGAAGCATCTGGACCTGTGCCAGAATGATCTGTCGGACGAAGGGGTGGAGATCCTCTCGAAAGAACTGGCCAGCCCAAACTGCACCTTAGAAGAGCTCACGTAAGGACCTGTTCTTAAAGTCCCTCGAGTAAGGAGCTCCTCCTGGTCATATTTTTCCGAGGTTCCGGTCGACCAATCAATAGAATCACTGCTATTATTAGCAAAAAGAACGATTCACTCAATGTGGTCGAATGAAACAAACATCCTTGTTGACGACATCCAAAACTAATAAAGACTGTCACAGACAGCACATGAGCGTTCCTGTTGGTGACATCATGACTAGAAAATACAATCCACCATATCGATAAAACGATAAATCAGGTTTCGTAATTTGCCTTTTTGTCATCTTGAAATAAAATCTATGATTATTATTCAAAGCAGCATACTAAAGTCAGCAGGTTGTATGTTTGGCTCACTTATTCCTCCTGCCTGTGTTCTCCAGTCTAAGAGAGTGTGGCCTGGACAAAGGCAGCTGTCACCTGCTGGCTTCCGTTCTCAGCTCTCCATCCAACATGAAGCATCTGGACCTGTCCCAGAATGATCTGTCGGACGAAGGGGTGGAGATCCTCTCGAAAGAACTGGCCAGCCCAAACTGCAAGTTAGAGTCCCTCGAGTAAGGAGTTTCTCCTGTTCATAATTTTCTGAGGTTCCGGTCGACCAATCAATAGAATCACTGCTGTTATTAGCAAAAAAGAACGATTCACTCAATGTGGTCGTACGAAACAAACATCCTTGTTGACGACATTCAAAACTATTAAAGACCGTCACAGCCAGCACATGAGCGTTCCTGTTGGTGACATCATGACTAGAAAATACAATCCACCATATCGATAAAACGATAAATCAGGTTTTGTAATTGGCCTTTTTTTTTGTCATCATGAAAAATCTATCTATCTGTGTGCTCCAGTCTATGGAATTGTAAGCTGGGAAAAGGCAGCTGTCACCCGCTGGCTTCTGTTCTCAGCTCTCCATCTAACCTGAAGAGTCTGAGTCTGAGCTTGAACAATCTGTCGGACGAAGGGGTGGAGATCCTCTCAAAAGGACTGGCCAGTCCACACTGCACCCTAGAATCCCTCCGGTATGAAGCTCCTCCTGTTCATAATCTTCTGTGGTTCCGGTCGACCAATAGATAGACTCACTGCTATTATTAGCAAAAAAAAGAACGATTCACTCAATGTGGTCGAATGAAACAAACATCCTTGTTGACGACATCCAAAACTAATACTGTCACAGCCAGCACATAAGCGTTCCTGTTGGTGACATCATGACTAGAAAATACAATCCATCGTATCGATAAGAAGTTTTATCGATGAGGTTTTGTAATTTCTTTTTTTAATTTCTCATCTTGAATTAAAATCTATTACTATTATTCAAGGCAGCGGACTAAAGTCAGCAGGCGTTATTTTTCACTCGCTCTCATGTCTTCGTCCTGTCTGTGTGCTCCAGCCTAATGGAGTGTGGCCTGAGCAAAAGCAGCTGTCACCTGCTGACTTCCGTTCCCAGCTCTCCATCCAACCTGAAGAGTCTGGACCTGAGCTATAACAATCTGTCAGACAAACGGGTGGAGATCCTCTCGAAAGGACTGGCCAGCCCAAACTGCACCTTAGAAAAGCTCAGGTAAGGAGCTGTTCCTGTTCATAATCTTCTGTGGTTCCGGTCAACCAATAGATAGAATCACTGCTGTTATTAGCAAAAAGAAAGATTCACTCAAAGTGGTCGTACGAAACAAACATCCTTGTTGACGACATCCAAAACTATTAAAGACCGTCACAGCCAGCACATGAGCGTTCCTGTTGGTGATATCATGGCTAGACAATACAATCCATCATATCGATAAAACTAGGAGTGGGAACCTCAGGGCACCTCACGATACGATACGATTCGTGATACAAGGCTCACGATAACGATTATATCACGATACAGCGATTATCGATATATTGGTCAGAAATTGGATACATGACATTCTACGATACAACTGTTGAAAAAAAAAAAAAAAGATATTTAAAAATAGAAAAAATACTGTTTAAGTCATTTATTAAACAGTGACACCTTTTCTGTGCAACATTGATGTAAAATATAAATCTACTGCAAATTGTGCCCCTGCACATATAGAGGAAACCAACCACGACCACTGATATCGCTTGGAGAGATCATGATGAATGGCACCCTTAATTTCTTTAAAGTTTTAAATCTTTAAAAAAAATAATAAATAAAAAGTGCCGTAGGTGTCAGCAGTTGAGCTTGGAGTGGGGCAATGATAAAATTGGTGGGTCTTTTCTTCGTCTATGACCTTTGTTGCTTGGTTTGAGCACTTCCGCTATCTGCTTCAGCATTTAAGATGTCATAATTGCTCAGTCACAGTCTTCCTCACCTTAAAAAGAACAAAATAAAACAAAAAATATTAGCTACTTCATAGCGTTTGAGTTGAAATCCTGATTTTTTTTGTGTTGGAAGTATTGAATTTAAAAAAAAAAAATGAATTGAATGTATAGAAATTAAAAATGCAATAATTAGCTATTTTTAATATGTAGGCTACATTGATTATCATGCACATCACTTTATATATTTTGGAACCTATTCAAACCATTTTTATAGTTTATTGTATCAAAATGACAGTAATAACAGTTTGTGTAGTTTGTTTCTCAAATAATATCAAATAAATCGGTAAATTCATGTGGGCTTGTTCGATATTCATTTTCATCCAGTTTAGGGTCCTGGTTTATTTAATATCATTCAACACCAAATGTCATCAAAATAATACATGTAAATTAAAAAGTCAATTACATTGCAAAACTTTCTTACCTCAAGTGATGAAAGCGAAACTCACAAGCTCCGGTGTCCACTACGTCACCAGCTCCCAGTGAAACTTATTTTTCTTAGACAATTCTTGCATACAGCAAAGTCCTTGTTCACCTTACTTCCTTTCTTGTTGGTGTAAAATCTAAAGTGTGTCCTCATGTGTGATTTGTAGCAATATTTTTCTCATTTTTTCCTCCACCGTTCTCACGGAGCTTTTTTATTTTTTCAACCCACTTGGAGCTTCCTCTCTTCTTCTCTAGACAACTTGTGCGCACTTTACCCTCACCGCCACTCCCGAGCACCCCTAGTGGACCGCCAAGGAATTGCTCAACAAACATTGAGCAGTTTACAGCATCCATACTCCATTGTATGGCCAATATGTTAAATAAAAGTATCGATTCTTGGCGGGAGCATATCGATAGCCCATCGGGTTGCAAAATATCGCGATATATCGCTGTATCGATATATTGTCACACTCTTAGATAAAACGATTAGTTTTTTCAGATTTGTCCCTGGGTTTTGTAATTTGCTCTTTTGTATATTTGTCATCTTGAATTCAAATCTATTATTGTTATTCAAAGGAGCGGACTAAAGTCAGCAGGCGTTATGTTTGGCTCACGTCTTCCTCCTGTCTGTGTGTTCCAGTCTATGGAATTGTAACTTGGACAAAGGCAGCTGTGACCTGCTGGCTTCCGTTCTCAGCTCTCCATCCAACCTGAAGCGTCTGGACCTAAGGGGGAACAATTTGTCAGACGAAGGGGTGGAGATCCTCTCGAAAGGACTGGCCAGCCCAAACTGCACCTTAGAAAAGCTCATGTAAGGAGCTGTTCCTGTTCATAATCTTCTGTGGTAACGGTCGACCAACCAATAGAATCACTGCTATTATTAGCCAAAAAAAGAACAATTCACTCAATGTGGTCGAATGAAACAAACGTCCTTGTTTACGACATCCCAAAAAAATAGAGAGTGTCACAACCAGCACATGAGTGTTCCTGTTGGTGACATCATGACTAGAAAATACAATCCATTATATCGATAAAACGATCGGGTTTTGTTATTTGCCTTTTTTTTTTTTGTCATCTTGAAATAAAATCTATGATTATTATTCAAAGCAGCATACTAAAGTCAGCAGGTTGTATGTTTGGCTCACGTCATCCTCCTGTCTGTATGTGTATTATTGTTATTCAAGGCAGCGGATTAAAGTCAGCAGGCGTTATTTTTCACTTGCTCTCATGTCTTCGTCCTGTCTGTGTGCTCCAGCCTAATGGAGTGTGACCTGGACAAAGGCAGCTGTCACCTGCTGGCTTCCGTTCTCAGCTCTCCATCCAACATGAAGCATCTGGACCTGTACGACAATGGTCTGTCGGACGAAGGGGTGGAGATCCTCTCGAAAGGACTGGCCAGCCCAAACTGCACCTTAGAATCCCTCGAGTAAGGAGCTGTTCCTATTCATTATCTTCTGTGGTTCCTGTCGACCAATTAATAGAATCGCTGCTATTATTCGCAAAAAAGAACGATTCACTCAGTGTGGTCGAACGAAACAAACATCCTTGTTGATGACATCCAAAACTAATAAAGACTGTCACAGCCAGCACATGAGCGTTCCTGTTGGTGACATCATGACTACAAAATACAATCCATCGATAAGATGATTAGTTTTATCGATGAGGTTTTGTAATTTCTTTTTTTTATTTGTCATCTTGAATTAAAATCTATTACTATTATTCGAGGCAGCATACTAAAGTCAGCAGGCGTTATGTTTGGCTCACGTCTTCCTCCTGCCTGTGTTTTCCAGTCTAAGTTATTGTGACCTGGGCAAAGCCAGCTGTCACCCGCTGGCTTCCGTTCTCAGCTCTCCATCCAACCTGAGGGATCTGGACCTGAGCCTGAACAATCTGTCGGCCGAAGGGGTGGAGATCCTCTCGAAAGGACTGGCCAGCCCAAACTGCACCTTAGAAAAGCTCACGTAAGGAGCTGTTCCTGTTCATAATCTTCTGTGGTTCCGGTCGACCAATAGATAGAATCACTGCTGTTATTAGCAAAAAGAACGATTCACTCAGCGTAGTCGTACGAGACAAACGTCCTTGTTGACGACATCCAAAATAAATGAAGATTGTCACAGCCAGCACATGAGCGTTCCTGTTGGTGATTGAAAATAGAGTACATCATGTCAATAAAACCAAGGGCGTAGGTTTGGTCTCAATATTGGTAGGGATGATATAACAACACAACCTGCATGTACAGTACACTTTTTGCTGTGGACGGGACACGATAAGACCAAACAGACTGTGTGAACGGCGGCCAGGGCTACATTTCTCACCAATAAGAATCCATATAATTGATAGGCTAAATGATAAAATACAAAGGGGCAAATAAGTATTTAGTCAACCACCAATTGTGTAAGTTCTCCTACTTGAAAAGGTTGGAGAGGCCTGTAATTGTCAATATGGGGAAACCTCAACCATGAGAGACAGAGTGTGGAAAAAAAAGAAAAGAAAATTACATTGTTTGATTTTTAAAGAATTTATTTCCAAATTAGAGTGGATAATAAGTATTTGGTCACCTACAAACAAGCAAGATTTCTGGCTGTCAAGAGGTCTAACTTCTTCTAACGAGGTCTAACAGGGTTCCACTCGTTACGGCACCTGTTTTAACTCATCATTATAACAGACACCTGTCCACAAACTCAGTCAGTCACACTCCAAACTCCACTATGGCCAAGACCAAAGAGCTGTCGAAGGACACCGGAGACAAAATTGTAGACCTGCACCAGGCTGGGAAGACTGAATCTGCTTGGTGTAAAGAAATCAACTGTGGGAGCAATTATTACAAAATGGAAGACATACAAGACCACTGACAATCTCCCTCGATCTGGGGCTCCATGCAAGATCTTCCCCCGTGGCTTCAAAATGATAACAAGAACAGTGAGCATAAATCCCAGAACCAGACGGGGGGACCTAATGAGTGACCTACAGAGAGCTGGGAACACAGTAACAAAGGCTACTATCTGTAACACAATGCGCCACCAGGGACTCAAATCCTGCACTGCCAGACGTGTCCCCCTGCTGAAGCCAGTACACGTCCAGGCCCATCTGCGGTTTGCTAGAGAGCATTTGGATGATCCAGAAGAGGACTGGGAAAATGTGTTATGGTCAGAAGAAACCAAAATAGAACTTTTTGGTGGAAATAGACGACTGATCTGTGTAAAGGAAAGCCTGAATGAGGCCATGTATCGAGAGATTTTGAGTGAAAATCTTCTTCCATCAGCAAGGGAATTGAAGATGAGACATGGCCGGGTCTTTCAGCATGACGATGATCCCAAACACACAGCCAGAGCAACAAAGGAGTGGCTTCGTAAGAGGCATGTCAAGGTCCTGGAGTGGCCTAGCCAGTCTCCAGATCTTAACCCCATAGAAAATCTGTGGAGGGAGATGAAAGTCCATGTTGCCCAACGACAGCCCCAAAACATCATTGCTCTAGAGGAGATCTGCATGGAGGAATGGGCCAAAACACCAGCAACGGTGTGTGAAAAGCTTGTGAAGAGTTACAGAAAACGTTTGGCCTCCGTTATTGCCAACAAATGGTACATAACAAAGTATTGAGATGAACGTTTGGTATTGACCAAATACTTCTTTTCCACCATGATTTGCAAATAAATTCTTTAAAAATTAACAATGTAATTTTCTGTTTTTTCCCCCCACATTCTGTCTCTAATGGTTGAGGTTTACCCATGTTGACAATTACAGGCCTCTCTAATATTTTCAAGTGGGAGAACTTGCACAATTAGTGGTTGACTAAATCCTTATTTGCCCCACTGTACATCTGTATTGACTGACACTAACTCACACACTGCAAATTTACAGTATAATTTGTTAATCTGATCGTTTTTCTTCAATCTAGTCGAATAATTTTCTTCATCTTGTTTTGAGTTTTGAAGGCTAGTTAACAGGTTTATGTGTCAGATTCTTACATTTACCTCTAGTAAATATTACCACTTGTTCTAATTAAGCCTAAGCATTTTTCACCTAAATCAAGAAAAAAATGCTTTCAAATGATGTTTTGAACAATATATAATTGAAGAACATTTCTGACAAGTTTTTTTAAAAGATTAAATATAGAAGCTTTTTGCTTAAAATAAGTCTGTTAAGTTTATTTTCAGATAGCTATTTTTCTTTAGGAAATCGGATTAAAATTTACTTGAAGCAATGGCCGATAATTTATCTTATTTCCAGTAGATTTAGACTGATTTAAACCTTTGTTTTCAAAAACTACAAAGGAAACATTTTGAAAACTTCCAGAACAAATGCCTGGATTTTATTCGGAAATTTCAATTGCAATATTTGAACACAAATTTGTGTATTAACATACAAAAATACAAAATTGTTAATCATCTCTTAACTATTCAGAAATGCAAAAAAATAAATGTCTTAATACCACTCAAAATTGTCTGTATGAATAAACTAAATATAACAAAAATTCTTAGTCAGGGAATAATAAAAATAATTAAAAAAAGAGCCTTCCTTTCGGAAAAGCACGACTGCTTTTGTCCACAAGCACAGCCAAACTCAACAACAACAAAAAGAAAGCTCCTTTAGGCTGCTTAAGACCACATAAGCAAAATAAAAATTGGGAAGAAGGGGGTAAACCTTAGTCCACAACATTTCTTTAAGCTGAGCAGAGTTCACTCTATTTCTCAGTTTAATTAACGTTAGGATAGTCGAATACACATAGGTAGATTTGTGTCTTTATTATTACAGCAAAAAAAAAAGCTGCTACAACAACAAAAAAGTCGCTACAATCGAAATATATATTTTCAATTTGAAGGGAAAAAGTCACTTCGATTAAAAAAAAAAAAACAACGTGTTTGAATGCAAAAATACATTTGAAACTCAAAAAATGCATTTGTAAACTTTTTCTTAGAATTTATTATTTTTTTTTTTATTCAAACAACTTTTTTTTGATTGAAGTAACTTAATTTTGCGTTTGGGCCACATTTTGGCTAGGACAGCTGTGGTTTTATTATTTAATCAAAAAAAATAATTTGCTTCAAACAAAAAAAAAAATATTTTCAAAAGAAAAATCACTTCAATCAAAAATGAAAAATTTTCAATCATAGAAAAAAAATGTTTGAATGCGAAAAAATATTTGAAACTCAGAAATTTGCATTTGAACACTTCATTTTTCATTGAAACTGTTTTCTTTGATTAAAGTAATCCTTTTTGCGTTTGGGCCATATTGTGGGTAGGACATTTGTGTCTAAATCATTCAATCCCAGGAAAAGTTGCTTCAATCAAAAAAATATTTTCAATCAAAGAAAAAAATCATTTGCAAAAATAAAATTGCCCTTCCCTAAAAAAAAAAAAAAACATATATATAGTACAGCGGTCTCGCTCTCATATTGTGAGAGATTGTGCACTTTTTGAGAAAAGCATGAAATTTCTACCATAGCTAGTACACACCGTAAGATTTATTTTCAGATGTGGAGGTATTTCTGATTTGACCCCTGAGGCCCGGGAGAGGTCAAATTCAAAATGGCTGCCAGTCCAGTGTGTCTAATGTTCAAACACACATCATTTTGGAACCAAACAGAGTAGGAAGACGCTTAAGGTGTCATTTCCAACAAAGTTAGGGATGCCCATTCATTTGGGGATACTTTTGAGATTGTAAGAATTCAAGAAAATGCATTTAAGTCAAGGTCAGGGTCAGATTATGTTGAAATTCTGTGAGAAATCATAGCTGACTTCAGGCAGGTCTACAGCTAAAAATATAACTTGCCCAGATTAACAGAACACATTGTAGGACTCAGCGGAGTCATTTGAACATTTTAAAATATAAAGATGTGTATGAACTGTTAAAATTGTAGGCATGACAGTAGTTTACAAAAACGTGTTCAAACGGTGAAATGAACTACTGCAAATTGAAAGTTAAATTTCAGCAGGGTGGGTGATTGGCCCAAGTTGCTACAGGTGGATCATTCTTTGTCTGGACTCTACCCTTCGACCTGTTCAGCTTCGTAGAATGTGACAGGAGTACTAGCCTCCCACCGACATGGCTCTAGGGGTCATGGAGACACACAAACCACTAGAGCTGGGAATCTTTGGGCACCTAACGATTCGATTACGATTCAGAGGCTCCGATTCGATTATAAAACGATTATTGATGCACCCCCCTCCCTTTTTTTTTTTTTTTAATGTTTTGTACATTAGTTCCAAAATAGTTCAAAAATACTCTCAGGCTAAACCAAACTACTATTTCAGTATCAAGTTAACATATAGCAGTAAACAAATATACAAAAATAACAGTAAATAAAAAACTCCAGTCCCCATTCTGTATCAGCAGCTTTAAACTACATTCAATTAATTTAATGTTGTCAATCAACCGTTAAATTTGTTAAAATTGCTCCTGTTATTCCATAATTTCCCTTCTGTCTACTTTCGGCATGTGAAACTTTTAAAACTATTTTAAAGATAGATTCAAGTCAATATTTTACCGATTTAGGAGTATTTTAGATAAAAAGGTAATTAGGTTTGCTTGGAAGGTTCGCTACAACAGCCTTGCAGGGAAGTGTACTGCTTTAAGATGGCGGCCGTTTACTAACGCCCGCATCTAGCTTTTTGTAGATGTGCTGCAACAATCTAGCAGCAATCTCGGTCAGGAGCCGGAGGACCGAGTCACTGAACGGGAAGTGACATAACTTAGTCTTGCCCCCCGCCTGCAGGCTGGCTGCTTATTGGCCACACGTGGAAGTGAGTGACGGATGCTCTGATTCTGTTTCCGCTCCCTCCCCCTGTCCGCAATGAGGCTGGCGTCTGATTGGTCATGCGCGATGTCAGACGGTGCCGCTTGCTCAACGCCCTCACACGCAAGTCCCGACTCCCAAATTCCTTAAGAACTAATCGGTGCAGAAGGTGATTAGTTCGGTCTCATTCCTCCAAACAATTCATTCAAAAAGAACGAATCGTTCACGACCGATACAACACTATAAGCGACCGGCCTCCGCGCCGGGGCGGTGGTGTGACATCGGTATCTCAGCAGAGTGCCCGCGGCGGTACGGTGCACTGTCGCGGCACACTGGTGGGACCCCGAGATCACCTCCTTGGAGGGTCCCGTGTGGCGGAATGGTCATCATGCTTTTAAGGCTTACGCCACAGGTGTCAAACCGATTCCAGAAAGGGCCTAGTGGGTGCAGGTTTTCTATCTAACCAATGAAGAGGACACCTTTTCACCAATTAGATCTTTTACATGTGTAATCAGTTAAACTTTGTCAGGTGTTGCTTGTTTCAGCAGGAAGTTCATTGGTTAAACTCTCAGCACGTTATCGGTTGGAACAAAATCCAGCACCCACTAGGCCCTTTCTGGAATCAGTTTGACACCTGTGGCTTACGCCATCGGCGGAGTCACTTGTCACTCAAACATGTCAGAAATAGCGGCGAAGTGTGATCTTTGTGTGAAAATGATTCAATCCAAACTTTTTCTACTTCAAAAAAAAAAAAGTGCGTTCCAAACTTTTAGTACTTCAAATAAATGAGTTCAAAACTTTTTGCTCGACAAAAATGTGAAACTTTACCCACAACATGGCCCAAACACAAAAAGGATTGCTTCAAAGAAAACAGTTTCAATGAAAAATGAAGTGTTCAAATGCAAATTTCTGAGTTTTCTGAGAACTTTTTTCTATGATTGAAAATTTTTCATTTTCGATTTAAGTGATTTTTTTATTTTGATTTTTTTTTTTTTTTTTGGCTGAAGCATCTTATTTTTTGATTGAATATAAAGACACAAATGTCCTAGCCAAAATGTGGCCCAAACTAGGGCTGGGCGATATGGCCTTAAGCACGTATCACGGTAAATTGAGCAGATTTAACGATAAATGGCGATAAATTCGCCCAAGCGGACCGTTATATAATTTGAAAAAATCTGAATAAGTGCATGGATTACAGATTAACTGTTTCTCATCGATTTTTTTACCAGCTTTAAATTTTATTTAACAATCGTACATGCAGTCTAAACGTTAAGTATATAAAAATGTATTGTAAACAATGAGAATTCAAGTATGAACATTTATAACAGCTTCTATGGCTTGAACAATGTACATTGTCAAAATCAATATGCCTGTGCAAACATTCTTTGTAACACAAATGAATTACAGCTTGAACAGTACACTTCAAAAAGACAATTTGTTGTCAATGGCTGCAGTGACATAATTACTCAACACAAGTGTTTACTTCAAGGTTTCAGGGTTTTTTCCCAGTGCATTTTTTAATACATGCAAGCACACATGAACCCCAACACAGACACACACACACATTAAAGCTATATTGATCTTCTGCAAATGAAATATTTAAGATTTTATGACGGGAGTAATGACACAGAATTAAGGACATACAGAAAAATAGCTGGGGCCCTTAAACGGTCATATTCTAATTTTCACTCTTGGATTGTACTTTATGCTAAATGCTTTACCATCACAAAAGGCTATCAGAGAAATCACACACAAACAGAGATACAAAATTACGCGACTTACTAATTGCTAGATGCAGTCCGTGCCCAATCCATTCATTAAGTTCAGCCGTTTCGACGAGGTTAGAGCTGCCATCCGGCTCCATCACGTTCATTTGTAGCGTTAACCGCTAGCGTTAGCCGCTAGCGTTAGCCTGTGGCCTGGCTACCAGTAGAAAGCACTGAAAGCACCCTCTCTGGAAATCGTGAGAACAAGGGAGGACAGTGAGTGAACGCCTGTCTGGATGCTGCCAAGAGTTTACTTAGTGTCTGGTGAAAGTTTGGCGAACCTCCCTTAAGCCACACTCCATCCCGTTTGCTTGTAGCGTTAGCCGCTAGCGTTAGCCTACCGGGCTTCTGTTTGTTTGGCTTCCTGATAACCATGTGACCCCATACGTAAGCACACTGACTGCTCTCTTAAAGGGGATTGAACATAGCCAAACAACACAGCGTCAAAGCGGGATGAAAAGACTGTATTTTCTTGTTTTATTAAGTTACCGAATTCACCGACATGGTCAAAATTATGTCTGTCATCGTGAAGAATTTCGGTACCGGTAAATTTTTGGTTTACCGCCCTGCTCTAGCCCAAACGCAAAACTACATTACTTCAATCAAAAAAGTTGTTTCAATCAACAAAAGAAAATTCAATCAAGGAAATTGTTTTGAAATGCATTTTTTTTTCTTTCAAATTTATTTTTGCATTCAAACACATTTTTTTTTTTTTTGATTGAAGTGACTTTTTTTTGTGATTGAAAATATATATTTTGATTGAAGCGACTTTTTTTGGGAATGAATAATAGACACAAATCTACCTCCATACTGAAGCAGATTCCTGATCAGTTTGGCAACTTCACACAGTTTAATTTATCGGTTATGCTCAACTGAGATGCAGGTCGGACTTTCAGTGGCAAAATTAGTGCTGCGTTATGCCACCTTTTCACTTTTGATATTACTTACAGTGGCTGCCAGCTGGAAAAAACAACATCTAATTAGGCTAGGTTCATACCGCAGGTCTTAATGCACAATTCCGATTTTTCGTCGTTTTTTTTTTTTTGGGGCGTACCCGTTCCGACTGCCTTTGTCCATTGAGCACATTCACGTGTTACGCATGTGCATTAACTCGCAGTCCGACAGGCGCTGAGCGAACGGACCCGCATGCGCAGAAGCATCAAAACAAATGACTACACATGCTGGCTCTGCATCATTCTAAGGTGATCACATTTTTATTTCCAAAAAGAGGACACAAATGAGAGACATGAATATCCCTGTTTAGTCTTATACTCAAAGTTTATATGGATTGATTGAACGCACGCCAGTTTCCCCCGACTCTCGGCCATAGAAGCGATACTGAAATAGAGTACTGCTCATTTACCACACAGAAAGAAAACCAAGCATTCTCAGCCTTGACCCGTGATTTTATTTTTTTTTCTGACTGTTGTCAAGCTCGCCTCTTCTCAGAAAGCCAAGTTCAAGCTGGGCGCTAACGCCTAAATCGCTGCCGTCCTCCGTTCCTGTCGCTCTTTGCTGACGTAATTGCTGCATGAATTCCGACTTGGGAAACTTGACAGTTCAGATCGTCGCCACGTTCTGGAAAACTGTGGGCCAGATCGGATTTAAACCACATACGAAAGTGACCCAGATCGGATTTAAAATGGTTCACTTCTGTGCGACTTGTCCCATTCAAACCGTCAACTTAATGCCTCACTCGAGTCGGAAAAACACAAAAAAATCGGATTTGTGCATTAATACTTGCGGTATGAGCTTCCTCCTCCTAATATCCCTCCTCTTCAAAGCCGGCAGAGGAGGCGTAACGTAATTCTGTGCTGTGAGAGAGTGGGGGTGGGAGGTGGGAATAATCAGCCAATCAAACGTGCGTTTGAGGAAAAAAACATGGACTGGCTCATTAGCAAGTGAAAAAGGGGTAAATGGAAGTCTGATAATATTAAAAATAATTCACTTAATAATGCTAGGGTCAATTCTGTCGTCACATCATATAGGAAGACAATCTAAATGAGCCATATACATAACCCAACACATTATATAATGCAAATAAGGTTGCTTAAAAGTTGGTGGGGACAATTTGAGCATCCTAAAAAGTTGGTAGTGTTTTGTCCCTACCGTCCCAATGCAAACCTACGCCCTTGGATAAAACAATTAGTTTTTTCAGATTTATCACAGGGTTTTGTGATGTGCTGCTTCTTTTTCCATCTTGAAATATAATTTCTTATTATGACTCAAGGTAGCATACTGAAGTCAGCAGGCGTTATTTTTCACTTGCCCTCACGTCTTCCTCCTGCCTTTGTGCTCCAGTCTACATGGTTGTGACCTGAAAAAAGGCAGCTGTCACCCGCTGGCTTCCGTTCTCAGCTCTCCATCCAACCTGAAGCATCTGAACCTGACATGTAACAATGTGTCGGACGAAGGGGTGAAGATCCTCTCGAAAGGACTGGCCAGTCCACACTGCAAGTTCGAGTCCCTCGCGTAAGGAGCTCCTCCTGTTGGTAATCTTCCTGGTTCCCTTCCTGACTTCAGGCAGTAATATCATTTGTTGCAGCCTGTCATGGTGCCATATCACCAATGAAGGATGCGTTTTTTTGGCTGAGGCGCTCAAATTAAACCCCTCCCATCTTGAAGAGCTGGACCTCAGGAACAATCCAATAGGTGAAAAAGGAAAGAGGGTCTTATCGAACGTCCAAGAGGATCCAAGCTATCGCCTACAGACTGTCAGGTAGGATCAAAACAATGTTGCTTGTCAGAGTGTTCAGGGTTTCTGCTAGAATTTTTTGAAGCTGTGGTGGTGGTGGGCTGCATCGGATTCAGACAGCTTGCCGTGGTGGAAATTTTTTCATATCATGACAAATAGGATTTTTTCTTTTTTTGAAACAATTTATTAAATTATTGATTATTAATAATATGTTTTATTTTTTCCAAGAAGAACCATGACCAAGATCTATTTGCAAAGTTTGCATCCTGCTTGCACTTGATTTTTAAAAAAAAAAAAAAACAATTTGAAGGCTCTTTCATGAAGGAAATCAGTAATAAGTGACCATAAAGACCATACTGTATATAGTCAATGTGATGCGTGCCACCAGATTGTCCCCAGCCGGTTCCTCAGGTCTGTCTCAGTCTTCGCCCATACAAAAAAAAAAAAAAAAAAAAAAAGCTTTGGGAAATTAAGACACACAAACATCTGTAACTTACATACACGTAAACTGGATTAGCCGTTAGGACTACAGTATTTCAAATCCATGTTTTCAAAGATTACATTAGTCAATGCAATTTAAGTCAAAACTGAAGTGTCTTTGAGGGAGTTACTTTTCTGATTGTTTGAAAGTTAGTCCCTAGTACAAATCGATATAAAAATATATGTGTTTCAATGAGATGAAAAATACTTATTTCAATGCAAATTCACCATCTGTTTTGTAATTTTTGGGACAAGGGCTGTGCCAAGTTATAAACAAACCTTTTTCAACACCGTACCTTAACCCTTTAACACCTACGCCAATGTTGGCTGCATTTGCATGCCTCTAATGTTGCCTTTATATTTCAAAGAAAAAATTGTTCACAATGGCCAGGTTGGGTCCCTTTTTTCAGGACACCATAATCTTCATATCCAAACTGTTGTTTTCTTCACTGACCAGTGATAATCAACATTTTAGAAAATTTGTGATGTTGATGTCCCATTGACAACCAAACATGCTCGACCAACCGTTTTGAAGCTTGATCATATTTATTCAACTTGTTAGGGTAAACACTCAACAGAACAAAATAAGACTGAATAGTTTTATGTTTGACATTTCAACACAAACAGCAAGTATGGTCATAGGCGTTTTTGTCTGAGGCTCTCCAGTTAAACCCCTCCCATCTTCAACAGATAAACCTGAGGGGCATTTTACATGGCGACTCTCCGAGAAGACGAAAAATTTCATGTTTGCATTTATATGGTTCCATTTCCATTCAAACAATATCGTAATTCCGCATGAAAACGATGTAGTATTCATGCCAGGCCCTAGGCGGCAGTGCAGATTTACAAGGCGACAGCGAATGATGCACTTTGACCTCCTCAGCCCGGAAGACAACATGCCCGCCCTCTCCAAGTAATGGCATTTTCTTTTGTTCAAAAAGGCACAACAATGGAAACGTTCAACATATTTAAGTTAAAAACATTATGAAAACAGTAAATTAAAGCTGATGTTCCGCCATTTGCTGTTTTTAATGTTTAATAGCGCCGCTGCGCACGCCCATGTGACGTGCGCGAGTGCTTACGCCATCGAAGCGAAGGCGGTTTCCGTACATATGAATGCGCTGCGACCCCCGCAATCGAATTCTTCTACTTGGGAGGCAGGATTCAGAATTTTTCGTCTTTGCCTTTCGTCTTCGCCGACACCATATGCACGCGAGGCAATTCCGCTACTCAGTCATTGCGTCTTCATGTTGCAAAGTCGCCATGTAAACTGCCCCTGAGCCTCAACAATCTGTCGGACGAGGGGGTGGAGATCCTCTCGAAAACAGTACAATAAAATTTACACAGGTGGAATGAATTCCACATTGCCTTTCAAAGTATCTTTAGAAATAAGACTTCTTTTAACCAATATACCTTGTTTTCACAGATTTCTGTACTATTTCTCATTTTTGTCGTGTTACCGCTGTACTTAATAGTGGTTTTACACGTTCTGCATATGAAATACATGGTAGCGAATTAGCTTAGCGCTCGGCACAAACTATTAACATCTCAAAAACAACAACAATAAAGGCTAAACACTTCAAGAGGGTTCGTGTACTAACCTCTTATAGACGCACACGGGTCTTAGCAACACACTCAGGACATTTTTCAATTGACATGATTTAAAACTGCTGCACAACTGAAAGACGAGGAGCAACGAACGATCTCTCTTCCCCTCTCTCTCTATAAAAAAAACTCGCGCACAGAAGCGCAACCGCCTGTCTCATACCTGCCTGTCTCAAACACAAACTTATTTCCCAGTCTTTCGAAAAGGAGTAAATATCTCGCTCATTAGCCGACAGCATCCATCATAACTTTGTGCGTCCGTCCGTTAAAGGTTTCCAGGCGGCAGACGTGTCTTGAATTTTGCTATGCTATGAACGGCTGTCATAAAGTTATGAGGAATAATTATCGTTTTTCAACATTTATGAATCGTAATTGAAATGTCACGTGCCAAATCGCGATGCATGTAATAATCGATTTTTTGGAACTCCCTTAGGTTCGATTCGACATTCAACAGTGAAAGCGAATCAGAGGAGGAAGAAAGTCCCGAAGAACATGATTCTGAGGAGATTTGACCGTACAGGTTCTAACCGGAGGCAGAATCACCATAACCGTAAGCACCTGACACACAAGCAACTTGGATTCCATTAACATCAGATCTCAGGCGCTTCAATGGTAAATATCTTCCATTGACACCCTCGTCTCCACACGACAGCACGGCTAGCGATTGAGAAACTAATCATTACAATCTAAAACAATTTTAAAGCAAGATTTTTTACTAGTGCACTTTTGACCAACAAAGTTTCAGTTCTAAATATCATCGTTAACAAGTCTTCATTGGCAACACATCATTTGCCACTTGGTCAAAGCGGTAAAATGTTTTGATCAAAACAACAGAATACCAGAGGTGGATAGAGTGGCCAAAAATTTGACTATCGTGACATTAAAAAAATAAAAATAAAAATAGTTCTCAAGTAAATGTAGTCATCTAAATTATGTACTCAAGTACAAGTCATGATGTATTTGCTGAAAAGAATACTGAAGGAAATAGGGTGTGGGGCCTATAAAAGCTCGGCTTCCTCGCACCCCTTTTCGAGCTACATTTATGCATGTACCTGTATGCTTTTTTATTATCATTATTGTTTTTCTTTCCTTGTTGTATTTCTTTTATGACTGCCCGAAATAAAAATCATATCTTGAGTAACATTGTAATTCCTTACAGTGTCTGATTTTTTTTTTTTTTAAACAATGGTGTACTGTTATTCTCGGCACGTTATCTATTTGAAGAGTTATTATTATACCGTACTATAACCCATTACATGACTATATTAGACCAAACAAATACACAAAATGAATCAAATTCAGACTAGAACTATCACCTGACCAGGAGTGCCATCTCGTGGAGAAAAACATTTTCTACCGTGAAACTAAAATGATCACATTTTGGCTTCCCCATGGTCTTTCAGTGTCAAATAAAAACTGGGAAAGAGTTTGACATCCAGCCATGTTGACTCCATGTCAAAGAGTTTCATTTTTGCAGCGCTTTCATGATGCCACATCAGTGGTCCCTAGCGACGGAATAAACAGTTTACTTGAGCGGGAGTGTCAAACCAATTCCACAAAAGGCCAAGAGGGTCCTGGATTCCGTTCCAACCAATGAAGAGGTCAGCTTTTCACTAATCTGATCTCCTACAAGTGTAATTGGTTGATAGCAGTCAGGTGCTGCTTATTTCAGCAGAAATTTCATTGGTTAGTAGTCTTGGTTGAAATTAAATCCAGGACCCTCTGGGCCCTTTGCGTAATTGGTTTGACAACCCTGCACTTGAGGGAACGAATCCAGTACGATTTGTTCAGTCAAAAGTTTCGTTCAAACGAATCATTTGCCCCCCACCCGACCAAATGAATGGTTCGGTTATCGACGTTGCCAATCGCATCACCAAAGACCAATCAGCAACTTAATAGAACGGGAAGTGCCTACACTCACGGTGAACAGTTGAAATCTTCTAAACTTTAATATTAGAAACAATTGCATTCAAGATATATGTTATCATCAAGTATTTCCATTCCCGGCCAAGGATGCGAAAACTTTAAGATCCAAATTTCTCAGATTTTTGATTGCACCAAAAGCAAAAGAAATTCATTTTGAAAGTATAAATGGTGTTTACCCTTCTGGGGAGTTTCTACATAGGATATTTGAAGTTAAAAATTGTTCCCTTTTGTAAGGAATTTACTGGAAAGTACACACCACATCTTCTACAACCCCTAGCAAAAAGTATGGAATCCCCAGTCTCGGATGAGCACTCACTCAGACATTTTATCATGTAGAACAAATTCAGATAAATAGCTTGAAAAAAATAATGAATTTGTTCAAAAAATGCAACTCTTTAGCATTCAGAAATACTAAAAGAAATGAAGAAAAAACATTGTGGTAGTCAATAAATGTTAATTTTATCGAGCAAGTGCAGGGAAATATATATGGAATCACTCCATTCCTAGGAAAAAACATGGAATCATAAGAAACAAACAAAGAAATAATCAAAACACATCTCTAGTAGCACCACCTCTGGCTTTTATGACAGCTTGCAGTCTCTGAGGCATGGACTTGATGAGTATTCATCATCATTTTGGTGCCAACTCTCTTTGATTGCAGTTGCCAGATCATCCTTGAGGTTCGGAGCCTTGCTGTGGACCATTTGTTTTCAATTTCCATCACAGGTTATCAATAGGGTTTAGATCTGGACTATTTGCAGGCCATGACATTGACTGGATGAGTCTTTCTCCAAGGAATGCTTGAACAGTTTTAGCTTTGTGGCATGATGCATTGACAAACATATTTTCAATTGAAGGAATAAAGAAAGCTGTCTAAAATTTCAATGTGCAATCTGCATTTTTTGAAGATTTAACCACAGCCATCTCCCCAGTGCCTTTGCCTGACTTGAAGCCCCATATCATCAAGGACTGAGGGAATTTTGATGTTTTCGTCAGGCAGTCATCTTTGTAAATCTCACTGGAACATTATAAAAACAAAAGTTCTAGCATCATCACCTTGTCCAATGCAGATTCTTGACTCTTGGCCAAACCTGTGCAGCAGTAGTGTGTGAAAACAATTTCCCGTGTGGACTGACAAGAAGATTACGCGGACATTTAACTGGTCGAGTCTTAGTTTCATGTCAGGGACTTTCTCGGGAAGCGATGTGCGTGAAAGCAGGCCTTAAATTCACGGGTCACAGCACGATGGCTGATGACGTTAATATCATCGCGGGGCGATCGCCACTTCATCTCTCTTCGCAGTAAGAAGAAAAGTGGTCAACAAACATAGCTGGGAATAGCTAAATTAAACTGAAAACAACGAAATTAAATTGCTACGGGATGGTAGGGTGGAGGAAGAGATGCGTTCAAGGGTCCATTAAGTACATCGTCACCAAGATCTGCACATGCGGCGGCTCCACTCGCGCCTGGGCCCGAGCATTCCGTGCACACCGCGAAAGCGAGCCTCTCCCCTCTGCTGCCCTGCATATAGAAAAGGGGGAATAACACAATGGGTCTGTGACAGTAGGTCGACAGGAATCTTCTCTGGGATTGTCTGGTCTTGATAAGATTGAATTGGCTGCAATTACGATGAAGGGAACGCGCACTCTGGAATAAAACACAATTTGACCAACGTTGTGACAGCCGACGCCGACCAAATTTGACGTAATGTCCGGGTTATAAAATCGCGCCAGCAGCCCTCCCCACACATAGGGCGCCAATGGGCAACACTGGACAAGTCTGTGAAAGCGTCCAACCCGCGTCATTCTCGGGACATCCCGAGTAAATCCCGCGTCACCTTACACAGGAATTTCCCTGGATATGTGTGTGAAAAGGGCTTAAGTGACAGACGCTATTGTTCTGTTTCCGCTCTCTCCATCCCCCGCCGCTGCAGTCGTGAGAGAGAACTTCCGCCGCGTCCTCGGTCATATTGTCAGGGCTAGGGCTGGGCAGGTGTGTGGCTGTGTGTGTCATCCAATTACAGGCCCAGCACCTGACGAGTGGAGCGACAGCAGCTGTCAGCAATCACCATCACCAGCCTACATAAGCCAGCTAGAGCTCCACCACGTCGCTGGATCGTCTCTTTCTGTGTACTCTTAGTGCCTTCTCGCATTTTGAATGTTTCTGAGTGACCTTATCTGATCATCGACCTTTTTGCCTTGTCCTAGGATCCTGCAAATGCCTCACATCTTTTACTACCTCTGCCCAGGCTCTCTACACAGAAGAACACCATGGCTCTGGAACAAATAAACTTTTTTGACTTCCTAACCACGCCATCTCATGTACCTGCTTTAGGGTTCTCTGCTCACGATCGTAACACGTATTTTTATGGGATCAAAGTCATGCTTCTGTGTGACACGCTTGCTGCAGTGTAACTGAAATAAAAAGAGAGACCGAAACTTTAATTTCTAAACATGGAACGACCAACACATCACATTTACCTGACGCGCCATTGTATTTTTGTTTTTGTGCTATTGTTTATTCTAAAGTATGTGTATTGCTAGTTTTCAAATTTGTTGCTCTGAAGCAAAAACTTAAAATGAAACGATACTGAAAAACAGTAGTGGGAAGTCAAGTCACGTTGCAGAACGAATCATCTCAACAATCTCTGTCAGGACTAGTGTTGTATCGGTCGCGAACGATTCGTTCTTTTTGAACGAATTGTTTTGGTGAACGAGACCGAACTAATCATCATCTGCACTGATTCGTTCTATGAAGGTGGTGCTTGTTCGCTGCGTGGGAGGGCGTTGAGCAAGCGGCAGCGTCTTCTGACATCGCACACGACCAATCAGACGCCAGCCTCATCGCGGGCAGGGGAGGGACCGGAAACAGAATCAGGGCGTTTGTCACTCACGTCCACGTGTGGCCAATAAGCAGCCAGCGTGCAGGCAGGGGGGCAAGACTGAGTTTTGTCACTTCCCGTTCAGTGACTCGGTCCTCCGGTTCCTGACCTAGCTTGCTGCTAACTTGATTTTCCAGTAATGACTATGCGGTGAATGAATCAGAAAATGAAAGGAAATGACTTTGTCACATATTTGTTAACGTGGAGCCTATCAAATGCTGCTCAAACAGACAAAAACACCACACAAATCTAGCGAGCATTGTTTAGAGTAGTACTTTTCTCAACAAACTCGTGACTGCCTATGACGACATACTATCAAATTTACAGTAATTTAAAACACGGGTAGCTACGAGGCAAGCAAAAGCTGAGCTGCGGTCGCGTGACGGCAGTGAAGCGGGCAGAGAACTGTCACTATATGGAGGCTTCATGGCAGCGATATTTACCTCATATGTGCACAGAAAAAAATATTTAGTATGATCACCATAATACTGATTTGCAATGAAACTGTATATACATGTCAATTTTTTCCCGAGTATTTTTTTTTTTTTTTTCGTATCAGCGTGTCGGGTGTTGGTTGGTTTGACAAATTATGTCAATCCGTCCATCATGTGCTACTCAAGCGCCCAAAACAACGCACGCAGACACGGGAGATGTCGCAATATGTCTACATTTTTCTTAACAGACTAATGAGAGTAGAAAGGCGACATCGTAAAGAGCAAACAATTATTTCTCGTCAGCATTTGACGATCTGAGATGCGGGGACGACAGGGGAGCTGACCGGATTATTTTATTTATTAATACCAGTGCAAAAAAACAATATGATCACCATAATACTGATTTGCAATGAAACTGTATATACATGTAATTTTTTTCCGAGTGTTTTTTTTTTTTTTTTTCTTCGTGTCAGGTGTTGGTTGGTTTGACAAATTATGTCAATCCGTCCATCATGTGCTACTCAAGCGCCCAAAAACAAAGCACGCGGACACGGGAGATGTCGCAATATGTCTACATTTTTCTTAACAGACTAATGAGAGTAGAAAGGCGACATCGTAAAGAGCAAACAATTATTTCTCGTCAGCATTTGACGATCTGAGATGCGGGGACGATAGGGGAGCTGACCGGATTATTTTATTTATTAATACCAGTGCTAAAATTCAACACGATCATCTTAATACTAAAAAACAAAAATACAACAGAGCGAGATGTAAATATGATGTGTTGGTCGTTCCACATTCAGAAATTAAACTTTCGATGTATTTTTATTTTCGTGACAGCAAACATGCTGTATATGTGATTGTATGTGTGATCAAGAACCTGCTAAAGAAAGTCCGTCCGCCCCCGCCCCCTACTCCCCTCACAAAAGGAAAATGTTTAACCGTGTCCTAAATCGAAATGCAAGCACGAGCCATGACTTTGAGCCCATAGAACTAGGACAGACGACGCGGAAGTTCTCCCTCGCTTTTGCAGCAGCAGGAGGGAGACGAGGCTGTCTGTGAAAGCAGAATGATACCGCCTGTCACTCATTTCTGAAACTACGACGAGTGGTCAATGTGGAAGAGAGGGAGGGACCAAGCAATGTCACTTCCCGTTCAGTTATACTGCGAAGCAGTGCCATATATTTAGAGAGTCACGACACTCCCATAGGGATCCATTATACGATTTTACTTCCGGGTACTTCCGGGTTATGGAGCCTTGGATAGTTACAAACATCGCATTTGTCATGGCGGACACCATTCATTTGAACGGCAGGCTGTCAAGTATATTCGGAGGTAAGTTGATTAAAAACCGACCTCATTTGAATTTTCAACTGTCTGTATTTTACCAGAGGTGCTTTATGATGTATATGTTGAGCTTTATTTGTATGTGCATGGCGTAATTATATATATATTTTGTCTTGGTTGACGAGGGATTCTCTCTTACTTTTAAAGCTGGCTACGCTAACTGGGAACGTATATTCGGAGGAAAGTTGATTAAAAACCGACTTCTTTTGAATTTTCAACCGTCTGTATTTTATTAGAGGTGCTTTATGATGTATATGTTGAGCTTTATTTGTATGTGCATGGCGTAATTATATATTTTGTCTTGGTTGACGAGTGATTCTTATTTTTAAAGCTGGCTATACTAACTGGGAATGTATCGCCTGTGATATCTTGATTAAGTAATTATCTCTTTAAAATCTCTTTCAGAGGCCCTTTGTGACATACACTTATCTGTGCGTATTGGAAGACAACCGGCTTTTATGTGCTTGTTAGCGCGATTTTGTAAAGTTAATGCATGGCAACCAGTTTTCTTAATATTGAAATCGTTGATATTTCCTCCCTTTCAGCTTTGATGCACATGGATTGAATTCTCAATCGCAGCCTAATGTAAGTTGTCACAATTTTTTTTTCAGCTCATGGCATGAGGGAAGGTTGCTGTGCAAACTCATAGCCTTTCTTTCCAGCTGCTCCACAACATTGGAGGATTCCATGAGGGAATCATTCGTAGCCAAACGGAACAGATGCTCGACATCCTTTAAGAGAGTGAAGACCTCATCCGATGGCCGGTATAATGCACCCGTTTTAAACTCTTTCATCTGCAGCAGGACGGCACTCTGACTCTCTGTGTTGGTATTGATAGGTGCTTCAACCAATGCACACTGGCATTGGTTGCAGAGTGAGAAGCTGATGACCCTCTTCACTATGCATCCTGCCAGATGGTAAAGGACACATGACTCTGTCTTTGTGAATTCAGGTGGTGATACTTCTGTCAGCTGCTCAATACTCACAACATCAGAAGCACTGTAGCTACAGGTTCTGATGTCGAGGAAGTCTGCTAAGGGTTCTGAAGCGTCATCCATATTCTTCTTCATTTGAAAATTTTTTTGTTTTTGTTTTTTAAGAGCTCTCTCTGCTCTCCTTCTCATTATTTTCTCCATTGTAAGTTCCTTCATTAATTCTTCCACAGTTGCCATTTTGCCTGACAGCGTGGTCCCTGGCGCATCTGGGCCTAGTGTTGTGGCGCCACCGCTGGTTCCTGATTGGTCGGCACCCGGCTCATCCACCCCTGGATCACCTGGCCTGGATACGTCATTGTGCTCACTTTCGCCCAACCTTACCACCTCAATTTCTCCCTGAATGTCTGTAACAATAACAAGGCATTCTTAATTTTATATGCAGTCAGTGTTTTTACATTTGCACCTATTGTCATCTCCAAAGTAAGGGTACACTACACTCCTAAAGGGAAAAATAAATAAATAACGGACATTACTGTTACATGAATCAAATCATCTGCCACAATCAGAAACTGCTATGGCATTGCCATGTGTCAACAGTCTGGTGATATCATGGAGTTGGTTCTGCTTTGCTGTTGTATCCACCAGAAATGTTTAGTTATAGGTGAAAATTAAATGCATAAATAAAGCTAAATTATGAAGTAACAAACAATGAAGTAGATCGAAATTTTGTGTGTAAATCCCAGGACAATTCCTGACCTCTTGTATTTGAAGCTGAATGTATTAATATGAAAAATGTAATTATCTTATTAGGAGTGTAGTTTATCCTTGAATTACTTGGCATGGGAAATGTTGTTGACAGCTGGTCTGTATCATACCCAAGTTTAACCTGGTGCAATATGTATGGTCTGTTTGAATTTTGGTTGGAGGCACACTCCTAAAGGGAAGTTTCCTCCTCTTTGGCTTCGAACGATGAATGAAAATGGTTGGGACAGCATCTGGCCTCAATTTTAATGTGTGCCCTACTTTGGTTGGCGTAAACTGGTCCTCGTCAAAGTGTTCCTGATGTTTGGTTCGCAAGATCAGTTTCCATTCTACTTAAAATTAAAAAATTTTTTTAAAAGTCATAATACCGTGACTTACATGACAGAGTTTATAGTTGTTGCTGGCCCCCTTCAATTTCAAAAGATTTTTACGGCTGACCATTGCCAGCCATCGTTTCTGCCGGTCTTTGTCCTTCGGGAAACCATACATTCGGTAGCCCTTTTCGGACCGATTGGTGCATCCAAAAGCTGCACAACCAACCATCACGATCTCTAAAATGTTAGGTGTGAGCACTGAATCATGACACCAATTTTACCTATTTAATAAAAAATATTACTGTAATATTAAATATTTTCTTTATCAAAGGGTAATACGTTATGTAATATATTACCACAGGTAAGTGTATCAAGAAAATCTGGGCATTCTCTGGAAAAACCGTATTCTAGTTGTGGGGGGAAAAAATCCATCTTGCATTTCAATGTATAAGTTGATTTCCAATGCTATTGCTAACACAAACATGAAACTCCCTCCAAGACATGGGAACTTTCCCTTCTGTGTAACAGTTTACATAGTTTTCAGTTGTTGCCTTACCACTCCAAATGTAAAACTAGCATTTATAAACACTAAAGTGCAATGACATAATCAAACAAGTACTTAAAATACGTGATTTTATCTATTTTTACCATAAATGGACCAATCACCGCTATCTGGTTCATGGAATACTATTACAGCGCTGCTTGTGTTTGTAACTATACACGCCTACATGAGGCACGTGACCACCCGCGGCGACATGAAAGAGTGTCGCAACTCTCTAAATATATGGCACTGGCACGGGGGCACAATAGACCCTACTCACGTGACGTCACAGCCACGCCCCCGCGCCATGATGTCCGCATACTTGCCATAGAAATGCATTAGCGCTTCGTAAATTCTTCCTATTATTGCACGTTTTACTGCTCGTCAACATTAATACTCAAAATGGTGAAGTCGTGTGTGGCGGTGGGTTGCAAAAACAGAGAAGATAGATGGAGAGACTTGAATTTTTACCGTATTCCGAGAGACTCGAGGAGGAGGCCGCGATTGACTGCTGCAATTCGACGAGAAAATTGGGCTCCAAACGACTACCACAGATTATGTAGTAGTCATTTTATATCTGGTAAGATGCATTAAATATATATTTAGAGGGTTTTGGGCTGACAACCACAATTAAGATCATTGCTAGGCTAATCGCCGACAACATACACGTATGTATGTAGTTAGTGCTATCGCTAAACCAGATAAACATTAAAAGCCCTAGCTCCATTGACAAATGACATGAAATACATTAGACTTGACAGTGGATGTTAGCAAGAACAAAAGATTTTGAATTGAAAATTTCGTAACTCACCTTCCGAGCACAAGATTCCTGCCGAATTTTCGTGTACGAGGACGTGTTTCACCTAACCAGCAACGTAGCATTTATAAGCCTCCAAGCTCTTAAAGTTTTTCAAACTTTCGTGAGAATAGGCTGATTTTGTGTGGGTATCAGATGTCAGGCGAAGCCAGCGGGTCGAAAAACATCGATTTAGGCATCAAATACGGATCTGGCAAATGGATAAACTGAAGCTTTTCCACGTAACGCCTTTTATGCAACGGATCCAATGAGTTTACAGCGTCAGATAACACCGGGGCTTCCATGAATTGCTCTATAACTAGCTCGACTAATTGAAATCAATGAGAATAAGTCTGAAAAAGAGGTACAATATGGTGGCCGGAAGCAGCGACACGCCCATTTTGTGACGTAGGTGAGTAGGGTCTGTATGTTGATGACCCCGAAACGCAGTTTTGGCAGTAAAATTAACTTACAAGAATATTTATAATAAGTTGAAAATGAGCATTTTTTGTTTCCCACCATTCTTCAGGGGAATTCTAAAATCAGGCTGCTTAGGCTATACTTTTCGCCAAGATCGTCACCCATTGAATATGGTACGCCCACCTATGTCGTGCCAATGTTACCCCAGTCAGGGTGGAGCCACTGCACTAGCCTGGTACACCAGACTCACCGCTGTTCCAGTGTTTGAAAAATACAGGGAGAAAAGTCTGGCAGAGCCAGGCAACCACTGCACTGCACTGATTTGCTTGATGTCCGTGTTTTAGTGATGTAGTTATCCACGAGGTTTTAAAACCGGGCACATCCATCAAAAAAAACATTTTTTTCTGTCTTATAACGTAACATACAGTGGGGTAAATAAGCATTTAGTCAAGCACTAATTGTGCAAGTTCTCCCATTTGAAAATATTAGAGAGGCCTGTTATTGTCAACATGGGTAAACTTCAACCATGAGAGACAGAATGTGGGAAGAAAAAAAACAGAAAATCACATTGTTTGGTTTATTTGAAACTCATGGTAGAAAATAAGTATTTGGTCAATACCAAAAGTTCATCTCAACACAACCTTATGTACCCTTTGTTGGCAATAACAGAGGCCAGAAGTTTTCTGGAACTCTTCACAAGCTTTTCACACACTGTTGCCGGTATTTTGGCCCATTCCTCCATGCAGATCTCCTCTAGAGCAGTGATGTTTTGGGGCTGTCGTTGGGCAACACAAACTTTTAACAGATTTTTTATGGGGTTGAGATTTGGAGACTGGCTAGGCAAATCCAGGACCTTGAAATGCTTCTTACGAAGCCACTCCTTTGTTGCCCTGGCTGTGTGTTTGGTACATTGTCATGCTGAAAGACCCAGCTACGTCTCATCTTCAATGCCTTTGCTGATGGAAGGAGATTTTCAATCAAAATCTCTTGATACATGGCCCCATTCATTCATTCTTTTACACAGATCAGTCGTCATGGTCCCTCTGCAGAAAAACAGCCCCAAAGCATGATGTTTCCACCCCCATGCTTCACAGTGGGTATGGTGTTCTTCGGATGCAATTCAGTATTCTTTCTCCTCCAAACACAAGAACCTGTGTTTCTACCAAAAAGTTCTATTTTGGTTTCATCTGAACATAACACATTCTCCCAGTCCTGTTCTGGATCATCCAAATGCTCTCTAGCGAACCGCAGCCAGGCCTGGACGTGTACTTTCTTCAGCAGGGGGATAGCCTCTGTTTCTGTGGTCCTTGCTCTCTGTAGCTCATTCACTAGGCCCCCCCATGTGGTTCTGGGATTTTTGCTCACCGTTCTCGTTATCATTTTGACGCCACGGGGTGAGATCTTGCATGGAGCCCCAGATCGAAGGAGATTATCAGTGGTCTTGTATGTCTTCTATTTTCTAATAATTGCTCCCATGGTTGATTTCTTTACACCAAGCGTTTTACCTATTGCAGATTCAGTCTTTTTTCAGCCTGGTGCAGGTCTACAATTTTGTCTCCGGTGTCCTTCGACAGCTCTTTGGTCTTGGCCTTAGTGGAGTTTGGAGTGTGACTGACTGAGATTGTGGACAGGTGTTGTTTATACCGATAATGAGTTAAAACAGGTGCCATTAAGACATGTAATAAGTGGAGCCTCGTTAGCCCTCGTGAGAAGTTAGACCTCTTTGACAGCCAGAAATCTTGCTTGTTTGTAGGTAACCAAATACTTATTTTCCACTCCAATTTGTAAATAAACTCTTTAAAAATCAAACAATGATTTTTTTTTCTTCCACATTCTGTCTCTCATGGTTGAGGTTTAATCATGTTGACAATTACAGGCCTCTAATCTTTTCAAGTAGAAGAACTTGCACAATTGGTGGTTGACTAAATACTTATTTGCCCCACTGTACGTACTGAACGTTAAAAAAGGCAATTTTTCACTGTTTTACACGTAGGATGACCTGTAAAACAGAATTACAGGCCTCTCTAATCTTTTCAAATAGTAGAACTTGCACAATTGGTGGTTGACTAAATACTTATTTGCCCCACTGTACGTACTCGTTAAAAAAGGCAATTTTTCACTGTTTTACACGTAGGATGACCTGTAACTGTTCTTACTGTAATTCAAGTCCTGTACGGAGGTTTTCCAGTTTAGTAAACGTCGATGTCCAAAATATATAACTGCGCTTCTTTTCTGGCTTCAATTATTTGTTTAAGTCGACAACCCTCATACCTAATGTGTGTGTGCGCGCTCCCGCGGCCATGGGACACAATTTTTGACGGTGGTAAGTACATTGGCAATACACCGATGGTGGCTCTGTTGTACAATTATCGTCTTTAGTGGGGCAAATTGAAACTCCGCTCACCATTTTGACGGTGGTCTCTAGCGTTTCTTGGTCCACATTTTCAATCCTTGATTCTTGCTCAGTAGTTGCTGTCGCTTTTGAAAGCTTAGGTTTAAAAAAAAAAAAAAAAACGTATAGCCTATCTATCTTGCCTTTTCTGTCCTCGGGTGGTTTTGGCAAAGTATACAAATGACCGTCTAAAAATAATTTTGACCATTATAAGAATATCTTTTTTTTGTTCATTTCATTCATTTTTTGTTTCGCTTTATTGCTTTATAGCTTTTATAGACAATATTTTACCCGAAAATTCTTAATTTTAAAATCATATATTGTATAGGAAAGTCAATTACATGCAATAACAACAAAAACAGCAAGCTGGGAATAGCAAACAGGAACATCATTAAAGGAGTGCAGAACAATGAAAGCTATACCAGGGAGAATGTACTATATTACACAAATGGCCTCGTCAAAATGGCAGAAACATCCTGAGTGTAGTCCAGGATTGGTTTCCATGATTGTTCAAAAACATCCGTTTTGGAGTGCCAAACACGAGGTAGAAAGTCCAGTGGAATATATTCCATTATTATCCTGTGCCATCCCGACAGTGAGGGGGGCCTTATCCATAATCCAATGCATGAGGATATTTTCCTGGGCACAAAAAGTCAAAATTTTATAAAGTCTTTCCTGATATTCATCTACAATACGGTCTTTTATAAGACCCAAAAGAAGGGAAACCGGGTTGAAATTAAGTGGTGTTATAAGAATTTTCTGTATTTCAAACAGGACATCATTCCAATATTTCTGTATTATAATGCAGGACCAATAGCAGTGAGTAAGATCACCAATTTCTGTCTGACATTTAGGACAAACAGGAGAAACATCTTCCCCATATTTAGAGAGACGGTTGGAAGCAACATGTGCTCGATGCAAAATTGAATCGCTCTTGTTCGATTACAAACAGTCATTTTTTGGGGCGTTTGCCCAAATATTGTCCCACATTTCAACATCAAGTTCTCTCTCCCAGACCCAGCTAAGTGACTCAGTTTTGTTGGTCCCTTTTTTTAAACAGTGACAATGTTCTAAAACAAGACATGGACTCCTGCAGAGAGCATCTCAATAACCTATCGTTATATATCATCATTCAGTTAAAAGCTCACACCCCTAATATAGACAGAATACAGTATATATGTATGCAAATGGCGGAAAACACTCAGGTGACTTGAAGTTCTGGTCTGAGAGCTCCATTCATTCATTCATTCATTTTCCATGCCGCTTATTCCTCCAATTTGCACAAATTTCAAATTTGTCCTGTATGCATGTGTGACACATCATCGGAAAACTTAAATCTCAATTTTCTGGGGGAAGAAAAATTTTGAACAGGAAGGCTTTTTTAAAAAAAAAGAAGAAAAAAAATTAAAACCGCAAAACCCGAACTGGAGTTCATAGTTAAATGCATAATCAAAGACACCATGATTTTAACGGGATATTATCAAGTACTTACCTCTTTTTGATCCAAAAACTCCATATAGCATGTATCATCGGGTGTCAAGACACAGTTGTGAATGGCCCCAGCTGGATTTTCAGGGGATTTTATGGGTGAAACATGGTAATATAACAAGGGTCACGATGCAGAAATCGCAGACATCAAGGAGTGGTGGAGATTTTCATTTTCATATATTTACCCTTATAAACGTTTTTTTTTTTTTCTTTCAATTTTTCTTTGTTTGGATCAATTATCATCCAAAGTATCGTGGAAAATGCGACAGTAACAGAAAAAAATTAAAAATTAATCCATAGTTATGAGGTAGATATCCGTACTTATTTACAGACGCTAATTTTTTCATAGTGACGTAATTTGTTTAAAAGTTATATAATTTGTGAATAATTTTTCAAAGTCGTTTTTTTTTTTTTTTTTTTAACTAAATATTAGATATCAATTAATAATTCTAAGCAAAAAATAACAGATATTTCGAAATAATAAAGACATTTACTTACCTTCTTTTTATGGCTAGGTTGAAACAAAAGCGGTTGCGCGACGTCTGTAAACGGGAGTTTCCAGGGTAAAATTGACAACCTAAAAATAGTTTGGGGGCTTAATGCGCCATGAATCTGCTAATCAAACGCAACAGTTCTTTTGGGTTAAAATACAGCAGTTTATTCTAAAGAGGGGTGTAAGAGCAGAAACTGCTTTTTCAGCCTTGTCTGTGTGTTCTGCCACATATATATTATACAAACACACTGTATATTCTGTGTTCTGTTGCCAGCTGGTCTGAGCCCTTTTTGTGAGCAGTTTATTTCGTGAACGCATTTTAATGAATCACACGATAGGAACGGCGTGGTCACGCTTGCTTTTACAAGCACTCGCCGAGTTGCGATTGAAATAAATTTGGTGAAAATGACAAAGAAAGTCTAACATTGTTACTTGGGATGTTACAATCTTTGCATAATTGCGCACTCACCACTTGGAAATTACCAAATGGTGTGGTACTACGTATATTTTCTTGGAAGCGGAAACTATAACCGGAGATGACCAGAGAGACGTGTGCGCAGCAGTGGGTGAGACAGGCGGAGCCTCTCTTGGTGGCAGTTTCGTGCATCAGGCTCTCTGCTCAACTGGAAGTAACGACAATTTGACAGTCCAATAAGTCATCACTTGTGTGACTTTAGGTACCACATGGTTCCCTTTAGTTGTTTAATTTACCCCTATACATTTTATGTACCCATCGGCGGTCCCTCCCGTTGCGGGTCGTGCGGAGGTGGGCGAGATCGCCTTGCGCCTTTTGTCGCCGCTCGGCCAGTGGCACGGTCGGGCCCTCCCGACTCGATGCCGAGCGAGTGGGAGGCGAATCAATCTACCGGAGGATAAGATGGGCAATGTCTCAAGTACAACATAAATCAAGCAAAAACAAGAATTAAACAGCCATGGACATTACAAAAGAGACAGAACAAGACATTGCTACGATGCAGGCTAACTATACGTACAATAAGAAAGTGTCAAACATTGTGAGCATATTACAGAAATGATGGCGCATTTACGTCTCGTCTTAATGGCGTACCGCACGCAGGCTATTTTTAGACCGAAACGTCACATCGTAAAGCGGAAGTAAAGCCGAAGTAGGACATTATAGAACCGCCCTTGCATAGACCCAACGTAAAAAGTGCTACTTTTCTCCGGTAATCTTTCAAAAACGAACATGCCGATCACGCATTGCTTTTTTGAAACTTGTAGCAACGACTCTAGACATTACGACACATGAAGGATGTTTTCTTCATACGTTTCCTGAAACCAAAAACGAAAAAATGTGAAGACCGAATCAACTTGCGCGGACTTTAACACCAGCTCGGCGAATCCATTCACGTTTCATATGCAGTAAACATTATGATGGGTTGGCATGGTCTTTCAGAGGACAAAGACGTAAGCCATTTTTATATTTTTAACTTATTTTTTTTAGCGTAACGTTGTGCCGTACTGCTTCTGTCTGACAATGAATGACCTGAAAATAATTACAATGGTATCTGACTGCCACTGTTACCGTTTCTGTTATATATATATATATATGTATATATATATATATATATATATAAACAACTTTAGTAAGGGGGAAGTGTAGATAAATTATAGGATTAAGATGTGTTATCAATGAAAAAATTCAAAGTGTTCGTTGGCTGTCACTGAGTAGCATTTGCGATCGCTACAAACAGCTAACTAAATTACCCCCAAGAACGGTAAGAGACGTAGGACAACCAGAGGATATATAAGAAAGACAGAGCTGATGGTAAAGGATAGCTTGTTGAAACAGGAGAATGTCATTGTCAGTCGCGTCGGTATAAAAGCTAAAGCTATGCTTAGCCCGGCTGGTTTTTTCATCTTTTCCAGCCTTCGACACTAAAGCCATCTCTTTAACTGAACATATTTATGTTCTTCCACATCTTTGCCAGTCAATTTGGCACCAGGCACATCATTTTGGGAGAAAATTGGTAGGTTTAACTCTGTAAACATCTCCTTCGTACAAGATTTCCATTCATTTCCTATTAGGGACAAACGGTGGCTTGTCCTTACTTAGCAACAGTAGCTAATGTCATGAATATTAATGAGCGGAAGTGACATGTTGCTTGCGGTTCGCCATTGCCATTGGTCTCGTTATGTTTTCTCTCTCAATGGAACCGGTCTGCATGGAGCCGTGCCGCACAACCCATTGTGTGCGGTGGATAGACACCTCGCTCCCAATGTGATGCCTTCAAGAGGGTGCGCTGACAGCCAAAGCTGCTAGCCTGGGCTTTTGGCTTTTCGCCTGCGGTGCTGGACGCGTCATGTGGCACGCGTGCAAGCCCTGACCTGAACGAGGAAAACGGATTGTGTCGTTCGGCGCTGTTCCTTGCAGACAGGTTACACCAAGACATGTTTTTAGCTCGTCACGTCACCAACATTAAAAAATTGTCAAATAAATATTTTTGTTATTTTCATTGTTGTTGAAAACAATAATGGTTTAAATTTTTTCTCCGGCCCCTAATCTTTAAAAAGACACCAACTGGGCACAGAGCCGCTCAATCTGAAAAAAAAACAAAAAAAATGGTGGCAAAAACGCACATATATGCAGGGGTGAAATTGAGCCTGAACGCACCAGATCGGCGTTCCACCAAGAAATACGATGGCGGAAAGCCGATCCGGCATACGGTGCTTTGATCCCGAAAATATGACGGCAACTGTCAAAACCAATTAAAAAAAAAAAAAAAAATTCCATTAAAAAAAACCTGTCACGCTGCCACGCACGCATCACCAATAAGAACATTATACTAACGTCAGATTTAAATCCACAAGTGTTAACAACAAGCTAATAAAGAGCTTGTTTAGCGTCGTCCGTTTTCACTGACTTTTATTACCGTAATTTCCCGAATATAAGGCGCACCCGTGTATAACGCGCACCCCAAATTTACTTGTAAAATCTAGGGAAAATTATTGTACCCGTGTATAACGCGCACCCTAATTTTAGCACCAATAAATAGAAGAATACAAGAAAACAGAGCTCGTGTACAGATACAGAAATTTCATTTTACTGACTGGTGAAACACAGCACATAGCATAGCAGATTGGTAGTTTAAAAAATTACCGTAAACTGACAATATGTACTGTAATAATATGATCTAATAACTTCTTCAACTTACCAGAATCCAGGAGAAAACAAAACAGATGTGACTTTTCTTTTAAAAGCTGCTGTATAACTTGCTTGTTTCATCATGATGAATAAATGTTTCTTCTATGGATTGATACGGTAAAATGAAAGTGAGAACGTAAGTCGAAAATCCGAGAGAGCACGTCGCTGTATACACGACAGTAACAATAGGAGCTATTGTTATTTGAGTTTGAGTTTCCCGACGGACAGATATAGTTGACGGACACAGGATGTCTGTGTTGTGTTACGTTTGTTAAGGTCCGAGTTTCGGAGCTGCAATAAACGTTGACTCAAATGAGTTCAAGAAACTAAATTCTGTGCTTTATGAAGAGTGAAAAAAGCAGAATTTAACACAGACGAAATCATTCGACCGATCAGAGTGAAGTATTACCGGAACAAAATGGTGACGTCACGTACCGTAATGGTCGGCAACGGATCGCTGCATACGTTTCTTCAACACAACATGGCCGTGTCAATTAAAAACTCAACGGTTTTTGAATACATATATTATATATATATACATATATATATATATATATATATATATATATATATTTCTGTCTCCATCCCTGTACCCGTGTATAATGCGCACCATGATTCTACAAGTTGATTTTGGGGGAAAAAAGTACGCGTTGTATTCAGGAAATTGCGGTATTCATTTATTCTACATAGTTCTTCCCAACATCTCGATCGACAAGTCGCGTTGCCTGTAGCCCTTTTCACACATATATCCAGGGAATTGCTTTCACATGAAAAGATGTCTCGAGAATGAAGCAGTTTGGACGATTTCACGGACTTGTCCCGTGTTACCTGCTGGCGCTCTGTGTGAGTGGAGGGCTGCTGGCGCAATTTTATAACCTGGACATTACGTCATTTTTGGTCAGCATTGGTTGTCACAATGTGTGTGTCAAATCGTGTGTTGTGTTTTGTTCCGGAGGGAGTGTTCCCGACATGTAACTGCAACCAATTTAAGGTCATCAAGAGGTAAGATCGGGGCTGGAAAATCCAACCCGACCCGGGTCCAAGCCCATTCAATTGTAGCCCGACCCGGCCCGAGCCCATTCAATTAACCGGATTTGCAGGCCCGAGCCCGAAACCCCCCCAAAATGTTATGTTTTATTTGTAGGCCTGAGCCTGGAAAAAAAAAACAAATATTATATTTTATTTGTAGGCCTGAGCCGGATAAAAACCTCAATATTCTATGTATTATTTGTGAGGACTCAGGAGGAGAAGGAGAGGGAAGGGATGCGCCAGTCAGACATGGACAAAGCACTGCTTCCTGCTTGGAAAAACGGACAGGTTGCATTTTGTGTGATCACATTTGGTGACAATGCCTATGCAGAAACGCCTGTCTTTTGTAACGAATTCTCAGTTGACAGAGAAAAAACGCAACTTTTCTTAATGTTGAAATAGTCTACATATTTTTATGATCATTTTAAATACATTTACACAACAAAATAACGCTGGAAAAGTTGGCTAAATATAAATAAAGAGGCGCGGTTTTGCCGTCTTGCAGAGGTGAATATTAAAAAGAGGGCGCATGGCACGCGCTGGCTCTGCAATGACCATACAGCGCCGTCTCTTTTTTCCAAATGATTTATTTGATAACAAGCATTCCTTAGTTAACATTCATACATCGTTTTAGTATACATATATAAATATTAGGGCTGTCAAACGATTAAAATTCTTAATCGAGTTAATTACAGCTTAAAAATTAATTAATCGTAATTAATCGCAATTAATCGCAATTCAAACCATCGATAAAATATGCCATATTTTTCTGTAAATTATATATATATTCTGTAAAATAAATTGAAGGAATGGAAAGATAAGACACAAGATGGATATATACAGTGGGGAGAACAAGTATTTGATGCACTGCCATTGGGAAAACCCATTGGCAGTGTATCAAATACTTGTTTTCCCCACTGTACATTCAACATACGGTACATAAGGACTGTAGTGGGCATTTCACTCTACTGTCATTTAAATCTGTCTATGCTGTCCTCACTCCGAAGCATCTACTTTTTCCAAAGCTAGACAGCTAGTGAACGACGCCTTAAAGGCCGTTTACATGGTGACGCTGCAACACCAAGATGCAGCAATTGTGTTGCGGAATGGCCTCGCCTTTACAGTATATGGTGACAGCGAAAATGGAAGGCCAAATCTTTGATTCAGGGCTCCCAAGCGGAAGAGTGTGTTTTATCGTCCCTACCAATGTTGAGACCAAACCTATGCCCTTGATCAAAAAAAGGGGTTTATTCACGTTCCATTCTGATTGTTTGCGTCTTTCTTCAGCTTCACCGGGTGAAACGAAGAACAACGTTCGGTCCTTGGTGTCAAGAAGGGCGAGTCATTCCAAGTTTTCATTTTTAGAAGACGTTGAGCCCAGTTGGTCTCCTTCGGATTTAGTTCGGTGCTACGTACTGTCCGACGATCTCAAGAGCATCGGGTGTCGGCTCAACATGCAAAAGCAGCTTCGCTCACTGAATTTGAGGCGGTCCGCCCGTCGGCTTTGGGATGTTTGCAGCGACGCCGCTACTGGCAGGTGGAGTTCAAGGGGGAAGGTCTACGACGCTGCCACCAAACGTTTGGCAGTTATTTTCTGACATGAATTGAAATGTATTTGTCACGAGTAGACGTCCAGTCCATTTGGACTGGGAGGGGCTGACCAAAAGGATTGGACTTTCAGCACCGTGAACAGCAAACAATGAGTTCAGTAAATACTAGAGGCGTGCGAAATTTCCGATTCTTTGATTATTCGCGATTCGGCCGTAGAAGATTTGAGATAGATTCACATACATCCATTTTTCGATTACTGAAATATGTCAAGGAAAGCGGAACTAAAACACAGTCAGCCCGGTCTTCAGGACGCAATGAGGAATGGACCGAAAGTAAATGTCACAGGGTAGAAGTGTTGTTATATTATTTTGATTGTTTTGGGGTTTTTTGTGATGTTTTGCTTTTTGTATTTACTGCTTGTAGTGTTTAGTTGAACCTCCAGCCTAAATGACCCCAATTAGAACACCTGTAGCACTGTGGCCATTCTCAATAGACTGAGGACTAAGCCAATTGGAGGCCGACAGGGGCGGGACAAGTTTGGCCTATCATCCACACGCACACCTAAACCGGAGTTCGCAAGAACGATGCGGAAAGTGAATAGTGCGAATTCTGCGTTTGTGGCGCCATCATGTGGACACTGATAACCGAAGATTTAACTGTGGAAACGTCACTGGCTGCGACAAACTTTGTCCCCACGTCACACATGAGACCAATGTTTACATCTGGAGTCAACATGGATATTGTCACTGTGTTTAGATCTAATTATTTGACAGGTAGTGTTGGCAACCATTTATTTACAAACTCTTGAATTGCTCCATATTGAGGAACACAAGCGGAGGACAGGATTACTGACAATTATTTGTCGGCGTATGAGACTGGCGCCATGTTTTCCAATTTAAAGAAGTGACGTCGCGAGAAGGGAAGCTTACTCTTAATGCGTACTGCACGCAGGCTATTTTTAGACCGTGACGTCGCATCGTAAAGCGGAAGTAAAGCCGAAGTGGGACATTATAGACCCGCCCTCGCATAGACCCAACGTAAAAAGTGCTACTTTTCGCAGGTAATCTTTCAGAAACGAACATCCCGATCACGCATTGCTTTTTTGGAACTTGTAGAAACGACTCTAGACATTACGACCATGAAGGTTGTTTTCTTCATACGTTCCCAGAAACCAAAAACTTGGGAGGAAAAAATGTGAAAACCGAATCAACTTGCGCGGACTTTAACACCAGCTCGGCGAATCCATTCACGATTCATATGCAGTAAACATTATGTTGGGTTGGCATGGTCTTTCAGAGGACAAAGAGGTAAGCCATTTTTATATTTTTACTTCATTTTTTTAGCGTAACGTTGTGCCGTACTGCTTCTGTCTGACAATTAATGACCTGGAAAAAATTACAATGGTATTTGATTGCCACTGTTCCCGTTTCTGTTATATATATATATATATATATATATATATATATATATATATAACAATTTTAGTAAGGGGGAAGTGTAAATAAATTATAGGATTAAGATTTGTTATCAATGAAAAAATTAAAAGTGTTCGTTGGCTGTCACTGAGTAGCATTTGCGATCGCTAAACAAAGCTAACTAAATTACCCCCAAGAACGGTAATAGACGTAGGACAACCAGAGGATATATAAGAAAGATAGGGCTGATGGTAAAGGATAGCATGTTGAAACCGGAGAATGTCATTGTCAGTCGCGTCGTTAAAAAAAAGCTAAAGCTATGCTCAGGTCGGCTCATTTTTTTCGTCTTTTTCAGCCTTCCACCTCTTTAACTGAACATTTTTATGTTCTTCCACATCTATGCCAGTCAATTTGGCACCAGGCACATCATTTTCGGAGAGAATTGGTAGGTTTAGCGCTGTAAACATCTCCTTCGTACACGATTTCCATTCATTTCCTATTAGGGACAAACGGTGGCTTGTCCTAGCTTTGTCCCAGCTTAGCAACTGTACCTAATGCCACGAATATTAATGAGCGGAAGTGACGTGTTGCTTGCGGTACGCCATTGGATGTGATTTGGAGATCTGCTGCCACCTTGAGGCCTGGCATTGTTATGAATGTACTTAAAACGAATCAATGCGGTTGGCAGTGTATGCTTTTTTTTTTCTACAAACCTGCAGTTGAGGACATAATTATTTCTTTCCTGGCGTATTACAGCAGAAATCTTCGTTTAAAAAAAAAAACAAAAAAACAACAACCTGCTAGGTGTGCACATGGCCTGGCACTGAATTGATGACCTTGCATGTAAAATAAAATCATTCAATTCATCATTCGTTCAAGTCTTTGATTTCATATTGCATTATTCCATATCTTTAAATTATGTGAACATATGTTATAATGTAAAAAATCTGAGTAGTAATGAATGAGTGAATGAGGTTGCTTGTGGACTTTTTGTTCTGATAAAAAATCAATGTTTAAAATCTAGTTAGTTCCTTTTTTGTTTTTTTTAACAAGCAATTTCACCTGCTGTGGACAACACACACTGGCCCGGAACCAACGACGATGCCAGCATGCACAAGAATTCCTCAGGCAATTGAAAGAGGTTTGAATAATCCAGTATTAAAGAAGATCTGCATTGTGTGCCATATTCGGCTCACCCATGCAATTTCATCTACAGTTGCATTACCTCCTTGACTCCCCACTTCGTCGTCTAAGTGCTACCATAGGCCGTCAGAAAAAAATTGAAGTGGACGATCAATAAATTGAAGCTTAATTACGATCTCTAATAAATTATCAGCATTGCAACTGTGAGAAAGTAAGGGAATGGCTATATACTGTACCTGTGTTTATCCTGGATGTATCAGAAAATTCATTTCCAAGCTTTGCCTGATAATGCCTTTGCATTGAGGAGGTGCTCCTGTTTGTATGACAGTTTGGAAGAACAAATGCGACATTTGACCTGCAAAAAATGAATGGGCATAATATACTGTAGTTACTCTACCTTCAGAGGTGAAAGTGGGCAGGAACGGTGCTTTGATCCCGAAAAAATGACGCCAACTTTCAAAACCCCATGTTAAAAAAAACTGCCAGACTGCCACACACGCATCTAAAAGAAGAAAACAATCTACTAACGTCAGATTTTTTTTTTTTTAACTTGTTTTTTATTCACTTAATCAAAACCTAACACACACCTAGTGTCTTGAAATAACAAACAACAAACCAAGGTAAGACACACCATTAAATCAAAAAGAAAAAAAATAAAGCTTGCATGAATAAAATATCAAATATCATTAATCAACAGTATCGAGGCCCGACCTTCAATCTCTACTCAGTAATCAGTCCACATGTCAAAGTTCTTGTTTATCATTTGAAATTGGTGTCCTATTTTTTTCTAAATTGACTTTCTTGTAGTCTTAATCTGAAACGTAATTCTCTTCATTTCACATAGCTCTTCCACCGTGCACATCCACTGCTCCTCACCACAGTCTCGTAATTACTTTTTAACTTGCCGTCAGCAACACATTGACAAGGTACTCATCCTCCTTTTGAATCATTTCCCGGGTTAAGTTCCCCAAAATAAAGCACCTTAAATGTTTTCAGAATGGCATATCCTATTATTTTCAGCAAATCCTTTGAAATGACATCCCAATATTCTTTTATATTTTGGCAAGACCAGAATATATGCAAGTGTCCCACATTCTTATCTCCACGTGCTCTCCAGCACGGTTGTTGAGCGAATTTCATTTCTTTCCTTTGCAGAGGAACGTCAGATTTACATACACAAGTGTTAACAAGAAGCTTAATAAAGTGCTTGTGTAGCCTAATCCGTTTCCACCAATATTTATGATTTATTCATCCCCCATGGTTCTTCCCAGCGTCTCTGTCAGTATCAGAGTCTGACGAGTCGCGTCAATGTCGATTCTGACCCTGTTGTGTGAATGTGTGTTTTTAAATTCTGTCATCCATTCAAATGGCTGAAATGTGAACAGCATGGATAGTTAGCTCCGATTGGTTCAAATGTTTTTTTTTTCAGAGCAACAAATTACGGGTGGACAAGCTTGTTAAATTAATACGATAAAAAAGGGCAATGCAACGGAAAAATGATCATATATTAAGAGAAAAAGAGTTGAAGAGGTTTATTTTATTGTATTTATTTATTGCTCTGACGGGGAGGTTCAGGACCTATTTGGACTTGGGCCATGTCCACACATAGCAGGTTTAAAAAAATATATATATTTTTTAAAACGAGGGGGAAAATAATTGCATCCACACCTGCACGTTTGTGTAGAAAAAAAACCAAACTTCCACAGCCAACCGCTTTCATTCATTAAGTACATTCAAAACAATAAAATAATTTTCCAAAATACCCATTATTCAATAAGAAGCAAAAAATCGCCTATTTAATATACTCCGAATGTAAAAATTGGTCTCATGTGTGACGTGAGGACAAAATTTGTCACAGCTAGTGACGTAAATCTTCGGTTATCAGTGTCCATATGGTGGAGCCACAAACGCAGAATTAGCAAATCTTCACCTTCCCCTGTCGTTTTTAAGAACCCTGGTTTAAATCTGCGTGCGCGTGTGGATGATAGGTCAAACCGGAGAAAAATATCTTCTTTTTGCCAAATACCCTGCTATGTGTGGACATGGCCTTATTTGTGTTCATTTATGTTAGTTTATAAGTATAATGTTTAAAAAGTCAACGTTTGTGTTATTTTCAAAATGTATTCCATTTCACTTTGCATAACACAAGTCATTTGTCCTAATTTGTTATTGTATGTTACATGTATCACTTCTATTTAAAAAACGCAATTCAACATTTACATTATCTTCTATTTTAATGTAAATCCTATGTTCTTCAATTGTTAAAATTGATGTTTTGCATTTAAAGTGCCTACGACGGGATTAAAAAAAAAGTCTTTTTTTTGCATATTTATGTGAATTACAATCATATTTTGAGGCAATTCGACTGTATAGAACAATTGGGCAAAGCGCAGATGACGAGAATTTTTTCTTTTAATCTGCTGTTTACCACGCCTAATATTATAGGGCTGTAACGTCCCCAACAGGAGGATGGTGCCAGCATGGTCGTGGTTTCATCTGATTTAGAATTCAGCCCATTGAGGGAGAATTATTCCGATCGAGGAAAATGCGATGAAGACCGCTGCAAAATGTCATTGTTTCAGTCTCTCTACTCCTACTCTCTACACTATTTTTACAGGATATTCTTTTTATCAAAGTATTTTTCCCCAATTGCTAAATAAATTGTGTGGTCATGACAAATAGTCTTGTGATAAATGGAATATGAAATATTAAAAATGCATTCATTCAGTACGACATGGCAAAATTACTCCATAATTGTTAGGCTTAATACTAATAATAATGGTTTATAATTTTATAATGCGTAAAAACGCATCAAACTATGTCATGAAAACATGTTACAATTAGATTTTTGCACAATAAACATAAAATGAGAGTTGTGCATCATGTAAAAACCAAAGGATAGATTACGAATGAAAGTTAACGCACTCACATAAAGCTGTCGGAACACGAGGGGCGAATGAAGAGGACGCTGCGATACACTTATACAGTAGAGGTCCCTCGTAGCCAATGGCTAACTCACTTCCGCTCATTAATATTCATGACATTAGCTACTGTTGCTAAGTAGGGACAAGCCACCGTTTGTCCTTAATAGGAAATGAATGGAAATCGTGTACGAAGATGTTTACAGAGCTAAACCTAACAATGCTCTCTGAAAATGATGTGCCTGGTGCCAAATTGACTGGCAAAGATGTGGGAGAACATAAAAATGTTCAGTTAAAGAGATGGCTTGAGTGTCAAAGGCTGAAAAAGACGAAAAAAACGAGCCGACCTAAGCATAGCTTTAGCTTTTTTTTAATCGACGCGACTGACAATGACATTCTCCGGTTTCAACAAGCTATCCTTTATCATCAGCCCTGTCTTTCTTATATATCCTCTGGTTGTCCTACGTCTCTTACCGTTCTTGGGGGTAATTTAGTTAGCTTTGTGTAGCGGTCGCAAATGCTACTCAGTGACAGCCAACGAACACTTTTCATTTTTTCATTGATAACACATTTTAATTCTATAATTTATTTACACTTCCCCCTTACTAAAGTTGTTATATATATATAAAACAGAAACGGTAACAGTGGCAGTCCGATACCATTGTAATTCTTTTCAGGTCATTCATTGTCAGACAAGCAGTACGGCACAACGTTACGCTAAAAAAATAAGTTAAAAATATAAAAATGGCTTACCTCTTTGTCCTCTGAAAGACCATACCAACCCAACATAATGTTGACTGCATATGAAATGTGAATGGATTCACCGAGCTGGTGTTAAAGTCCGCGCAAGTGGATTCGGTCTTCACATTTTTTCGTGACGTATGAGGAAATACGAGTTGTTGAATGTACGCAGTTACTGAGTGGATGCTAATAAAGAGCTTGTTGCTATATCTCATCCTCGTCGCAAGTCCATTTCATGACAGGCACCCTTTTTAGAGAAGCAACTATTTTGGGTCATTCAAAAAAAAAAATTTTTTTTAAGTTATTCATTATTGTAATTTTTTATGATTGTAAATGAATTTAGGAATTAATGCAACATCAACAATAAAATGAATGAACTGAAAATGAATAAAAACAGAAATACAGACTGTTTAGAGTTTTTCTCCCGCCCCGAGTCTTCAAAAATAGACCAACCGGGAACAAAGCTACCCAATCTGCCCACATGGGCGTTGTAGGTGTCACCGAAGGTCACACCCAGCTTGCCGTGTCTGGGAGAACCGGACAGACAAGTCGTCACTCTGACAGGAGGAGACGAGGCGACGACAAGGCCGCGTAAGTTTTGTCTTTTAACTGAACAAAAAGGCACACACACAAAAAAAGTCGCAAGTTTGTTCGCTCCAAAGTTTGTTCATTTAAACGTTGATAAAAATTGAAAGTCTGTTGTCATATGTAGTCTCGAGTTAAGTTGAGAAAAGTAGTACACTAAACATTGCTCACTATGTTTGCATGGTGTTTTTGTGCGTTTGACTAGCATATGATAGGTTCCACATTGAAGAATATGCGACAAAGCCCTTTCCTTTCAGTTTTTGACCTGTTCACAGCAATACTAGGAAGTCAAGTTACGCTTTGTGAGCAGCAATCTCTGTCCCTCCCCTGCCAGCGATGAGGCTAGCGTCTGTCTGGTCGTGTGCGATGTCAGACATTGCAGCTTGTGTCTCAACTCTCAACACTCTCCCACGCAAGACCCAACTTCCTTCAGAATGAATTAGTGCAGAAGGTGATTAATTTGGTCTTGTTCCTCCAAACGATTAATTCACGATCGACACAACACGAGGGCACTGAGACAAGTCGTTACGACTGGAAGAGTCGACGTGACAAGGCTGGCCGGGTTAGTTTTCTCTTGAACTGAAAGGAAAGACGCTAGTCGTTCCAAAGTTTGCCCATAGTTTGCTCCTTTAGTCAGTTAGCCTCCTGTCGTGTGTGATTACGATTGTGTGCTTAAATACTCTTTTCTTTTTCATCTTCTTTTTGGAGAGACAAGGTTTCACTTGCGGTTACACAACTTCCCGTTGTCTTCAGAAGTATGACTCACCTCACTGGCATTTGCCATTCATTCCCATATTTTTTACATAAAATACTTGGTTGAGTATGTACATACACGAGTCATTGGAGATTTGAAAAAGTAGCATAGGACTCATAGGCTGCCAGACGTCCAATCCATTTTGACCAGGGCGTAGGGAAGGGCGATATTTTACTGAGAATGCACAAATGATGAGGTGCATCCAAAACTTGGCCTATACTGTATATTGTCAGGTACAGTATTTTCTACATCATCAAAACTAGTCGTTTTTGATACCAAAGTACCGGTAGTCATTTTGTGCCACAATTGTAGCTAACAATGCGACATGGCAGTTCCGACAGGAATGAAGATGAACCTGTCGTCCCTGTTTTGCGTCACGTCCCTCAAATGGTTTACAAGCTCAATAAGTCAGTCTCAAATACTGAGAGTCTCAAGGTGCGGTCAAACAAGAAACAAAAGCTTGAGGCTACATCTACGCTAAGACGGATAACGGCTTTAAACGTGTAATTAGTTAAACTTTGGCCATGTCGGCCACACTAGTACAACACTTGTCCGGATACGTTGTTACACGGATAATTTGGGCGGGTAATATTACCCACTGCTTAATATGGACTGCTGTCTCCATACAAAAATTGGACACTAAGGAAGTGACGTCTTTTAGTGCGGCACGTTAGCATGGTAAATAATGGAGGCGGACGATCAAGACTGGCATTCCCACTCCTCTTTTCTTTTCCACAATCATTGTTTACAGTTTATCATCTGTAGTGTATGTTTTCGCGAGTCATTTCTGGCTCTTTTGATGAAGGCATCTGCCTCTCCTCCACCCCATAATTTTAAATGTGGTACCAGCCGGCTCGTTCGATCGACGTGAAGCGCTGATAATGCATTCACACATTTTTCTTGTACTTTCAAACGTGCGTCGCAATAATATGCTTCAATTTGGTACCCGTTGTTGGTCCTCCGATCGCGATCGTGGATCACACGGAAATGAGCGTTTTATGACAGAGCTCGTCTACCGCATAACGTCGGCTGCGCGGCTGGCCCCTCCCAAGTCAATGCCGACTGAACTGGAGTACCGTATATAAAAATGCATAAGGGAAAATGAAACCACAAAAAGTGAACTGCGTGGTACCCCCAGTCACAGAGGTGCACAATCAGTTTTTTCATGACATTTACGCCTGTCAAAACTGCCTCAACCGTGATGCACGAGCACTCATGGTTGCGACTTCCAGGAAATATACGCAGCGCCACACCATATGTTTCTATTTGTTATTTTCCTACTGGTGAGTGCGCAACTGAGCATCGATAGTAAGATCCAAAGTAACAAGATCAGACTTTTGTTGTTTTCTAAAGATTCATATCAGTAAGAACCTGGCGACTGCTCGTAAAAACCAAGCATGCTCTCCCTTCACGCTAGCTCCCGCTAGATCACGTGTCAAACCGATTCCAGAAAGGGCCTAGTGGGAGCTGGATTTTGTTCCATCCGATAACGTGCAGAGAGTTTAACCAATGAACTTCCTGTTGAAACAAGCAGCACCTGACAAAGTTTAATTTTTTACACATGTAAAAGATCTAATTGGTCAAAAGGTGTCCTCTTCATTGGTAGGAAAGCAAACCTGCACCTACTAGGCCCTTTCTGGAATCGGTTTGACACCTGTGCGCTAGATGCTTTCAAACACATGCACAAAAAAACAGTGATCACAAAACGGAGTTCCCGACCCCTGGTCTTGAAGGTGTAATCATTTCAAAATTTCCCGCCGGCGAGAAATGAGTTTCCGGTTCATAGGCAAACCGCGCGGAGGATGAAGTAACATATCAGGCTGCTCCCTTCTACGCATGTGTAGTTTGTGCAAATGCAGGCGCACCCTGCAGAAAGCCCGCAAACAGTTTACTGAAGACATGTCAACAAAGCACATGGATTACTGGAACCATGTCCTTTGGTCTGATGAGACGGGTTGGCTTTCTTGTGTACCGTCTTCAGAAGAGGCTTCCTTCTGGTGTGAAAGCCATGCACACCAATTTGATGTTGAGTGCGGCGTATGGTCTGAGCACTAACATACTGCCCCCCCCCCCTTCAAAATCTGCAGCAATGCTGACAGCACTCCTGTAACGAGTCAAATGACATTTTGGAGGGAAAATGACAATCAGTACTCAATTTGGACATTTAGGGATGTGCGTAGTAGTTTCTAAGGGGTGTACTCACTTTTGTTGCCAGGGGTTTAGATATTAATGGCTATATTTGGAGTTATTTTGAGGGGAAAATAAATGAACTCTTATATAAGCTTCACTTAAGACTACTTTTTATTGTGTAAAAGTTTCATTTTGTCAGTGTTGTCCCATGAAAAGATATACTTAAATATCTGCAGAAATGACAGGGGTGCGCTCGCTTTTGTGATACACTGTATATAACTTGTCTGCTACCTTGTTCTTTTGATGAGGTCTTATACACCGTTTACTTATTTCTTGCGCATTCTTGTGTGGAAAAAACAATTTTTAACGGCGCGCAATGACGGGGGCCCCAGGGATATCTCGCTTGGAGCCCCAAGAAATGCCACTGGTCACATCACTCAAATGGTTTACGAGCTCAAGTTAATAAAAGTTGTTGTCCGCAGATATCCGATAGACGGTCACTTCGCTCACGCGTTTACAAGAAGGAAGGATGGCTCTGGACAGCAAGCGGAAGGAGCTGCTGTTGGGAACGCTGAAGGAGCTTGGGGAGGACGAGTTCGAGGAATTCAAGTTCTTTTCGGGCCTGCCTCAAAGCGTACAAGAAAACCCCAGCCGGGTGATCATTGCTAACGCACTGGTGAAGAAGCATGGCGAGAATACTCTGGAGGAGACCATCAAGATTCTGGAAAAGATCGGCAACAAGAACTTGGCCGAGATGCTGCGTGGCAACGTGCTGGAAACAAAAGGTTAGTCCCCAAAGTAGCTTCAGGGGTTAGAACGCCGGTGACTTAAAAACTGTGGAAGTCAACCGTGAGACGAGGAAAAATGACTTGTCCTAAAATTCTGTTCTGGTTTGCATGAACCTCAGGTTGTACTGATTTAGTTGAGCCTCATTCTCAAATGCTCCCCCGGGTGTTCCTTCTACCCTGGCAGACAATCGGAGCTTTATCAGTTTTGATCAAAGTCAAAGACATTTGGAAAGCCTGTTTGTCTTGTCAAGCAGCATGTAGAGCTCCTAAAAAAATAATGTGTTTCACTTCTTAAACTCATATTTCACAAAAGCAAAGTAGACTTTTAGCTGATGAACTTTCATCAAAAATGTTTCTTTCAAGTTGTAACATCTATGTCTCTGGTGGCTGTGTGCCCTGGGGTTGGGTTGTTTGCAGGGTTGTTGTTTTTTGTCCATAACAGCTCACCGCTGCTTTCTTGCAGGCGCCGTCTTCTCCATCCACGATGATGAACAGATTGATAGATTGAAGGCAGACCTGCAAGAAAAGCTGCATAGTTTATACAGCTTTGTTCCTGAGGGCAACACCGAGCGCTGGCAGCAGCAGCCTCTGGCAAACGTCTACACGGAGCTGGACATCACCTACGGGGCCGACGTCAGGCCCGACGAGCGACACGAGGTCCTTCAGATGGAGACGCGTGCCGCCGCGGCCAAGACGTCTATTCTGCCGTGCGACATCTTCAAAAGCCATGACGGGCAGCCGCGACCGATACGCACGCTGCTCACCGTCGGCTTTGCGGGAATAGGGAAAACCTTCCTGGTTCAAAAGTTAGTGTGCGACTGGGCCAGTGGGAATAAAAACCAGGACGTACACTTTATATTTCCCTTTACCTTCCGCGAGTTGAACACCGACGAAGGAAAAAACTTTACGCTGGCCAAGCTCATCCGATGCTACATCTGTGAGAGCAGGCACATGAGCGAGGAGACTCTGAACATTATATTAGACGACCTGCAGAAGTCCGGGATACGGGACTACGAAAGCAGCCGGATCAAGATCTTGTTTGTCTTGGACGGACTGGACGAGTGCAAGTTCAAAATGGACTTGAAGAATGAGAAGAAAGTAGACATAGACGTGACGGTGGCCTACTCGCTGGAGATACTCCTGGCGCACCTCATCAAGAGGAACCTGCTTCCGTGCGCCCGGGTTTGGATCACTACGCGGCCCACAACGGCACGCGATATCCCTTCCGACCTCATCGACAGCAGAACCGAGGTGAGAGGATTCAGTGATTCCCAAAGGCTGGAGTACTTCAGGAAAAAATTTCAAAATGAGGAGCGTGTCATTGAGCACATCCGGAAAACACGCACCATCTTCATCATGTGCCACCTGCCCATCTTCTGCTGGCTCACCGCCACAGTTCTTCAGGATCATTTGGACAAAGGGAAGGAGGGAGAGCTTCCCACAACGCTGACAGACATGTACTCGGAGTATGCTTCTAACCAGCTGGACAAGTCCAAGGAGAGACAGACAACCGAATACACCGATTACGTGAAAGTTCTAGCAAAGCTGGCCTTTCACCATACCATGAGTAAGCAACAGATCTTCTACGACAAGGACCTGGCGGACAGCGGCTTTGATTACAGCCAAGCCGCAAAACACTCCGGAATATTTACCGAGGTGTTTAAGGAAGTCCGTCCGCTCAGAAGAAACCAACAGGGCAAGATGTTTCAGTTTGTCCATCTGACCATCCAGGAGTATCTGGCCGCATTCCACGTGATGATTTGCCTCTTCCACGACAACAAAAACATACTGGATGATTCAGAGCATGCATTTGAATGTGTTTCCCAAGAAGAAGAAAAATCCAAAGTATTGGAAGAAACAAAATCAGAAGATGGAGAAAAAGAATCAGAAGAAGAAACAGAAGATGAATGGGATTGGAAAATCACTGAGGTTCACCGGTCAGCTCTCCAGAAAGCCTCAGAGAGTGAAGGATACCTGGACATGTTCCTCCGCTTCCTCCTTGGCCTTTCCTTGCCGTGCAACCAGGAACTAGTGGGGGAACTTCTGAAGGCTCCTCAGGACTGGAGGCAAAACAAGTCAAAGAGTGTCAAATTGATCAAGAAAATGATTAAACGGAACACTCCAGAGAAGAACATCAACTTGTTCTACTGCTTAAACGAGCTGAAGGACGACTCTTTGCTGAAGCAGTTTCAGAAGGAAAATAGTTCATACGATATTGACTGGGACAACATGCCAAATGACATGTGGTCAGCCTTGGCCTTCTTTTTACTGACAGACGACGAAACCATGAAGTCCTTTTACCTGGCGAATTATTCTCGTTCGCCTTTGGGGCTCGAGAAACTGTTGGTGGTGGTCAAGGCTTCTCAACAATCAATGTGCGTGGTTTATAGTCTTTTTGCACTGGGAAATCCAAAAGCACAATGGCAAATCCAAAAACAAGTGAAATAATTCACAAAACATAATGACTCAAGAAAAACAAAACAACTGCAAATCACAAAACGGCAAAAAAAAAAGAAGAATCTAAAAACAATTGCATATCACAGAACCCAACAACAAATCCGAAAAAGAAAGGAAATGAGCGCATTCACTCCCAAGGTTTGCTACCAAAGACTTATAGAAACAATCCTTCCGGTCCTTTCAACTAGTGATGCACGATAATACATTTTTCAACCGGTAACCGACAATTTCCTCCTCTTCCCAGCCGATGATCGATAATGTCAAGCCAATAATTCTATTAAACGTTATATGTAAAATGTTAAAATATACACAAGAGCAAATATTACTGTGTAAAAACAGAATTTTTTTGCTCGTTTTTTCAACATCAAATGTGAACAAGTTGTAAATTCCAACATCTAAATCATGACAGATTGTCTGACATTGTGTAATGGTAAACCTTTGGCAACAATTACTTACAGAGTAAATACCTATGTTGCACAAAAATGCTTTTAAAAGTAAGCCATTCCTAACATGCATCTAAAACATTACTACACTGCAAAAGCACACCTCCTTAAAACCAGTTAAATTCCTGTGTTTTCAGTATAAATCTATTGGAAATAAGTGAAATTATCTGCCAGCACTTCAAAGTACATTTCACTCAATTAGATTTCTTGAAATAAGAAAAATAGCTAGCTGAACATAAGCTTAACAGCCTTATTTTAAGCAATACATTAATATATATCATCCTAAAAAACGTGTCTGTCAGAAATGTTCTTCATTCAAGAATAGGTATGGTTCAAAAGATTTTTGGAAAGCATTTTTTTCTTGATTTAGGTGAAAAATGACAAAGTTTTTTGAAAATTTATGACGACTTCATCATCTCCTCTTCATCACTCCTCCATGTCAACTCAAAGCAATTATCATAACGTTCCTTTAGACGGAGCCCTTAATTCGCAAATCAACTCTCAACCCAAATTTTCGTTCTCCTTATTTCAAAGTTCTGATGTTTTTAAATATTTGAGGAAAGGGAAGGCTTCCAAAAATGCTGGCGCAGACCATCTAGATCCATATCTTCTTCAATTAAGTGCTCATTTTATCAGTCCATGTTTAGCTCACATTTTTAACCAAACCCTTCTTTCCGGCATCATCCCATCCCCTTGGAAAACTGCTACTGTAATCCCGCGACATAAAAATGGTGATATCTCAGACCTCAATAATTACCGTCCAATATCCAAGCTTCCGTTTGTATCCAAAATTCTTGAATCATTGATCAATTCTCAACTACGTTCTTTTATTGACTCATCTAACATACTTTAGCCGCAACAATCTGGTTTTCGCCCAGGTCACAGTACAATTACAGCTTCAGTTTCTGTCCTAAATAACATTGTCTCCTTTCTTGATAATAAACAGTTCTGTGCTGCTCTTTTCATTGATCTTTCAAAAGCATTCGAAACCGTTGATCATAAAATTCTACTTCATAAACTACAGGCCATAGGTTTAGACCAGGGGTGTCCAAACTTTTTGCAAAGGGGGCCAGATTTGATGTGGTAAAAATGTTTGGGGCCGACCTTGGCTGACGTCCATATATTTAAGGAAATTTTAGCATGCCATTCTGTGTGTCACATTTGCTTTATTATTTATTTTTTGGTGCCGAAACGATTAATCGATTAACTTCAGTATTCGATAAAAGAAAAAAGATTCAAATTAAAATTTTGCTGCTTCGAGTATTCGTTTAATTAAAGTGATAAACTGCCCTCTAGTCTGCCTTATTTCACATGTCTGAATCCAGCTGCTCCATGTTAAAACCAACATAAGCCAAGTTTTTGTTTGAGCTAATGGTTTTTTTATGCATTCGTAACTTAGTTTATTGGTATATTTAACAGTTGTTTTTTTTCTTTTTTTTTGTGGGAATATGTTTCTCAACCATTTGTCATGAGCATTGTAAAAACAAAAAACCGTTAGTGTTTTACAGCACTTAAGCTAGCAGACATTTGCTATGTAAGTTAGCCATTGTTCTTTTGTCGATCCTTATTTATTTTTTTATACCATTTGAGGCTCAGCTCAGGTATTTTAATTTTTCGTGTTCCTTATCCGATTACTCGATTATTCGAACTAACTAGTTGATCGATTAATCGACTACTAAAATAATCGATAGCTGCAGCTCTAATTTTTAAAATGAGTAATTTCAACAATCTCGCAACTAGCCTTTGTGGCGCTCTCTCTCGACTCTCGGGCTCTTGCGAAATACTGCTCTTATATGTAATGTAATAATGCTGCTGTAAAATTAAACTAGCTTCAAGTTGCTTCAATTTCTCTCCCCTGTAATCTTTTCGTACATGACAGCGTGAACTATTTAAAAACAGCGCACTGTCTCTTTGCAAATGAGGCAGACACAGCTGTTGCGTATATTAGTGAAGAAATAGTCCTTTTTCCACCTATCCCTGAAGCATCGGCCGTCGCAGTCAACAGTTTTTGTTGATTGTCGCCATTTTAGAAAATTGGGAGTAAAGAGTCACACGGGGTAATGTTGCTTAGAGTGCTGCTGCCTTTTAGTGGGTAAATGAGGAGCAGCACTTAGTGTGTAAGCTACTTCATATGCTGGTAGCAGTACAGCTGACCAATACCACCCAGTCTGTGCGGGCCAGATGTTAATGATTATTATGACAGAGGCTGGGGGCCGGATGAAATTTGACCAAGGGCCGCATTTGGCCCAAGGGCTGCTGACGATGTTCAATCAAGTCCACTTACGATTAAAAATGGGGTGCCACAGGAGTCTGTCCTTGGACCACTCCTTTTTACGTTAAACATTAATATTTTTCTTCCTAATCAATATTGTAATGTCCACTTTTTTGCTGATGATTGTTTTCTATATGCGCCCGGTTTTTCCCCATCCCTAACTCTGACTCATTTACAGACTGCTTTTGATAGCTTACAAATATCTCTGAAGAGCCTGAGCCGGAGCGCCAGGCCTCAGTCTGGCCGTGGTGCTTAATGAGTTGAACCGGAGATGAGTGGGGCGGGGCTCCCCGAGACCGAGCCGCCAAAAGCGTCTCTCGATCGTCACAAGCCCTGTAGCTTAGCCTAGTTTATGTTTGTTTACGTTCACTTTAGCCTTCGTGCTAGCAGCAGCCTCGTATTCGTTCCAAATATCTTTGTGATGCATCTTTAAATGTCTGATCAGGTTAGTGGTCTTGCATGAGGATGCTTTCTTTCCGCCTCGTGGAACTTCTGCAGTGCATGTTTTTGCAGATGGCGAGAGCGCCGTTTGTTTCGCACACGGAAAAATCAACCCACGCTGGTGACAGAGCCGCCATGACATCCAACTACCTCAAACATGTCGCGTCACTCATGCATCAGGGGCTTCCGAGGGAGGAAGGGTTGAGGAGGCGGCGGTGCAGAATTGGACAAAACTGCTTCGATTGCGCACAATTGGAGGCCAAATCAAGTATCTAATTATCGGATTCCATTATCGGTCGTATTGACGTTATAATTGCCATTATCGGCCGATATTTATCGGTAACCGATATTATCGTGCATCTTTACTTTCAACCGTTTGTAACTGAACAGAATCTCCAGAAAGCTACCAAAGGCGTATAGAAAAAGGAATTATTCCTGATCTTCAACTGCTCATTGCTGTAGAACGGAAAAGAGTTAAAAAAAAAAAAGTTTGTGTAGCCATCAAACACGATACTCTGTAGTGCTTGACAAGTCAGCCAAAATCATCGCAAATGAACAGAAGGCGATGTCTTCTGAAAAACGGCTGGGAGTGAATGAGTTAGGAAACCGGAAATGGTTGGCACTGGTGCCGAAATTGACTCGCGGCTGTTTGGACGAGAGGAAAAAGTCATTTCGAGAGGCCTCTTTTGATAATGGTTTTGTGTGATTCATCGCGAGGATTTCATGCTGCTCATCGAGATGAACATTTTTCATTGCTGGGCAGCCCTAATTTCAATGTATATGGCGACAAAGAAAATGTTGACCTGAAGTTCATCCTGAAACACTTGCAAATTCATAATCTTGAATGCGTCGAAATTCGAGGAAATTCCGAATGTCAATCTTGAATGTAAAAAAACCCCCAAAAGGAACGATTTACTCATCGCGGTGGGACGAGATGAACGGCCTTGTTGACGACATCCAAAACAAATGAAGACTGCATCACAGCCAGCATATTAGCGTTCCTGTTGCTCACTTCCTCACTTAAAAATAAAATGCAAAATATCGATAAAAGGATTAGTTTTCAGATTTGTCATTGGGTTTTGGTTTTTTATTTGTCATCTTGAAATAGAATCTGTGATTATTAATCAAAGCAGCATACTAAAGTCAGCAGGTTTTATGTTATACTCACGTCTTCCTCCTGTCTGTGTGTTCCAGTCTATATGATTGTCACCTGGACAAAGGCAGCTGTCACCTGCTGGCTTCCGTTCTCAGCTCTCCATCCAACCTGAAGCATCTGGACCTGTCCGAGAACGATCTGTCTGACGAAGGGGTGGAGATCCTCTCAAAAGGACTGGCCAGCCCAAACTGCACCTTAGAAGAGCTCACGTAAGGACCTGTTCCTGTTCATAATCTTCTGTGGTTCCGGTCGACCAATAGATAGAATCACTGCTGTTATTAGCAAAAAGAACGATTCACTCAATGTGGTCGAACGAAACAAACATCCTTGTTGACGACATCCAAAACTAATAAAGACTGTCACAGCCAGCACATGAGCGTTCCTCTTGGTGACATCATGACTAGAAAATACAATCCATCATATCGATAAGACGATTAGTTTTTTTCAGATTTGTCACAGGGCTTTGTAATTTGCTCTTTTGTATATTTGTCATCTTGAATTCAAATCTATTATTGTTATTCAAGGGAGCGGACTAAAGTCAGCAGGTGTTATGTTTGGCTCACGACTTCCTCCTCCTTGTTTGCTCCAGTCTAGTCGGTTGTAACCTGGACAAAAGCAGCTGTCACCCGCTGGCTTCCGTTCTCAGCTCTCCATCCAACCTCAGGCATCTGGACCTGTCCGAGAATGATCTGTCAGACGAAGGGGTGGAGAACCTCTCGAAAGGACTGGCCAGCCCAAACTGCATCTTAGAATCCCTCTAGTAAGGAGCTCCTCCTGTTCATAATCTTCTGTGGTGCCGGTCGACCAATCAATAGAATCACTGCTATTATTAGCAAAAAGAACGATTCACTCAATGTGGTCGTATGAAACAAACATCCTTGTTGACGACATCCAAAACTAATAAAGACCGTCCAGGGCCGGCCCAGGCCATTTGGGGGCCGTAAGCAAAATAATGCAAAGGAACCCATTTTTTGGGCCACCATTTCGTCACAGTGTACTGTGAAACCCATACATGCAATCCAACCCAAACGTCCATATTTTGTCAGATTTTGTTGCACTGCATACTTCAAACTTCTCACCCCAAATGATTGTCAGTACTTACAGTAGATAGTGCCAAACCTTTTTCTAAAAGAGGAAAGAAAGAAGTTAAGGAAGAACTTTTATTTTTTAAGCTTTTAATCAAGTATCAAAACTCACAAAAATCAAATGAAGCAAACTGTAGTAAACCAAATAGAAATTAAACAATTGCCAGATAGGGGGCCCCCTTGTGGTCAGGGGCCCTAAGCAGCTGCATAGTCTGCGTATAGACCCTACCCACCGACGTCACAAAATCACGTGCTCGCTGTATGGTTCCGCCCCCTTGTCCGTCATTTTTTGTCTGTATTATCAATGGTCTCAATTGATCGAGCAATTTATAATGCATTTCATGGAAGACCCGGTGCTTTCGGATGCCGTAAACTCACTTGATGCGTTGCATAAAAGGCGTTATGTGGAAAAGCTTCAGTTTATCCATTCGCCAGATCCATATTTGATGCCTAAATCGATGTTTTTTGACCCGCTGTCTCCGCCGTATTTGCCTGACATCTGCTACGCTGACATTTACAATTATCTTGTCCACACAAAATCAGCCTATTCTCACGAAAATTTGAAAAACTTCAAGAGCTTGGACGCTTATAAATACTTCGTTGCTGGTTGGGTGAAACGTCCACGAAAATTCGGCAGGAATCTATCTTGTGCTTGGAAAGGTGAGTTACGAAATTTTCAATTCAAAATCTTTTGTTATTGCTAACATCCACTGTCAAGTCTAATGTATTTCATGTCGTTTGTCAATGGAGTTAGGGCTTTTTATGTTTATATGGTTTAGCGATAGCACTCTCACTACATACATACGTGTATGTTGTCGGCGATTAGCCTAGCAATGATCTTAATTGTGGTTGTCAGCCCCAAACCCTCTAAATATATATTAAATGCATCTTACCAGATATAAAACGACTACTACATAATCTGTGGTAATCGTTTGGAGCCCAGTTTTCTCGTCGAATTGCAGCAGCCCATCTCGCTCTCTTCTCTCCGGGTCTCTCGGAATCCGGTAGAACTTCAAGTCTCTCCGTCTTCTCCGTCTATCTTCTCTGTTATTGCAACCGACCGCCACACACGCATTCACCATTTTGATTATTAATGTTAACGAGCAGAAAAACACGTCGTAAATAGGAGGAATGTACGTAGCTGTAACAGGGAAACATGATGTGTTGACGGACAATTGGGCGGCACCAGTCAGGAGGAAGGAGTTGTGACGTCACGTGGGTAGGGCCTATAGGCTGGGCCCTGAGACCGTCACAGCCGTTCCTGTTGATGACAGCATATCATATCAATAAAACGATTAGTTTTTTCAGATTTGTCACAGGGTTTTGTAATTTGCTCTTTTGTATATTTGTCATCTTGAATTCAAATCTATTATTGTTATTCAAGGGAGCGGACTAAAGTCAGCAGGCGTTATGTTTGGCTCACGTCTTCCTCCTGTCTGTGTGTTCCAGCCTAACCAGATGTCACCTGGACAAAGGCAGCTGTCACCTGCTGGCTTCCGTTCTCAGCTCTCCATCCAACCTGAAGCGTCTGAGCCTGAGCCGGAACGATTTCTCAGACGAGGGGGTAGAGATCCTCTCTAAAGGACTTGCCAGTCCACACTGCAAATTACAGTCCCTCAGGTAAGGAGCTCCTCCTGTTCATAATCTTCTGTGGTTCCGGTCCAGTAATCAATGGACTCACTGCTGTTATGAGCAAAAAGAACGATTCACTCAGTGTAGTCGTACGAAACAAACGTTCTTGTTGACGACATCCAAAATAAATGAAGACTGTCACAGCCAGCACAAGAGCGTTCCTGTTGGTGATTGACAATAGAATACATCATATCGATTTGGCGTATGGTCTCAATATTGGTAGGGATGATATAACAACACAACCTGCATGTACAGTACACTTTTTGCTGTGGACGGGACACGATAAGACCAAACAGATTGTGTGAACAGCGGCCAGGGCTACATTTCTCACCAATAAGAATTGAATTAATTGATAGGCTAAATGATAAATGCAAAATACATCTGTATTGACTGAGACTAACTTACACACTGCAAATTTACAGTATAACGTGTTAATCTGTTCATGTTTCTGAAATCTAGTAGAAAAATTTTCTTTATCTTGTTTTGAGTTTTAAAGGCTAGTTAACAGATTAATGTGTCAGATTCTTACATTTACCTTTAGAAAATATTACCACTTGTTCCTATTAGGCCAATCAGTCGGTCATTTTTCACCTAAATCAAGAAAAAATGCTTTCAAATAATGTTTTGAACAATATATGAATGAAAAACATTTCTGACAAGTTTTTTTAAGATTAAATATAGACGCTTTTTGCTTAAAATAAGTCTGTTAAGCTTATTTTCAGCTAGCTATTTTACTTATTTTAGAAAATCTGATTAAAATTTACTTGAAGCACTGGCAGATAATTTCACTCATTTCTCGTAGATTTACTGTTAGGTTTTGTGTTTGTTTTCTCCTAGTTTGACTTGTCCCTGTGATTGCCCATTGCTCTCACCTGTGTGTGTTGTCCCAGTGTATCCTGCAATCATCATCCACCTGTGTTACCCAGCTGTTCCTCGTCTCTTTACCCCTTGTCTCCGTGTGTGTATATAAAGACCCAGTTTCTTGTCACTCCTTGTTGCGTCATTGTCTATGTCCTTGCCAAAGTCAAGACCCGTCCAAGCCCTCGTGTACCTGTCCATCCGTTTACGTAAGTTTTGTTGATCCATAGTCCTTTTGTTTAAACTTTGTGATTTTTGTTAGTTATTATTAAAACGTTTTTTTTTTTAGTTCACTGCCTCCTGCCTTGCATTTTTGTTTCACTGCTTTTGGGTCCACACAACCTGCCTTCCCGCGCATTCCCTGACATTTACACTGATTTAAACCTTTGTTTTCAAAAACTACAAAAGAAACATTTTGAAAACTTCCAGAATAAATGTCTGGATTTCATTCGGAAATTTAAATTGCAATATTTGAACAGAAATTTGTGTATTAACATACAAAAATACAAAATTGTTAATCATCTCTTAACTATCCAGGAATGCAAAAAAATAAACATTTGACTTAATACCATTCAAAATTGTCTGTATAAATAGACCAAATACAACAAAAATTCTTAGTCCGGGAACAACAAAAATAAATAAAAAGGAGCCTTCCTTTCGGTAAAGCACGACTGCTTTTGTCCACAAGCACAGCCAAACTCAACAAAAAAATGAAAGCTCCCTTGGGCTGCTTAAGACCAAAAGCGCTATATAAGTATAACACCACCACCACCACCACCACATAAGCAAGATAAAAATTGGGAAGAAAGGGGCAAACCTTGATTCACTACATTTCTTACAGCTGAGCAGAGTTCACCTTATTTCTCAGTTTAATTAACGTTAGGATAGTCGAATACACATACAGGAAGACACTTCTCCTGAAGTATGGAGGTAGATTTGTGTCTTTATTATTCAATCAAAAAAAAAAGCTGCCACAACAACAACAAAAAAGGTCGCTTCAATCGAAATATATTTTCAATTAAAATAAAGTCACTTCGATTAAAAAAAAAAAAAAAAAAAAAAAAGTTTGAATGCAAAAACTAAATTTGAAACTCAACAAAACCTTTTATTTATTTTTTTTGATTGAAACAGCTTTTTTGATTGAAGTCACGTAGTTTTGCGGTTGGGCCACATTTTGGCTAGGACATCTGTATTTTTATTACCTAATCAAAAAATAATTTGCTTCAAACAAGAAAAAAATATTTTCAAAAGAAAAAGCACTTCAATCAAAAATGACAAATTTTCAATCATAAAAAATTTTTTTTTGAATGCGAAAAAATATTTGAAACTCGGAAATTTGCATTTGAACACTTCATTTTTCATTGAAATTATTTTCTTTGATTGAAGCAATCCTTTTTTGCGTTTGGGCCATGTTGCGGGTAGGACATTTGTGTCTAAATCATTCAATCCCAGGAAAAGTTGCTTCAATCAAAAATATTTTCAATCAAAGAAAAAAATCATTTGCAAAAATAAAATTGCCCTCCCCTAAAAAAATATATATATATTTTTTTAATTGAAATATATATATATATATATATTTTTTTTTTTTATTGAAGTGTCACATTTTTTGGAGAGCAAAAAGTTTTGAACTCATTTATTTGAAGCACTAAAAGTTTTGAATGCACTTTTTTTAAGAACAAAAAGTTTTGATTGAATCACTTTGACACAACGATCCAATTTTGCCGCTACTTCCGACATATTTAAGTTCAAAACTTTTTGCTCTCCCAAAAATGTGACACTTCAAAAAAAAAAAAAAAAAAAAAAAAAACCGTATAAAATATATGATATTTTTAATTGAAATATATATATATTTTTTTTTTATTGAAGTGTCACATTTTTTGGAGAGCAAAAAGTTTTGAACTCATTTATTTGAAGCACTAAAAGTTTTGAATGCCTTTTTTTTTTTTTAAGTACAAAAAGTTTTGATTGAATCACTTTGACACAACGATCCAATTTTGCCGCTACTTCCGACATGTTTAAGTGACAAGTGACTCCGCCAATGGCATAAGCCATACAAGCATGATGAAGCAAGAATAATGGCCACCAGGGTTCCAGCCAGCCATCGGACTTGGCTCGGCTCGGAGCCTGCTGCTTAATGTGATTCAACACGGGAAACTTGACCCGCTGCCCTGACGTGACGGATGGCAATCGGCGTTCAACCGGTGTGTCGCGACGTGCCGGTACAGGGGTGTAAAGCCTCGTGTCTTAAGCGACCGACCGCCGGGGCGGGGGTGTAACATCGGTATCTCACCGGAGTGCCCGCGACAGTACGGTGCCCTGTTGCGGCACACTGGTGGGACCCCGAGATCACCTCCTTGGAGGGTCCCGTGTCGCAGAATGGTCATCATGCTTTTATGGCTTACGCCATTGACGGAGTCACTTGTCACTCAAACATGTCGGAAGTAGCGGCGAAGTTGGATCTTTGTGTGAAAATGATTGAATCAAAACTTTTTCTACTTAAAAAAAAAAAAGTATGTTCATAACTTTTAGTACTTCAAATGAGTTCAAAACTTTATGCTCTACAAAAATGTGACACTTCAAGAAAAAAAAAATATTTCAAATTAAAAAAATATTTTCAAAAAATATATATATTTCAAGGTCAGGGCAATTTTATTTTTGCAAATGATTTTTTTCTTTTTTTCTAGTTTTTTTTGATTGAAGCAACTTTTTCTGGGATTGAATGATTTAGACACAAATGTCCTACCCGCAACATGGCCCAAACGCAAAAAGGATTGCTTCAGTCAAAGAAAACAGTTTCAATGAAAAATGAAGTGTTCAAATGCAAATTTCTGATTTTCAAATATTTTACGCATACAAAAACTTTTTTTCTATGATTGGAAATTTTTCATTTTCCATTGAAATGATTTTGTTGTTGTTGAATTTTTTTTGTATGAAGCAACTTATTTTTTGATTGAATATAAAGACACAAATGTCCTAGCCAAAATATGGCACAAACTAGGGCTGGGCGATATGGCCCTAAGCACGTATCACGGTAAATTGAGCAGATTTACCTCGATAACGATAAATGACGATAAATTCGCCCAAGCGGACCGTTATATAATTTGAAGATCTGAATAAATTCATGAAATACAGATGAACCGTTTCGTATTGTACATGCAGTCTAAACATTAAGTATATAAAAATTCATTGTAAACAATAAGAATTCAAGTATGAACATTTCTAACAGCTTGTATGGCTTGAACAATGGACATTGTCAAATTCAATATGCCTGTTCAAACATGTCTTTGTAACACAAATAAATTACAGCTTGAACAGTACACTTCAAAAAGACAATTTGTTGTTAATGGCTGCAGTGACATAATTACTCAACACAAGTGTTTACTTCAAGGTTTCAGGTTTTTTTTTCCCCCCAGTGCATTTTTAATTCATGCAAGCACACATGAACCCCCACACAGACACACATACATTAAAGCCATATTGATCTTCTGCAAAGGAAATATTTAAGATTTTATGATGGGAGTAATGACACAGAATTAAGCACATACAGAAAAATAGCTGGGGCCATTAAACGGTCATATTATAATTTTTACTGTTGGATTGTACTTTATGCTAAATGCTTTACCATCACAAAAGCTATCGGAGAAATCACACATAGAGATACAAAATAACGCGACTTACTAATTGCTAGATGCAGTCCGTGCCCAATCCACTCATTAAGTTTAGCCGTTTCGACGAGGTTAGAGGTGCTATCCGACTTCATCACGTTCATTTGTAGCGTTAACCGCTAGCGTTAGCCTGTGGCGTGGCTACCAGTAGAAAGCACTGAAAGCACCCTGTCCGGAAATCGTGAGAACAAGGGAGGACAGTGGGTGAACCCCCGTCTGGATGCTGCCAAGAGTCTACTTAGTGTCGGGTGAAAGTTTGGCGAACCTCCCTTAAGCCGCACTCCATCGCGTTTGCTTGTAGCATTAGCTGCTAGCGTTAGCCTACCGGGCTTCTGTTTGTTTGGCTTCCTGATAAACCTGTGACTCCATACGTAAGCACACTGACTGCTTTCTTAAAGGGGAATGAACATAGCCGGACAACACAGCGTCAAAGCGGGATAAAAAGGCTGCATTTTCTTGTTTTATTAAATTACCGAATTCACCGATATGGTCAAAATTACGTCAGTCATCGTGAAGAACTTCGGTACCGGTAAATTTTCGGTTTACCGCCCTGCTCTAGCCCAAACGCAAAACTACATTACTTCAATCAAAAAAGTTGTTTCAATCAAAAAAAGAAAATTCAAAGAAAAAGTTTTAATGCTAAGGGGTTGTGTGATATCAATAAAATGGCAAGATAACAAATATTAATAAAGTTAACAAAAAAATCAATCACATTCATGAGCAATTATCGAAAATTACGAACATTTCCGAAAGTATTCCGGAAACAGCCGAGTGGGGCGGAGTCGTCACAACAAGGAAACAAAAGGTCGAGGCGGGTGCCATCGTTGTTTATCGACGAGAGTTGTGTTTGTGTTTTATAAAAAAATCGCTAAAATGGTTCAAACCTGTTCTGCTATGTGCTGTACAAATAGCCATTTGTCGCAATGTAGTACCCATGAGTTCCTAAAAGCTAAACCTAAAAGGCTCAAATTGATAACCCAAACACCAAAGAAAGGTTCATAACTCTCCTCGGGACCTCATCGCTACAACGAGAAACAAAATTGTCTGCCATCATCGCTGCCATTCAGTACTAAGCACTGAGCCGGGTGTTTCCTTGTTGTGACGTCACGCACACAATATGCTAGATTTCCGGGATCTCGTGCGCTGGTCGTTTTAGCATGACAATCGATCCAAATTTCTATCATTTTCTTGGTGTTGTGATGTGTGTCATTACACGTAGTGGCATGATACGAATCCAAAAGGCATGCGTTTATGGATAAATGATGGAATATTAGCATTTACCCAGGTGTTGTAATACCCTTTAAATGCATATTTTTTCTTTCAAATTTATTTTTGCATTCACTTTTTTTTTTTGATTGAAGTGACTTTTATTTTGATTGAAAATATATTTTGATTGAAGTGACTTTTTTTGGGATAAAATAATAGACACAAATCTACCTCCATACTGAAGCAGTTTCCTTATCAGTTTGGCAACTTCACACAGTTTAATGTAATGGTAATGCTAAACTGAGATGCAGGTCGGACTTTCAGTAGCAAAATTAGTGCTGCGTTATCCCACCTTTTCACTTTTGAAATTACTTACAGCGGCTGCCGGCTGGAAAAAAAAAAAAGGTTCATACCGCAGGTCTTAATGCACAATTAGTTTGAATTTTCGTCATATCTGTTTTTTTGGGCGTGCCCGTTCCGACTGCCATTGTCCATTGAGCACATTCAAGTATTACGCATGTCCATTAACTCGCAGTCCGACAGGCGCTGAGCAAACGGACCCGCATGCGCAGAAGCGTAAAAACAAATGACTACACATGCTGGCTCTGCATCATTCTAGGGTGATCATATTTTTATTTCCAGAAAGAGGACACAAATAAGAGACATAATTAATCCCTGTTTAGTCTTATACTCAACGTTTATATGGATTGATTAAACGCATGCACTGTGTGTGTGTACGTCGTGCACGCACACACATACGGTCAGTTTGCCCCGACTCTTGGCCATGGAAGCTATACTGAAATAGAGTACTGCTCATTTACCACACAGAAAGAAAACTGAGCATTCTCAGCCTTGACCCATGATTTTATTTTTTTTTCCTGACTGTTGTCAAGCTCGCCTCTTCCCAGAAAGCCGAGTTCAAGCTAGGCGCTAAAGCCTACGTCGCTGCCGTCCTCCGTGCCTGTCGCTCTTTGCTGATGCAATTGTTGCATGAATTCCAACTTGGGAAACTTGACAGTTCAGACCGCCGCCACGTTCTGGAAAACTGTGGGCCAGATCAGATTTAAACCACATACGCAAGTGACCCAGATCGGATTTGAAATGGTCCACTTCTATGCGACATGTCCCGTTCAGACCGTCAACTTAATGCCTCACTCGAGTCGGAAAAACACAAAAAAATCGGATTTGTGCATTAAGACCTTAAGAACTTAGCCTAATATCCCTCCTCTTCAAAGCGGGCAGAGGAGGCGGACGCATGTCGACATGTAACATAATTCTGTACTGTGAGAGAGTGGGAATCATCAGCCAATCAAACGTGTGTTTGAGGAAAAAAACATGGACTGGCTCATTAACAAGTGAGGGGTAAATGTTGGGGTAAATGTAAGTGATAATAATAAAAATAATTCACTTAATAATGGTAGGGTTAATTCTATTGTTACATCATATAGGAAGACAATCTATATGAGCTATATAACTGAACACATTATATAATGCAAATGAGGTTGCTTAAAAGTTGGTAGGTACAATTCGAGCATCCTGAAAAGTTGGTAGCGTTTTGTCCCTACCATCCCTATGCAAAGCTCCGCCCTTGGATAAAACGATTAGTTTTTTTTCTGATTAGTCACAGGGTTTTGTGATGTGCTGTTTTGTTTGTCATCTTGAAATAAAATCTATGATTATTATTCAAAGCAGCATACTAAAGTCAGCAGGCGTTATGTTTGGCTCACGTCTTCCTCCTGTCTGTGTGCTCCAGTCTATGGAATTGTAAGCTGGGAAAAGGCAGCTGTCACCCGCTGGCTTCCGTTCTCAGCTCTCCATCCAACCTGAAGAGTCTGGACCTGGGTGGGAACAATCTGTCGGACGAAGGGGTAGAGATCCTCTCGAAAGGACTGGCCAGTCCACACTGCAAGTTAGAGTCCCTCGAGTAAGGAGCTCCTCCTGTTGGTAATGTTCCAAGCTCCCTTCCTGACGTCACGCAGTTATATCATTTGTTGCAGGCTGATATATTGCAAGATCACGGATAAAGGATGCGTTTTTTTGGCCGAGGCGCTCAAGTTGAACCCCTCCCATCTTCAAGTGCTGAATTTAAATGTCAATGAAATAAAAAAAAAAGGAAAGGCGGTCTTATTGGACGTCCAAGAGGATCCCAGCTATTGCCTGAAGGCTGTCTGGTAGGATCAAAACAATGTTGCTTGTCCGAGTGTTCATGGTTTCCGCTAGAATTTTTTTAAGCTGTGGTGGTGGTGTGCTGCAAATCCTTTCATATCATGACGAATAGGATTTTTTCTTTTTTTTAATAACATTTATTTTTTTCCAAGAAGAACCACAACCAAGATCTATTTGCAAAGTTTGCATCCTGCCTGCACTTGATTTTTAAAAACAATTTGAATGCTCTTTCATGAAGAAATTCAGCAATAGGTGGTCCATATATAGTCAATGTGATGCGTGCTACCAGATTGTCCCCAGCTGGTTCCTCAGGTCTGTCTTCACCTACACACACAAAAAAAAAGATACAGTATAGGAAATGGAGACACACAAGCATCTCTAATTTACATACACATTGTTTTACGTAAAGTCAAGGTTTGTAGTGAGTCGGCTATAGGCACACTTTTGCGAAATAGACAATGTTTATTGATTAGAAATTCCAAATAAATGAAGTCTATTGATTACAATCCCACAAAGGCAAGCAAAAAACAAGCATAACACAGAATAACCACAACGCTAGGTCTAAATTGTCACTTGTCATTACCTAAGACCCCCACGATGCAGTTAAAATACACACAAGCACAAGAAACAATGGCACTAGATATATTCATTGTTGAAGCTAAAACACCCCCACGCCACAGTTCAAGCACAACGAGTTCCCTGATGATGAATCAAGCTCCTACCTGTCGACAATGAGCGGAGAGCCAAACGCTCCGGGTCTGAGCATTCAAGGAACCACGCCAAGCGATCACGTTAATCCTCTGGCAGACTCTGGCATGGCCCGGAAATCTCCGGCTCTTTATTGGCACATGCCACGTGAGAACAGAGATGGCCAGCTCCTGCTCTCAGGATGCACGCTGCCTGCCCAAAAATGGCAATCTTAACATGTTTTGCTCAACCTCTTAAGGCAGGCATGTCCAAGGTCCGGCCCGGGGGCCAAATGCGGCCCGTGGTCAAATTTCATACGGCCCCCAGCCTCTGTCATAAAATCAATAACATCTGGCCCGCACACAGACTTAATAAATTGGTCAGCAGTACTGCAACCAGCCTATGAAGTAGCTTACACACGAAATGCTGCTCCTCATTTACCCACTAAAAGGCAGCAGCACTTTACCCCTTTATTGCCAAATGTATCACATTTGATACACCTAAAATTTCATGATTTTCAGACTAATTTAGAATTTTGACATTTCTTTTTGAAAAAAAAAAAAGATGGATGCAAGTCAACATATGCATCTGCAGGTTCCATAAGAAAAAAACATGATTTAGCTTGGGTTATAGATATTAGAGCGCTTATTACACATATTCATTTAGACTTTTCTTTTCACAAATGTAAAAAAGATTTCATTAGGACCTTATTTTTCAAATTTTGGGATTCTCTGATAATTGCTTCATGTTGCAGGTATTTAAGGGCTAAGCAACATTACTCTGTGTGACCCTCTACTTCCAGTTTTCTAAAATGGCGACAATCAACGAAAAAAGTTGACTGTGACGGCCGACGCTTTGAGGATAGGTGGAAATTGGACTATTTCGTCACTAAAATACGCAACAACTGTGTCTTGCCTCATTTGCAAAGAGACAGTCGCTGTTTTTAAAGATTTTAATGTGAGGCGATATTACCAAACAAGACACGCTGACATTTACAACAAGATTACAGGGAGAAATTGAAGCAATTTGAAGCTAGCTTAATTTCACAGCAGTAGTATTTCGCAAGAGCCCGAGAGTCGAAAGAGAACACTGCAAAGGCTAGTTGCGAGATTGTTGAAATTATTCATTAAAAAATAAAGCAAATCTGACAGACTGAATGGCTTGCTAAATTTTGCTTAAATATATTGTTCTACGTAAAGGATGTCAGCCAAGGTCGGCCCCCCACATTTTTACGACGTCAAATCTGGCCCCCTTTGCAAAAAGTTTGGACACCCCTGTCTTAAGGAGATGAGTCTCGTGTCCAAATATGATTGGTTCACTCGTTGTACTTTTTAGCAGCAGATGGTTCGTATCAGGTAACTTGGTAACCATAGCAATGAGCTAAACAGCGTCAAAGTAGCGGGCATAACCTGAGAAGAAGTTGTACAGTCAGTCCAAAAGAACGTGTGCACATAAAAACAGCAATACACAGTTACTCTCAAAGGCAGTTATTGCTATATGTGTGTGCAGTTATTGCTATATGTGTGTATTTATATATGTGGAACACAATTCGGGTCACAAAAAGGTCACAAGAAAGGTACAAGTGTTTTTCTCCATTCACACATAAACTGGATTAGCCATCTGGACAGTGTTTCAAATCCATGTTTTCAAAGATTACGTGAGTCAATTCAGTTTAAGTCAAAACTGAAGTGTCTTTGAGGGAGTTACTTTTCTGATTGTTATAAAGTTAGTCCCTTGTGCAAACTGATATAAAACTATATTTGTTTCAATGAGATAAAAAAAATAGTTATTTCAATACAAATTCACCATCTGTTTTGTAATTTTTGGGACAAGGGCTGTGCCAAGTTATAAACAAACCTTTTTTAACACCGTACCTTAACCCTTTAAGACCTAAGCCTATTTTGGTCGAATTTGCATGCCTCTAATGTTGCCTTTATATCTCAAAGAAAAAAAATGTTCTCAATGGCCAGGTTGGGTCCCTTTTTTCAGGACACCAAAATCTTCATATCCAAACTGTTGTTTTCTTCACCGACCAATGATAATCAACATTTTAGAAAATTTGTAATGTTGAGGTCCCATTGACAACCACACATGCTCGACCAACCGTTTTGAAGCTTGATCATATTTATTCAACTTGCTAGGATAAACATGCAACAGAACAAAATAAGACAATAGTTTTATGTTTGACAATTCAACACAAACAGCAGGTATGGTCATAGGCGTTTTTGGCCTTTATATACAGTGTAAAGTGGGGAATATATATATATATATATATATATATATATATATATATATATATATATATATATATATATATATATATATATATATATATATATATGTGTGTGTGTGTGTGTATCATCTAACATATATCTCATCTAACATAAAAAGGGTTTGGAAGATATCTCTTTGTGAGGTGAGGAATTGTACCCATCATCTTATCAAAAGTATACACAGGTACATGCAATTAACCTTCTCGAACACACACATCTACAGTATATGAAAATTGAAAAGATTGATAGTGAAGAAAAAAAACTCAAATATAACATTGAAAAAAAAAAGTCCTGAAAAAAATATTGACAATAACCTAGTCCAATTCAATTTTTCAGGCATGCGACTTAAGAAAGTTTGCTCTTGAACAGGACACGGAGCTACGTCAGACAGCCCACTCGCCACTCTTCCGCCATTTGCGCGCTGCTGTCACTCACCGAAACGCCGGCTCATCCGAGTAAAACAACGGCAAACCCAGCTCATGCTGTTCCTTGAGTTGATGAAATAATGCATAAGCTTGCGCAAAATTTAGTTTTCGATTCTTTAATCACGCTTCAAAGTTGCTCGCTCAATCCTACGGGCCATCGCTTACGACGTCGCCTCCATCTCCTTAGGTGGCGCCACCCTCGACAATTTATTAAAAATGTTAACATTACGTCCGTCCTTCTTGACCCTACAACGGCTCTTGGGATATGTAGTCTTTGTGGTGCTTTCGGTTTTGAAAATGGACAAGAAATGATGGAAATATGGACATAAACACATGGTCCATGCAGCGTTTTAATGCTTATTTATGAGTGCACTAAAACTCAAATGACATTATCTCCCGTTTTACTTGACTTGAAGTCAAAAGTGACGTGGACCTAAACTTCCGCACTTTCAAATGAGACCAGGCAGTTGCACATGTGTGACATATCGACAGCGTGACGAGGCTTCAAAGATGATATGGGTAAAGTGTCGCAACTGACACATTCGGTGTTAAAGGGTTAAAGTGCCTGTGACACGATAAAAAAAAAAAAATCTTAAATAGCATTATTATTCATTCAATCATTTATTTTCCATGCCGCTTATCCTCACGAGGGTCGCGGAGGTGCTGGAGCCTATTCCAGCGAACTACGAGCAGTAGGCAGGGTACACCCTGAATTGGTTGCCAGCCAATCGCAGGGCACACTGATAAAAACAACCAATCACGCGCACTCTCATACCTATGGACAATTGAGAGTGCTTAATAAGCCTACCAAGCATGCTTTTGGGATGTGGGAGGAAACCGGAGTCCCTGGAGAAAACACACGCAGGCACGGGGAGAACATGCAAAATCCACACAGAAAGGCCAGAGCCCAGGATTGATCCCTGGATCTCAGAACTGTGAGGCGGATGTGCTTACCACTTGGCCACTGTGCATAATTACTGGAATCAAAATGTTTCATATTTTTTAATATTTTGAGACAATTTGACTTTATACAACAATTTGGCAAAGCATAGATGACGAGAAATGAGTTTTTTTAATCTGCAGTTTAGCCACTCCTGTCATTATAGCGCTCTAGCGCCTCCAGCTGGGTGGTGACGTCAGCAGACGATTTCAGCTGATTTAGAACTCCGCCCATTGAGGGAGAGGAGTTTTTAGAATTAGGAAAATGCGACAGAGAGAAGCAAAATGTCATCATTTTTTTTAATCTCTCTCTATTCCAATATTTTTACAGGATATTCTTTTTATTTACGTATTTTTCCCCAATTGCAAAAAAAATTGTATGGTCATGACAAATAACAGCCTTGTGTTGAATGGAATATTAAATAATAAAAATGCATTTATTCAGTACGGCAGGGCTAAACTACTGCATTTTCGTCAAAACTGCCAACTTCTTAAAACTCCCGAACAGTATTTTATGCCACCGTAGTCCGGCTTTTATCATTTCCCTGTCCCGGCTTCGGAGACTACGGTAAGAGCGTCAACAAAACAGGAGGCGTGACAGCTAGGCAACATGCTAACCTGAGCCGAGCGGCACTTCCAAGTCTCTTTCTCGCCTTTCGAAAAGGAAAAATCACACAAAATTACCCCGACTTGTGTCACACAAGGCAGCGGGGGTGATTGTCTTCACTGATCGACCAGCCCCCGGCTCGTCGTTCTGCTGAGGCCCCGGCAGGCTGGCAGTGCTCGTTTCCGGGGACGCAGAGGGGAATGAACGCCAAACCGGCCGATGTCAGCGCGCGTGGCTGCCTGATGCCAAGCCGAGGATAGCTTCATAGGCGGGCTTGCGAAGAGGACCAAAGGGGGGTGGAAGTCTGGACACAAACTAGAACTGCAGATGAGAGAGCCTTGCTGCCGCGTGGCATGCGACGAGCCACTGGTCGTCGGCCGAGTGGCCTTCTGGGTGGACAGGGAGCATTGTCACCCACAAAATGCAAGCCGCCTCCTTATTAAAACGTGTGCCGTGATCCCAGTGTTTCACATTAATCTCATTTTCGTAGTGCGGGATTCAAAAAATTGAATAAATATATTGATCGCTTACACACACATGCAAGCTGTCCTTTTCATTCGGGAGCATAAAATACCGTATGATATATGAAATAAACATGCTTTTTTTTTGTGTCACAGGCACTTGAAGTTAAAACAATACAATTAAGATGAATAAAAATAATACTTGCACAAATCTTAACACTCACCTCGATTTATGTGGGACAGCCAGGGCTTGAACTCCATTTCTGTTCATGTTGGGTCCCAGCTAGATTGCCTGTGTTTGCTTTCATTTCTCCTTCCCTGGACTTAGTTGGTCTTCCTGAGCTGAGTCTCAAGCTGTGATCTTGAATCATTCTTTGAAGACGTTATCCATAACGTTAGCCATAGCCATTTGGTTATTTCTACTCCTCATTTCACTAGCCTGGGGCAAATGCGCTACTAGGACGCGCCGATTCGGGCCAGAGACACGCCATAAAGAACTTCGACGTTATGTCCAACATCCATATTAAGGTTGTTTTCAAAGGCTCAAACACCAGAATTACATTTCTTAAATTGAAAGAACTTTATGTGGATTTTTTTTTTCATGATTTCCAACTCCGCGGAGTCCGCGCCGACGTCAGGCGCAGGTTTACAACAGGAGAACCGATGTGATTTTCAAAATAAAGCGTGTAAAGAAACAATTTGTATTTGACGTGCTCTTTCAGATGACTAATGGCAAATACTGCGTAATTAATTAGCTACAGAATATATATATATATATATATATATATATATATATATATATATATATATATATATATTCATTTAGACGTCTTGTTGAATTACCCAAATTATAAATTAGAATGTATCTTTAAATCTTTTTTTTTTAAATTTTTTTATCTCATTTGCAAGGCGTGGCGGTGCGCCACAATCTTTTTTGTGTAGGGGAAACCCTGGTGTTCATTCACATTTAATTGTGATTCTTTGTGTTTTTCTTCAGGTTGAACAGTCAGCAGATGACTAAGAACAAGGTTTGATCAATACGTTAAGAAGGTCGAGTCATTCCAAATGTTCATTGAGCCCATTTGGCCTCCTTCAGATTTAGTTGGGTCCTACGTACTGTCCGACGACCTCAAGAGCACCGGGTGTCGACGCTACGGGCAAGAGCGGCCACGCTCACCTAATTTGAGGAGGTTCGCTCGCTGGCGTCAGGTGTTTTGCTGCGACGCCGCTACTGACAGGTGGAGTTCAAGGAGGGGTCTACGATGCTCCCACCAAAATGCTGGCATTTTTTTTTTCTGACATGCATTGAAATATGTTTGTCACGAGTAAACAATTCAATCCATTTGGACTGGGAGGGGCTGACCAAAAGGATTGGACTTCCGCCACCGTCAATGGCAGCCAATGAGTTCAATCAGGACCCTTTGAAAGTTTAACTTATGTTTTTCACAAATTAAAAAGAAAAATGTCATACGTACACTTGAAATTGTTTTGCCTATTTTGATTAAACATGGATCGTTTTCACATCTTCATGTAAAAAAGAGGATCAAATGTTGTTTTGTACGAGAACAGTAAAACCCTAACCTGAAGTAAAAGATCGGAAATCACCAAACAATCCACCAAAACCTGAAAAAAAAAATACACTGGAAATGTTTCATCCACTAAACAAGTAGTCCTAATGGTAAAGAAAAATAGGTCCTGATCACAGCAGGAGGGCAATTTCAAAGATGATGATGATGCTTTACATTCACCTGGACAGATGTCCATGTTATTTTTATGACATACAAGAATAAAGTCATAATATCATAATCACAATGAAAAAAACGCTACTCTGATGACATGATTTTAAATAGACACAATAGTAATAGTCATAAGGATAATTCTTAAAGTATTCTTTTCACCAAATACTTCTTTTACTTGAGTGAATATTTTCCTAGGACTACTTTTACTGAAGCAATATTATTTGGAAGTAACGCTACTCTGACTTGAGTACATTTTTGGCCACCTACTTTTGGTCAAGTAACAAACGACTCTTAGGCCAAATCAGCAGAGTAAGAGTAGCATTTTTTCTTCGACTCAAGAAAAAGTCAAATGGATGGCATGGTGAAACTACTCCTAGAATTACATTTTTCTTCAAAAGTTAGTTGAAAAGTAAATGTTACGGAATGAATTTGACGCATCCGGACCCACCTCTGGCCCTGAGAGAGAAAGAACTCTTTGACGTTTCAGGACCAGTCTCTAGCGTCCTGATTGGATGAACGAGAAAAGAAAACTTGTGGACAGCGATTCAAAAGTTTCGATCATTTAGACGTCAATGGCAGCCAATTAACTTATAGAGACATTATTGTAGTTGAAAAATTGGCTAGCAACCTTCTGCTTCCTTTGGCGAGACCATACGGTGCTATATCACCATTCTGATATTTTGTCATTACCCTAATATATAAATGTAGATTACACTACTGAAGCTCAATTTATCACATTTAATATTTTTTGATCTTCATTTACGTATAACAACGTACTGAAGATTCCCACATTGATTTCAACATGTTGTAATGGTTTGACTCTTGAGCACATGGAGAAGCACCAATTCAGTGACTCGCTTCAGCTAGTGTTCAAGATGAGAAATGCAACTGAGTGATCACATTTTTTGAATTAAATGATTGAATCTTGTCAAAGAGTATTCAAAAATCAATGATCAAGACTTGCACGGATCCGTAACTATTAAAATTGTGTAATAAATCAATTTTTTGCCTCTGCATGGTTCAAACCGATGACATCAAAGGTAAGGATTCCGGCAGAGGGCATTTGACTTGCGGGAAAACGGCAGTTGAGACTCGTCGACTTGCTCGTGCCACGAGTCGGAATTCCTAATTGAAAGTGGGTCAGAGGAGGACGTAAGTCCCGGAGAACATTATTCTGAGGAGATTTGACCAATCGGGTTCTAACCGGAGGCAGATTCATCATAAAGGCTGAGGTATGCTTCCGCAGCAGACCTGCAATGTCAAGGAAGACCCGATTTACGACCCTCTGCCGTAGCCTCTCTTGTTCCTTCAAAATTTTCTGACTTCATGTCGCGTCAACGCGTGTGACGTGGTGGAAATGGACTGTGATTGGTCCGCTCAGACTTGTTGTTTCAGGTTCAGCTCGAAATCAACGCCATTGTCAAATATGACTTTGCTACACACAAAAATGGACCGAGCACATGAGAGTATCGACGAAGAGCAAGTACGGCATTTTCTACAATGTCTCGTCACGACATTATGAAGATTGCCAAATGGCAAGCAATTCATGGGAGGAGATTGCTGAAAATACAGGGATGGAGATCAGCCAGCGATTGAATAAAAAATTGTAAGAACCACCGAGACAAGTATGTGTGTGTTCGGAATCGAATGGCCCCACGAAGCGGTGACCCAGTCGGCCAAAAACTGCCAGCTTTTTAACTATGTCGTATTTTTGGTTGGTGCACATCATTATTTATTATGTACATATGTTTCCTGTGAGTCTGTGACTTATGTGTCACACTTCAGGTATAGGAAGAATAAAACACAGCTTTGAATTTATTACTAACAGCTCCTGATAGCTGTGAAAATAAAAGAACTAATAAACATATAAAATGCGGATTATTAACTCATTCACTCCCAGCCATTTTCACCAGAGCAAGGCCCTTTGCTCCCGGCCGTTTTACTGGATTTTGACTGATTTTGCAAGGCCCACAGAAAATTCTGTTCTATTGCTATATAAACCTGGAACCCACCAAAAGAAAGATTAGACTCTCTTCTTTCAGCAGAAAAAAAGTACGTTCATATCCTCCATTCTTTAGAGACCAGTATTAGAAAATAGCTTACTTTGAGCAATTTTCCAATTTCTGATGAAAAAACAGAGAAAATGAGCATTTTGTAAACGCATACATTTCAAACATAACTGACTTCAACACAGCTACTTCTTGCTTTAGTCACATCCCAAACATCTGAATAATGTTTTCCTTTTACAAAATAACATAAAAAACAAGTCAAATAGAGCTTTTGATAGCAAAGTAACAATTTATTTACACATGACTACTGAGAGATGACGCTGTTGTCACCGCGTCAGCCGTGTAAACTTTTCCTTCATCGTTGTCTGTCTCACAAAGATGGATTATTTTTGAGTCTCTGCGGGGTCTGCTCAGCGAGCCCGCTGCACTGGTGGTCCCAGTCTTTTTGCACGGTCGTCCAGCGCCTGGCTTCTCAGGCGTCTTCTCGGTTGTCTTGCTCAGTCGTCTGCCGCCTGGCATCATTCTGCCAGCGCTCCGACCGTTCGCTGCTGTTGAATCTGGTTGTGGGTCTTACAAAATGCGCTACTGCCCTCCAGTGGCCAGTTTTATTGCTTTAAAATGGGTTTTGAGTTTTGTTTTTTGTTTCTTAGGTAGATCTGAAGCTATAGATGCTTCTTGTAAAAAAAAAAAAAAAAAAACGTGAAAGACGTATAAATACGTTTTAGGGACAATGAAGCATTTAAAAATAGAACGTATTTATACGTCTGTGGGACCAAATGAGTTAAACATTAGGTCAATCTCACCCAAATCCCTGTATACGACTTAATTGGGGATTATAATATTTATATTTTGCCCCTGACTGAAACTTGGCTTCAGCAGGATGACTTTGTAAGACTTAATGAATCCACAGCTCCAAGTCACGTGAACTTTCACACAGCTAGAAGCACTGGCCGCGGTGGAGGAGTGGCAGTAGGTATGAGCCCAAAAAGTAAAGCTAATTACATTTATAACTTGTTTGAAAGTCTAATACTAACAATTAATGATGCCAACTGGAAGAACCAAAAACCAGTTCTTTTCATAGTGGTCTATCGCCCTTCTGGTCCCTACTCACAGTTTTTGTTAGAATTCTCTGACTTTTTATCCAGTATTCTGCTAAACAGGGATGGAATTATAATTGTAGGGCATTTTACTATACATGTTAATGATGACAATAACTCTCTTAGTAAGGCCTTTAAAAGGTTTTAAATATATGAGAAAAATCTCGACCATTCCTTGATATCTGCGATTTCTGCATCAGTACCCTTGTTATATTATCATGATTCAACCATAAAATCCCCCCAAAATCCAGCTGTGTCTTGACACTCAGTGATACATGCTACATGGAGTTTTTGGATCAAAACAAGGTAAGTACGCGATGATATCTCGTTAAAGTCATGGCGTCTTTAATTCTGCTCTTTCATGCTCTCACCTCCAGATTGGGTTTTGCTGTTTATTTTTTTAATGGCCTTGTTATATCTTCTAGCCGAGATAAGCACAAAAGCCGTCTTAACTTTCTTCTTTTTAATTCCTTATCACACAGACATTTTTATACAGCCCTCAGGAACAACCGACTCTGCTCAACTAGTCAACAACTCTCTTTCACAACAACTTGCATGCATCTCTATCACAATCCAATTGCGCCCTCTGGGGTTCAACATTGCAACCTGCTAAATTATTCAGTTTACTACAGGCCTCCTGTTCAAAAATGTTCTTCCCCCAGAAGATTGAGATTTTAAGCTTTCCAATGATGTATCACACATGCATATTGGACAATTTTGAAAGTTGGTCAAATTGGGGGTCTCAGAGCAGAACTTCACGTCACCTTGGTGTTTTCCGCCATATACATGGCCTAAGTAGAGAAGCTATGATCAGGTGTGCAGAACAAGTGAGTAGAATGAGTACTAATGACTGGGAAAAAAATTAAAAAACACACAGGCCTGTTACAGTGCCCTAACAGGCCTAGTTACTGTAAACAGGAGGGGTGGAGTGGTACATCTCGTGGATTCATTTCGAATGGCTTTCTTCAAGACCTGCTTTTCAGTAAAGAAAAAGGCAGTACTTGAAATGCTTTTATTTTGAGAAATGTCATCAAGACTTGAGAAAAAATATATTCAGGCATGAAAATCTGTCACCTTTTGGCGAAATTCGCCGTTTTGAAGTAAAAAAGGGTGACCTATGTGAATTTGTGTAGATCCGAGGAGAACATTTTTAAGGGGGGGGTCGGTAGATTTTTTTTTTTATGTCGGATGCTTGGTACGCAAGCGGGTAAAGCGGCACAAAGCCAAAAAAGTGCACCACATTGGCCAAACATTGACTTAATTCACCCAAACACACTGTTGTGTCCTGTCTCTTAAATGCCGAGCTTGGCTGCACGTCGGCCGTGAATGAACACCTGAAGCGCCGTCACCCACACTCAAAAAACATGAATCTGGCAGGTTGTAAAGTTTACTAAAAGACAGTGTGCATTTTCAGCAAGAAACCATCATGTTTCCTAGGTGAGCATGATTGAATCATGCAGTCTCTACATAAACATGAACAGTGAATGAGTAGCTAGATTAGATCATGTTGATGCAACATAATGTTAACGTGACTTTCCAACCAATTGCAATAGTCTCGTCATTTGTCGCGAGATTTAAAAGTAGGGTTGCCAACTCCCTGAAAAAATAAGTGACACCTAATTGGTCATGCCGGCCGGCCCAATAACCGTCACTATTTAATTATTTTTTTTGTGAATTTTTTTTTATTTTTATATAGAAGGCAAAGGTGTGCTTTACGTTAAAAGGACACAATTGCTAAATGCTGAAGGAAAGCAATATTATCAGGTGCAAATTCTTTCCATAATTTTTTAATGTCAGTTCAACACCCCATTTTTTTCAGTGCAGTTGTAATTCTAGAAGACGACAGGAGGTGGTATATCGTCAATCCATCTAACTAACTAACGACATGTTTTATTGCCTGTCGCGATATGCCATGAGTCCATTTATCGCACGGTAAATCAAAATGAGCGCGGTCATTTTCACAGCTGCGTTTATCGTCGGGTGCGTGCTTGTACACTTGTGTGTTGATGGCATAGGAGCCTCCAGTTCTTTTCACAGATGTTTATTGGTCATCAATACGCCATAGAATTAAAGTTCAGACATACAAAATAAGTAAACACATCTATATTAAACACTGTAAACGTTAGCATTGCTACATTGAGGCTGATGGGGAAAAAGACAACCTACTTTAGCCTGCTAGAAAACATTGGCAGTCTTCTCCAAAACGCAAACTTGCGGTTAAAAGGTGACACTTCAAATATGAAAAATCGCTTACTTAACAGCATTTACAAATGAAAAAAAGGGGAAAAAAAGATTACTGACACTACATTCAATTACAAAAGAGCTTTTTTTGCAGAGTGTAAATCTTCCTGTTAGCGGTTTAGCGAACGTACTTCCGATGAACATTTCAAAGATAAAAGCACGTCATGTTCGTCACAACCCAGCACATACACACGCACAAATCCGATACGGATAAATAACGATTTCTGGAGTTATTCCCACATTCTTCAGAATTCAGATTCTACACTAAGAGTAGCTTTAAAACACCCTTTATGAAAAATCTGATTGGCAATGAATAATTATTGTGCTACTATTATATATTGTTGTATATAAATTAATGCTAGATCTTTTTTTAAAGATTGTTTTGAATCATGTTGGAAAGGCAAAGTCAGTGTTCTGAATCTATTTACATTCCTATTTTTTTCACTAATTAATTCTATGAGCATTTGACCTTATTATTTATTTGTGTTTATTTGTACTTTAATAAAGAATTTAAGTGTTCCAAAATGTTTTTTTGAATGAATAAGTGCCATCAACAATTTCATTGCCAAATTAGAAAAAAAAAAAAAAAAAAAAAGGGGGGGGGGGGGAATTATTAGATTGGTCGACTAATCGTAAAAATAGTTGGCTGACTAATCGGGAGAAAATCAGTCGTTTGGGATGGACCTAGTTGTACGGTGTACCAGAACATATTTCCTCCACACCCTTCACACCTTTTTTACCCCCTTCCCAATTTCATACCTGTATATTAAAGTGACCCATTTAGCTGATATTTCAAATAAATGACAGTTTTCTTGTAAAAAAAAAATTTAAAAAAATTAACCTTTAATGCATGAATTGTGATTCCCTCCCTAAATTTAACTCATTGGCTGCCAGTGATGGCGCTAGAAGTCCAATGCATATTGACTGGAAGACACTGGAGAAAAACTACTCAGTTTGTGGACAAAAATTCACTCCAATCCATTCTTTAGAAGCCATTTCCTTTTGTTCATTTACATTGATTTGAACTGATCTGTCAAGCACCACAGAATATTGTGTTTGATGGCTACACAAACCCCAAAAAAAAACAATTGGATTGCAATCTTGAATCATGAAAATCATTTTTTCCTCCTCGTTACCATTCTTTAGTTATGAGCAGTTGAAAAACAGCAAGTATTTTTTGGATACACTTTTGAACGCGAACCTAAGTGTTCTATAAAACATCTTTGGGAGTGAATGAATTTATTATTTTTGAGATCTGTTGTTGCGTTTTCTTTGTTTTTTTGTTATTTGCATATATTTTTTAATTAATTAATAATAATAAAAAAGAAACCAACAGGTTGCTACCAATTTTTTCCACTCCAATATTGTCTCTGTGAACGCATTTGCTGCCATTGACGAACAAATATTTTGAAAAATGATGTTTTCTTTTCCTATCCATCCTGTTGGGACATTAGAGGAGACCCAACCCTTTGCACTGAAAGGGCTCATCCGGCGACGTCAATGAGGCGGCTAGTGATGCATATATTTTTTTTCGGGACATTGAAATTTGGAGGGGAAAAAAAGTACTTTTAACAGTAGTTTCACCACACCAAACATTTCACTGGAATAGATGTGTGAAGAAAATATGCTACTCTTGCTACTTTGGCATACACCAGTCGTTTGTTACTTTTCCAAAGTTGGGTAGGGAAGCCGAAAATTGTACCCAAGAATGAGCATTACTTCCTAATAATATGACTCAAGTTAAAGAAAAAGGGGTCATCCATTAAATGCACTCAAGTAAAACATATTTGGTTAAAAGAACTCATATACTGCTTATCATTTATTTTTAAAAAAACATATAATCAGAGTCGTGTTACTTGGCATTGTAATTCTTTTCATTGTATTGGAGACTCGACCTCCTGACTTTCCTGCATTTCAATCAAGTCAACCAAATGAAACGTTTCCAGTGTATTGATTCAAGTTCATTTTGAATTTTTAGATGATTTTTAAAAACGTTTATTTCAAGTAAGGGTTTTAATGTTCTCATACACAACAACATATTGCACAAAAAAGTGAAAATGATCAAATTTAAACCACAGATGTCAAAATGAGCAAAACTATTTTAGGTGTACGTATACCATTTTCTTTTAAATTTGTGAAAAACATAAGTTAACCCTTTAAAGGGTACTTATTGAACTCACTGGCTGCCATTGATGATGCTCTAGAGTCCAATCCATTTGGACAGCCCCTTCCAGTACAAATAAATGGATGAATACAATTGCCAGCAGTAGGGATGGGAATTGATAGGATTTTTACGATTCCGATTCCATTATCGATATTGCTTCACGATTCGATTCTTTATCGATTCTCTTATCGATTCTAATTTGGGGAAAAAGAACAACAAACGTTTTGATTGGCATCGAGTTTGTTTAATCAGAACTCACAACCTTACAAACTCACAACGAGATCAAAAGAGGCCCAAAGCCTCAATGTTAACTGTGGCAATAAGTGGCAAATACACAAGAATGTGTAACATTTTACTGAAACATTTATCTAATAGAAATAAAAAATATTGGTATATATATTGGCAGATAGGTGGTTGTTCTGCGTTTGGCAATATGTGTTAAAGCAGGGGTCCCCAAACTTTTTCCTGTGAGGGCCACATAACTTTTCCCTTCTCTGATGAGGGGCCGGGGTCAGTTTGTAACAAAAAAAGTGTGACGATTGCAGAAGTGCATAAATGTAAAAAAATATTGTTTTTCAGAAAGCCACAATCAAATAACCCTTTCTGGATTCTTCACGGAATTAAAGTAAATAAAATAAAAATAATAATATAATAATAATAATTAATAATAAAAACACTATTTATTAAATAGATAATAACCAAATAACCCGCTCTGAATTCTTCAAGGAAAAAGGCCAGGAAATAAATAACACGATTGAGAAAAAAAAAAAATTCAAAATGGCCGGACCAAATGTGGAGGCGGGCCGTATTTTGGCCGCGGGCCGCAGTTTTGGCACCCGAAGAAATGCCGCATCCAAGCGAGTGAGCGTGCGAAGTGAGAGAGGGAAACACTAGTGACGAGATTTGTCGTTCACTTGAGCAAACGAATCCATTCCGGTTCGTTCAGTAAAAAGATTCGTTCAAACAAATCGTTCAACGAATCGTTCGCCCCCCTCATCTCCCTCCCCGCCCAAACGAATCGTTCGGTTACTGAACGGGAAGTGACGTTGCCGAACGAATCACCAAAGACCGTTTCGCAGTATAACTGAACGGGAAGTGACATTGCTTGGTCCCTCCCTCTCTTCCACATTGACCACTCGTCGTAGTTTCAGAAATGAGTGACAGGCGGTATCATTCTGCTTTCACAGACAGCCTCGTCTCCCTCCTGCTGCTGCAAAAGCGAGGGAGAACTTCCGCGTCGTCTGTCCTAGTTCTATGGGCTCAAAGTCATGGCTCGTGCTTGCATTTCGATTTAGGACACGGTTAAACATTTTCCTTTTGTGAGGGGAGTAGGGGGCGGGGGCGCACGGACTTTCTTTAGCAGGTTCTTGATCACACATACAATCACATATACAGCATGTTTGCTGTCACGAAAATAAAAATACATCGAAAGTTTAATTTCTGAATATGGAACGACCAACACATCATATTTACATCTCGCTCTGTTGTATTTTTGTTTTTTAGTATTAAGATGATCGTGTTGAATTTTTGCACTGGTATTAATAAATAAAATAATCCGGTCAGCTCCCCTGTCGTCCCCGCATCTCAGATCGTCAAATGCTGACGAGAAATAATTGTTTGCTCTTTACGATGTCGCCTTTCTACTCTCATTAGTCTGTTAAGAAAAATGTAGACATATTGCGACATCTCCCGTGTCCGCGTGCTTTGTTTTTGGGCGTTTGAGTAGCACATGATGGACGGATTGACATAATTTGTCAAACCAACCAACACCTGACACGAAGAAAAAAAAAAAAAACACTCGGAAAAAAATTACATGTATATACAGTTTCATTGCAAATCAGTATTATGGTGATCATATTGTTTTTTTGGACTGGTATTAATAAATAAAATAATCCTGTCAGCTCCCCTGTCGTCCCCGCATCTCAGATCGTCAAATGCTGACGAGAAATAATTGTTAGCTCTTTACGATGTCGCCTTTCTACTCTCATTAGTCTGTTAAGAAAAATGTAGACATATTGCGACATCTCCCGTGTCTGCGTGCGTTGTTTTGGGCGCTTGAGTAGCACATGATGGACGGATTGACATAATTTGTCTAACCAACCAACACCCGACACGCTGACACGAAAAAAAAAAAAAAAAACACTCGGGAAAAAATTGACATGTATATACAGTTTCATTGCAAATCAGTATTATGGTGCTCATACTAAATATTTTTTTCTGTGCACATATGAGGTAAATATCGCTGCCATGAAGCCTCCATATAGTGACAGTTCTCTGCCCGCTTCACTGCCGTCACGCGACCGCAGCTCAGCTTTTGCTTGCCTCGTAGCTACCCGTGTTTTAAATTACTGTAAATTTGATAGTATGTCGTCATAGGCAGTCACGAGTTTGTTGAGAAAAGTACTACTCTAAACAATGCTCGCTAGATTTGTGTGGTGTTTTTGTCTGTTTGAGCAGCATTTGATAGGCTCCACGTTAACAAATATGTGACAAAGTCATTTCCTTTCATTTTCTGATTCATTCACCGCATAGTCATTACTGGAAAATCAAGTTAGCAGCAAGCTAGGTCAGGAACCGGAGGACCGAGTCACTGAACGGGAAGTGACAAAACTCAGTCTTGCCCCTCTGCCTGCACGCTGGCTGCTTATTGGCCACACGTGGACGTGAGTGACAAACGCCATGATTCTGTTTCCGGTCCCTCCCCTGCCCGCGATGAGGCTGGCGTCTGATTGGTCGTTTGCGATGTCAGAAGACGCTGCCGCTTGCTCAACGCCCTCCCACGCAGCGAACAAGCACCACCTTCATAGAACGAATCAGTGCAGATGATGATTAGTTCGGTCTCGTTCACCAAAACAATTCGTTCAAAAAGAACGAATCGTTCGCGACCGATACAACACTAGGAAACACTTCTACGAGCCTACGTTCTTTGTTAATGTTAATATCTACAGAGGCAACGCCTGTATGTATAATCTTTTGTGTTGTTGTTGTTGTGTTTCCACTCGCGATCGGACACTTAAATCCAGTTGCGTAGTGGTTTGAACGATGTGCTAATGCTAGCGAACGAATGCTAACCATACTGTTATTAGCAGCTAATCATCGCTGATTTACGTTGATGCAAACCTGTTTGTTATTGGGGACGAAATTGATTTGTTTCATTTCTATTTTTAGTTTAACTCTGAATAAAGTCAGCAAATTATACCAACGTCTTCTGTATCGTCATTTCGGAGTTTAGCTAGCTGTATAGCTGTCTCGGTGAGGACAGTGCAGTCTATTCCCTCCCGATGCAGTTATCTCCACCTTGCAATGACTGCAAGTCGCTTTGTTGTAATTTTTCCTCGTGAAGTGAAGACACACTTTCGAGCGTTTGAACCTACGTCCTGTCATTGTTATGTTTATGGCTGCAATGCTCGTGCTTACCCCGTCGTAACCTTTCATTTTCACACTCTTTCCTGGTGAAGTGTAGTCCAACTTTGGAGCGAGTGGTTCTTGGCGCCATGCTAGTTTGATGCGTCTGGACAACAACACACGTCACGACGCAATAAGCGTCTTTAGGAATCGTTAAAGGGATCGTTAAGGCTTTTTCATTGTGATGTCGAGGCCTCGAAACACTCGGAACCGGTTCCGAATTGGAATCGGATTTCGATTCCCATCCCTAGCCAGCAGTTTGGTGGGAACGTCGTAGACCTTCCCCTTGAACTCCACCTCCATGTGGCTGCAAAGAACCCGACGACGACCTCCCCGAATTCTGTGAGCGAGGCCGCTTTGCCCGTAGCGCCGACACCCGGTCCTCTTGCGATCGTCGGAGAGTACATGAGACCGAACTAAATCTGAAGGAGACCTAATGGACTCGACGTCTTCTTAAAATGAACATTTGGAATGACTCGCCCTTCTTGACGCCAAGGACCAAACGTTCTTAATCTCATTTAAACCTGAAGAAAGACACAAACAATAGATATTGAACATGAATTTACACTCTGATAAGCAACATTGTTTAGATCTTACCTGACAGTCTTCAGGCTATAGCTGGGATCCTCCTTGATCTCCAATAAGACCCTCTTTCCTTCTTTCTCTATTCGATTTGCCCCGAGATTCAACTCTTGAAGATGGGAGGGGTTTAACTTGAGAGCCTTGGCCAATGAAATGCCTCCTTTATCTGCGATCTCGCACAGTGACAGGCTGCAACAAATGAGATGATTCCCTTTAGTCAAGAAGGGAACCTGCTTAAAGTGATGAAGGTTCTGCTGAAAGTAGGGGTGCACGATATCCATTTTTTGAAACCGATACCGATAACTTCCTGCTCCTCAAGGCCGATACCGATATGATATCTGATAATATATGTACATTTTTTCAATGTATATTCACCTGAGTTTTTGAACAAATGTAGGTCAAAAATACTAGTGATTGATTGAGCGTAGATTTGCCTTTGACCGTACCAGAATTTTCATGATGACATGAACATTATTATAATGAACAAAACAAAGACAAGGACAGTTTTGACTCCAAATAAACTGTCCATATTCATTTTTCAAAAAATTATAATAAATATATAATTACATATATAATTTGAATCAATCACAATCAGTCAATATCATTGACGATGTGTTCCCCTGAACAATGAACACCGATGTTTAACAAACATAAACCCAACAGGTATTCTGCTTTGTCAGCAGATAATATATTTGGTGCCAACAGGAGAGGAGACTTCTGTCATCTTGGTCCATGGAACAACTTAATTAATCTGGCAATTACATATCAATAACCAAAAGACCTCTCGAGAATGTGTAGAAATAACACTGTAAGTTGCAAACATTTGCTAATTACCATAGTAAGGTTTATAACTCAGTGAAGGAAAAACACTGCCTCTAGAACAGTAATAAAACTTTGCATACTGGCAAAACAGACTGGAAACGCACCGATCCCAATTCGACACTGTGCCAAAAATATTATTAATAGCATCCGATAACATATATTATTATCGGATTTATTGGGATGATGTCATAATTCCTATTATCGGACCGATAAGTATCGTGCGCTTCTAGCTGAAAGTAACATTGTGTCTGCCTTTTCCTTGACTGATACAGGGTTGATGCGGGTCATTAAAAAGCATGAAGTCATTAAATGGATTTTGTGAAAATTGGGGCTTTAAAAAGGATTCAACGAAATGTTTCAAAGCCTTTCAAATTATGTAAACTTGACAGGATTTTTTTTAAACATAATTGATTATAGTTATGCAAATCGCGGCAGTGATTCTTTCGATTACTCGACCAGATCCACGAAAGATGACGAACTGAAGGAGCTCCTTACTTAAGGATTTTTAAGATGCAGTGTGGGCTGGCCAGTCCTTTCGAGAGGATCTCAATCCCCTCGTCTGACGGATTGTTCCAGCTCAGGTCCAGCTCTTGAAGATGGGAGGAGGTTACCTTCAGTGCCTCAGCCAACGAAATGCAACCTCGCTGAGTGATGCTGCACTTTGTCAGGCTACAACAAATGAGATAATTGCCTGAAGTCAAGAAGGGAACCTGCTTAAAGTGATGAAGGTTCTGCTGAAAGTAACATTGTGTCTGCCTTTTCCTTGACTAATACAGGGTTGATGCAGGTCATTAAAAAGGATCTAAACTCATTAACTGTTTCTTTGTGAAAATCCAGACCTTAAAAAGCATTAAACTACATGTTTGAGGGATTTAAAATTATGTAAACTTGTTGAGATTTTTTTTTTTTTAATTACATAATTTATTAGAGTTGCTGCTAACAGCAGCAGTGATTCTTTTGATTAGTTGACCAGATTCATGGAAGATTACAAACTGAAGGACCTCCTTACTTGAGGATTTTTAAGATGCAGCGTGGGCTGGCCAGTCCTTTCGAGAGGATCTCGACCCCCTCGTCCGATAGGCCGTTGAAGCTCAGGTCCAGCTCTTGAAGATGGGAGGGGGTTACCTTCCGTGCCTCAGCCAATGAAACACATCCTTTACTGGTGATCCCGCAGTGGACCAGCCTGTAACAAATGAGATAATTGCCTGAAGTCGAGAAGGGAACCTGCTTAAAGTGATGAAGGTTCTGCTGAAAGTAACATTGTGTCTTCCTTTTCCTTGACTAATACAGGTTTGATGAGGGTCATTAAAAAGCATCAAAACTCTTTAACTGTTTTTTGGGGGGTGAAAATTCAGGCCTTAAAAAGCATTAAAAATGGTGTTATACTTGTGTAGCACTTTTCCACTTTTCAAGGCTCTCAAAGCGCTTTACACTACATCGCCATCCACCTACTGTTGACGCAGCACCTGGAGCAATGTGGGGTTCAGCATCTTGCTCAAGGATACTTAGTCGAGTTCATCGGGTGAGAGAACTGAACCCACATCCTCTGGGTTGGAGGACAACTACTCTAATATTGAGCCACGCCACACCTTAAAAGATTAAAATTTAGGGAAACTTGACTGTTAAAAAAAAACTTTTTTTTTTTTTTAACATAATTTATGAGAGTTGCTGAGCAGTGATTCCTTTGATTAGTTAACGGGATCCATGGAAGATTACGAACTGTTACAGCTCCTTACTTGAGGACTTTTAAGATGCAATGTGGGCTGGCCAGTCCTTTTGAGAGGATCTTGACCCCTTCATCCAACAGATCGTTCCAGCTCAGGTCCAGCTCTTGAAGATGGGAGGAGGTTACCTTCAGTGCCTCAGCCAATGAAACACATCCTTGCTTTGTGATCTTGCACATTGTCAGGCTGCAACAATTGAGATAATTGCATGATGAAGGCAACCCGGTAAAAGTGGTGAATGTTTGCTCAAAGTAACATCGTGTTTGCCTTTTCCTTGACTAATACAGGGTTGATGGGCGTCAATTAAAAGCATCCAAACTCATTAACCGTTTCTTTGTGAAAATCCAGGCCTTAAAAAGCATTCAACTCCATGTTTGAGGCATTAAAAATTATGTAAACTTGACAGGATTTTTTTATTCATTTATTATTATTACAAATTTTATTAGAGTTGCTGCTAACGGCATCACTGATTCTTTTGATTAGTTGACCAGATTCATTGAAGATTACGAACTGAAGGACCTCCTTACTTGAGGATTTGTAAGATGCAGTGTGGGCTGGCCAGTCCTTTCGAGAGGATCTCGACCCCTTCATCTGACACATTGTTCCTGGTCAGGTCTAGCTCTTGAAGATGGGAGGGTGTTACCTTGAGAGCCTCAGCCAATGAAACACATCCTTTACTGGTGATCCAGCAGCAGTCCAGCCTGCAACACATGAGATAATTGCCTGAAGTCCAAAATGGAACATTGGTTCAACTGATTCAAGTTCTGCTGTAAGTAACATCGTTGTGCTGTCCTCACAATACGTGACATGTGTTGCTCTACAGCCAGCGAACCAAAAAATGAAACTCTCCAGAGACAAGGCGTACTTTTCTTGGGTTCATGGAGGTCTCAAATAGTTTGTTGGTAACTAAAATACAAATGAATACATTCAAAATGTAATACAATAATATCTTCCAACGTGTGAGTAGCTTAGCAGAAACACAACAGAATGTCTCAGTGAAATCAATGGATAGTGTATAAGTTCGCCTAAAACAAAAAATATATATAATATAAAAACTAAGTAAAAACTTACAAAGACGAAGGTTAGCCTAGGCTTAGCTGGCAGAGCAAGTTTGTCGATGTTACTTTTAAGCCTCACAGGCACTGAGAAACGTGCTTGAAATGAGGAAAAAAGTTTGGTGTCTAAGATCACTCAATGCGACAGATGCTCTGGTCCTCAACATAAATGCACTTTTGCTAGAAAAGGATAGGTCTCACTCCCAACGCTTTTCAGACGAAACCTTTAGACAACAATATTTATTTTTTAACTAAGTTTTACAATTTCAACTAACTTATTAACTTATTATATCTTTATCATTTTCATACAAAGGCATGACAATCATGTCTGCCTTGTCCTTGACTAATACACGGTTTATTCATGTGATTAAAAAGCATTGAAAGTCATGAAATGGATTTTGTGAAAATTCAGGCCTTCAAAAGCGTTCAACTAAATTTTCGAGGAATGAAAAATTCTGTAAACTTGGTGGGGAAAAAATTTTTTTTTGAATGAAAATGAGATAATTGCCTGAAGTCGGGAAAGGAACCTGGTTAAATTGGTTGAGGTTCTAATCAAAATAAAATTGTGACTGCCTTGTATGCAGATGACACACAACTGTACATTTCTGTGTCCCCACATGATTATAGTCCCTTAGTCTCACTGAGTAAATGCATTCATCAAATCAATGAATGGATGTGCCAGAATTTTCTCCAGTTAAATGTGGAGAAGACAGAGGTGATCATTTTTGGGCCAAAAAAGGAAAGGTCAAAGATAAGCAGCCAACTTAGCACAATGTCACTTACAGCTACAAATCAAGTCAGAAACCTTGGCGTAATTATTGACTCAGACCTAAAATTTGATAGCCATCTAAAGTCCGTCACTAAATCCGCTTATTACCACCTAAAAAATATAACCAGAATTAAGGGGCTTCTGACTCAACAAGACATGGAAAAACTTATGCATGCATTCGTTTTCAGCAGATTGGACTACTGCAACGGTATATTTACAGGTCTTGATAAAAAATCAGTCAGGAAGCTGCAGCTAGTACAGAATGCTGCAGCCAGAGTCCTCACAAATACAAGAAAGCTGGACCACATTACACCGGTTTTGAAATCGCTACACTGGCTTCCAGTGAGTCAAAGGATAGAATATAAAATACTACTGCTCGTCTACAAAACACTTAATGGCCTTGGACCAAAATACATGCTTGACTTGTTAGATTCCTATGAGACATCTAGACCCCTAAGGTCGTCTGGAACGGGTCTTCTGCATGTTCCAAGAACAAGAACCAAGCAGGGTGAGGCAGCATTTAGTTATTATGCTCCTCACCTCTGGAACAAGTTACCCGAACGTCTGAAGTATGCTCAAACTGTTAGCTCCTTTAAATCAGGGCTAAAAACGCTTTTGTTTAGCACTGCATATCCATAACTGTCTATATATTTCAATCTACCTGCCTTCTATTCCTCCTGTGCTTATCTCCATTGCTGATTTCAATGATTATTAGTAGTAGTAGTTTTTGCTTTATTTCTATTTTTGTTTTATTTTTATTTATTTATTTTTATTCTGTGATTAAATGCGATCTTTTGTCTTGGTTTTTACGTTGTGTTGATTTAAATGTGATTTTTATGGTCTTCATGTGATGAAAAGCACTTTGAATTGCCTTGTGTTGAATTGTGCTATATAAATAAATTTGCCTTGCCTTGCCTTGCCTTGCCTTAGTGCCAAAATATACTACGCACTATGTCAAAAATTGGCAAAAAAAAAAAAAAAAGTGGCTGCGCACAGCTGCGGTCCGGCAATTCCATCCCATCAAGAGCCCTCGGGTAATCGGGCACGCAAATGTGGCATTATAAACAACGACAAACACACGGAGTCTGTACTCATCAGAGAAGCTGAGAGAGAGGTGGACTTGATTTGACTGAACCATTTTTCGCTTTTACTATGAGTTTGTGGCACTATTTCTGTTTGAAATTACATACCTCCCATAATAACTCACCGTCAATCCTCATAGCTTCTGCTGCAGCTTCCTCTTTAATGATCTGCTGCATCATAAATCACATTGTGACTTTCCACCTCCACGATAAAGCTTTTGTCCATGTTTGCAGGTGTTTTTACCGTGAATAAGCAACTGGGCTTTTGATTCCAGGCCTTTCTCCGCCTATTTTGACGGATGCGTGTCCGGAAAAAATAGAAAATAGTCTAAACCATCCGGCGGGCTCTGGCACGCCGGAGATGGTCCGCAGTCAGTCTGGAGCACTGACTCTATACTTTGAACTGTAGGATAAAATTTAAAACGGATTGGGTTCAGCGCTATAGACCCTACCCACCGATGTCACAAAACCACGTGCTCGCTGTATGGTTCCGCCCCCTTGTCCGTCATTTTGTCTCTGTATTAGCATTGCTTTCAATTGATCGAGGAATTTAAAATGCATTTCATGGAAGACCCGGTGCTTTCGGATGCCGTAAACTCACTGGATGTGTTGCATAAAAGGCGTTATGTGGAAAAGCTTCGTTCTATACAGTCGCCAGATCCATATTTGATGCCCAAATCGATGTTTTTCGACCCACTGTCTTCGCCCTGTCTGCCTGACATCTGCTACGCTGATATTTACAACTATCTTGTCCACACAATATCAGCCTATTCTCACGAAAGTTTGAAAAACTTTAAGAGCTTGGAGGCTTATAAATACTTTGTTGCTGGTTGGGTGAAACAGGCCCTCGTCCACGAAAATTCGGCAGGAATCTATCTTGTGCTTGGAAAGGTGAGTTACGAAATTTTCAATTCAAAATCTTTTGTTCTTGCTAACATCCACTGTCAAGTCTAATGTATTTCATGTCATTTGTCAATGGAGCTAGGGCTTTTAATGTTTATATGGTTTAGCGATAGCACTCTCACTACATACATACGTGTATGTTGTCGGCGATTAGCCTAGCAATGATCTTAATTGTGGTTGTCAGCCCAAAACCCTCTAAATATATATTAAATGCATCTTATCAGATATAAAATGACTACTACATAATCTGTGGTAATCGTTTGGAGCCCAGTTTTCTCGTCGAATTGCAGCAGCCCATCTCGCTCTCTCCTCTCCGTGTCTCTCGGAATCCGGTAGAACTTCAAGTCTCTCCGTCTATCTTCCCTGTTATTGCAACCGACCGCCACACACGCCTTCACCATTTTGATTATTAATGTTAACGAGCAGAAAAACACGCCGTAAATAGGAGGAATGTACATAGCCGTAACAGGTCAACACGATGTGTTGACGGACAAGTGGGCGGCACCAGTCAGGAGAGCGGAGTTGTGACGTCACGTGGGTAGGGTCTATATCTGGCAAGACCCGGACTGAAGACGCGTCTGGTATATTTTGGCCCTTATTGTTGGCTGGTTGCAGCAGTATCTCATTAGATAAGTCAACCGTATCCAAGGAAGAGTATGAATTGGAGGTAGATTTCTAAGTGGAAAAGTTCCTTACTTGAGGACTTCTAAGTTGCAGTGTGGGCTGGCCAGTCCTTTCGAGAGGATCTCCACCCCCTCGTCCGACAGATGGTTCAAGCCCAGATTCAGATGCCTCAGGTTGGATGGAGAACTGAGAACGGAAGCCAGCAGGTGACAGCTGTCTTTGTACAGGTTACAATCCCTTAGACTTGAGATCACAGAAAGGAGGAAGTCCTGAGAGTGAGCCAAACTTCTACTGACTTTAGTATGGTGCTTTGAATAATAATAATAGATTTTATTTCAAGATACAAAACAAGACAACAACAAAATAAAGAGAAAATGACAAATTCCAAAGACATTTTCTTTTCCCGTGATAATATCACCAACATTACTTGTGCTTGATGGAGGCAGTGTTTGTTTTGGATGTCGTCAAGAAGGATGTTTATTTTGTACAACCACGATGTGGGAATCGTAGTCTTTTTTTTTTTTTTTTTTCAAGATTATAGATTGGATTTAACCCAAATTTTGACCCTTTTGAGGTTTTTCAAGATGTTGGATTTCCTACTGTTTCAGGATGAACTTTAGGTAAACCTGTTACACTGACCCAGCTTTTTGTTTGCAATTTCTCACCGTCTTTAGTAGAGATGTCGGGTCCGATGACGTCAGTATCGGAATCGGCAAAAAAATATCGGCCATGCCTTTTTTTAATATATATATATTTTTTAATTAAATCGTTTTCTCATTGTATTTATCGTTACATACATAATATGTAACACTCATCCAGAGTCTAGTTTAGGCTTAAGGTAGGGTTATCAAATTTATCCCGACAACGGCAGTAATTAATTAAAAAAATATATATATCACATTGAAATATTTAATGCAATTAATGCATGCGCTGCACGACCCACTCACGCATTGTCGCGCTCAATCTGTAATGGCGCTGTTATACCTATATAGAGAGATAAAAGGCAGCGTAAAATGAGTAGAGTGAATTTTGGCAGCCTTTGGAGCCTTTTTTTAATTGGGTAAAACCTTACAATCCCTCTCCCTACGATTAGAAATATCATGAGAAGCAATGTGGGGAAGCCAGGGAGCAATTGATCTTTTTCTTAACACCTTATGTTATTTCCCAACGCAGAGAAGATATATCAATTGGTAGCACTACGCACAGTCATGGTTCCACTTTCCATCATGCATTTGGGCATGGCTCCAGTATCATTTACTGAAAGCTCAACAAATACACTAGATGGCAATATTTCCTCACAATATACAAAGTCAGAAGTATTTCTATCCGTGGATCCCGCTCACAGAAAGAATGTTAATAATGTAAATGCCATCTTGAGGATTTATTGTTATAATAAACGAATACAGTACTGATGTACTGTATGTTGAATGTATATATTCGTCTGAGTTTTATTCATGTCTTTCTTAATGCATTGCCAAAATGTATATGATCGGGAATGATTGGAATTGAATCGGGAGCAAAAAAAAAGCAATCGGATCGGGAAATATCGGGATCGGCAGATACTCAAACTAAAACGATCACGATCGAATCGGGAGCAAAAAAACATGATCGGAACAACCCTAGTCTTTACTTATTTCAATGACTTAGTTGGAGCATTACACACATTGAAATTAGGGTTAGGCAACAATTCAATTTGTTCATATCGAGTAGTAGCATGAAATTTTTGCAATGAATCACACTGTCATCATCACTTCAAAAGTAGCAACAGACGTGGTTATAAAGTAATCTTTCCTCTCGTCCAAACAGCCACGAGTCAACTTCGCCATCAGTGCCAACCATTTCTGGTTCCCAGACATTTTTCAGAAACCATCGCTTTTTGTTCATTTACAATGATTTTGGCTGATCTGTCAAGCACTACAGAAATCTTGGGTTTCATGGCTACACATAAAAGAACAAGTCGATCCAATCTTTCATCAGTAAAAGAAGTTTTGCTACACTTTTCCGTTCTTCAGTTACGATCAGTTAAAAATCCTCAATTCTTGTTTCTATACGTTTTGGTAGTAAACTTAAGTGTTCCAAAAATTTATGAACACATTTTTGGGAGTGAATGAGGTGATATTGTTTTGTTTTCCGATTTGTTGTCGCTTCTTCCTATATCCTTCATATGTTGCACTTCTTTGTGGATTTGCCATTATGCTTTTGAAATGTTTGCACGTTTACTTCACTTTAGAGAACTTACACTGATTTTTGAGAAGCCTTGACCACCAACAGCAGCTTCTCGAGCCCCAAAGGCATGGGGATGTAGTGGCCAAGATCAAATGACTTCATGGTTTCATCGTCTGTCAGTAAGAAAAAGGCCAGGGCCGACAACATGTCATTTGGCATTAGATGCCAGGACAGACGTCTTGAAGCTAATTCCTGCTGGATCTGCTTCAGCAAAGAGTCGTCCTTCAGCTCGTTTAGGCAGTAGAACAAGTTGACATTCTTTTCCGGAGTGTTCTGTTTGACCCTTTCCTTGATCAACTTGACTGTCTTTGACTTGCTTTGCCCGCAGCCCTGAGGAGCCTTCAGCAGTTCCCCCACTAGTTCCTGGTTGCATGGCAAGGAAAGGCCAACGAGGAAGCGGAGGAACATATCCAGGTTTCCTTCACTTTCCGAGGCTTTCTGGAGAGCTGACTTGTGGACCTCAGTGATTGTCTTCTGCTTAACAGGCATGAACATTGTTTTCAGTCCTGAACCATCCAGTACGTTCTTGTTGTCGTGGAAGAGGCTCATCATTACGTACAGTGCGGCCAGATACTCCTGGATGGTCAGATGAATGAACTGAAACATCTTCTGTTTGTTTCTCCTGAGCGGAGGGACCTCCTTAAAGACCTCAGTGAATATTCCGGAGTGTTTTGCAGCTTGGCCGTAATCAAAACCGCTGTCCGCCAGGTGGTTCTCATAGAAGATCTGACACTTATTCATGGTGTGGTCAAATGCCAGCTTGGCGAGTGTTTTCACGTCAAGGATGTACTTATTTGTATTTCTCTCCTTGGAATTTTCCAGTAGGTGACCTATTAACGCTGAGTACATGTCAGTCAGCGTTGTGGGAAGCTCTCCCTTCTTCCCTTTGTCCAAAGTATCCTGAAGAACTATGGCGGTGAGCCAGCAGAAGATGGGAATGTGGCACATGATGAAAATGGTGTGAGATTTCCGAATGTGCTCAATGACGCGCTCCTCGTTTGGGAACCTTTTCCGAAAGTACTCCAGCCTCCGGGAATCGCTGAATCCTCGCACCTCTGTTCTGCTGTCGATGAGGTCGGAGGGGATATCGCGGGCTGCCGCGGGCCGCGTGGCGATCCAAACCCTGGCACACGGAAGCAGGTTCCCATTGATGAGATACGCCAGCAGTACGTCCAGCGGGTAGGTCTCCTTCACGTCCATGTCCACTTTCCTTACTTTCTTCAAGTCGATTTTGAAGTTGCACTCGTCCAGTCCGTCGAGGATAAACAAGATCTTGATTCGGCTGCTTTCAAAGTCCCGCTTCCCAGAAGTTTGCAGGTTGTCAAATATATTGTTCAGTCTCTCGCTCATGTGCCTGTTTCCGCAGACAAAGGTTTGGATCAGTTTGGCCAACGTAAAGCTCTCCCCTTTCTCTATGTTTAACTCGCGGAAGGTGAAAGGAAATATGAAGTCCACGTCCTGGTTAGTACTACCGCTGGCCCAGTCCGACACAAACTTTTGAATCAGGAAGGTTTTTCCTATTCCTGCGAAGCCGACGGTGAGCATCGTGCGTATAGGTCGCCGGTTCCCGTCAGGGCTTTTGAAGATGTCGCACGGCAGGATAGACTGCTTGGCCGCCGCGGCACACGTCTCCATCTGGAGGACCTCATGCCGCCCGTCCGGGCTGACGTCTGCCCCGTAGGTGACGTCTAGCTGCGTGTAGACGTCCTCCAGGGGCTGCTGCTGCCAGCGCTCGGTGTTGCCCTCGGAAGCAAACCTGTATAAACGCCGCAGGTTGTCTTGGAGCTCCCTCTTCAATCTGGAAATCTGACCGTCATCGTGGACGGAGAAGTCGGCGCCTGCAAGTAAGCAGCAGTGACAGCAGTTTAGGACAAAACTGTTCCATTCCGCACCTAAATATTTCTTGAGAGATTATGATGTTACATTATTACATTTGAAATTTATGTGATACTCGTGTGAATTTCAAAATAGTTTGAAATTGGCTATTCATAAACAATAAAATATATATTTGATTCACTTTTCAGATCCACCCTCTGCCAGAGCTGCAAGGGGTGAGAGGGCAAGAGGCAGAGCCAGAGGCATGAACAGACCCCTCCCAGATGTAAAAGATGATGTTTCATTTCAATGAAATGAATAGAAAGTGTGAGTTTTCAAGTTTTGTGGCAAAAATGGCAATTGTTCACAAACTATTTTCAAAATTGCCATTTTTGGAATGACACCGTGCTCATTTGCCCAACCACGATGTGCAATATGTCAAATCCAAGCTAAGATGTTCAATTGATATGATCAGTTGACAAAACCTTACTAAGACGATAGTTCATCAGTCATCAAGCAATGTGTGTGACAATTTGGCATGTGAAATTGTTCGAATTTAGCTGGTGATGACACTTTCAAAAATGTAAGAAATTTGGAAAATAAAGTTCATGACATTTGATGATTTAGGAATAAAAATATGTGCAACAAGGCATGTTTGCACAGTTTTTTTTTTTGTATGTACTCATGGAAAAATCAACCCCTAATTTCACAAAAATTGCTCGGAATGTAAAGGGTTAAAATGAGAGAAATCTCTCCCGTTCTTTGAGCTGCAGAGACTCCTTTTATTTTACAAACACCACGCCAATGATTAGTTGGAGGAGCGATTCAATTTTATGATGTCCCACATGTAATTTATTTTTATTTTAAGTGAGCTGTTTTCTATTCATATAAACTGTTGCCGTGTGGTGAAATATATATATTGTGGCGGTATGAAATGTTGGAGTCTTGGTTGTTAGCTCGTGTTGCTATTGTCCAGCCACTGTAACTCTGCTGCTCTCTGTGAACTCTCTGGAACGCGCACGGCTCCAAAGTGTCTTTGTCACGTGCCTGTGACGTAGCCGGTAACACGCTCGGCCAAACGGACACACAACAAAGGGTCACCACAATATATATACATACACGTATATCTTTTTTTTAGGAACTAAGGATATATTTTTAATTCTGAATCATTTCTCATGCTTCTCATGTGTGGCTCAAAATGACTTCATCTATTGCTCCGGTGATGCATTCCAAAGAAATAAATGAGATGAGTAAAAGCGATTGATAAGATCTCAATAAGGGCTTACCATTCTCAGATACGTCTAAGATGAAAAAGAGAAACAAAGTCTGTCTATTGTTCCTTAGGGCCTCTTAGGAGCAACAGAGCAGCAACAACCCTGATCACAAAATGGGAAGCAATAGCTATGTCTCAGGAGTTGGGATTGGGAAATAGATGAGCAACAACATTTTTGCAAGGGGTCGTTTCATGGTTACCTTCTACAGTTGTCAAGTCACCTGCTTTCTACCACGGTAAGCTAAGTCGGGGACTAACCTTTTATTTTCACCATGTCGCTGCGCAGCTTCTCGGCCAAATTGTTGTTACCGATCTTCTCCAGAAGCATGATGGTCTGGTCCAGAGTGTTCTCGCCGTGCTTCTTCATCAGTTCGTCAGCAATGTACACCCGGCGAGGGTTTTCGCGTACGCTTTGAGGCAGGTCCGTGTGGAACCTGAAGGACTCAAAGTCGTCCTCCCCCAGCTCCCTCAGCGTGTTCCACAGCAGCTCCTTCCTTCCGCTGTCCAGAGCCATCCTTCTGACTTACATACGCGTGAGGGAGGTGACCGTGGATTGAGGTATCTGCAGACAAAAACTTTTATTGACTTATTGTAACTTGAGCTCGTAAACCGTTTGAGTGATGTGACACAAAACACAGATGTAAGGTCATGACTGTACTTTAGTGCATTTTTGCGTATTTATACTTGACTTAAGTACAAATATTAAGTAGTACTTTTTACCTTTACTTCAATGCATTTTCGAGCACATATATGTACTTTTTACTCTACTACTCTCCAAATTGTTTCCTGGGTTGTACATTACTTTTGACTGTTCTCTTTTTTTCTCATTATAAATTGATTGCTATCATGCCTTCGGCGCAATCGATAAGCCCCGCGCAACTATACCTTAACTGAGCACTAGAAGCAGCAACAGCGTTTCCAATAGCAGCTCCTTACGCTCGGTGTCCAGGGGCATCCTTCCACACTGTAAACGCATGAGCGAGATGACCATGGATTGGGTATCTGTAAACGACAACTTTTCATGGCTTACCATAACTTAAATCTGTTGAAGGACTGACAGTCATCCTCCCCCAGCTCCATCAGCGTTTTCAACAGCAGCTCCTTATGCTCGGTGTCCAGAGGCATCCTTCCACCTTTTAAACGCATGAGTGAGATGACCGTCGATCGGGTATCTATGGACGACAACTTATTTTAACTTGAGCTCGTAAACCATTTGAGTGACGCGACGCAAAGCCTGGACGTCAGGTCAATATTTTTCATTCATGTTGGAACTCCTTTGTTGCTTTGTTCGCTACATTGTGGCACTAATGACTTGTTTTGTTATTGAAAATGCCTGACAATATAATGGAAGAAAAAGTATCACAGATTCAGTGTGAATTTCCTTTTTCAAAGAGGCCAGTTTGCAAACAATCGAATAATAGCTGGCAACAAGGAAATGCATTCCAAGCATCATTAAAGCAAGTTGCCACTTCTACTTACCACAAGAAGTTGCTCAACCTACTTAAGCACCCACGTCTTTCCAAAAAGAAGAAAAACTTCAATGTGAGTAAACGAGCATCAAAAATTTTGTCTTACGCAAAATATAACTGGGTATTTCAAGCTAAAAGACATTTTGGTGGACACAAAATGTACACAGTGCACTTAAAAGAATTTTTTGTGTTTCCAGTTACACACACGATAGAATTGTGATGAAATAAATGAAACAGTCGGCTAACTGACCAAAGGAGCAAATTATAAAAAAAACTTTAAAGCGAACAAACTTGCGACTCTTTCAGCTTTTCATTTCAGTTTAAGAGAAAACTTACGCGGCCTTGTTGTTACCACTTCTCCTCCGGTCCGTGTGACAAGTGACAACTTGTCTTTCTGATCCTCCTAGACAGGGCACGCTGGGTGTAAACTTCAGTGACACCCACAACACCATATATGTGCATTATTGCCACCATTTTTTTTTTCAGATTGAGTGGCTTTGTGCCCAGTTGGTTTCCTTTTAAAGATTGGGGGCGGGAGAAAAACTTAAAACCATTGTTTTCAACAACAATGAAAATAACAAAAATATTTCGTTGACAAACAATTTTCTCATGAGGATGACATGAAGTGTAATGGTGTAACTGGTCTGCAAGGAGCTGACACATCTGTCTTCCTCATCCAGGTCAGGACTCGTCTCCGCGCGAAACCTCCCTCCCGATGCCTTCAAGAATGTGGTGGGCAGCTAAAGCTGCTCGCTTAGGCTTTTTGCTTAGTGGTCACCACGCTCGCCTGCCGTGCTAGATACGCCATGTAACGCTGCTCCAGGAAGACCAGTTACGTTGGTGCGGTGATGGCAGTGAAAGTTTCGAGGGGTGCATGCGTGTCTGTTGTGTGCGGTGCATAGAAACCTCCCTCCTGATGCCTTCAATCCCAAAACTCTATGTAACCTTAACCCTAAACCGAGTGTGCGCAGTATTTTTAAACCAAACATGAGCACAAAGCAAAGAGCACTGGAGGTATGAAGAGCTAAGACGAGGAAATATGACAAAGCGTGTGTAGCGTTTGGCTTTGGGCTTTGACTTTTAATACAGTGGGATATGAGGAAAGACCAGTCTGTTTACTGTGTCTAAAAATGTTTGCAAGTGTTACTCAGCGAACCACGAGACTCAACAATAATATAATATTTTCTGAACCATTCAGACGACTGATAAACTTAAACATGTATATCCTTAAAACAGACTGGAGGGTATTCACCTGAGTTGCTACAAACATTGCACTGGTCCATCTGGGCCTTTTTAACAAAATTCTTAGGGAATCATTATATGCCACTTGTAGTCTCTGAAAATGTCCTTTGTTATAATTAGACCACAGATGCGCAGTGTAGAGTGGTGTACAATAAGCCTTAAAAAGGGCCACCTTGACCTCATCCGAGCAGTGACCAAATTTACGGGAAAGGATATTAGCTTGGACATATAACGAATGGCACTGGCGAAATATGTCCTCATTGTCTGTCAGCGTGTCGGTGATCATATGGCCGAGATATTTCACCTGACTGCAGGACTTTAATTCTTGACCAGCCAACTTAAAGTCAGGGAAGACCATATGTTTATCCCCATTTGATCTTACGATCATGACGACACTCTTAGCATCATTATATTTTATATCGTGTAGCTCCCCGTACCTGGCACACACAGTGAGCAGCTGCTGGAGACCAGCTGAACTTGGACTAAAAAGCACACAGTCGTCAGCATACATAAGATGGTTCACCACCAATCCACCAGCATGCATGCAGCCAGTTTTACATCTACTTAACTGCTTTGACAAATCATTCATATAAAAATGAAATAAAATTGGAGATAAAACGCTCCCTTGTCTAACCCCATTGGTGACGTGGAAAGGGGCAGACACACAGTCATCCCATTTCACTTGCATTGTTTGGTGTGCATACCAATATGACAGAATTCTTAAAATATCGCTAGAAACACCCGCTTGGCTTAATTTCTTAAACAACTTTCCATGGTTGACACGGTCAAAAGCCTTGGAAGCGTCTAAAAAACACATAAGCACAGAGGAGTTTTTACTTGTATATGTATTTACCAATTCTTTTAAAACGTAAATACACATATCCGTACCATGCCGTACCAGGTTTAAAACCAAACTGATAATAAATAATAATAAATAGTTAAATAAATAAATAAAACACTCAGGAAAAATGGACATGTATGTACTGTTTCATTGCAAATCAGTATTATGGTGATCATACTCAATATTTTCCTGTGCACATATGAGGTAAATATCACTGCCATGAAGCCTCCATACAGTGACAGTTCTCTCCCCCCTGGACTGCCGTCACGCGACCGCAGCTCAGCTTTTGCTCGCCTCGTAGCTACCCGCGAAAGTGTTTTAAACTACTGTAAATTTGATAGTATGTTGTCATATGTAGTCCTGAGTCTGTTGAGAAAAGTAGTACAATAAACCATGTTCGCTAGGTTTGTGTGGTGTTTTTCTGTTTGAGCAGCAAGTGATAGGCTCCACATTGTGGCAAAGTCATTTCCTTTCATTTTTGACTCGTTCACCGCGTGACTGGAACGTCAAGTTAGCAACAAGCTCGGTCAGGAACCAGAGGACTGAGTAAGTGAACGGGAAGTGACATCACTCAGTCTTGCTCCCTGCCTGCACTGCACGCTGGCTGCTTATTGGCCACACGTGGAAGTGAGTGACAGACGCTCTGCGATGAGGCTGGCGTCTCATTGGTCGTGCGCGATGTCAAGACTCTGCCTCTTGCTTAATGCCCTCCCAGGCAGCAAGCGAGCCCCAGCTTCCGAGAACTAATCAGTGCAGAAGGTGATTAGTTCGGTCTCGTTCACCCAAACAATTCGTTCAAAAAGAACGAATTGTTCACGACTGATACAACACTACTCTATTATTATTATTATATATCGAGCGAAAACATGGCATGTATAAAAGGCATATTGACTAGCAGTATAAACTGTGACAGCTTTGTCAGATGTAATAGTGCAAGCTTGTATGGGGAAATAAGTTGCAGTCAGAGCAGAAAAACGGGAAGTAAGAGGTTCCGCTTTTCAGCACAGCCTAAGATGACACAACTGCGTAGCCCGATTGCGTGTTACCAAACTAAATTTTCTTTGACGAGCTGTGTTCGAAAAGAATTTTTCAAACAATGCCATGTTATAATGTAAGATGCAGTTGTGATAACAAAATGGCCATATGAGACTAGTGTTGTGCATGTAATAAAAATATTATGTTCGTCTGTAGAAGTAAAAAAAAAAAAAGCACAACCATTGGACTGCTTTCTACAGCTACTGAAGCGGCAACCACAGCTCTGACGGAATGAGGAAGCGCACATGCAACATTAGCAAGCCGAGAAGAATAATAGGCAATAGGCCTAAGTTTATCACCATATCTTTTTGTCAAAACAGATGTTATGTATTAACCTATGCTATCGACCGTTCGGATAAAAGGCTTAGTATAGTCTGGCAATACCAGAGCGGTGCTAACTACCAAAGCTTGTTTAAGTTGACAACAGGCACGTTCAGCTTTGAGTGTTCATGTCATGATGAGACCCAAAAAGGACATCATTTGTCGCTTTGTAAGCGGTTCTGGAGCTTGCAACACGGCAGCTTCCCTGTCTTCTAAAATGAATCTGCCACCCTTGCTCTAATCATGCCCCAAGCATAGACTTCATAACCTATTGACCTGATACATCGTCATTCTTTGTGTCACACCTTACCATAGGGGGCCGAGCCGCCGAGCTTCATTTAGTAATATTCAGCCGAAGACTGCACACGCTCTTTCCGAGCCGGATTTTAGCTTGGATTTTTGAAGAACTACGAAAGCTGTACCGCATACAAACAGGAAGGATTGTCTCAGGAATGATTTGTTCGAGGATTCAAAGTAAATGTTTTTTGTTTTTTTTTGTACCATGCATGCAACCGCTACGGCATTGGAATCATTCTTCGACATACTGTATATTCTTTAAATAGATGCGCAACTGCTTGTTTTTTTTGCTCATTTAACAAAGACTCGAGACAGTTTTACGTCCGTATCTATGAAGAATTGGGTGATTTAAGCATTTATGCACAATAATTTTGAACGGAAAAAGCCATTGTGGCAGCCCCCTTATCATAACAAAGAGCTAACAGACTAGCATCATTCTTCGACAGATTTAAGTAAATTCAAACTGCCCGTTTTTTTGTGCTTATAACCAAGAATTGAGACTGTTTTACGTGTGCATCTAGTGTAAAATCAGAGAATATTATAGACCCCATTCACGTGACGTCATAACACCGCCCCCCTGACTTGTGCCGCCATATTGTCCGTCAGCTCATCGTGTTTACATACAGTGGGGAGAACAAGTATTTGATACACTGCCAATGGGTTTTTCCATTGACTGTGTATCAAATACTTGTTCGTAGTCTCCATCTGATGATGTCTGCGATCGTGTTGGCATCACGACTATTGATGTTTTCGCCGCTGTCTGACGGCTGTCGACACAAACGCATCATGGCCCGAGATAAACAAACGGTGCTGCTTTAGAGATTTGCCCTTTTAACAACGGGCACACAGTAACTACTAAAATGACCATTTATCTTCTCTCTTACTGCAACCAACCGCCACACATGCCTTCACCATTTTAATGAATCAATGTTAACGATTGTCAGGAAGGTTTTTGGGTTCGTTTACTAAGCGGTGATTCCTGAGACAAGCAGAAAAACACGCAGTAATAGGAGGAATGTATGTAGCGGTAATTCAGTGGGGAGAACAAGTATTTGATACACTGCCAATGGGTTTTCCCATTGACTGTGGGAAAACCCAAAAACCTTCCTGACAATCGTCAACATTGATTCATCAAAATGGTGAAGGCATGTGTGGCGGATGGTTGCAGTAACAGAGAAAATAAACGATCATTTTAGTAGCTACTGTGTGCCTGTTGTTAAAAGGGCAAATCTCTAAAGCAGCACAGTTTGTTTATCTCGGGCCATGATGCGTTTGTGTCGACAGCCGTCAGACAGCAGCGAAAACATCAATAGTCGTGATGCCAACACGATCGCAGGCATCATCAGATGGAGACTACGAAGCTCGTCGCCACGGTCGCGCAGCAAGAAGGTGAGCGCAACAAAATAGCCGCCCGTGTGAAATGTCCCCCCCCGACGGGAGCGCCCAAACGGAAACGACTTTCTTGTACCGTGAATATGTATTATTTTACTCTGCTTGAACTTATTAATCTTATACTGTGAATATGTATTATTTTACTCTGCTTGAACTAATAAATATCATACCTGTGTGATTGTCATTGGGATATGGTCGTGAAAGCTTGTAGACTAATACATTTCTGTTCAAAGATGGTTATGCGGCCCAGTCCACGATTTGTTGTTAAAGTACAGTACTAATATTTTGTGCAATTTAATTATTTAAAACTGATTTTACAAACATTAATCCATTACTGTAATGCGTCCATGCAAACATTTGATGTTTTCACTTCAATAAAGTGTTATTAATAAGCGCTCCCGTCAGGGGGGACATTTCACGCGGGGCGGCTATTTTTCGGCACACACCGGCCCGTTGTCGAAGATGCCGTTCAAGTTTCATTTTCCAATCGTGACAACGGTGACGCTCACCTGCCCAAATGTCGGTTTATATTCGGGGCGGGGCCGGTGCCGATTTTGGGTACCCGACTCCTCATCGTGACATAAACTGGAGTATGATTGGAAATTTTGTGGTCTCAGGACGAGCTTTGAAGCACGGGACGGGACCGGACGGGAGGAAACATCGGTTTGGGCATCAAATATGGATCTGGCGACTGGATCGACCGACGCTTTTCCAAATAACGGCTTTTATGCAACTCATCCAATGAGTTTACAGCGTCTGAAAGCACCGGGGCTTCCATAATTTGCAAGTGAATCCACCTTTAGAAACTACGATCAATGGCAATACGGACACACAATGACAGACAATATGGCGGCACAATACAGCGATCACGTGATTGTGTGACGTTGGTGATTGGGGTCTATAGTTTATTTGAACATTTCCAGTCTGGCTTTCGAGCTCATCATAGCAACTGCATTAGTCAAAGTAACTAACGACTTGTTACTAGCCGCTTACGTTGGATTACTCTTGATCCTGGTTCTGTTGGACCTGAATGCAGCCTTTGACACAATCGACCATAATATCTTATTGCAGAGACTAAAATGTGACATAGGCGTAAGAGGAGCAGCCCTCTGCTGGTTTACAACATATTTATCTAATAGGTACCAGTTTGTCAATGTAAACCAGCAATCATCACCGCACTCTAGAGTTATGGTGTACCGTAAGGATCGGTCCTCGGGCCCATCTTGTTTACGCTGTATATCAGGGGTCTCCAAACCGGTCCTCGAGGGCCGCTGTGGGTCCTGGTTTTTGTTCATACCGATCAAGCACAGACCTTTTAACCAATGTGGTTTCTACTAAAACAAGCAGCACCTGACTGCAATTAACTGACTGCACTTATAAAACACCAGATTGGTGAAAAGGTGTGGTCTTGTTTTGTTGGAGTGAAATCCTGCACCTACTGCGGCCCTATGTGGAATAGTTTGGAGACCACTGCTGTATATGCTTCCTCTAGGTAATATCATCAGAAAACATAGCATTAACTTTCATTGTTATGCTGACGACACACAACTGTAACTGTTTATCAATTAAACCTGAGCAGATCAGGTAAGTGGATAAGCTAAGCTCCTGTGTCCAAGATATAAATACCTGGATGAGCACCTACTATCTTCTACTTAATCCTGAAAAGACAGAAGTCCTTATAATAGGCCCGAAAAGTGTGAGAGACTCTTTAACTGCCCGGATAGTCACTCTGGACAATGTAAGTGTAGCCTCCAGCACCACAGTTAAAAACCTAGGAGTTCTATTTGACCCAGACTTATCGTTTAAAGCTCATATTAAACAAACATGCAGAATGGCCTTTTTTCACCTGCGCAACATAGCCGAAATTAGAAATATTTTATCTAAAAACGATGCAGAAAAACATGGATTACTGTAACTCCCTACTTGCTGCTTGTCCTAAAAGGTCTCTAAAAGGTCTTCAGCTAGTCCAAAACGCAGCAGCATGACTTTTAACAGGAACTAATTAAAGAGAGCACATCACCCCTGTGCTCCAGGCCCTTCACTGTCTTCCAGTCGAGTTTAGAATTAAATTTAAAATCCTCCTTCTTACATTTAAGACCATGAATGGGTTGGGCCATCTTATCTCACCGACGTTCTGGTTCCATATCGGCCCAACAGAACACTCCGCTCTAAGAATGCAGGTCTACTGGTAGTTCCCAGGGTTTCTAAAAGTACTGTCGGAGCTAGAGCCTTTAGCCACCAAGCCCGTTTTATGGAGTCAGCTTCCAGCTAATATTAAAGAAGCCGAGACAGTCTACACATCTAAGATTAGATTAAAAACGTTTTTATTCGACAAAGCTAATGGTCAGGCTGGTTGAAATCGGATTAGACTCACAGTTCAGTCTAAGCTGCATTAGAAGCTATCATGCTGGGGGAAGTACAGCCACTGAGTTCTATCTCCTTTTTCTCACTCTACCTACCACTTGTTTTACTTTATTTCTATTTTCTAATGTTAATATCTAGTTAACTAGTCTCTTCATCACTAGTCACCTGGTGTCCCCTAGTGGGGGAGGGGCTATTTTTCAGCTGCTGCCTCCTGACTATCTGGACCCCTGGCTGGATGGACGTCCTCGTTGCCACCCCCGTCTCATCTGGCTAGATGGACCTCTTCTAGTTCCTTTACTCTACTGCAGCTTTACATACTGGTAAATGTTGTTACACTTATATAGCGCTTTTCCACCTTTCAAGGCGCTCAAAACGCTTTACACTATCTCACCATCCACCTACTGGTGACGCAGCACCAGGAACGTGGGGGTTCAGTGTCTTGCTCAAGGACACTTAGACGTGTTCATCAGGGCGGAGAATCGAACACACAACCTCTGGGTTGGGGGACAATTACTCTACCACTGAGCCACGCCACCCCATACTGTGACTCCGTCTGCTAATTCCCATTAGCAGTCCTGGTGCATCCTGTCTATCCGTCCTGGGAGTGGATCTCTCCTGACTGTGGTAATGTTTCTCATTTTCTCCCGAAGAGCTTGGACTTTTTTTAGTTTTTCCTTGCCGACATGGAGGGTCCAAGGATGGGGAATGCCCAGGACTTGAACTTTATTTATTAATCTTTGTTTACTTCATTTGCTGTTTCTGACTGTGCATCATATTGCCTCTGCAAAGCCCTTTGAGACAACCTTGTTGTGATTTAGGGCTATACAAATAAAAGTGAATTGAAACAAAACCAAAACTTACTATAGCATATCCTGGTAAAAACATCTCAAGTTACAGGAAAACATCTCCGGTAGGGGAAAAACACCTCAAGTTATGACCTGGAACACCGGCACTGGCTAAAACGATGATGAGCTCAGTCTGATAAGCCACAGTCACCCATTGTATACAATCAAGGCATATTGGAAAACACAGGAACATAACAGTCCATATTTTGATTCAGTCTAAAATAGTCAAGGCTATGGAAAGGCACACTCAAACAGGTTAATATAACAATGATGCTCTATGCCAGGGGTCCCAAACGACCTGGCCGCAGACCGGTACCGGTCCGTGGCGCATTTGGTACCAGGCCGAGCAGAAATAATAAATAATTTATTAACGACTGCATTCTGGCCGATTGACTTTGGCCTGTGCCGCTTAACACACCAATATCCCTGTCTACTCTAGATATACAACTACAGGATAGGAGGTCGTCATAGAAATGCATTGATTGGGCTGTTAGCACTAAATCTCGTTTTGCATATCTATGCGCGCTTGGACTCGATAATAACGTATGACGTAGGCCGTCGCCAATCACATTTCTTCCCGGAAATAATTAGCCCCAACACTAGAATGACTGAATAACAGACAGCTTTGGACAGACTTTTTACGTGGAAAAGGGAACCTGACGAGCCAGAAGATGTGCCTACAACCTCGAAGAAAACAACATTTATGCTACTTCCCAATCCCTAAAGACCCACGAACTGCGAAGGAGTGAATTCGTGACCCGTATGTGAATTCGCCGTGTCGTTAAGCATTAATTTACGCCATTTCCGTGTTGCGCATGTATGTTTATGATGTAAATAGTTTTTTTGCACCATTGGATAACATTGTGAGTCCAACTGAATGTAAAAGAGGGCTTTTTTCACCGCCACAAAAGCTTTGGGAGCAAAATCTTATAAGGGTGCAAAATTTGACAGAACACCGGTCCGTGAAAAAAAGACCCAAATCACACCGGTCCGTGGTGCAAAAAAGGTTGGGGACCCCTGCTCTATGCTACAATGTTCTCATGTAAGCATAACAAAAGCATGCAAAATATGATGTTTAACGGTTGTGTTTTAAGCATGAATAAAATTCTGTCACAAGAATCACGTTTTTCGAGACTTATTTCCTCCTCTGATCCACCTTCAATTTAGTATTCCGACTCGTGGCACAATCAAGTCGACGAGTCCCGACTGCTGTTTTCCATTGAGTCAAATTCCTTTTGCTGGAATCCTTACCTTTGATGACGTTATCGGTTTGAACGATGCAGAAGCAGAAATTATATTTCTTGCACAATTTCAATATACGGATGTGTGCGAGTCTTGCTCATTGATTTTTGAATACTCTTTGACAAGATTCAATCATTTTATTCGTTTGAGGAAAAAAACGTGATCGTGGCAATTTAAGCCTACATTCTGTTGCATTTCTCATCTTTATATGAAGCGATTCCCGGAATTGGTTCTTCTCCGTAGCTCAAAAAGCATGTTGAAATCAATGTGGGAATTTTCAGTATCTTGTTTAACATAAATGAACATAAAATATCCAATGCAATAAATTGAGCTTCAGAAGTGTAATGCACATTTATATAAACTACCATTCAAAAGTTCAGAAATTTCCTCCTTTTTGAAAGAAAAGCAGTTTTTTTCAATGGAAATAACATTAAACTAATCAGGAAAAACATTCTATACATTATTAATGTGGTAAATGACTATTCTAGCTGGAAACATTAATGCAATATCTACGTAGTTTTGTAAAGAGGCCCATTTACAGCAAAATTTACTAATCTTTTATTTATTTTATTTTATGTGTTTGTTTTATCTTTCAAAGTTGACTTATTTTGCTGTGTTTTGCTATGTAAAGCACTTTGGTCTCCTTGGCGGATTTTTAAATGTGCTATACAAATAAAGTTGATTGATTGATTGATTGATTGATTGAGTGTTCTAATGGTACATTGTGCTTGCTAGTTGCCTTAGAAAGATAATAGATGATTAGAAAACCGTATGCAATTATGTTGGCACAGCTCAAAACAGTTTAGGTGGTTAGAGAAGCTATAAAACATCTTCCTTGGAGCTAGTTGGATATCGGGAGCATCACCTTTGTGGGTTTGATTAAACTCTCACAATGGCCAGAAAAAAAGACAACTTTCACATGAAACTTGACAATCTGTTCTTAGAAATGACGGCTAGAATAGAAATTGCTGAGAAATTGAAGATTTCCTATAACGCTGTGTACCACTCACAGGCGGTTTTTGCTATGGGCAATGTGGGCGACCGCCCAGGGCGCAATCTATTTGGGGGTGCACAAGCGCCGTTGAGAAAAAAAAAAAAAAATCCACTAGTTTTCTAGACTAATACCGCTCATTTCCACGTCAAGTTAGTAGAGTGGGCGCTAGGGCGCCCCTTACTATCATGTCAACTGCTGCTGAGAGTCGTGTGTGTCAGAAGAAAAGGCAGGGGGAGACGAGAGGGGGATCAGCTGCTCGCAACTGCAGAGTGAGTGAGCAGGACGAGTCTCACTCACTCTCAGAGGAAAAGCAAGGAGGGGGGCGGGGGATAGACTGACCTCTCATGATCCCAGGCCACACAACACAAACTCCTGCTTCCAAATAAATTGTAATTAATTCATGAAATTAACATAGATATTATTAAATGTATCAGGTTATGACATAACCCAATAAATGTCTTTGTAAAATGTTAAAAAAAAAAAAAAATTGGGATTGGGTGCTGATGGGGTGGTTCGCCCAGGGCGCGAAAGTAGCCAGTACCGCCACTGGTACCACTCCTTCAGAGAGCACTACAAACAAGATCTAACCAGAGTAGAAAGAAAAGCAGGAGGCCCCGCTGCACAACCGAGCAAAAGACAAGTACATAAGATTCTCTAGTTTGAGAAATTGTTGCCTCTCAGGTCCTCATATAGCAACTTCATTAAATAGTACCCGTAAAACGCCAGTGTCAATGTCGACAGTGAAGAGATGACTCCGGGATGCTGGCTTTCGGGGCAGCGTGGCAAAAAAAAAAAAAAGCCAAATCTGAGGTACGCTAATAAAAGGAAACAATTAATATGGTCAAAATAACAAAGACATTGGACATAGGATGATTGTCAAAAAGCGTTATGGACGGACGCATCATAGTTTGAGGTGTTTGGACTTTGGATCAAAGAGAAGAACATTTGTGAGATGCACAACAACTGAAAAGATGCTGGAAGAGTGCCTGATGTCATCTGTCAACCATGGTGAAGGTAATGTGAAGGTATGGGGTTGCTTTGGGGCTTGTAAAGTGGGAGATTTGTACAAGGTCAACAGGATTTGAAATAAGGAAGGCTATCACTCCATTTTGCATCGCCATGCCATACCCTGTGAACAACGCTCGATTGGAGTCAATTTCATCCTACAACATGAAAATGACCCAAAGCACACCTCCAAATTATGCAAGAACGATTTAGGAAAGAAGCAGGCAGCTGGTATTCTATCTGTAATGGAGTGGCCAACACAGTCAACAGATCTCAACCCCACTGAGCTGTTGTGGGAGCAGCTTGACTGTATGGTATGCAAAAAGTGCCCATCATACCAATCCAACTTGCGGGAGGTGCTTCTGGAAGCGTGACGTTTCTCTACATGACCTCAACAAATTAACAGCTAGTATGTCATTGGTCTGCAAAGCTGTAATTGTTGCAAAGGGAGCATTCTTTGATAAACGCAAAGTTTGAAAGAGAAGTTATCATTTCAAATTAAAAAAAACTATTTCTAACCTTGTCAATGTCTTGACAGTATTTTCTATTCATTTTGCAACTCATTTGAGAAATAAAAGTGACTTTTGAAGGAAAACACAAAATTGTCTGGGTGACCCCAAACTTTTGAACGGGAGTGTATCAGGGTAATGACTATATATCAGAATGGTGATATATCACCTTATTGTCTCGCCAAGAAGCCACATATTGTTTTCAAAAGATGACATGTTTAAAAAAGGAAGCAGTAGGTTGCTAGCCAATTTTTCAACTACAAGAATTTCTGTATTACTACATTGGCTGCCAGCGACGTCTAAATGATTGAAACTTTTGAATCGATGTCCACAAGTTTGCTTTTCCCCTTCATCTTGTCGGAACGCTAGAGGCTGGTCCGGCGACGTCAAAGAGTTCTCTCAGGGCGAGTTACATTTACTTTTCGACTAACTTTTGAAGAAAAATGTACTTCTATGAGTAGTTTCACCACGCCATCCATTGAGTCGAAGAAAAAATGCTACCCTTACTCTGCTAATTTGGCCTACGATAGTCGTTCGTGACTTCACCAAAAGTAGGTGGCCAAAAATTATACTCAAGTTAGAGTAGCGTTACTTCCAAATACCGTAATATTGCTTCAGTAAAAGTAGTCATTCGACAATATTCACTCAAGTACAAGTAAAAAAAAACATTATTTGGTGAAAAGAATACTCAAGTCCTAAGGAATTACCGATCATTACTATTTAAAATCATGTCATCAGAGTAGCGGGGCGGCCGTGGAGCAGTTGGTAGCTGGAGTTGTCCTCGGACCAAAGGGTCTGCGGTTCGATTCCCGGCTATGACGGCCCACTGTCGAAGTGCTTGTCCTTGGGCAAGGCACTGAACCCTGATTTGCCTCCAATGGGTTGACAGCGCCTTGCATGGCAGCAGTGTGAATGTGTGCGTGAATGGGTAAATGTGTGCTAATGTAAAGCGCTTTGGGCATGGTAACCATGCCGATAAATGCGCTATATAAGTACTGTATTTAGTGTTATTTGTTCGGACATATCACTGCTCATAAATGTCATAAAAATAACATGGACATCTGTCCAGGTAATTGTAAAACATCATCATCTTCTCTAAAATTGCCCTCCCGCTGTGATTAGTACCTCGTTTTCTTGACCATACTTGTTAAGTGGATGAAACATTTCCAGTATGTTTATTCAAGTCTTTGTGGATTGTTTGGTGATTTTTCAACTTTCATTTCAGGTTAGGGTTTTACTGTTCTTGTACAAAATAACATTAGATCCTCTTTTTTGACATGAAGAGGTAAAAATGATCATGTTTAAAACGATCATGTTTAAATTCGAAATGAGCAAAACAATTTCAAGTGTGCGTGTGACCTTTTTTTTGAATTTTTGAAAAACATGAGTTAAACTTTAATAAGGTATTTATTGAACACATTGGCTGCCGTTGGCGGTGCTGGAAGTCCAATCCATTTGCTCATTCCATCCCAGTCTAAATGGATTGGACGTCTACTCGTGACAAACATATTTCAATTCATGGCAGAAAATAACTGCCAGCAGTTTGGTGGCAGCATGGTAGAGCTTCCCCTTAAACTTCACCTGCCAGTAGCAGCGTTGCAGAAAAACACCCGACGCCGGCGGGGGAACCTCCTCAAATTCGGTGAGCATGGCCGCTTTTGCCGTTAGCGCCGACACCCGGTGCTCTTGAGGTCGTTGGACAGTAGGTAGCGCCGAACTAAATCTGAAGGCGACGTCTCAACGTCTTCTTAAAATAAATATCGGGAATGACTCGACGTTCTTGACTCAAAGTCCGACTTCTGAGGGATCAACCTGAAGACAGACACAAAGAATCGGAATTGAACGTGAATAACGCCAGGGTTTCCCCTACAAATAAAAGATTGTGGCTCGCCGCCATGCCTTGCAAATGAGATTTTTTTAAAAAAGATTTAAAGATACATTCTAATTTATAATTTGGATAATTCAACAAGACGTCTAAATGAATATATTTATATACTGTAGCTAATTAATAACGCAGTATTTGCCATTAGTCATCTGAAATAGCACATCAAATACAAATAGTTCCTTTACGCGCTTTGTTTTGATAATCACATCGGTTATCCTGTTGTGAACTTGCGCCCAATATCGGCGCGGACTGCGCGGAGTTGGAAATCAGGGGGAAAAAATTCCACAGAAGGCTATTTCAATTTAAGGAATGCAATTCCAGTGTTTAAGCCTTTGAAAATGACCTTAATATGGACATTGGACGTAACGTTGAAGTTCTTTATGGCGTGTCTATGACCCGAATTGCCGCGTCCTAGTAGCGCATTTGCCTCAGGCTAGTGAAACGAGGAGTAGAAATAACCAAATGGTTATGGCAAGCGTTGTATTTTAATGTTGCGATAACATGTTCAAAAACGGAATGATGCAAGATTACAGCTGGAGACTCAGCTCAGGAAGACGCACTAAGTCCAGGGAAGGAGAACTCAAAGCAAACACAGGCAATCAGGCACACAACATGGACAGAAATTGAAAAATTCAAGCCTTGGCTGTCCCACATAAATTAAGGTGAGTATTAAGATTTGTGCAACTATTATTTTTATTCAACATAATTATATTGTTTTAACTTCAAGTGCTCGTGACACAAAAAAAGCATTTGTATTTCATATTTCACGCGGTATTTTATGCTCCTGAATGAAAAGGACAGCTAGGATGTGTGTGGAAGCGATCGTTATATTAAGTCAATTTTTTAAATCCCGAGCTACGAAAATGAGATGTTTGTGAAACACTGGGATCACGTTTAATAAGGAGGAGGCTTGCATTTTGTGGGTGACAATGCTCCCCGTCCACCAAAAAGTCCGCTCGGCTGACGACCGGCGACTCATCGCGCACCATGGATGCCGGCCGACGAGCGTCCCTGGTCGGGCAGCCACGCGCGCTCGTTTGCGGTTCTCGATTGTGTCCAGACTTCCACCCCCCATCGGTCTTCTTCGCAAGCCTGCCTATAGAGGCTATCCTCGGCTTGGCATCAGGCAGACGTCGGCCAGTTTGTCCACTGAGAATGCGCTATTTTCGGCGTTCATTCCCCCCTGCGCCCCCGGCGACGGGTACTGCCTGGCTGCCGAGCCCAAACTCGCTCGCTGCCTGTGGCTTGCCGATCGGTGAAGACAATCACCCCCACTGCCTTGTGTGACACGTGCCGGGGTAGTTTTGTGTGATTTTTCCTTTTCGAAAGGCGAGAAAGAGACTTGGAAGTGAGGCTCGGCTCGGGTTGGCATGTTGCCTAGCTGTCACGCCTCCTGTTTTTTTTTACGCTCTTTCCTCAGTCTCCGAAGCCGGGGACAGGGAAATGACAAAAGCCGGACAAACTCCGGTGGCATAAAATACCGTTCGGGAGATTTAAGAAGTCGGTAGTTTTGACCATTATGCAGTAGTTTAGCCCTGCCGTACTGAATAAATACTTTTTTAATATTTCATATTCCATTTGGCACAAGACTGTTATTTGTCACGAACATACCATTTATTTAGCAATTGGGGAAAAATACTTAAATAAAAAGCATATCCTGTCAAAATACTGGAGGAGAGAGATTAAAACAATGATGACATTTTGCTCCTCTGCAGCTGTAGGCGCTAGAGCGCTATAATGACAGGAGTGGCTAAACTGCAGGTTAAAAGACTCATTTCTCGTCATCTGCGCTTTGCCAAATAGTTGTATGCAGTCAGATCGTCTCAAAATATTAAAAAATATCAAAAAATTTATTTCCAATAATAATGCACGGTGGCCAAGTGGTAAGCACATCCGCCTCACGGTTCTGAGATCATGTGATCAATCCTGGTCTCCGGCCTTCCTGTGTGGGGTGTGCATGTTCTCCCCGTGCCTGCGTGGGTTTTGTCCGGGGACTCCGATTTCCTCCCACATCCCAAAAACATGCGTGGTAGGCTGATTAAACACTCTAAATTTTCCATAGGTATGAGTGTGCGCGTGATTGGTTGTTTTTTTCCCCAGAGTGCCCTGCGATTGGTTGGCAACCAATTCAGGGTGTACCCTGCCTACTGCCCGTAGTTCGCTGGGATAGGCTCCAGCACCTCCGCGACCCTCGTGAGGATAAGCGGCATGGAAAATGAATGAATGAATGAATAATAATGCTATTTAAGATTTTTTTTTTTTTTTATCGGGTCACAGGCGCTTTAACCTTGTAACACCGAATGTGTCGGCTGCGACCCTTTACCCATATTATCTTTGAAGTCTCGTCACGCTGTAGTTACGTCACCCATGTGCAACTGCCTGGTCTCATTTGAAAGTGCGTAAGTTGAGGTCCATGTCATTTTTGACTTCAAGTCAAGTAAAACGGGAGATAATGTCATTTGAGTTTTATTGCACTCATGGATAAGCATTAAAACGCTGCATGGACCATGTGTTTATGTCCATATTTCCATCATTTCTTGCCCTTTTTCAAAACCGAAAGCACCACCAAAGACGTCATATCCCAAGAGCCGTTGTGGGGTCAAGAAGGAGGGACGTAATGTTAACATTTTTTAATAAATTGCCGAGCGAGGCGCCACGTAAGGAGAAGGAGGCAACATAGTGAGCGACGGCCGGTTGGATTGAGCGAGCAACTTTGAAACATGCGGAATAAATCGAAAACTAAGTTTAGCGCAAACTTATGCATAATTTCATCAACTCAAGGAAGAGGATGAGCCGGATTTGCCGTTGTTTTACTCGGGTGAGCCGGCGTCTCGGCGAGTAACAACAGCGCGCAAACGTTGGAAGAGTGGCGAGTGGGCTGTCTGACGTAGCTCTGTGTTCTGTTCAAGAGCAAACTTTCTTAAGTCGCACGCCTGGAAAAATTGAATTGGACTAGGTTATTGTCAATATTTTTTTAGGACTTTTTTTTTCAATGTTATATTTGATTTTTTTTTCTTCACTATCAATCTTTTCAATTTTTATATACTGTAGATGTGTGTGTTCGAGAAGGTTGATTGCATGTACCTGTGTATACTTTTGATAAGGTGATGTGTACAATTCCTCACCTCACAAAGCGATATCCTCCAAACCCTTTTTATGTTCGATGATATATATGTTAGATGATACATATGTTTATATATTCCCTATTTTACACTGTATATAAAGGCCAAAAACACCTATGACCATACCTGCTGTTTGTGTTGAATTGTCAAACATAAAACTATTCAGTCTTATTTTGTTCTGTTGAATGTTTACCCTAACAAGTTGAATAAATATTATCAAGCTTCAAAACGGTTGGTCGAGCATGTTTGGTTGTCAATGGGACATCAACATCACAAATTTTCTAAAATGTTGATTATCATTGGTCAGTGAAGAAAACAACAATTTGGATATGAAGATTATGGTGTCCTGAAAAAAGGGACCCAACCTGGACATTGTGAACAATTTTTTCTTTGAAATATAAAGGCAACATTAGAGGCATGCAAATTCGGCCAACATTGGAGTAGGTGTTAAAGGGTTAAGGTACGGTGTTGAAAAAGGTTTGTTTATAACTTGGCACACCGCTTGTCCCAAAAATTACAAAACAGATGGTGAATTTGCATTGAAACTAGTATATTTCATCTCATTGAAACAAATATATTTTTATATCAGTTTGTAATAGGGACTAACTTTCAAACAATCAGAAAAGTAACTCCCTCAAAGACACTTTAGTTTTGACTTAAATTGCATTGACTAATGTAATCTTTGAAAACATGGATTTGAAATACTGTAGTCCTAACGGCTAATCCAGTTTACGTGTATGTAAATTACAGATGTTTGTGTGTCTTAATTTCCCATTGCTCTTTTTTTTTTTTTTGTATGGGTGAAGACTGAGACAGACCTGAGGAACCGGCTGGGGACAATCTGGTGGCACGCATCACATTGACTATATAAGGACCACTTATTGCTGATTTCCTTCATGAAAGAGCCTTCAAATTGTTTTTTAAAAATCAAGTGCAGGCAGGATGCAAACTTTGCAAATAGATCTTGTTCATGGTTCTTCTTGGAAAAAATGAAATCTATTGATAATAATCAATAATATAATAAATTGTTTTAAAAAAAGAAAAAATCCTATTTGTCATGATATGAAAAATATTCCACCACCGCAAGCTGTCTGAATCCGATGCAGCCCACCACCACCACAGCTTCAAAAAATTCTAGCGGAAACCCTGAACACTCTGACAAGCAACATTGTTTTGATCCTACCAGACGTTCTGCAGGCAATAGCTGGGATCCTCTTGGATGTCCAATAAGACCCTCTTTCCTTCTTTTCCTATTCTATTAGAAGTCAGGTCCAGCTTTTGAAGATGGGAGGGGTTTGACTTGAGCGCCTGGGCCAAAAAAACGCATCCTTTATCCGTGATCTTGCAACGTATCAGCCTGCAACAAATGATATAACTGCGTGAAGTCAGGAAGGGAACCAGGAAGATTACCAAAAAAAAACAGCACATCACAAAACCCTGTGATAAATCTGAAAAAAACTAATCGTTTTATCCAAGGGCATAGGTTTGCATAGGGACGATAGGGACAAAACACTACCAACTTTTTAGGATGCTCAAATTGTCCCCACCAACTTTTAAGCAACCTTATATGCATTATATAATGTGTTCAGTTATGTATATAGCTCATTTAGATTGTCTTCCTATATGATGTGACGATAGAATTGACCCTAGCATTATTAAGTGAATTATTTTTAATATTATCAAACTTCCATTTACCCCTTTTTCACTTGCTAATGAGCCAGTCCATGTTTTTTTCCTCAAACGCACGTTTGATTGGCTGATTATTCCCACCTCCCACCCCCACTCTCTCACAGCACAGAATTACGTTACATGTCGACATGCCGCCGCCTCCTCTGCCCGCTTCGAAGAGGAGGGATATTAGGAGGAGGAAGTTCATACCGCAGGTATTAATGCACAAATCCGATTTTTTTTGTGTTTTTCCGACTCGAGTGAGGCATTAAGTTGACGGTTTGAATGGGACAAGTCGCACAGAAGTGAACCATTTCAAATCCGATCTGGGTCACTTTCGTATGAGGTGTAAATCCGATCTGGCCCACAGTTTTCCAGAACGTGGCGGCGATCCGAATTGTCAAGTTTCCCAAGTCGGAATTCATGCAGCAATTACGTCAGCAAAGAGCGACAGGAACGGAGGACGGCAGCGATTTAGGCGTTAGCGCCCAGCTTGAACTCGGCTTTCTGAGAAGAGGCGAGCTTGACAACAGTCAGAAAAACAATAAAATCACGAGTCAAGGCTGAGAATGCTCGGTTTTCTTTCTGTGTGGTAAATGAGCAGTACTCTATTTCAGTATCGCTTCCATGTTCAAGAGTCAGGGCAAACTGACTGTACTGTATGTGCGTGCGTGCGTGCACGACGTACACACATACGGTGCATGCCTTCAATCAATCCATATAAACTTTGAATATAAGGGATTATTTATGTCTCTTAATTGTGTCCTCTTTTTGGAAATAAAAATATGATCAACCTAGAATGATGCAGAGCCAGCATGTGTAGTCATTTGTTTTGATGCTTCTGCGCATGCGGGTCCGTTCGCTCAGCGCCTGTCGGACTGCGAGTTAATGCACATGCGTAACACTTGAATGTGCTCAATGGACAAAGGCAGTCGGAACGGCTACGCCAAAAAAAACCCAGATATTACTAAAACTCGGAATTGTGCATTAAGACCTGCGGTATGAACCTAGCCTAATTAGAAGTTGTTGTTTTTTCCAGCCGGCAGCCGCTGTAAGTAATAGCAAAAGTGAAAAGGTGGCATAACGCAGCACTAATTTTGCTACTGAAAGTCCGACCTGCATCTCAGTTGAGCATTACCATTAAATTAAACTGTGTGAAGTTGCCAAACTGATCAGGAAGCTGCTTCAGTATGGAGGTAGATTTGTGTCTATTTTTCCATTAAAAAAAAAGTCGCTTTAATCAAAATATATATTTTCAATCCAAAAAAAAGTCACTTCAATCAAAAAAAAAAAAAAATGTGTTTGAATGCAAAAATTAATTTGAAAGAAAAAAAATGCATTTCAAAACTTTTTCTTAGATTGAATTTTCTTTTTTTGATTGAAACAACTTTTTTTGATTGAAGTAATGTAGTTTTGCGTTTGGGCTAGAGCAGGGCGGTAAACCAAAAATTTACCGGTACCGAAATTCTTCACGCTGACAGACGTAATTTTGACCATGTCGGTGAATTTGGTAACTTAATAAAACAAGAAAATACAGTCTTTTCATCCCGCTTTGACACTGTGTTGTTCGGCTATGTTCATTCCCCTTTAAGAAAGCAGTCAGTGTGCTTACGTATGGAGTCACATTGTTATCAGGAAGCCAAACAAACAGAAGCCCGGTAGGCTAACGCTAGCGGCTAACGCTACAAGCAAACGCGATGGAGTGTGGCTTAAGGGAGGTTCGCCAAACTTTCACCAGACAATAAGTAAACTCTTGGCGGCATCCAGACAGGCGTTCATCCGCTGTCCTCCCTTGTTCTCACGATTTCAGGAGAGGGCGCTTTCAGTGCTTTCTACTGGTAGCCAGGCCACAGGCTAACGCTAGCGGTTAACGCTACAAATGAACGTGATGGAATCGGATAGCAGCTCTAACCTCGTCGAAACGGCTGAACTTAATGAGTGGATTGGGCATGGACTGCATCTAGCAATTAATAAGTCGCGTTATTTTGTATCTCTGTATGTGTTGTATTTCTTTGATATCTTATATGATGGTAAAGCATTCATCATAAATTATAATCCAACTGTGACCGTTTAATGGCCACAGCTTTTTTTCTGTATGTCCTTAATTCTGTGTCATTACTCCCATCATAAAATCTTAAATATTTCATTTCAATCAATCAGATCAATATAGCTTTAATGTGTGTGTGTCTGTATTGGGGTTCATGTGTGCTTGCATGTATTAAAAAATGCACTGGGAAAAAAAACCTGAAACCTTGAAGTACACACTTAGTAATTATGTCACTGCAGCCATTAACAACAAATTGTCTTTTTGAAGTGTACTGTTCAGGCTGTAATTCATTTGTGTTACAAAGACATGTTTGCACAGGCATATTGATTTTGACAATATATATTGTTCAAGCCATACAAGCTGTTATAAATGTTCATACTTGAATTCTCATTGTTTACAATTAATTTTTATATACTTAATGTTTAGACTGCATGTACAATTGTTAAATAAAATTCAAAGCTGGTAAATAAATCAATGAGAAACAGTTCATCTGTAATCCATGCACTTATTCAGATTTTTTCAAATTATATAACGGTCCGCTTGGGCGAATTTATCGTCATTTATCGTTAAATCTGCTCAATTTACCGTGATACGTGCTTAAGGCCATATCGCCCAGCCCTAGTTTGGGCCACATTTTGGCTAGGACATTTGTGTCTTTATATTCAAACAAAAAATAAGTTGCTTCAGCCAAAAAAAAAAAAAAAAATCAAAAGAAAAAATCACTTAAATCGAAAATGAAAACATTTCAATCATAGAAAAAAGTTTTTGTATGTGAAGAAATATTTGAAACTCAGAAATGTGCATTTGAACTCTTCATTTTTCATTGAAAATGTTTTCTCTGATTGAAGCAATCCTTTTTGCGTTTGGGCCATGTTGCGGGTGAAGTTTCACATTTTTGTCGAGCAAAAAGTTCTGTCAGTCACGCAGTGAACGAGTCAAAAAGTGACAGGAAAGGACTTTGTGGCATATTTGTTAATGTGGAGCCTATCATGTGCTGCTCAAACACACAAAAACACCACGAAAACCTAGCGTGCATGGTTTAGTGTACTACTTTTCTCAACAAACTCGTTACTACATATGACGACATACTATCAAATTTACAGAAGTTGAAAATTATTTCGCAAAACAAAAACAAAAGGTGAGCTGCGGACGCGTCACGGCAGCGCAGGGGGGAGAGAACTGTCAATTTATGGAGGCTTGCTTACCAAAATTAATATTTAGTGTAATCACTATAATACTGATTTGCAATGAAACAGTATATACATGTAATTTTTCCCCCCGAGTTTTTTATTTTTTCTGTGTCAGGTGTTGGTTGGTTTGACTAATGAATTTCCATCCGTCCATCCTGCGCTACTCAACTGGCCAAAACGTCGCAATATGTCTCCATTTTTCTTAACAGACTGATGAGAGCGGAAAGGCGACACTGTAAAGACGAAACAATTATTTCTCGTCAGCATTTGACGATCTGAGATGAGGGGACGACAGAAGAGCTGACTGGATTATACATTTATTAATACCAGTGCAAAAATATTATTACAATAAGATCCTCTTAATACTGGTTTGCAATGAAACTTTTTTTTTGGATCAAAATTTAGTACTCTTTTCATTTCAGAGCAACACATTTGACAACCAGCTATTTAAACTTTAGTTTTAATAATAGTTACCAAAAATAATATTGATGAGCATAAAAATAGAAACACAAATGAGTGTCAAGTAAATATAATGTGTTGGTCGTTCCATATTTAGAAATGAAACTTTTGATTTCTCTTTTTATTCGCGTGGCAGCAAGCGTGTCACGGAGGCTGGTAGCGGCAATGTTGTGCAATGTGATCAAGATCCTGCTAGAGAAAGTCCGTGCGCCGCCGAGCCTACCCAAAAGGAAAATGTTTAACGTGTTCCTAAATCAAAATGCATGCACGAGCCACTACTTTGATCCCATAGAAATACGATTGACGACGCGGAAGTTCTCCTTCGCTATAGAGTCTACCCACGCACCACGTGTTCGCTGTAGGGTTCCGCCCACTTGTCCGTCATTTTGACTCTGTATTTGCATTGATTTCAATTGATGGCGCAATTTAAAATGCATTTCATGGAAGACCCGGTGCTTTCTGATGCCGCAAACTCACTGGATCTGTTGCATAAAAGGCGTTATGAGGAAAAGCTTCGTTCTATACAGTCGCCAGATCCATATTTGATGCCCAAATCGATGTTTTTCGACCCAATGTCTTCGCCCTGTCTGCCTGACATCTGCTACGCTGATATTTAAAATGATCTTGTCCACACAAAATCAGCCTATTCTCACGAAAAACTTCAAGAGCTTGGACGCTTATAAATACTTCGTTGCTGGTTGGGTGAAACAGGTCCTCGTTTGGCAGGAATCTATCTTGTGCTTGGAAAGGTGAGTTACGAAATTTTCCATTCGAATTCTTCTGTTATTGCTAACATCCACTGTCAAGTCTAATGTATTTCATGTCGTTTGTCAATGGAGTTAAGGCTTTCAATGTTTATATGGTTTAGCGATAGCACGCACTACATACATACGTGTATGTTGTCGGCGATTAGCCTAGCAATGATCTTAATTGTGGTTATTTGTCAGCCCCATAGACGAGGCCAGTTTCTTTTACTTGGTACCAGCTAAATATTATTCAAAAAATAACGATGGTGGAAGATAGGGAAGTCACAAACATCTTGAATTTGAAACTATGTCGTACTACGTCGTATGTTGTCGGCGATTAGCCTAGCAATGATCTTAATTGTGGTTGTCAGGCCAAAACCCTCTAAATATATATTAAATGCATCTTACCGGATATAAAATGACTACTACATAGTCTCTGGTGATTTTTTGGTGTCCAATTTTCACGTCGAATTGCAGCCGTCCATTTCGCTCTTCTATTTGGATCCCTCGGAATACGGTAAAATTTCAAGTCTCTCCTTCCATCTTCTCTGTTAGTGCAACCAACAGCCACACACGCCTTCACCATTTTGATTATTAATGTTAAGGAGCAGAAAAACACGCTGTAAATAGGAGAAATGTACGTAGCCGTAATAGGTTAACACTATGTTTTGACGGACAAGTGGGCGGAACCCTACAGCGAACACGTGGTGCGTGGGTAGACTCTATTGATGCTGCGGGGGAGAGACGAGACGAGACAAGGCAGCGAAAACAGAACGATATAGTCTGTCACTCACTTCTGAATCTACGACGAGCGACCAATTAGGGGCCTGTGTGCAAGAGGGGGCGGGTCCAAAAAATGTCACTTCCCGTTCAGTTATATTGCTAAGCGGTCTTTAGTGATTCGTTTGGCAACGTCATTTCCCGTTCACTAACCGAACGATTCATTTGGGTGGGTGGGGGGTTGGAGAATGGGGGGGGGGGGGGGGGGGGGCGAACGATTCGTTGAACGATTTGTTTGAATGACCAGGAATGGATTCGTTTACTCAAGTGAACGACATAGCCCTTCACTAGTCGCTTAAGATACGAGGCTTTACACCCCTGTACCGACACGTCGCCACACCCCGGTTGAACGCCGATTGCCATCCGTCACGTCAGGGCTGCGGGTCAAGTTTCCCGTGTTGAATCACATTAAGCAGCAGGCTCCGAGCCGAGCCGAGTCCGATGGCTGGCTGGAACACTGGTGGCCGTTATTCTCGCTTCATCGTGCTTTTATGGCTTACGCAATTGGCGGAGTCACTTGTCACTTAAACATGTCGGAAGTAGCGGCAAAGCTGGATCGTTGTGTCAAAAGGATTCAATCAAAACTTTTTTTACTTAAAAAAAAAGTGCATTCAAAACTTTCAGTACTTCAAATAAATGAGTTCAAAACTTTTTGCTCTCCAAAAAATTGACACTTCAATAAAAAAAATATATCTCTCAATTAAAAAAAAAATCAAATATATCTATATATATTTATATATATAGATATTTTTTTTTTTTTTAGGGAAGGGCAATTTTATTTTTGCAAAAGATTTTTTTCTTTGACTGAAAATAGTTTTTTGATTGAAGCAACTTTTCCTGGGATTGAGTGATTTAGACACAAATGTCCAACCCACAATATGGCCCAAACGCAAAAAGGATTACTTTCATCAAAGAAAACAGTTTCAATGAAAAATGAAGTGTTCGAATGCAAATTTCCGAGTTTCAAATATTTTTTCGAATTCAAACATTTTTTTTCTATGATTGAAAATTTTTCATTTTTGATTGAAGTGATTTTTCCTTTGAAAATATTTTTTTTTGTTTGAAGCAAATAATTTTTTTTGATTAAATAATAAAAACACAGCTGTCCTAGCCAAAATGTGGCCCAAACGCAAAACTAAGTTACTTCAATCAAAAAAAAAAAAAAATTCAAAGAAAAAGTTTTCAAATGCATTTTTTGAGCTGTTGGCTGTGCTTGTGGACAAAAGCAGTCGTGCGTTTCCGAAAGGAAGGCTCTTTTTTATTTATTTTTATTATTCCCTGACTAAGAATTTTTGTTATATTTAGTTTATTTATACAGACAATTTTGAGTGGTGTTAAGACAAATGTTTATTTTTTTGCATTCCTGAATAGTTAAGAGATGATTAACAATTTTGTATTTTAATACACAAATTTGTATTCAAATATTGCAATTTAAATTTCCGAATAAAATCCAAACATTTATTCTGGAAGTTTTCAAAATGTTTCCTTTGTAGTTTTTGAAAACAAAGGTTTAAATCAGTCTAAATCTACTAGAAATAAGTGAAATTATCTGCCAGTGCTTCAAGTAAATTTTAATCCGATTTCCTAAAGAAAAATAGCTAGCTGAAAATAAACTTAACAGACTTATTTTAAGCAAAGAGCTTCTATATTTAATCTTAAAAACACTTGTCAGAAATGTTCTTCAATTATATATTGTTCAAAACATTATTTGAAAGCATTTTTTCTTGATTTAGGTGAAAAATGACCGACTGATTTTTGGGCTTAATAAGAACAAGTGGTAATATTTACTAAAGGTAAATGTAAGAATCTGACACATTCATCTGTTAACTAGGCTTTAAAACTCAAAACAAGATGAAGAAAATTATTAGACTAGATTTAAGAAAAACGATCAGATTAACACATTATACTGTAAATTTGCAGTGTGTGAGTTAGTGTCAGTCAATACAGATGTACAGTGGGGCAAATAAGGATTTTGTCAACCACTAATTGTGCAAGTTCTCCCACTTGAAAATATTAGAGAGGCCTGTAATTGTCAATATGGGTAAACCTCAACCATGAGAGAAAGAATGTGGGGGGAAAAAAACAGAAAATCGCATTGTTAATTTTTAAAGAATTTATTTGCAAATCATGGTGGAAAAGAAGTATTTGGTCAACACCAAAAGTTCATCTCAATACTTTGTTATGTTCCATTTGTTGGCAATAACGGAGGCCAAATGTTTTCTGTAACTCTTCACAAGCTTTTCACACACTGTTGCTGGTATTTGGGCCCATTCCTCCATGCAGATCTCGAGAGCAATGATGTTTTGGGGCTGTCGTTGGGCAACATGGACTTTCATCTCCCTCCACAGATTTTCTATGAGGTTGAGATCTGGAGACTGGCTAGGCCACTCCAAGACCTTGAAATGCTTCTTACGAAGCCACTCCTTTGTTGACCTGGCTGCGTGTTTGGGATCATCGTCATGCTGAAAGACCCAGCCACGTCTCATCTTCAATTCCCTTGCTGATGGAAGGAGATTTTTCTGAAAATCTCTCGATACATGGCCCCGTTCATTCTTTCCTTTACACAGATCAGTCGTCCTGGTCCCTTTGCAGAAAAACAGCTCCAAAGCATGATGCTTCCACCCCCATTCTTCGCAGTGGGTATGGTGTTCTTCGGATGCAATTCAGTATTCTTTCTCCTCCAAACACGAGAACCTGTATTTCTAGCAAAAAGTTCTATTTTGGTTTCATCTGACCATAACACATTCTCCCAGTCCTCTTCTGGATCATCCAAATGCTCTCTAGCAAACCGCAGACGGGCCTGGACGTGTACTGGCTTCAGCAGGGGGACACGTCTGGCAGTGCAGGATTAGAGCCCCTGGTGGCGCATTGTGTTACTGATAGTAGCCTTTGTTACTGTGGTCCCAGCTCTCTGTAGGTCACTCATTAGGTCCACCCGTCTGGTTCTGGGATTTATGCTCACTGTTCTTGTTATCATTTTGACGCCACGGGGGGAGATCTTGCATGGAGCCCCAGATCGAGGGAGATTATCAGTAGTCTTCTATGTCTTCCATGTTCTAATAATTGCTCCAACAGTTGATTTCTTTACACCAAGCGTTTTACCTATTGCAGATTCAGTCTTCCCAACCTGGTGCAAGTCTACAATTTTGTCTCCGGTGTCCTTCGACAGCTCTTTGGTCTTGGCCATAGTGGAGTTTGGAGTGTGACTGACTGAGTTTGTGGACAGGTGTCTTTTATACTGATGAGTTAAAACAGGTGCCGTATCGAGTGGAGCCTCGTTAGACCTCGTTAGAAGTTAGACCTCTTGACAGCCAGTGTTGTTAATCTTACTGAAAAAAAGTAATTAATTATAGTTACAAATTACTTCTCCCAAAAAGTAATTGCGTTACTAACTCAATTACCTGAATGTAAGAGTAATTAGTTACTTGGCAAAGTAATTGGTGATAATTACTTTTTTTTTTTTTCCCTCCAAAAAAAAAAAAAAAAAAAAAAAAAAAAAAAAAAAAAAAAAAACATTGGCCACACTATATGAAGTTTTTTGTGGAGGTTTTTGGTACAATTGGCCCGAGCCCAATTCTTTACCCTAATTTACCCTTTACCCTGAATCAACTGTTAAAAGTTGTTAAACTTGCTCCCATTATTGCATTAGTTCCCTTCTCTCTACTTTCGACATATGAAAGTTTTAAAACTGTTTCATCATTTAAAGATAGATTCAAGTCAAGATTTTGCCGATTTAGAAGTATTTTAGATAAAAAGTTACTTAGGTTCGCGAGGAAGGTTCTCTACAAGAGCCGTCCTAAAATGCCTACTGCTTTAAGATGGCGGCTGTCATTTTGCATCTAGTTATATCTATATACAGTACAAGTGATGTATCTACCATGTCTACCATATCTACAATAACATGCGGGCGTAGTTTGTCGGCTATCGGCTACAACATGTATTATTGGGGCTACCTAGCATCGCGTTTGCTCGGCGTTACAACTTTCTTGCCTCCTCCCCGCTCCTGCTCTGCTCTGTCGTCTCGGTGAGTCCGTCTCCCTCAGACTTTTCGACCAATATAGTAACGCATAGTAACGCATGCCTTTCCGTCTTCAGTAACGGTAACGGCGTTGCCAAGATGAGAAAAGTAATTAATTAGATTACCCACTACTGAAAAAAATAACGCCGTTACTAACAACACTGTTGACAGCCAGAAATCTTGCTTGTTTGTAGGTGACCAAATACTTATACTATTATTATTATATAAATAAATTCTTTAAAAATCAAACAATGTAATTTTCTGTTTTTTTTCCCACATTCTGTCTCTCATGGTTGAGGTTTACCCATATTGACAATTACAGGCCTCTCCATTCTTTTCAGGTAGGAGAACTTGCACAGTTGGTGGTTGACTAAATACTTATTTGCCCCACTGTATTTTATCATTTAGCCTATTAATTAATTAGATTCTTATTGGTGAGAAATGTAGCCCTGGCCGCCGTTCACACAGTCTGTTGGTCTTATCATGTCCCGTCCACAGCAAAATGTGTACTGTACATGCAGGTTGTGTTGTTATATCATCCCTACCAATATTGAGACCAAACGCCCTTGGTTTTATCGATATGATGTATTCTATTTTCAATCATCAACAGGAATGCTCATGTGCTGGCTGTGACGGTCTTTAATAGTTTTTTTTTTTTTTTTTTTTAAACCTGTCCTGTTCAGCTGTTTGACACAGAGAATGGAAGTCTAAGTGCCCGGATTCTGAACAGTTTTAATGTTTCACATTGAGAGTCTGACATACTCCCATTGTGATCATTCAAAATACCTTTTTATTATGACAAAGCAGCGAACAGGAAGGGATTATGGGGGGACAGAAGAAAAGAAATACAAGAGAAGAAAGAAAAGAAACACATACACAAACAACAACGAGAAATACATTGAACATCTAAACTAGTTACTAATATGCTGGTGCTATCGTCAGCGAGATGTATTTCCGGTTTACACCATGTGGGGGCCTATTGGCCAGTGAAAGAGGAGAATGGGGGTGGGGGTGTCTATAAGACTATAAGCTAAGTGATTGAAAGGGGTAGAGTGTACACAAATCAGTTCTGTGATCTAGAACCCAGTAATCGTGTGAATCTCTTATGAGTGAAAGCCCGTTGGCGACCAAACCTACGCCGCCGCATCGCCAATCCCGGCACCGGAACCCCCAACCCGAGCATGCCCTACCACATCCAGCAGCACGCAAGCCCCACCGGGCGCGCGACAGCCACGCAGACGGGCGGAGAGACCGCGCGGGCACCAACCCAGGGCCACGGCCCACACCCAGCGAGCCCGGGGAGGCAGGGCGGGCGGGGGGGTGGAGGGGCCATGCGCAGCCCATCCCTCCTCCAACCGCCCAGCAAAGGAGCCACCGTCCCCCCCCCGGGCCACCCGCGCACCCATCAACCGGCCTTCAGGGATGGCAGAAGGGGACGCATCACCAACCCCACGCCTACACCCACCCCCGCCCGCCCACCCAGGCCACGAGCCACAGCCACAGCCCCCCAACCGGCACGGCACGCCACGAGACCCCCAGTGGCCCACCAAGCCCCAGGCAAGGCAGGGTCCCCCGCCGGTGCAGGCGACACCCCGCTGATACACCGGCGCCCAGCCAGCGACCCTCGACGGAGCGCAGGGCGGACGCCCAGCCAGAGAAGAGAGGGGAAGGCGGAGGCAGGAGAACGCCCAGGGACTGCCATGGGGCGATGCAAGATCGGAGACCCGACCCCCCAACCCACTCCCGCGGCCGGCAGCCGAGGCAGAGGGGAGGCCACACCCCGGGAGCCACGCCATATAGAAAAAGTGTGGGACCCACCTACCACCCTATTACTGTGGCTGCCAGGTTCCCGACTGGCAGCCATCACCCAGCACCGTGATGGGGGTGTGAGGGGAGGGTAGTGCAATGTATGCATTAAAATAGGAGAGCTTGGCTTGGGGCAGTGGGACCGCAGCATGGAGTTTCTGTCCAGCCGCCCGTCCCACCGCCCTTTGCCAAAGCTCTCCTGTGGAGTATGATGTGTGTGGTGCATTTAAAAAAGGTGCAGGGATGGCGGGGCCTGTGGTGAGGAGGCAGCTGTGAGCCCCCCCCCCCCCCCCCCCCCCAGCAGGTCCCAACCATCCCACAACCTTGGTGTGTGGTGCATTAAAAACAGGGGGGAGTCGGGCTGGGACTGTAAAGCCCCGTCCCAACTCTCCCCGGAGAAATGTATGAGCATGTAAGTGCCAGGGTGAAAAATATTTACAGTGCCGAAGTGAGAAGTGCGTGAGTTAAGAGGCAGGCTCCCGCGGGCGTGGCCCCGTCCACCAGAACCACCGGCCCCAGGGCGGAAGAAGCGTCAGGGCCCCGATCAATCCCCGCCCCAGACCACCCACGGCGCCTCCGCGACCGCCCACCCCCCTCCCACCCACGGAGCACCCACCCCGCACCCCGAGCAGGCGCCACACCAAGCGCCGGCGACCAGGGGGCGTCCACCCCACCGGCAAGGGACCTCACCCTAGGCCCCGCGGGCCCCAAGAGGCCCCGCTAACGACCCCGCCGGCCGGGGGGCAGCCGCGGCCGCCGCGGCCCAGGGAGGCAGACAGGGCCGGAAACAGAGCAAGGGGAGAGAAGCGCACCCCCCACAACCCACCCCCGGGCCAAGAGGGGCGCGCGGTATGGCACCAGAGGGCACCTCCCCGGCACCCGGTACAGGGAGACGCGGCTCCGGCCGGGCGGACCTGGGAGGGAACCATGGCTGCCGCATACACCCCCCGGCCCCCACCCCAACCCCACCCCGGCCGGCCGGGGAAGGGCCGCGGCCCCGGACCGGCACCCGCACGGCCCCCCCACCCGCCCATGACACCAGCGCCCGCCCGACGGGACGCCCCGCACAGCCAGACGCAACCGGACAAGCCCCGGCCGAAAATCCCGGGGGCCAAGACCGGCGGCGGGACGGCCCAGGGCAGGACGCCAACAAACTCCACCTGTAAAGCTGATAGAAGAAGAGGTTTATCAAACACCATTAGATGTATGCCAAGGACCAGTGAAGTGTATTATTTACGCATAGTTCCTTAATTGTTCCAAGTCTGATAAGTAATATATAGGGTGTTCCAAAAAAAGTTGCATATGCTCCCCAGTAGCTGGAAACCAAATTGTCTATGAGTATCCTTGTAAAATAAGCCCATTGACCGACTAAACTGTGAAGGAAGAAAAATTATTTATTACATGCTGTTGGGAGTGTATAAAACAGTTCGGATTTAAACATGTCCAGTTTCCAGCTGCAGAAGGATGCATACAACTTCCCTGGACACCCCGCATACATCCATTTATGTATACATTTTTATTATTTTTGTGGCATTCCTTCGCAGGTGAGAGAGAATCCTTAGTCTATGTTCATCATTCTTGCGACCGTTTCCCACTGTTGTTCGTATCTGTCCATTTGTTTTGTTTATTTTCTCTAATGTTATATATTCAATGATTAGATTTAGCCATTGGTTAATGCTAATGTTTTGTTTGTTTTTCCAATTCAACAATATATATATATATTTTTTTTTCTTTAATAGTCTTTAATAGTTTTGGATGTCGTCCAGAAGGATGTTTGTTTCGTACGACCACATTGAGTGAATCGTTCTTTTTGCCAATAACAGCAGTGATTCTATCTATTGGTCGACCGGAACCACAGAAGATTATGAACAGGAGGAGCTTCATACCGGAGCTCTTCTAAGGTGCAGTTTGGGCTGGCCAGTCCTTTCGAGAGCATCTCCACCCCTTCGTCCGACAGATCATTGTTGAACAGGTACAGATGCTTCATGTTGGATGGAGAGCTGAGAACGGAAGCCAGCACGTGACAGCTGCCTTTGTCCAGGTGACAAACACTTAGACTGGAACACACAGACAGGAGGAAGACCTGAGCATAACATAACGCCTGCTGACTTTAGTCCGCTCCCTTGAATAACAATAATAGATTTTAATTCTATATGACAAATATACAAAAGAGCAAATTACAAAACCCGATTGATAAAACTAATCGTTTTATTGATATAATGGATTGTATTGTCTAGTCATGATGTCACCAACAGGAACACTCATGTGCTGGTTGTGACAGTCTCTATTTTTTTGGGATGTCGTAAACAAGGATGTTTGTTTCGTTCGACCACATTGAATGAATAGTTCTTTGTTGCTAATAATAGCAGTGATTCTATTGATTGGTCGACCGGAACCCCCAAAGATTTTGAACAGGAGGAGCTCCTTACTCGAGGGACTCTAACTTGCAGTTTGGGCTGGCCAGTCCTTTCGAGAGGATGTCCACACCTTCGTACGACAGATGGTTCCAGCTCAGGTTCAGATGCTTCAGGTTGGATGGAGAGCTGAGAACGGAAGCCAGCAGGTGACAGCTGCCTTTGTCCAGGCCACAATCACTTAGACTGGAGAACACAGGCAGGAGGAAGACATGAGAGCGAGTGAAAAATAACGCCTGCTGACTTTAGTCCGCTCCCTTGAATAACAATAATAGATTTGAATTCAAGATGACAAATATACAAAAGAGCAAATTACAAAACCCTGTGACAAATCTGAAAAAACTAATCGTTTTATTGATAAGATGTATTGTATTTTCTAGTAATGCTGTCATCAACAGGAATGCTCATGTGCTGGCTGTGACGGTCTTTAATAGTTTTGGATGTCGTCCAGAAGGATGTTTGTTTCGTACAACCACATTGAGTGAATCGTTCTTTTTGCTAATAACAGCAGTGACTCTATCTATTGGTCGACCGGAACCACAGAAGATTATGAATAGGAGGAGCTCCTTACTTGAGGGACTCTAAGATGCAGTTTGGGCTGGCCAGTCCTTTCGAGAGGATCTCCACCCCTTCGTCCGACAGATCATTGTTGAACAGGCACAGATGCTTCATGTTGGATGGAGAGCTGAGAACGGAAGCCAGCAGGTGACAGCTGCCTTTGTCCAGGTGACAACCACTTAGACTGGAACAAACAGACAGGAGGAAGACCTGAGCATAACATAACGCCTGCTGACTTTAGTCCGCTCCCTTGAATAACAATAATAGATTTTAATTCTATATGACAAATATACAAAAGAGCAAATTACAAAACCCGATTGATAAAACTAATCGTTTTATTGATATAATGGATTGTATTGTCTAGTCATGATGTCTCCAACAGGAACACTCATGTGCTGGTTGTGACAGTCTCTATTTTTTTGGGATGTCGTAAACAAGGATGTTTGTTTCGTTCGACCACATTGAATGAATAGTTCTTTTTTGCTAATAATAGCAGTGATTCTAATGATTGGTCGACCGGAACCCCGAAAGATTTTGAACAGGAGGAGCTCCTTACTCGAGGCAATCTAACTTGCAGTTTGGGCTGGCCAGTCCTTTCGAGAGGATGTCCACACCTTCGTACGACAGATGGTTCCAGCTCAGGTTCAGATGCTTCAGGTTGGATGGAGAGCTGAGAACGGAAGCCAGCAGATGACAGCTGCCTTTGTCCAGGCCACAATCACTTAGACTGGAGCAAACAAGCAGGAGGAAGACGTGAGCCAAACATAACGCCTGCTGACTTTAGTCCGCTCCCTTGAATAACAATAATAGATTTGAATTCAAGATGACAAATATACAAAAGAGCAAATTACAAAACCCTGTGACAAATCTGAAAAAACTAATCGTTTTATTGATAAGATGTATTGTATTTTCTAGTAATGTTGTCATCAACAGGAATGCTCATGTGCTGGCTGTGACGGTCTTTAATAGTTTTGGATGTCGTCCAGAAGGATGTTTGTTTCGTACGACCACATTGAGTGAATCGTTCTTTTTGCTAATAACAGCAGTGATTCTATCTATTGGTCGACCGGAACCACAGAAGATTATGAACAGGAGGAGCTCCTTACTTGAGGGACTCTAAGATGCAGTTTGGGCTGGCCAGTCCTTTCGAGAGGATCTCCCCCCCTTCGTCTGACAGATCGTTCAGGCTCAGGTTCAGACTCAAGTTGGATGGAGAGCTGGGAACGGAAGTCAGCAGGTGATAGCTGCTTTTGCCCAGGCCACATTTGACTAGGCTGGAGCACACAGACAGGACGAAGACATGAGAGCGAGTGAAAAATAACGCCTGCTGACTTTAGTCCACTGCCTTGAATAATAGTAATAGATTTTAATTCAAGATGAGAAATAAAAAAAAGAAATTACAAAACCTCATCGATAAAACTAATCGTCTTATCGATATGATGGATTGTATTTTCTAGTCATGATGTCACCAACAGGAACCCTCATGTGCTGTCTGTGACAGTCTTTATTAGTTTTGGATGTCGTCAACAAGGATGTTTGTTTCGTTCGACCACATTGAGTGAATCGGTCTTTTTTTTGCTAATAATAGCAGTGAGTCTATCTATTGGTCGACTGGAACCACACAAGATTATGAACAGGAGGAGCTTCATACCGGAGCTCTTCTAAGGTGCAGTTTGGGCTGGCCAGTCCTTTCGAGAGGATCTCCACCCCTTCGTCTGACAGATGGTTCTCGGACAGGTCCAGATGCTTCATGTTGGATGGAGAGCTGAGAACGGAAGCCAGCAGGTGACAGCTGCCTTTGCCCAGGCCACACTCTCTTAGACTGGAGAACACAGGCAGGAGGAAGAAGTGAGCCAAACATACAACCTGCTGACTTTAGTATGCTGCTTTGAATAATAATCATAGATTTTATTTTTAAATGACAAAAAAAAAAAAGGCAAATTACAAAACCTGATTTATCGTTTTATCGATATGGTGGATTGTATTTTCTAGTCATGATGTCACCAACAGGAACCCTCATGTGCTGTCTGTGACAGTCTTTATTAGTTTTGGATGTCGTCAATAAGGATGTTTGTTTCGTACCACCACATTGAGTGAATCGTTCTTTTTGCTAATAATAGCAGTGATTCTATTGATTGGTCGACTGGAACCACAGAAGATTATGAACAGGAAGAGTTCCTTACTTGAGGCACTTTAAGATGCAGTTTGGGCTGGCCAGTCCTTTCGAGAGGATCTCCACCCCTTCGTCCGACAGATCATTGTTGAACAGGTACAGATGCTTCATGTTGGATGGAGAGCTGAGAACGGAAGCCAGCGGGTGACAGCTGGCTTTACCCAGGTTACAAGATCCTAGACTGTAGAGAACAGGCAGGAGGAAGACGTGAGCCAAACATAACGCCTGCTGACTTTAGTATGCTGCTTTGAATAATAATCATAGATTTTATTTCAAAATGACAAAAAAAAGGCAAATTACAAAACCTGATTTATCGTTTTATCGATATGGTGGATTGTATTTTCTAGTCATGATGTCACCAACAGGAACCCTCATGTGCTGTCTGTGACAGTCTTTATTAGTTTTGGATGTCGTCAACAAGGATGTTTGTTTCGTTCGACCACATTGAGTGAATCGTTCTTTTTGCTAATAACAGCAGTGATTCTATCTATTGGTCGACCGGAACCACAGGAAATTATGAACAGGAGGAGCTCCTTACTCGAGGGACTCTAAGATGCAGTTTGGGCTGGCCAGTCCTTTCGAGAGGATCTCCACCCCTTTATCTGACAGATTGTTCTCGGACAGATTCAGATGCTTCAGGTTGGATGGAGAGCTGAGAACGGAAGCCAGCAGGTGACAGCTGCCTTTGTCCAGGCCACACTCTCTTAGACTGGAGAACACAGGCAGGAGGAAGAAGTGAGCCAAACATAAAACCTGCTGACTTTGGTATGCTGCTTTGAATAATAATCATAGATTTTATTTCAAGATGACAAATAAAAAAACAAAACTCAATGACAAATCTGAAAACTAATCCTTTTATCGATATTTTGCATTTTATTTTCAAGTGAGGATGTGAGCAACAGGAACGCTCATGTGCTGACTTATGCAGTCGTCATTTGTTTTGGATTTCGTCAACAAGGCCATTCATCTAGTCCCACCGCGATGTTTTTTTTTGTGGTTTTTTTTTTTATTCAAGATTGACACTCGGAATTTCCTCGAATTTCGACGCATTTGACATTCTTCAAGATTCTGAATTGAAAGTGTTTCAGGATGAACTTCAGGTCAACATTTTCTTTGCCGCCATATACATTGAAATTAAGGCTGGCCAGCAATGAAAAATGTTCATCTCGGTGAGCAGCGTGAAATCCTTGCAATGAATCATACACAACCATCATCAAATCAAAAGAAAGCAAGAGACCCGGGTATATAGGGACCTCTCGAAACGAGTCTTTCCTCTCGTCCAAACAGCCGCGAGACAACTTCGGCACCAGTGCCAACCATTTCCGGTTTCCTAACGCTTTCACTCCCAGCCGTTTTTCAGAAGACATCGTCTTCTGTTCATTTGCGATGATTTTGGCTGACTTGTCAAGCACTACAGAATATTGTGCTTGATGGCTACACAAACATTTTTTTTTTTCTTCACAAAATGTTTTGACTCTTTTCCGTTCTACAGTGATGAGCAATTGAAGATCAGGAGTAATTTCCTTTTTCTATACGCCTTTGGTAGCGTTCTGGAGAGCTGCAGATTCTGTTCAGTTACAAACAGTTGAAAGTAAAGATGCACGATAATGTCGGTTACCGATAATTATCGGCCGATAGTGGCAATTATGACGTCACTCAGATAACAGATATAAAAAAAAAAATTCTACCGATAATGGAATCCGATATTTAGATACTTGATTTGGCCTCCAATTGTGCGCAGTCGAAGCAGTTTTGTCCAATTCTGCACCGCCGCCTCCTCAACCCCTCCTCCCTCGGAAGCCCCTGATGCATGAGTGACGCGACATGGTTGAGGTAGTTGGATGTCGTGGCGGCTCTGTCACCAGCGTAGGTTGATTTTACCGTGTGTGAAACAAACGGCTCTCTCGCCATCTGCAAAAACATGCACTGCAGAAGTTCCACGAGGCGGAAAGAAAGTGTCCTCATGTAACACCGCTAACCTGATCAGACATTTAAAGATGCATCAAAAAGATATTTGGAACGAATGCGAGGCTGCTGCTAGCGCGAAGGCTAAAGCGAACGTAAACAAACATAAACTAAGCTAAATTACGGGGCTTGTGACGATCGAGAGCCGCTTTTGGCAGCTCTGTCTCGGGCAGCCCCGCGCCACTCATCTCCGGTTCAACTCATTAAGCACCACGGCCAGACTGAGGCCTGGCGCGTGTGCTCATTTGGGGGCCGGACGGACTGAAGAGCACAGGCGGGAGGAGGTGCCAGGCTCGGTCAGACGAGAGACGTTTTTTTTTACTGAAGTGACCCGAGAGCCAAAGCCCCGGATGAAAAAATAATGCAGTTTATACTGTACGTCCACCATTCTTCGTGAAAAGCATGCCGATCACATCAGTTTCATCACGGACATTTGGACATGTGACGTCAGTCAAGTAAGCATGCTTATCATTCCGGCACAGTGTTTAGATGATCATTTCAACATGCACCAAACCACATTCACAAGAAGTCAATCAGTCAGTGATGCATTCAGTACGCTATAAATTTACGACTAGGCATGTGCCGGTATAAGATTTTGATGGTACGATAACCTTGGGCAAAAATACCGCGGTTTTAAGGTATTGTAATTATAGGTCCAAAATGTGTCATTTTGAGATGTATGGGTTAAAAAAAATCTGGGATTTTTTTTTAAATTTTTCATAACATATTTGCAAATTGTTACATGAATATAATGTTAAAATAAATAAATAACATATTTTAAATAAAATTAAAATGAATAGATCTATAGACTATCCACAGGCACAGCTGCGTTTGCTCAAGATTTGAGCAAGAACAAAAATAATTGCTATTAGAAAAAAACAAAACAAAAAAAACAAAACAAACGCCTCTAAATAAAATCAAAAAATATTTACTGCACAACTTTTTTTGTTTTTTTGGAGGGGGCAAAAAGCTCAAAGTTTCGCCATTTTCAGCCATTGTGTCAACTCTAGTCTACATGTCATGCCTTTGTGTTAAAAAGACATAAAGTTAATAAGTTAAAATATAAATATTGTTGTGTAACGGTTTCACCTCAAAAAAACATTGGGAGTGAGACCTGTCCTTTTCCAGCGAACATGCATTTTTGGTTAGGGCAAGATCATCTGTCGCAATCAGCGATCTTTGACGCTATTCTTTTTTCCTTCATTCAAGCTAGTTTCCCAGTGGCCATGAGATTTACAACCTTGACGAAGTTGCTCTCCCAAATAAGACTAGGCTAACATTTTCTACGGTATGACGGAAAATTTTAGTGGTTTTGAAGCCGTGACGTTTTCATACCACGCTAAACCTTGAAACCAGTAACCGGCACGTGTCTATTTATGACGTCTTCATCAGATCATTTTTCTTAAATCTAGACCAATAATTTTTTCTCCATCTTGTTTTGAGTGTTAAAGACTAGTTAACGGATGAATGCGCCAGATTATTCCACTTACTTGAAGCAAATATTACCATTTGTTCTTATTAAGCCCATACATCTAAAAACTTGGTCATTTTTCACCAAAATCAAGAAAAAAATGCTTTCCAATAATGTTTTGAACCATACCTATTCTTGAATAAAGAACATCTCTGACAAACATGTTTTTTAGGATTAAATATATAAATGTATTGCTTAAAATAAGGCTGTTAAGCTTATTTTCAGCTAGCTATTTTTCTTATTTCAAGAAATGTAAGTGAGTGAAATGTACTTGAAGCACTTTTGGCAGAGAGTTTCACTTATTTCCAAAAGATTTATCCTGAAAACATGGGAATTTAACTGGTTTTAAGGAGGTGTGCTTTTGCAGTGTAGTAATGTTATACAGTAAATGCATATTAGGAATGGCTTACTTGTAAAGGCATTTTTGTGCAACATGGGTATCTACTCTGTAAGTAATTGTTGCCAAAAGTTTACCATTATACAATGTCAGACAATTTGTCGTGATTTAGATGTTGGAATTTACTACTTGTTCACATTTGATGATGAAAAAACGAGCAAAAAAATTATATTTTTATACATTAATATTTGCTCTCGTATATACTTTAAAATTTTACATATACCATTTAATAGAATTATTGGCTTGACATTATCGATCATCAGCTGGGACGAGAAGGAAATTGTCGGTTATCGGTTGAAAAATGTATTATCCTACATCGCTAGTTGAAAGAACCGGAAGGATTGGTTCTATAAGTCTTTGGGAGCAAACCTACGTGCTCCCAAAAAATGTACAAACACGTCTTTGGGAGTGAATGCGCTCATTTCCTTTCTTTTTCGGATTTGTTGTTGGGCTCTGTGATATGCAATTGTTTTCAGATTTTTTAAATTATTTTTTTGCCCGTTTTGTGATTTGCAGTTGTTTTGTTTTGTTGTCATCATGTTTTGTGACTTGTTGCACTTGTTTTTAAGATTTGCCATTGTGCTTTTGGATTTCCCACTTCATAAAGACTTTAAACCACGCACATTGATCTTTGAGAAGCCTTGACCACCACCAACAGCTTCTCAAGCCCCAAAGGCGAACTGGAATAATCCCCCAGGTCAAAGGACTTCATGGTTTCGTCGTCTGTCAGTAAAAAGAAGGCCAAGGCTGACCACATGTCATTTGACATTTTGCGCCAGCCAGTCATGTATGAACTCTTTTTCTTTATCTGAAACTGCTTCAGCAAAGAGTCGTCCTTCAGCTCGTTTAAGCAGTAGAACAAGTTGATGTTCTTCTCAGGAGTGTTTTGTTTTATCCTTTCCTTGATCAACTTGACACTCTTTGACTTGTTTTGCCTCCAGTCCTGAGGAGCCTTCAGCAGTTCCCCCACTAGTTCCTGGTTGCATGGCAAGGAAAGGCCAAAGAGGAAGCGGATGAACATGTCCAAGTTTCCTTCACTTTTCGAGGCTTTCTGGAGAGCTGACTCATGGACTTCAGGGATTGTCTTTTGTTTCCAAAACCTAGAAACTAATCTTAGTAACCATCCTGAATCATCCAGTACGTTGTTGTTGTCGTGGAAAAGGCAAATCATCACATGTAATGCGGCCATGTACTCCTGGATGGTCAGATGGACGAACTGAAACATTTTGCCATGTTGGTTTCTTCTGAGCGGACATATCTCCTTAAACACCTCAGTAAATATTCCAGAGTGTTTTGCCACTTGGCTGTAATCAAAACCGCAGTCCGCCAGGTCTTTCTCATAGAAGATCTGTTGCTTACTCATTGTGTGGTGAAAAGCCAGCTTTGCTAGCGCTTTCACGTAATCGGGGTACTCGGTCGTCTGTCTCCCCTTGGACTTGTCCAGCTGGTTAAAAGCATACGCTGAGCACATGTCTGTAAGCGTTGTGGGAAGCTCTCCCTCCTTCCTTTTGTCCAAATGATCCTGAAGAACTGTGGCGGTGAGCCAGCAGAAAATGGGCAGGTGGCACATGATGAAGATGGTGCGAGTTTTTCGGATGTGCTCAATGACACGCTCCTCATTTGGGAACTTTTTCCTAAAGTACTCCAGCCTCTTGATATCGCTGAATCCTCTCACCTCCGTTCTGCTGTCAATGAGGTCGGAGGGGATATCGCGGGCCGTCGCGGGCCGCGTGGTGATCCAAACCCGGGAGCAAGGAAGCAGGTTCCCCTTGATGAGGTGCGCCAGGAGTACCTCCAGCGGGTAGGGTTTTTTCACATCCATGTCTACTTTCATCTCATTCTTCAAGTCCATTTTAAAGTTGCACTCGTCCAGTCCATCCAAGACAAACAAGATCTTGATCCTGCTGCTTTCATAGTCCTGTTTCCCAGACTTCTGCAGGTGGTCTAATATTTTGTTCAGAGTCTCCTCACTGATGTGTCTGCTCCCGCAGACGTAGCTACGGATAAGCTCAGCAAGCGTAAAACTTTTCCCTTTGTCCGTGTTCAACTCACGGAATGTGAAGGGAAATATGAAGTGCACGTCCTGGTTGGCATTGTCGCTGGCCCAGTTGCACACAAACTTTTGAACCAGGAAGGTTTTCCCGATTCCCGCGAAGCCGACGGTGAGCAGCGTGCGTATCGGTCGCGGCTGCCCGTCATGGCTTTTGAAGATGTCGCACGGCAGGATGGAGTTCTTGGCTGGGGCGGCACACGTCTCCATCTGAAGCACCTCGTGTCGCTCGTCGGGCCTGACATCGGCCCCGTAGGTGATGTCCAGCTCAGTGTAGATGTTCGCCAGAGGCTGCTGCTGCCTGCGCTCGGTGTTGCCCTCGGGAACAAAGCTGTATAAACTCCGCAGGTTGTGCTGCAGGTCCGCCTTCAAGCTGGCAATCTGATCATCATTATGGACGGAGAAGACAACGCCTGCAAGAAAGCAGCAGTGAGCCGTTATGGACACAAAAAAAACAACAACCTTGCAAACAACCCCAGGGCACACAGCCACCAGAGAGATGAATACGTACAAGTCCCACCCTCACATAATGGACAATGTGATTGAGTAACTCAAGGCAGATTCTCTTCATTAATACCTCCATGGTTATTTAGTGATGTTTTAATGTTTTATTAGTGTTTAACCCTTTACACTCCGCGCTATACAATTGGGGATGCTTGCCTCCCCTTGATTTCTGTGGCCCATATCGTCTGTTGTACTCGTCATAAAGACGTCATTTAGACCAGTATATAGAGAAATAATCGCTCTTTCATTCAACACCGGATGGCAGCACTGTCGCATGTTAACTAAATGAATTTTCCTAAGGTGACTTGAAGTTGTTGAAATTCACGTCAGTGGCCGCCATCTTGCATCCACAATGTTTTATATCACGTCTCTGCTGAAATAACCACATTTTCATCGACAAAATAGAATCACAACGACAAGACAGGGTTAGAATAATGTGTAGAACACCAGTAGAAGCGCATATAGTTCTTAGGAGGCAAGTAGAAGCAGTGAATTAGGCCGAGTCTGAAGAGAAGTCCACAGAAAGAGGGGGAATGGATTCGAAGGAAGAGAATGTGATCAACGTTGGCATTGATCTCCTCCAAGAAGGTCATAAAATGAAAAAATATAGCCATTTATCAAAAACATACCGAAAATCAAGTCATATTAGGTAAGATTTGAGTCCTACAGAAATACTTTGAACAAATTTACCCTCCCTGCTGACTCAATAACATCTTGTATTATTGGCCATGTAAACAATGACAAAAAAATGTGTTTTTGTCTGTTTGTAAACGGCTAAATTCCATTACACACCTAAAAATTCTTTGATAGACTATGAGATGTTATTGTTATATTTGACTTTTATATCATACTCATGTGTGAATTTAAAAATAGTGTGAAAACGGCTAATCCAGTGGTTCTTAACGTGGGTTTGATCACACCTCAGGGGTTCGTTCGGTGAGCAAGTCTAAGGGGTTCGGCGAAGGTAAAGACAACCAGAGCCTTATTTTTGTATGCTGATTAAAATCAAGGCAAAGTGGCTTTTTAGACCAGGTTTTGGACTTGTTTGCTCCCAACTTACATGCTTAATCCATTTCTTTTATCAGCTAGTCCTCGCTCAGATAGGAGGTTCTTCCCCAGGGACTGGTTTGCTGAGTGGAAGGTTGGCTCACACTTGGCATGAGGGAATACAACAGACCGATGGCCAGCGTGGTCTCAAATATTGACCCATATATAAAACGAGCTGTCAAAATGAAGAATTTTGAACAGAAGTTTGCTAAATTATTAGCTCGTTAGCTTAGATAGATAGGTTTTGAATTAGAAATAAACTGCTTTATTATGTAACTCCGAAGGGATCGGTGAATCCACATGTGAAACTTGTGCGGTTCGGTACCTTTAGCAAGGTTAAGAACCACTTGGCTATTTGTAAACAATAGAATATATATCATTTTTATTCACTTTTCAGATCGACCCTCTGCCAGAGCTCCAAGGGCTGAGAGGGCGAGAGGTAGAGCCAGCGGCATGAACAGACCCCTCCCAGATGACATTTCATTTCCTTGAAATGAATAGGAAGTGTGAGTTTTCAAGTTTCGTGGGAATGATGTGGATTGTTTACAAACTATTGACAAATAGTGCCATTTTTGAAATGTACTGTAAATGACACCGTGCTCATTTACTCAACCTCGATGTGCAATATGTCAAATCGAAGCGGAGAAGTTCATTTTTATGATCAGTTGTCAAAATCTTACTGAGATTTATAGTTTAGCAGTCATTAAGCAATGTTTGTGAGTATCCATATTTGGCATGTGAAATTCTTTGACTTTAGCTGGTGATGACACTTTCAAAAATGTGAGAAATTTGAAAAATAAAAGTTTGATGATGACATTTGATGATTTAGGAATAAAAATATGTGAAACAAGGCATGTTTGCGCAGTTTTTTTTTGGGGGGGGGGGGGGGGGTGTATGAATACTCATTGAAAAATCAACGCCTCATTCCACAAAAATTGCTCGGAGTGTAAAGCGTTAAAATGAGAGGAATCTCTCCGGTTCTTTGACATGCGGAGACTCCTCTCACTGTTCAAACACCATGCCCATGATTAGTTGGAGGAGCGATTTAATTTTATGATGTCCCACATTAAATATATTTTTTGTTTTAAGTGAACTGTTTTCTATTCATATAAACTACTGTCATGTGCTGAAAAAACAAATCAACTGGAATGCAAAAAAATGGCGCTTCTAAAACGAGTAAAAAAAAATTTGAAATGAGATAAGATTTGCTTATAACAACTAAGAAAATTCTGCCAATGGAACAAACAATTTTTGTGTTGCTTGGGCAAAATGTTTTTGTCATAAGCAAATCTTATCTCATTTCAAGTCATTTTTTTACTCGTTTTAGAAGTGGCATTTTTTTCCCAGCGTGTTACACTGATCAATGACATTTTTTTTAAAGACCTAAGGATTTATTTTTAATTCTTAATCATTTCTCATGTGTGGCTCAAAATGACCTCATCTATTGGCCTGTGACGTCACCCAGGTCACGCCCACTGGCGTGACTTTGTTGGCATTTTATTCTCGACCTTTGTAGGGCCTCTCAGGAGCAACAGAGCAGCATCAAATGATCACAAAATGAAAAGCAATAGTTATGTCCAGGGGTGAAAGTGGGCCAGAACGGTTCAGGAAGGCAGTTCCGGTTTAAGATTCAGGGCCAGAACGCAGTTCCGGTACACGGTGCTTTGATTCCAAAAATATGACGGCAACTGTCAAAACACTATGTAAAAAAAAAAAGGCTAAGCTGCCACACATGCATTTCATCTCCAAGATGAAAAAAATCTAACAACATCAGATTTACATACACATGTGTTAACAACAAACATAATAAAGTGCTTGTGTAGCGTTTCCAACAATTTTCATTATTTACTTTATTCCACGGACGGCATGGAGGTTTCCCCAGCTGCTGCAGTTATCTGAGTCTGACGATGATGAGTCACGTCAATGTGCGAATGCACACTGCAAAGCAAAACGCCTGGACTCATTTATCTGTTCAGTTGGCTGACATACTGACTTGTCATCAGCAGAGATAGTTATTTCTGATTTATTCAAATGTGCATGTTTTCTAAAACAGCAACAACAACAAAAATGTTGAATTGATGCGACAAAAAAAAGGGCAATACAACATAAAATGAATCAAATCTTTAAGAGCAACAAAAGAGTTGAGAAGGCTTATTTATCATTATTTAGTTTTATTTGCTCTGTTGGGGAGGTTCAGAACATATTAGCTGTCAATGTGCACTTTGGACTTTTTCATTTATGTTAGGCTACTTGTTCATTTACTTATGATTTAAAAACGTTTGCGCGATCTTCAATTTTTGGCATTTAGTATGTGAGGAAAATAACGGTGCTGAAACAGTTTTATTTGCATTTCAGTAGAATGTGAAGTAAGGTTGGCCAACCATGTTTTTGAATAATATCAATGGCTAAAAAGTTATTAACATATTTTCCTTATTTTTTTTAACGCAACCCTTCCAGATTCTTTGTTTAACCCATAGCAACGCCCTTGACAACGAAAATGCTTTTCTTCGGCAATCTTCTGAAATTAAGTCACACAGGGTAGTGCGAGGGAAGTCCGCTATAGAACAGTATTGTTTGTTGCATTGCTTCTCGGTAAGATGCCACGGCGGTGTGTGGCGATGTTTTGTTCTCACTCAAACGAAAAGTTGTATGAGTGGCCAAAGGATAGCAGGGCACGTAAATGGACATCTTTCGTTCGCACGAAGCGAATGAATTTCTCGCCATCATCGAGTAGTGTTCTCTGCTGCAAACACTTCGAAGATGCCTGCTTCCTTAACCGCTCTGCTTATGATCAAGGATTTCCCAAAAAGTAAGTGTGATTTTTGGATAGATGACTGATGACTTTGTCAAAGCAGAGCTGCCAACTGTTGTGGAATGAACAGTATAAGCTAGCGACGTTAGCCGAAAGTTAACGCGCAGCAATCCCCGATCATAGTTGCGTTCGCTAGGTTAAGTGTGTTTAAATTGTGCGTCATCTACCATCTTGTCCGAAAGGGTTAATCCACTGTCAATCGGGAAAGGGTTGTGGATGTCCACATAAGCGGGTCGGCGTCGCAGTCATTCACGGTCACGTTGCAGTAAGAGACACACACCGCCGGTGAGTTTGTGTACATTTATTTGTATTTGTATTATATATTTCCACCTTCATGCTTCAAGCATTGCATTGCATTTGTACGGTTCGGCGTTTCTTTCACTGTGATCACTTGATAGCCTTCTATTTTGTGTTTCGCGAGAGCCGCTGACAGGTGACTCAGCGTGTTGGTATTGAGTCAATCTCGCAATGAATCAGCGAGCGGCTCAAGTCACGCAGTGAATCATGGAAAATGTAGTCTCGGGACAACACTGAAGTGGTGCTTTGTAATCTGTTCACTTGTGTGAAAAAACTACATTTCCTCACGCCATTAGACGCCACTTCCTGCCGAGAGCTGTGCCGAGCAGTGTTCATACTGTTAGCTCCATGTGCTAATATCGAAAGAAAGTTGTCAGCAAGTCGTGTGTTCGATACATTTGTAAACAAAAAGCTCATAACAAGACACTTTGCACGATCCGTTTAAGAGACGCTGCAGTAGTAGGAGGCGAGGAGGAGATCAGCAAGAAGCAAAACTTTGCGGTCGAATGTGGTGGCAGTCCGCTATTATTTTGTTTTCATATTGTTACCACAATAAAGTGGAGAAAGCCATCAATGACTCATCTCCTTCTTTCCCCCCAACGTTTTTATATTATTATTTTATATGCACAAGAGCTGCCGGATCTGCCAAAATGAACATGAAGTCTTATTATTTTTTAACAATGTCATCAGATAGACAAAAACATAAAATTATGTGCAAATGCCTGCATTTTCATATCATGAAAATAATAACGGTCTATATCTTAACAATCTTGTAATCTCGATGGGTCTTGTATCCATTCCATGTCAAGTAGTCTAGGCACATTGTTTGCATCCTGATAAGCGTCTGGCTAATACATGTTAGGTCCAACATAAAATTCCAAGCTCCTCTTCTTCCTCCAACTCTTCAAAAACTTGGATCTCCTCCCTTGCGCTCGATCTATTGCTTATATCGCTGTTAGAATCATTGTTTGAAGGGCGTTGTATGGCGGCGGTATGCATGGAGCTGCCATCGCTGTTCCCGGTGGGACGTATCACTTCCGGGTTCGTCCCCTTTCAGGCTCGAACTTCGGAAACGCGATTATTTTGTCAAATATACAACATATAAATTATTTTTTCATGCTTTATTTGTTGGACAATGTTTAATTACTTTAATTGTGACCCTATATGGCATGTTATGAAATTACTTCACATTACTGCTTTAAGAGGTCTGCCCCCCCAAAGAAAGAAAGAAAGAAAGAAAGAAAGAAAGAAAGAAAGAAAGAAAGAAAGAAAGAAAGAAAGAAAGAAAGAAAGAAAGAAAGAAAGAAAGAAAGAAACCAGTCAATCAATCAAATTTCTGGCTCCGTGGCGACCTTGATGTCGGGGAGTTCCGGCAAGAAATTCTAGCCACTTTCACCCCTGGTTATGTCTCAGGAAGTGAGATTTGGAAATAAATGAGCAACAAAATTTTTCATACGGGTCGTTTCATGGTTAACTTCCACAGCTTCCAAATCACCTGCTTTCTACCACGGGAATCTATGTCGGGGACTAACCTTCTATTTTCAGTATGTCGCTGCCCAGGTTCTGGGCCAAATCGTTGTTCCCGATCTTCTCCAGAATCTTGACGGTCACATGCAGAGTGTTCTCACCGTGCTTACTCAAGAGCTTTCCAGCAATGTACTCACGGCTGGTGTTCTCACGCTCGCTTTCAGGCAGGTCCGTGTGGAACCTGAAGGACGCGAAGTCCTCCTCCCCCAGCTTCATCAGCGTGTTCCACAGCAACTCCCTAAGCCTGCTGTCCTGAGCCATCCTTCAGACTATACGCGTGAGGGAGGTGACCGTCAAACAGGTATCTGCGGACGACAACTTTTATTGACTTATTGTAACTTGAGCTCATAAACCGTTTGAGTGACGTGACGCAAAACACAGACGTCAGGTCAATCTTCATCTTTCCTCTTAGCACTGGTTGAATGTAACGAAGAAAAACCATCTCTCATTACTGTACTTAAGTACATTTTTGTCTATATTTGACTTGAGTACAAATATGAAGTGGTACTTTTTACCTTTAACTTGAAAACATTTTACATCACAAATATGTACTTTTTACTCCACTACTTTTTCAAATTGTCGCCTGCGTTACACGTTACTTCTGATTGTATTTTTTCTCATTGTGAATTGATCATTTTCATGCCTTCGGTGCAATCGATAAGCTCTGTGCAACTATACCTTAACTGAGCACTAGAGGGAGCAATAGTGTTTACAACAGCAGTTCTTTCTGCCCGCTGTCTAAAGCCATCCTTCCTCCTTGTTAACATGTGAGCGAGGTGACCGTCGATCGGGTATCTGTGAACGACAACTTTTCATGGCTTATCTTGACTTAATAACTGTTGAAGGACTGGAAGTGGTCCTCCCCCAGCTCCGTCAGCGTTTTCAACAGCAGCTCCTTACGCTCAGTGTCCAGGGGCATCCTTCCACCTTGTAAACGCGCGGGCGGGATGACCGTCGATCGGGTATCTACGGACGACACATTATTGTAACTTGACCGTGTAAACCATTTGAGTGACGCGACGCAAAGCCTGGACGTCAGGTCAATCTTTTTCATTCATGGTGGGACTCCCTTGCTGCTTTGTTCACGATATTGTTACAGTAAATGACTTGTTTTGATCTTGAAAATACCTGACAATATAGTGGAAGACAAAATATACCAGATTGGGTCTAAATTTCCTTTTTCAAAGAGGCGAGATTGCAAACAATCGAATAATAGCTGGCAACAAGGAAATGCATTCCAAGCAACATTGAGGCAAGTTCCCACTTCTACACACCACAAGAAGTTGCCGAACCTGCTTAAGCACCCATGTCTTTCTAAAAAGAAACAAAACTTAATTGTCAGTAAAAGTGCGTCGAAAATTCCGGCTTACGCAAAATATACTTGGGTATTTCAAGCTAAAAGACATTTTGGTGGACACAAAATGTACTGTGCCCTTAAGTGATATTTTTGTGTTTCCTGTTACTCACCTGATAGAATTGTGGCACAATAAATGAAACAGTAGGCTCATTGACAAAGGAGCAAATTACAAACCAACTTTAAAGTGAATGAACTTGCGACTCATTTTTCGTTCATGAGTTTCATTTCAGTTTAAGAGTAAACTTACGTGGCCTTGTTGTCTCCTCGTCTCCTCCCGTCCAAATGACAACTTGTCTTTCTGGTTCTCCTAGACAGGGCACACTGGGTGTGACCTTCGGTGACACAGAAAACACCTGTATGACCGGTTGTATTAGTGCCGTGACCCAGGTCGGCAGTGAAGGTTTCGAGGGGTGCGCGCGTGTCCGTTGTGTGCGGTGCATAGAAACCTCCCTCCTGATACCCTCAAGCCCGAAATCCTATGTAACTAAACCCTATTCCGAGTGTGTGCAGTATTATGAACCGAACAAGAACACAAAGCAAAGAGCATTGGAGATATGAAGAGCTAAGACGAGGAACAGGCATGAAAATCTCTCACCTTTCGGCGAAATTCGCAGTTTTGAAGTCAAAAAGGGCGACCTACGTGAATTGCGTAGATACGAGGAGAAATTCTTTTTGGGAGGGGGGGGGGGGTTGGGAGGTTTTATTTAATTATTATTATTGTAACGAATCGAGTTATAATGTGGCGGGGGTGTTAACAGGTGTTCCTGAATGCACCGCATGACGTAGAGGGGTGAGGGAGGTGCGGGAGAGCGAGGGAAGTGCCTTCCGTGTTTACGTTTGTTCTGGCGGGGGAGATATGTGCATTGGCTGCGGCAGACAGCAGTCGTGTTGTTCAATAAGTTTCCACAAATAAAGAATTGCAATCTGATTCAACGGTTGACTATTATCAACGTTACATTATTATTATCATCATGTGATTAACTTAGTACATAAACTGAGCACATAAGAAATCGGTTCTTTAAAAAATGTCACACTTGGACAGTCAGCAAATCCTTCTAGATGCTTCGCTGACGAGAACCAATCATCGGCCCAAGCTGCGTTCCATTATACCAAACGCGCGCACTCCTTACGTGTGAAGTGCTCGGAGAGCCTTTGGTTGCATTGCAAAGCTGCGAAAACAAAAAGCAGGCCTTATCCACACCGGGGCAGACCAGAGCGCAGCATACACACTTGCCTGTATTTGCCAGCAGATTGAATTTGGTGAGTAATGGTTTCAATCGTTTTCACATTTTGCGATATAAAAAAGTTACTGCCATTCGTTGCAGTTTGCGTTGAACACTGCCAGAGCTAGCCAAATCCCCCATGAAAAAAAATTGCTCCCGTTAAATTGGCGTCAAGCTTGTGTATTTATTTATTGAATTTATTGTCATTGTCATCATCATCATCCTCAAAATCAAAATCATAAGGAAAGAAAGAGAAAAGAAAAAAAAGAAAAGAAGGAAATCATCTATTTGTTTATCCTAACAAGATGAAGATAGACATGACAAGGGAGACGGAAAAGCAGAAGCTTATCGGGAACCCGTCCGCCTGCCACCTAGGTCGCACAAGCAGTATGTTATGTATCAGTCCAGTGATAGTCTAACAAATTTCGTTCAAAGTCATTGATTGCCATGGAGATTTCGGATATAGTAATTTTAGTGTATTGTCTCAGTTCATATCCAAGAAGGTGAAGGGTGGGAAGGAAGGCCTGGGGTGCTTTGGAGGCTCACATGTGTAGTGACCCCTATAGGAGATCGCTCGTCATCATCCCTTGCCCGGTTTAGGAGATTAGTCATCCTCATCCCTGGCCAGGTTGGCCCGAGCGAGTCTCTCATGATCACGCAGCTCCGCGTCAATTTTTGTGGCCAGTCGTGCAGCGGCGTCACTTAGCGTTGTTTGCTCCTTCATTAACAGTGCCAATTCGTCGCCGTTGCGACGAGCAACCTCCAGTATCTCATGGAGTTGGTTCTTCATCCTCATTGAGAAGCGACGAACCCAGAGGGCACCAAGTAGCAGAAGAAGGGCAAGAGTCAACAGCGTGCCGAATATGTAGAGATCCTCGGCGTCCTCAATCTGGAGGGACGTTAGGCATAGCGGCCTCCATTTACCCCAGGCGTCCTCCACATATCCAGACGTGAAGGTGGTGGCTGGACATGGGCGTTGGGTCGTTGAAGGCCGCATTGTAGAGAATATTCTATCCATCGAACTCAGGGCCCACTCTAACAGTTCCATATTTGCCTCAGGAGGAAACTCAGTACGTAACGTTGCACTGGCAGATTCAGTAAAGTGATCTTGCTGAGAGCATGTCCTAGTAATTCATTCATTCATTCATTCATTTCCCATGCCACTTATTCCCCACGAGGGTCGCGGAGATGCTGGAGCCTAGCCCAGCTAACTTCGGGCAGTAGGCAGGGGACACCCTGAATTGGTAGTATTGTTATGTCTTATCTACATGACCCTGACATTTAAGCATGCTTTGCTGTGAGGACATCTTATCTGTGTTGTGTGTGCATTTTACAGTTTAGTTTGGGCAACGTACTGGCTTATTATATGTCGTTTATACATTTTTTTAAAGTAACTTAATGAATTAATATTCGTTAGCGCTGCATCACATGTATTCCACAGGCGAGCCCCAGTGATTACAATCGAGAAAGATTTCAATGTAGTCCTAACGGTCTGGTAGGAAAACGTTCTGCTTGCTCTCAGATCATAGGAGGATTCTTTGATATGGAATAGAACTTGCAAGTTAGTTGGAAGACTGTTTGTGTTGGCCTTATACATCATTTGAGCTATTTTGTAATTAACCAGGTCGTGCAATTTTAGTAGCTTAGACTTGATAAAGAGCTCGTTGGTATGTGCTCTATACGATGCTCCTTGAATAATTCTGATGGCTTTCTTTTGAAGGACGATGAGTGGGTTTAGGTGCGTTAGATAAGTACTTCCCCAAATTTCTAGGCAGTAACTGAGGTGCGGCAGAACGAGTGCGCAGTATAAGGTTTGGAGAGCCCTTTTATCTAGCATGTTTTGTACTCTATAGAGAATCGAGATGCTCGATTTAGCGGTAATATAAACGAAGAAACGCACTGTTGAGTCAAATTAAGCGGCATGCTCTCGGATGGAGGGGGCGCCTCGCATCGCTCCCGTCCTCCGCCTGAGACGTGTTATTTTCGGCTGAGACTTGAGCTGACGGCCGGTGTCGGCACAACACCGGCCCGTCGAGTGGTGGGAATGAGTCCTGCTTCTTAAAGCTTTTCAGAAATACAGGGATCCCTCGTTTTTCGCGGTTAATGGGGACCAGAACCCGCCGCAATAAGTGAAAACCGCGAAATAGCCCCCCCCCATTTTTTTGTGCGTGTTCAATGCATTTATTCAGATTTTACATTGGAAAAAAGATACATATATATATAAGACGTTTTTTTCACCTTTTTCACCAAAGTATCATTTATAAATGGTTTTCAAGCACTTCAAAATGTAAGAATTATGATAAGTTTTAAACATGTTACTGCCCCACCGAATTATTTTTAAACAAGAATAAGTAGTAAGAAAATGCTTGGCTTTATTAAATGCTTCATCGTGAGTCTACTCAAACCCTCTCAGGCTTTGGTAAACGGTGATTGACACATGTTTTTCTTTTTATATATATTTTTTTGTTTGAAGCAAGTTATTTGATTGAATAATAAAGACACAAATGTCCTAGCCAAAATGTGGCCCAAACGCAAAACAACATTACTTCAATGGAAAAATATGTTTCAATCAAGAAAAATTGTTTTCAAATGCTTTTTTTGTCTCAAATTTATTTTTGCAATCAAAAACATTTTTTTTTAATTGAAGTGACTTTTTGGGGATTAAAAGTATATACTGTATTTTGATTGAAGCAACTTTGTTTTTGATAGAAGTAACTTTGTTTTTTGATTGAATAATAAAAACACAAATCTACCTCCATCGTTATTGAGAGAGAAAGAAATTAAGAAAGCTTTAAAACTAAAAGCCACCGGGGAGTCTGTTCTTTTGTTTTTTTTTTTTTAATATTTATATTTCATTACATAGACATGCCTCGTAGGGAAGGGAGATTGAGGGATAAAAAAAAAGGAGTTAGATGAGGCTGCTAAAGGCAGTGGATACCTCATCAGCTGGGTGAATAGCAGACCTGGTAAGAACAAGTTTGCAAGGATAGTCGGGTATTAAATACAATTATAAACACAATTACAATGTTATTTTTCTATAAGATTTTATGTCATTGCTTTATTAATCATTAGGTGCTAGAGTTGTTAAGTATGGATAATAATGAAATAATAGTTTTAAGAAAACTGTGCTGTTGGTGGCTCAGTGACCATCTAATGTGGTTTGTTCTCAGATGAACAAGTTGAGGAAGGAAGTTTTGATGCAGAGGTTGAAGGAAGAAAATAGGCAGACTGACTGAGTCACAGCCAGAAAGTGTTGATGACAGTTTTGATTTCTATTCACTGTTGCCCCCTCTCAATTAAAGTATGTCACAGTCGCAGCCAATTATTATCTAAAGCTGGTTAAAATTGAAGTTATGTTGTTTTAAGGTGTATTAAATACTTGTTCATGTCCCCCTTTTGATCTACGAGCACCCACCCCTCCACCGGTCCCTGCACGGCCCTGCTGAAACACAGTGTGGGTCGACAGAGCTCAATATTTTGTTGGGGTGTACATATTTCCTCCACACCCTTCTCACCTTTTTAACCCCTGACCCATTTTCATGCCTGGAGGAAATAACACGTAGCATATGTAACGTTTGGCTCTGACTTTTAATACAGTGTGAGATATGGAAAGACCAGTCTGTGCCAGGGGGCAGCAGGAAGCCAAATCAATTAAGACAGGGGTCTCCAAACCGGTCCTCGAGGGCCGCTGTAGGTCCTGGTTTTTGTTCATACCGATCAAGCACAGACCTTTTAACCAATGTGGTTTCTACTAAAACAAGCAGCACCTGACTGCACTCAACTGATGACACTTATAAAACTCCAGATTGGCGAAAAGGTGTAGTCTTGTTTTGTTGGAGTGAAATCCTGCACCCACTGTGGCCCTATGTGGAATAGTTTGGTGACCACTGAATTAAGACATGACTTAAATACCCCAAACACATTGATAAGCCGCTTGATTTCATTTCCATTGAAAACGTGCTGAATCTTTCCAACATTGCTTTGTTTCGCAGTGTAACATCAGTAAACATGGCATCCCAAGTAAGGTGTTCTACCAAGTGCTCTGTGCAAAAAACCTCCACACCACAGCAAAGGAGCGGATACTGCTTGCAGCAAAAAAAAAAAAAAAAAACTGTCCCTTTGTCTAATGACAATGTCGTTTTTGTTTTATTAATGTTTTGTTTTTTCAGTCCAACGGTTTGGCATATTGTCCTCGTGATTTAATGTCAATCATCAATTGGAATTTATTATTATTCATTAATTTTATTGAATTTTACTTTTCATAATCAAATGTTCATAAAATGTACCTTGAGTGCATTTTTACAGTTTGGATGTGACTTTTTTTTTTGTTTTTTTTTTTATTCCACCAAATTGATTTGTTTTAAGGCTATATATATGTTAATAATGTAAATAATAATAATGCACATATACAATATGTAGAGTAAAAATTAGTGAGATCAGATGCAATTTTATTTCAATCTAACATAACCTATATGTGCTATTTGGTCAAGGTCAACCTGCTTGTTTATTTGGGGTTACTTCCTGTTGATATCAGGTCACTTCCTGTAAACCTAACTCTAGCTGTGGAATTAACCCTACAGTTGAAACCTTACTTTGCAATTGAAATGCCATTGGAAAAGAATGGCAAAATTTTTGCTTAAAAAAAAAAAAAAAATCAAATCAAGATTTTTTGGGGATTATTTTCTGATATTTTCGTTCCGGTCACGAATCTTTTACCCGTAACTACAGCGTACCGAACCGCACTTTCACCCTTAACTAGCGAATATTCCACCAGCCGCTTGCTAGAGCAGGGGTGGGCAAACCGGTCCTCGAGGGCCGCAGTGGGTCCTGGTCTTTGTTCCAACTGATTCAGCACAAACAGTTAAACCAATGAGGTTTCAGTGGAACCAAGAAGCACCTGACTGCAATCAACTGATTGCACTTGTAAGAAACCAGGTTGGTGAAAGGCTGTTCCCATGATGGGTATGAACAAAAACCCGCACCCACTGTGGCCCTTTGTGGAATAGTTTGCCCACCTCTGCGCTAGAGGGTAGTGTCCAGAGCCAAATAAAGAGAGTTGCGACACTCTTTGATCTCGCCTCAGGTGGTTACGTGGTTCCTGTAGGGTGTGGGTTGTTCCAAGTACAAGGAGCACTGGAGTGGTTTTCAATGGAACTGACAGCCACAATCGCGACATTTATGGCAAAATGGATAAAATCGCGAATCAGTACTAGTTTGATTGTGTCAGTGCAATAAAACATATATTTAAATGCTAGTTTTACCATAGACATCATAATTTACTTGACGGGTCACTTAAGGTATTCTCTGCGCACCGCCCGCCCGTAGGGGGCTATGTGAGTCAGCTTCATTTATTAGTAGGAGGTGGGAATGACTTTCACATATGCTGTGTTTGGAATTAGCTTCATAGAGTACGAAATCTGGGACACATACTAACAACAAGGATTGTCTCAGGAGTAATTTGTTCGAGGATTCAAGAAAATTATTATATTTTTCGTACAATGTATGCATTTTGAAACGTCGTGAAAACAATCAATGGGAGCCATTGCCGTCATTCTTTGACAAATTTATGTAAAATAACTGCCCGGTTTTTGCTTTCAACCAACAATCGAGACTGTTTTACATCCATATCTATAAAGAATTTAGTGATTTAAGCATTATGGAACGGAAAACGCCATTATGGCAGCCCCTTATCATAACAAAGCTAACGGACTAGCTTAATTGTTCGACAGATTTAAGTTAAAGTGACTGTAAACTGCCTGTTTGTTTTGCTTTTAACCAAGAATCGAGACTGTTTTACGCCCATATTTATGAAGAATTCAGGGATTTAAGCATTCACAAGAAGTTCAACGTAAAAGGCTCTTTGCTATAGACTTGTGGCAAAGCGGCGCCAGAGTGAATTTAAAGACGAGCCACACATTCGCCATTTTTACGTGAAGTAAATGCTTCCTGCACGGTTTCTTTTGCTTTTAACCAAGAATTGAGAATGTTTTACGTCCGTATTTATAAAGACTCCAGGGATTTAAGCATTTATTCACAAGACGTTCAACGTAAAAATCTTATTGCTATGGACTTGTGGGAAGGCAGCGCCAGAGTGAACTTAAAGTGATTCTCGATCTTTAAGACAAGCAATTCTTAAAAGATAAATGTTAGTTAGTTAGTTATAATAATTTGATATTACAAACCCTTTTAATGTTTTCGTTTTAATAAAATTTATCAAATTATTTTAAGTGATAGATCGCCATTCTTGTTGACGTCGCAGTGCGGTGACCTCACCGGGCCCGTTGCCGAACTTCCAGCATGTAACTCGTTAGCTACCCCGACATGATGTCGGTTCTGCCCTTCCAATTTGAACTGGATCGGAAAAGTGAAGAGCATGACAGAACTGTCGGTCGTTCGCAAGACGAGCAGCAAAGGCAAATAGTGTATCGGTCGTGAACAATTCGTTCTTTTTGAACTAATTGTTTGGGTGAACGAGACCAAACTAATCACCTTCTGCACCGATTAGTTCTAGGAAGCTGGGGCTTGCTCGCTGCGTGGGAGGGCGTTGAGTAAGCGGCAGAGTCTTCTTACATCGCGCACGACCAATCAGACGCCAGCCTCATCGCAGGCAGGGGAGGGAGCGGAAACAGAATCAGTGCGTCTGTCACTCACTTCCACGTGTGGCCAATAAGAAGCCAGCGAGCAGGCAGGGGGCAAGACTGAGTTATGTCACTTCCCGTTCACTTACTCGGTCCTCTGGCTCCTGAACGAGCTTGCTGCTAACTTGACTTTGCAGTCATGCGGAGAACGTGTCAAAAAATGAAAGGAAATGACTTTGTCACATACTGTATTTGTTAACGGCGAGTCTATCATTTCCTGCTCAAACAGACAAAAACACCACACAAACCTAGCGAGCATAGTTTAGTGTGCTACTTTTCTCAACACTCGGGACTACATATGACGACATACTATCAAATTTACCGTAGTTTAAAACATTTTCGCGGGTAGCTACGAGGCAAGCTAAAGCTGAGCTGCGGTCGTGTGACGGCAATGCGGGGGCAAAGAACTGTCACTGTATGGAGGCTTCATGGCAGCGATATTTACCTCATATGAGCACAGGAAAAAGAATATTTAGTATGATCACCATAATACTGATTTGCAACGAAACAGTACATACATGTCAATTTTTTCCGAGTGTTTTATTTTTTTCATGTCAGAGCGTGTCAGGTGTTGGTTGGTTTGACAAATTAATGTCCATCCGTCCATCATATCCTACTCAAGCGCCCAAAATCAACGCACGTGGACATGGAAGATGTAGAAAATTGTCTCCATTTTTCTTAACAGACTAATGAGAGTGGAAAGGTGACATTGTAAATAGCAAACAATTATTTCTCGTCAGCATTTGACGATGTGAGACTAGGGGACAACATGGTTAGCTGACTGGATTCTTTATTTATTAATACCAGTGCAAAAATGATATTTCAATACAATCATCTTAATAATGATTTGCAATGAAACTGTTTTGTATCAAAATGTAGTATTGTTTCCATTTCAAAGCAATACAGTTGACAACCAGCTATTTACACTTTACTTTTAACGACAGTTACCAAAAATAATAGTGAGGAGCATAAAATCAAAAACACAACAGAGCGTGAGGTAAATATAATGTGTTGGTCGTTCCATATTTAGAAATTAAACTTTCGATTTCTCTTTTTACGCATCAGTTACAATTGGTTTAAAGTTTTGGTCTAAAAATAAACCAAGTGGGCAAAAAACCACCCAATCTTGAAACACTGTAGGCAATAATGCGCACACGGGTGTTGTGGGTGTCACCGAAGGTCACACCCAGAAAGACAAGTAGTCAAAAACAAAAAAGAATTGCAAGTTTGTTAGCTTTAAAGGTTGTTCAGAATTTGCTCCTTTGGTCAGTTAGCCTACTGATTTATTTGTCGTGCCGCAATTCTATCAGGTCCATAACGGGAAGCACAAAAATATCACTTAAAGGGTATTAAAACACTAAGGGGCTGTGAGATATCAATAGAACCGTTATCTGGCAAGATAACAAATATTAACAAAGTTAACAAAAAAAAACACCAAAAAAAATCACATTCATGAGGAATTATCGAAAATAGATCGAAAATTACGAACATTTCCGAAGTGTTCCGGAAACAGCCGAATGGGGCGGAGACGTCACAACAAGGAAACGAAAGGTCGAGGCAGGCGCCATCATTGTTTATCGACGAGAGAGTTGCGTTCGTGTTTTATCGAAAAAAATCGCTGAAATGGTTCAAACCTGTCATGCTATGTGGTGTACAAATAGCCATTTGTCGCAATGTAGTACCTATGAGTTCCCGAACGCGAGAAAAAGAGCTGGACTACGCAGACAATGAGTAAAGTTCGTCTGTGCTAAGAGGGCTAATTTTTCAGACCCAGCCTCCAGCACGGTTTTGTGTGGTGCGCATTTTACACCTGAAAGCTATTGGAACTATGGACAAATGAAATCAGGTTTCGCTAAAAAATTGCTGCTGAAAGCACCTACAACGCGCAGCCACCTAAATGTCCCGAGATATCAAGAAAGAGGACGATGACTGGCTCTGATGAGACCACCCAACCAGCCCAGGCAAAGCAAAGGAGGGAAATGGCCAGAGTGAGTACCCTTTTATAATAAAAAACATATCACGCATTGGATATAGGACTGGACACATGTATAAATTATTGTTCGTAAAATATATAGAACAAATCCTCTAATCCCATTCATATTTGTGTTGGTTGGCAGAGCGAAAACCTATGATAGCACAATAAATGATAATTATTCTATACGTTACTTTATTTTGCGGTCACGGTGTATCAGCTTCACAAAAACAAACCATTCTGTGTTTCATCAGTAGGGATGGGAATTGATAAGATTTTTACGATTCCGATTCCATTATCGATATTGCTTAACGCTTCGATTCTTTATCGATTCTCTTATCGATTCTAATTTGGACTAATGGACTATATGACGTTCTGGGTTCAATATGTTTTCTGGTTCATTCACCTCGGGGTGTCGGTTAGAACACAAGGAGCGGAGAGTGGAGTTGGTCTGTCGCACTTTTAATACAACTTGGCAACATGCACAACTATATACAGGCCGTGGCACTTGATATGAGAATCACTCAATGAGCAGGTGGGAGCATGCGTGGAAAGATGTTGATGTATTTGTATGTGTGTGAAAGACTGGAATGTGTGGATATACAGTGATCCCTCGTTTTTCGCGATCACCATTTCTTTAAGTAGTCTCATGAATAATGATTTGGCCTGTTTTAATACTCGGCGGCGACACCTCCTGGTACCTTTGGTAGGTGGTTCCACTGTGAGCACTCATGTTGTGATGCTTGCTTGTCGGTGTGTATCATGCGTCAATTCTGTGAAATTGATTGTACTGTTCGGAATCTATAAGAGAATCATTAAATAATCTGCCAAACGATTCCATGGAATTGATACACGGAACCGGTTCTCTATTAGAACCGGTTCTCGATTCCCATCCCTATTCATCAGTGTGATTGCTCCCCTCAATGATCCTTTCATTAGGCTGCATTGGCTTTCGTTTACGCTCAAATTGATAACCCAAAACACCAAAGAAGGGTTCATAACTCTCCTCGTCACCATTAGAAGAACGTTCGTTAGGTCGGATTCGTCGCTGCAACTAGAAACATAATTGTCCGCCATCATCGCCGCCATTCAGTACTAAGCACTGAGCCGGTTCTTTCCTTGTTGTAACGTCACGCACACAATATGCTAGATTTCCGGGATCTCGGGCGCCGGTCGTTTTAGCTTGACAAACGACCCAAATTTTTATCATTTTCTTGGTGTTGCGATGTGTGTAATTACACGAAGTGGCATGATATGAATCCAAAAGGCATGCGTTTATGGATAAATGATGGAATATTAGCATTTCCCCAGGTGTTGTCATACCCTTTAAGCGCACAGTACATTTTGTTTCCACCAAATGTCCTTTAGCTTGAAATACCCAATTAAATTTTTTGTAAGACGGAATTTTTCACGCTCGTTTACTGACATTGATGTTTTTCTTCCTTCTAGAAAGACATGGGTGATTAAAAAGGCTCGGCAACCTCTTGTGGTATGTAGAAGTTCAACTCGCCTCTGTGATGCTTGGAATGCATTTCCTTGTTGCCAGCTATTATCTGGTTTGCAATCAGGCCTCTTTGAAACAGAAAATTTAAATCGAATGTGGTGTGTATTGTCTTCAACTATATTGTCAGGTATTTTTAACATCAAAACAAATTATTTTGTGCCACAATGTACAGTGGGGCAAATAAGTATTTAGTCAACCACCAATAGGTCTCCTAATTGAAAAGATTAGAGAGGCCTGTAATTGTCAACATGGGTAAACCTCAACCATGAGAGACAGGAAAAAAACAGGAAATCACAATGTTTGATTTTTAAAGAATTTATTTCCAAATTAGAGTGGAAAATAAGTACATTTGGTCACCTACAAACAAGCAAGATTTCCTGCTGTCAAAGAGGTCTAACTTCTTCTAACGAGGTCTAACAAGGCTCCACTCGTTACCTCTATTAATGGCACCTGTTTTAACTCATCATCGGTATTAAAAAAAAAACTGTCCACAACCTCAGTCAGCCACACTCCAAACTCCACTATGGCCAAGACCAAAGAGCTGTCGAAGGACACCAGAGACAAAATTGTAGACCTGCACCAGGCTGGGAAGACTGAATCTGCAATACGTAACACACTTGGTGTAAAGAAATCAACTGTGGGAGCAATTATTAGAAAATGGAAGACATACAAGACCACTGATGATCTCCCTCGATCTGGGGCTCCATGCAAGATCTCACCCCATTGCGTCAAAATGATAACAAGAACGGTGAGCAAAAATCCCAGAACCACACATGGGGACCTAGTGAATGACCCACAGAGAGCTGGGACCACAGTAACAACTATCAGTAACACAATGCGCCACCAGGGACTCAAATCCTGCACGGCCAGACGTGTCCCCCTGCTGAAGAAAGTACACGTCCAGGCCTGTCTGCGGTACGCTAGAGAGGATTTGGATGATCCAGAAGTTGACTGGGAGATGAAACCAAAATAGAACTTTTTGGTAGAAACACAGGTCCTCGTTTTTGGAGGAGAAAGAATACTGAATTGCATCCGAAGAACACCATACCCACTGTGAATCATGGGGGCGGATACATCATGCTTGGGGCTGTTTATCTGCAAAGGGACCAGGACGGTTTTCGGTTTTTATTTTTTTCCACATTCTGTCTCTCATGGTTGAGGTTTACCCATATTGACAATTACAGGCCTCTCTAATATTTTCAAGTGTGAGAACTTGCTCAATTAGTGGTTGACTAAATACCTTTTTGCCCCACTGTAGCTAACAAAGCAACAAAGGAGTTCCTGCATGAACTAACACGATTGACCTGACATCTATGCTTTGTGTCCCGTCACTCGAATGGATTACGAGTTCAAGTTACAATTGTCATCCGTAGATACCCAATCGCCGGTCATCTCGCTCACGCGTTGACAAGGAGGAAGCATGGCTCTGGACAGCAAGCGTAAGGAGCAGCTGTTGAAAACGCTGATGGAGCTGGGGGAGGATGACTTTCAGTCCTTCAAGTTCTACACAGACCTACCTCTGAGTGTTTGTGAAAACCCCAGCCGAGTGTACATTGCTGTTGAGCTGGTGAAAAAGCACGGGAAGAACGTTCTGGAGGAGAACGTCCAGATTCTGGAGAGGATCGGTAACAATAACTTGGCTGAGATGTTGCGTCACAACATTCTGGAAATAACAGGTTAGTCCCCAAAATAGCTTCAGTGGAAGTCAACCGTGAGATGAGGAAAACTTAGTTGTCCGTTCCACACGCAAGAGTAAAAGAAACCCTTGGCCTACGTTGAAAAAAACTCAGGATAAGGCTCATTTTGTTAGACTTCCATTCTGGAATATTCCTTCAGTTGCACCTTGTACTCATGAACACCATCGGAGGATTATCAGCTTTGATCAAAGTCAAACTTATTTGGAAAGCTTATTTGTCTTGTAAAGCAGCAAGTAGAGCTCCTGACAAATTTCATGTGTTTTGCCTCTTAATTAATTAAGCTCATATCTCACATAAGCCACGTGGACGATTAGTTGATGAAGAGTTTTCATCAGTAAGATTCCTCTCTCTCTGGGTGTGACAATGCCCTGTTCATATCTTTGGTGGCTGTGTCGCCTTGGCTTGGTCACATGGTAGTTGCTTTTTTTTCCATTACGGGTCGCCGCTGCTTTCTTGCAGGCCCTGTCTTTAGCGTCCACAATTGTTTTCCGAAATTTCCAGGTTCGCAGTGAATCAGTAACAGGCACACTTTTGCTCAATAGACGATGTTTATTGATTAGAAAATAGAGAATAAATGAGACAATCCCACAAGAGCAAGCAAACAAGTATCGCAAACAAGTATAACCAATGTCAACGATGACTCTAGATTTGAGTTTGTCAAACCCAGAATCCCCGCGTTCCCGTTACAGCAAAACAAAATGTCCTTTTAGCAATGAAAATCGCTTACCGTGACAAGTGAGTGGGAAGCCAGCAGAACTCCAGTAAAGCGGCAAAGGAACAAAGCCAGGCAATCCGTACGTGACCCGCAGAGGTTGCGCTAGACATTTTCGTTGTCTGTCATTTTGACTGACAGGGTCATAAAAAAACGGTCATAGTCTATTTTTACCGGTCACCTAAATTTTTAAAATGATAATTATGACATATTCAATAGTATTTAGTTTTCATTCATTTTAATTAATATTGTAACGCTTGCTTGGCGGCGAAAAATTAGACACGGGAGTCGTGGTATTTTCTCCCTTTTTACTCTGCTTACCGCCAACAACTCCGCCCCCAAAGAAAAAGAGGCAACGATATAGACCCCAATCACCAACGTCACACAATGATCTTAATTGTGGTTGTCAGCTCAAAATCTTCTAAATATATATTAAATGCATCTTACCAGATATAAAATGACTACTACATAGTCTGTGGTGATCGTTTGGTGCCCAGATTTCTTGTGGAATTACAGCAGTCCATCTGCAATCATCCTCCCGGGTCTCTCAGAACACGGTAGAACTTCAAGTCTCTCCGTCTATCTTTTCTGTTACAGCAACCAACCGCCACACACGCCTTCACCATTTTGATTATTAATATTAACGAGCAGAAAAACACGCCGTAATAGGAGGCATGTACGTAGCGGTAAACATGAACACAGCTGACACACAATATGGCGGCTCCAGTCAGTGGGGCGGAGTTGTGGCGTCATGTGATTGGGCGGCAATCTTGTCCATCAATTGGATGACGCGCTGGCACACCGGGTGCACCAATAAGAACCTCGCGTTGATGTGTCAATCACGGTGCCGCCGCCAGACCCCGGTGACGCTACAATATTCTGACAGAAGAGCCAACGACGTCATGCATTAAGAGAGACAATAGCTAAATAATATTGCCACCCTGTGGTCTGGGTTGTGAATTGCAACCTGTCAAAATGACGGACGGACGTCAGTTTTTTCCGTCACCGATTTAAAAAACCGGTCAACGACGGAAAATATCCGGTTAACGCGACCCCTGGTGACCCGCTGGCGGACTTCACGGGTCGCCCGGAAATGTCCGGTTTTGTAAGGACACACCCCTCGGAGGCGGAGAGGCCAACTTCCGCCCCCAAGTGGCGCGGTCCCATCCAATCACAAACATTTAAGCTACTTTTGGTTCAGCCCCCTTGGAAAATGGCTTTTTTACATGGGACAAATGTCCTGTGCTGTAACAGATGCAACAAATGGTAAATATTAAGGGTGCAAAACAAGTCATCTCTTTGGGACCCAGGCGTGTAACTATGGGGCCCAGGTGTGTAGTAAAACAATACTATGGTGCAAAACAAGTTATCTCGTGAGATTCTCAAGCGCATCTCCTAACTATGGGAACAAGGTGAAAAACAATAGAAGTTGTTACAATCTATGTCACAGAAGCAATCCTACATCACAAAGGCATAATGTAGTATTTTCCCCCCATCATTCTGTCCTTTGATTGTATTTATAATGTGCTAATTCACTTCGGGTCACATAATATTTTCTCCATCACACCGCCCTTTGACCCGGATTGAATCTATCATAAGGTATTGTCAAGTCAAACCTGAAATACTCCAGTTCCAGACCTGTACACCTGATGGCGGCAGAGGGAGATTCACCACATCAACACAAACACTAGTTACTTCACTGCATCTCTCCTATTGAAAACACCTGGGTGCATTAGGGTAGCCACTCACAATTCAGCAATCACTCCGTGCAGTTAGAACAAAAACTCAACTCTTACAATTCACTGGAAAGACTGCTGGTAAGACCATTCCTTGCTATTATGTTTATATATGTTTGGTTTGTATAGAGTTTGGTTGGTGGCTAATGGTAATTGTGTTAAATAATATTAACCTGGTATGTTCTAAACTTCAATTGTGTTTTACTGAGAGCAAGTTCAGTATTATATTGTATTGTTGATTGATTTAACACTACATTTTCTGTGCCTAGGTTTATAACCTAAAAAGAAGTTAAAGGAACGAAGTTCTCCAAACAAAAGAGAAATAAAAGGAGAAAAGACTTTTGAGTTGCCCACGTCCTTTCCCTTGAACAGAGCCTTTTTCAAGTTCGGGCAAGAGTTGAGGTTCCCAAAAAATTTAGAACTTGACAGGTATAATGTGCTAAATCACTTCGGGTCACATAATTTATCATTCCCTTAATTAATTAATCCTTCAAACCAGGGCACATCATAAAATACCTGTGTCTGGATTAAAATTCTCATTGCAATGCTAGGTTATACATTTTTACCCTTAATACAATGATTAATATAAACATCGGAGGCACAAAATATTGTCTTGCTGTTGTAGACATACCAGTAAATATATCCCACCAATGATGAGCAGTTCCCTGCTCAAACACTGGCTGTATGTACCTCCTCATTTTGAGGTATCAATCTGGACACTTAAAGCCTGGAAATGTTAGACCTGTGTTCCTCAATCATCTTTTGAAGCAACGTGGAACAGTTTAGTGCGCTGCTAAAGCGCTCCAGCATCACCGTCCAGAGAAGACTTAAGGCCTCCCACTGTGCCGACGTCAAACGTTGGCCTCAAGTAAAATCAGTCAGTTTATAGGTCTGGTCATTCCAAGTGAAAGAGCCCACATTATCTAGACCAGGGGTTTTCAACCCAGTCCTCAAGGCACACTGTGGGTCCTGGTTTTTGTTCCAGCCGATCCAGCAGAGACAGTTGAACCAATGAGGCTTCTGCTAAAACAAGCCACACCTGACTGCAATCAACTGATTGCACTTGTAAAACACCAGATTGGGGAAAAAGTGTTGTCATCTTGTTTGGTAAGAATGAAATCCTGCACCCACAGTGTGCCTTAGTGGAATAGGTTGGGAACCCCTGATCTAGACAACCGGAAAACGGTGTTCTAGGCAACTGTGGGTGGGGTTTCACATAATGACTGTCGTGTTAAAACATGTTTCATGATACATTACTTGTTGCCAGGGGTTGCGTTAACCGGATATTTTCCGTCGTTGACCAGTTTTTTAAAACGGTGACAGAAAAAGTTGGAAGTCCGTCCGTCATTTTGACAGGTTGCAATTCACACCCCAGACCACAGGGTGGCATATTAATTAGCTATTGTCTCTCTTAATGCATGACGTCGTTGGCTCTTCTGTCAGAATATTGTAGCGTCACCGGGGTCTGGCGGCGGCACCGTGATTGACCCATCAACGCGAGGTTCTTATTGGTGCACCCGGTGTGCCAGCGTGTCATCCAATTGATGGACAAGATTGCCGCCTGCGTATAGACCCCAATCACATGATGTCACAGCTCGTCATGTTTACACATTACCGCTACGTACATGCCTCCTATTATGGCGTGTTTTTCTGCTCGTTAATATTAATAATCAAAATGGTGAAGGCGTGTGTGGCGGTTGGTTGCTGTAACAGAGAAGATAGACGGAGAGACTTGAAGTTCTACCGTATTCTGAGAGACCCGAAGATGAGAGCGAGATGGACTGCTGTAATTCGACAAATCTGGGCACCAAACGATCACCACAGACTATGTAGTAGTCATTTTATATCTGGTAAGATGCATTTAATATATATTTAGAAGATTTTGGGCTGACAACCACAATTAAGATCATTGTGTGACGTTGGTGATTGGGGTCTATATCTTTTTCTTTGGGGGCAGAGTTGTTGGCGGTAAGCAGAGTAAAAAGAGGGAGGAAAAATACCACGACTTCCGTGTCTAATTTTTCGCCGCCAAGCAAGCATTACAATATTAATTAAAAATGAATGAAAACTAAATACTATTGAATATGTCATCATCATTTTAAAAATTTAAGTGACGGGTAAAAATAGACTATGACCAGATTTTTATGACCCTGTCAGTCAAAATGACAGACAACGAAAATGTCTAGCGCAACCTCTGCTTGTTTCATACATGCAATACCTTTATCCGATGTGTCGCAGCCGCTCAAGTCATAAGTAAAATCGGTTTGTGGGCTAAACCATTCCCTTTGAGGTCTCACAAAATAGTAAGCATTAGTTGTAATTACAGGCAAAACATGATATCATAAACTATAAAAGGTTTAGTTACCTTCATCTGTAACCACATTTCTTGAAGTTCCACACTTTACGCCATTGGTCTACAGATGGCGATGTTACCACCCTTAGGAACCTTTGTTTCCGTAGTGTCATATCTAAAATCTGTAAATTACATGCAGTCATATTCAATGCATTAGAAATATTCGTTAACATTTCTTGAGGTTCAGTCCACATTGTTATGTAACCACAGTCCTACGGTCGAGAGACCGTGCGCAATTTCTCTTCCGGTTTAGGATTCAATGCATTAATACTTCTTTAGTCTCAGTCCACATTGTTATGTCCCACGAGAATTGTTCCAGGAACAGGGATGCTGCCTCCTCATGAGGCACGACAGATGTGGGTAACCACAGTCCTACGGTCGAGAGACCGTGCGCAATGTCTCTTCCGGCATTGGACAACATAGTCCTCGCGACATCTCCGTCAATTGTATTATAGATGCCCAACAGGGTCCCAGTTCCACCCAAAAGGGTGTCGTACCATGCACGACGTGTCCGTGAGGTGCATGGGGGGAAAGGGGAAACAAGACAGTCCAACAAATCTCTGTGTGCGCCTTTTCCAAGGTGCGATAAGTGCAAGAGGGCAAGATCGGGGCCAAGTTGGTAGATCGGGGGACAGGGGGCTCAAGAGAGGTGGCAAAGAGGTCAAAAGAGGGGTCCGGAAGCCGCATGATGCCCCGTGCATCTGTACTATTTGCCAGCCACAGATCGGTGAAGACTCTGGCCGTCCACTTGGTGCCATTAAACTGTGAGTGACAGGCGTTTTCCAGCCACATACAAACAGGTGTGTCGGAAGCGACAGAGAGAGCACCATTCGTCGATCCAGTAGCATAGGGACGACTCCCCCTGGTCATCCGGCAAGAGGAAGTGAGGTTGAAGCCAAGATGGCACACCTGACTAGCCGTGTCAGCGCAGATCACCGCCCATTTCCCATGATATGGCTGGTCAATCGTCGTCGGAAGCAGCACAGGATCCCCGGAGGAGTCGGCGCTCATCATCCACCATAGGAACTCTGCTCTCTGCGTGGGGGCGGTGGGGCCCGGAGAAGCAAGCACAGGCCATAACCATCCGATGCCTTGAACTTCCGTGCTGTTCGAGATCCATAGGTCAGCGGTGACCTCGGTCGTCCACTCAGTGCCATTGTATCGTGAGTGGCACGTGTTGTTGTCAAGATGCCACAGGCAGACAGGTGCATCAGATGCGACAGTGATGAGGCATCCCGCGGCTTCCATAGGAGCCCCGCTCCCTGCGCGGAGGGGTAGTCGACGTTCGTTCCAATCAACCGCCTACACATCACATCATCAATCGCCAGGCTAGAAGAAGAAGAGTTTTAAACGCTTCGGACCAGACACATTTTTGTATCGGAACATTCACCCATTCAGTTTCCCCAGAATATAACACAGTAACCACTTGGTCTTCCCCTGTGCTATTATTTCGGCAGGCCGCGGAGGCCCGTTCTGTTGTTGTGAGATTTTACTCATGCCTTTGAACTCATTACATTGGGTTTCAGCCTCATGCCTTATCGTATTCACTCCCTTTTTATGTCTAAGATCCCAAGGCCATCTATCAAGATGTTTTCCACTGAAAACGCTCCCAAGGTCGTATATCAAGATGCTTTTCACTATGAAACCACCAGCGTAACTTTCTCTTGCAATCCTTGGCTGGTATATTCATTGTTCTCATTTAGTGCTATCTTTTGGTATTTTTCCCGGAGTTCAAACTGAACTTCCCTGATATCTCCCACTCACATTCCCTTGCTAAATGTCCCCTTTGATGGCACAAAAAAAGCACCTTCTTTCTAACATCGTAAAGTCAAGAATAACAGACAACTCATCTCTAAAACCCCATACTATTACCGTTATCACTATAATTATTTCCACTTGGCGAAGTGCCAATATTCGCTCCCTTTCCTAATCTTTCAGTTCCAACTTCTGTAATTTACTCTAATTACATACATTACAAATTTCGCCGTGGTCACTCATTACAAAATCGACCACTAATCCCCGTAAGAACAAAATCTAGAAATTGTCTGTTAACTAGTTGGATCCCACCCGAACAAAGGCAGCCAAATTCCATCAGCATGTGATCCAAAAGCCATAAGCCTAGATAGGGGTGGGCGATATGGCCTTAAACACGTATCACGATAAATTGAGCAGATTTACCTCAATAACGATAAATGACGATAAAGTCGCCCAAGCAAACTGTTATATAATTTGAAAATCTGAATCAATGCATGAAATACAGATTAACAGTTTCTTGTTGATTTAGTTACCAGCATTCAATTTGATATATTTAACAATTGTACATGCAGTCTAAACATTAAGTTTATAAAAATGTATTGTAAACAATAAGAATTCAAGTATGAGCATTTATAACAGCGTGTATGGCTTGAACAATGTATGTTAGAGCCATTTTTTATGTTGTGAATTAATTATGTATATTAATGTGGTTAGATAAATATTTGGAATTTATAATTTAATTTACAAGTGATGGTAAGAATTTATTTTGTAGAGTTTACCCGGCGCTGTGACGCAATTGATTGGCAATAATTGTCAACACCTGGTGGCGGCAACGGCCCAAAGACTGAACAGAAGCCATGAACCAGGCTGGAAGCGTCACAGTCTTTTGACCGTCACATTATTGTTAAGTTTGAATTCATCTTTTGTTTTGTATCATGTTAAGCATCACTAAAAGAATGAACATAAAGCTTGGATTGAAGACTTTCATTTAAGAAATGTGTTGCGTCCGAAAGAACTTCAGAGGTTCAAGGCTAGTGAGTCACCTGCACTCACAATGTACATTGTCAAAATCAATATGCCTGTGCAAACATGTCATTGTAACACAAATGACTTGCAGCTTGAATAGTACACTTCAAAAAGACAATTTATTGTTAATGGCTGCTGTGACATAATTATTTAATACAAGTGTTTACTTTATGGTTTCAGGTTTTTTTTGCCCCCCACTGCATTTATTAAAAAATGTACGCATACATGAACCCCCAAACAGGCAGACAGACAGACACACATTAAAGCTATATTGATCTTCTGCAAATGAAACACTTAAGATTTTATGATAGCAATAATGACACAGAATTAAGCACATACAGAAAAATAGCTGGGGCCATTTCTCGTTCATATTATAAGTTTCACCGTTGGATTGTGCTTTTATCTGACTGGTATCTGATTTTATCTGTGCTTCTGCCTGTTTTGCTTTTACTCGAGATTTGTTTTCAAATGTAAAGTGTGTTTTAAATAAAATGTATTATTATTATTATGCTGAATGCTTTACCATCACAAAAGCTATCAGAGAAATCACACACAGTCAGATACAAAATAATGCGACATAGTAATTGCTAGATGCAGTCCGTGCCCAATCCACTCATTAAGTTCAGCCGTTTCGACAAGGTTAGAGCCGCTATCCGACTCCATCACATTCATTTGTAGCGTTAGCCGCTAGCGGCCGCTAGTGTTAGCCACTAGCGTTAGCCTGTGGCCTGGCTACCAGTAGAAAGCACTGAAAGCACCATCTCCGGAAATCGTGGGAACAAGGGAGGACAGAGGGTGAAAGCCCGTCTGGATGCCACCAAGAGTCTACTAAATGTCGGGTGAAAGTTTGGCGAACCTCCCTTAAGCCACACTCCATCACGTTTTGCTTGTAGCGTTAGCTGCTAGTGTTAGCTTACCGGGCTTCTGTTTGATTGGCTTCCTGATGATCACGTGACTCCCTACGTAAGTGCATTGACTGCTTTCTTAAAGGGGAATGAGACGAACAACACATAGTCAAAGCTGGATGAAAAGACTATTTTCTTGTTTTATTAATTTACCGAATTTACCGACATGGTCAAAATTACGTCGGTCATCGTGAAGAATTTCGGTGACGGTAAAGTTTCGGTTTACCGCCCAGCTCTAAGCCTAGACAACATTCGGAAGAAAAGATTTCAAATCCAAGTTATCAATAAAGCAACTCATGACAGTGAGTGTACATCATTAATCCCTAATTTGCCAACACTACACCTCAACTGTTACAGATGCATCAAAGTGAATAACCACTATATCACTGTTCCCATTAACATAATTTGTCAACACTATCAATCATTTAATTTGCTATTACCATGTCTCAATGTTCACGGATGCATCAAGGTGAATTATCACTTTATCACTGTACACATTAACATAATTTCTCAACACTATCAATAGTTACTGGGCGGGAATTGGAATACCCCCACCTGTTGATCAGACAGGTGCCGGCATACACCCCTTCCCTCCTCAGTCATCCTAAATAATATAAGGGAAAGGCTGGAATATTCCTAGCTGCAATTATAACCTCCCCTTATAATCAATTCGGGCAAAAACCCAGCGGATGCCGTCGAGGGCCCCATGCTGCAGACAGGGGCCACCGAAGGGCCGCGCTCCTCATGTTGAAAAACTTCTCGTTCTCTCCGATTTTGCGCAATAAACGGTCAGCTATTCACGCAATAAACGGTCAGCTATTCACATACGAACCACGCAAAAATAACCACCATAATCAGCCACGCGACCATAACTACAATTATCCACACGCAACAAACGGTCAGCTATTTCCACACGAGCCTCACAAAAAAGAATCATGACGCAACACAGCCTCATAGTGAGCCACACAACAATTATCCACAATGACTTAACATACAAGACAGCACAATTTCAAATACAAATCAAAATCACCGCACATTCTACCAGTGGCGCACACCAGACCAAACACAAAAACATGCAATTTGAGCTCAATGACAAACTAACTGTCAACACAGATCCACAGAAATTCCTATTCATCTGACGTCGTGTGTGTAATCCCTGTCAAGTTCAAAAATAGACCCTTAGGTAGACATTTGTAAAATTACCCAAAAATAAGGAGAGAAGACACTCAGTTTTCTTGGCCAATGAGAGCAAAGAGGGACTAAGAGGAATGCTAGATTACGCTGTATAGTCACCAAAATTGATCTAAGGAAAAACCCTCCTTGCTCTTTTTATTAGGGGTTTGTCCTAACACAGAAAGGGTGCCGCCCTGAGGGGAGGGGGAAAGCAAGCTGGAGACACCCATGTGATTTTGGTTGGCTATGTGTGAGCATGTAGGTGGAACTAACTAAATACACGTGTGTAAGCAAGGGCACAGGTAAAGTGGTCAAAATGACCCAGACACTTCAGTTATGCAACGCTGCGGCCATGGAAGATGTCCTCGAATGGAAAATTGTCCTTGAAAGTCTAGACGAAAGTCTAGACGTCAGGTGCTGAAGATGTCCCGGAAGGTCTAGTTACGCAATGATTCGGCCATGAAGCAAGGCAGTTGTCATCCCGACCCTCTTTACTCTTTGTAACACTTAAACATTATACTACAACCTAGTATAGCAAGCAATAATCATTTACTGGTTATATCAATAAGAAAAAATAGGGCAATATGTATTATGTATGTATTAGGTATGTATGAGCACAAGCAAATATTTATTCAATAAACCCTCGATAATTAACTCAACAATCCCCTAACGAATCCACGTATCGGGACGACCACCCCATTCACACAAACACGACGCAATTCCATTCCACAGTTCTTTTTCCCAACCAGGAGACACAACAGTACCGTCGGACTCCTCAGATTCTTTCACATTAGACTTCCACAATTTCTTAAACATCATTATTATGTTACGGCTCACCTAATAATACTTTAATTTATCAAACAACACAACCCCAATATTACTCAAGTCAATTTATCAAACAACACAAACCCCGTATTACTTAATTCAATTTATCAAACAGCACAATAATTCAATTTACCAAATAATACAAATCTCAGTCAGTTTATCCAGTAATACGACAAACCAAGCCAACAACGCCACTAATGTTTTACAAAAAGTTACGGGCTACGATTAATCAGTAACAGGCACACTGTTGCAAAATAGACAATGTTTATTGATTAGAAAATGCAGAATAAATTAGATTTATTGATTACAATCCCACAAGAGCAAGCAAACAAGTATCACAAGTATGACAAATGTCAACGATGACTCTGGATTTGAGTTTGTCAACCCCAGAATCCCCGCGTTACCGTTACAGCAAAACAAAATGTCCCTTTAGCAATGAAAATCGCTTACCGTGACAAGTGAGTGGGAAGCCAGCAACACTCCAGTAAAGCGGCAAAAGGACAAAGCTGGGCGATCCGTACGCTTAATCCATCAGCGGACTTCACGGGTCGCCCGGAAACGTCCGCTTTTGTAAGGACGCACCCCTCGGAGGCGGAGAGGCCAACTTCCGCCTCCGAGCTGCGCGGCCCCGTCCAATGGTGTTGGTGGTGTTATATTTATATAGCGCTTCATTACAGCTACTTTTGGTTCAGCCCCCTTGAAAAGGACTTTTCACATGGGACAAATGAGCTGTGCTGCAACAGATGTAAATATTATGGGTGCAAAACAAGTTATCTTGTGAGATTCTCTCCTAGCTATGGAACTCAGGCGCGTACTATGGTACAAAACAAGTTATCTCGTGAGCTAGCTATGGAACTCAGGCACGTACTAAGGTGCAAAAAAAGTTATCTCATGAGATTCCCTACTCAAGCGCGTATCCTAACTATGGGAACAAGGTGAAAAACAATAGAAGTTGTTACAATCTATGTCACAGAAGCAATCATACATCACAAAGGCATAATGTAATATTTTCCCCCGTCAGACATTAACACAGCCCATTGCCCATTGGACAAATGAGGCAAAAGCCCTCCTGCAGGGTGAAGTGCCACCAATCTTCAGGTTGAAGAAAAGGAAATATAATACCATCGCTGAGGGGGTACAAGACAAAGAGATGTGGACCAGAGAAACGATCTAATATATCTTCAATAAGACAATAAAAAAATGTTTAAAAAGTATAGCACATTACAACAATGTTGTCATTTCTGATGATGAATGAATGAATGTTTGAAATAAAGCACCATTACTTGGAGCAGTTGAAGTAGTTGCACTCTCATTAATGATTTTAAATGGCAAAAGGTAAAATAAGAAAATAGATTTGATTGCACTATAGAGAGATTTTTTTTTTTTGCTAGATGAAACTGTTGTTATTAAGCTACAGCATATTAATGTGTCCCCTTTTTAAAATGCAAAAAATTTTAAATATAACATCAATTTCTAAAATTTCTTCACTATCGGAGTAAATTTGACAATTGACTAACTAAAGCACACACTGTGCGGGATCACCCTCTCGAATCACTGGCGATTTTTCAGGACTCATAAACCTTGATTGCATTCAAGTGTATTTTAATTTTGATGTGCCTGTGTGCTTGACAGTGATTGCGCACGCCTAAAGAGTTAATCTCACGTTTTTCGCTAAATTAATGGAGTACGTAAGTAAAATATTATTTCAATCATAATTAATGAGTGATGTCAAAACAAACAAAAACAAGACGTGTGAAAAGTAAAGTCATTACATTTAAATGGACACAAGTGGCTGTTCCGGTTTTGCGGAGCCCAAGCGCGGCTTTATGATGTCATTTCCGGTCTGAGAGCTGCGATATTGGATCATTTCCTGTCTGCGGGATGTGTACTGAGACGAGCAGCGCAGGGTACAGAGAGAGGCGGGTTGCAGCTAGACTCTCTTGGAATTTTGTTACATTCTGCATATCTACATTACCCAAAATGAGCGCGAAAACCCCCACAGTATTAAACAGATTGTCATTATCAAGTTAAATGTGAGGAAGATCAATAAACTGTGTCGGAGAAAATTGAGCAATGTCACGTGATGAGTCATAGAGAGGAAACAACATGCTTTCAAGTAAGCATTTCAAAGCAGCATGCTTCTAAGTCATTGGGCAGATAAAGCTTGCTGATGTGGAAGTGAGTTTTTTTGTTGTGACTACCGTCAACAACATCAGCTCAACAGCAGATTACAAAGTTCAAAGACAAAGTCATTCTGTCGTTGTCTCCTGCGTCAAGACTCATCGGTTGCCTGGCTTCAAGGTACCTGTTGGTTTATCGCACAGTTATTAGTTAAAAAAAAAAAAAAAACTAGCAAAGTGGTTGCTAGCGCCACATTGGACCTTAAATATTCCTCTCTTGCTTGGACCAAAATTGGCAGAGCGTAAGCTGCTAGAGGAAGACGAACGTTGGAAAGCCGGTAATCCTTTGATTCTACGTGACAATAACTAGATAATTTCATTTTAGCCATGCCCATAATAAATGTGTCGAAGACTGTAAGCTATAACTTCGGAAGCTAACGTGCCAGTTAGGCTACACCAAGCTAACGTTTGAGCGAACATGAAAGAGAACCTTAACTTTACAGCGCCGAACACGTCAAGACTTTTACTTATCCATATAATTTGGCATCAGTACATGAGAAGCTGTTTGGCATTCGCATTATCAAGAACGTTGACTTTTGGAAAGAAGCACCTTTGAAGTTTGCATTCAGCTAGAATGAGACACTCAGCAGTTAAAGTGCATGTGACACGAAAAAGCGTGTTTATTTCATAATACACGCCGTATTTTATGCTCCTGAATAATATGGACCGCTTGGATGTGCGTGGAAGCGATCGCTATATTTAGTTTTTTGAATCCCGCGCTGTGAAAATGAGTAACTTCCGGCTTCGGTCTTGCATTGAGGAGGAGGGCGCTGTGACGTGTACGGTAGAAGGCGTCCTCTTCACTATACAGCGTACTGTTGTGTATGAGTACGAAGGATTCAGCTGATTTTGCGGATTAATACGTTTATTTTTCGCATCACGCCAGCCAAACGGCTGCAGAAAAATCATTTTGTATGAGGGAGAGGCGTAAGCGCCTTTTTGGAGATTCAAAAGGTTCCCATTCACCATGGATATTTGTCAAAACAAGCCCGACTACTGTGGGACCATTGGACTTACAACAGGGGTCTCAAACCGATTCCACAAAGGGCCGCAGTGGGTCCTGGTCTTTGTTCCAACAGATCCAAAACAGACAGTTCAACCAATGAGGTTTCTGCTAAAGTAAGCAGCACCTGACTGCAATTAACTGATTACACTTGTTAGACACCAGATTGGTGAAAAGGGATTGTTCTCGTTTGGTTGGAATGAAATCCAGTACCCACTGCGGCCCTTTGAGGACCGGTTTGAGACCACTGACTTACAAGGAAGTGAGTAAACATCTTAGTTAGTTTAATGTCAAATATTAATACAGCTATTACATAGTAAACATTACAAATTTTCTTTAAATAAAGGACTACTTACGTTTGATCATTGATAGGCATGTAAAAAGCTTTCCTCATGCACGTTTGCTGCACAACAACTGAAGCCACCCTCCTCCGGGGAACGATCTGTAAATTGCTCTCCGCCGGGCGGTTTGCCGATCCGCGAAGACAATCGATAACCCAGTAGTCATGTCAAATAATCCAGGCTAGTTATGTGTGATTTTCCGCTTCGAAGACTTTGAAACATCACTCGGTTCGGGTTAGCATGTCGACTAGCTGTCACGCCTTTTGGTTTGTTTACATTCTCCGAAGCCGGGGAAGGGAAATGACATGTGTCCGGTTTAGGTGTCATAAAATATCGTTCGGGAGGTGCGACAGTAAAGGTGAAGTTGACAGTTTTGACCATTATGGAGTAATTTTGCCATGTCGTCCTGAATAAATGCATTTTTATTGTTTCATATTCCATTTAGCACAAGACTTATTTGTCATGACCATGCCATTTATTTAGCTATTGGGGGAAAATACTTGGATAAAAAGAATATCCTGGAAAAACAGGAGTAGAGAGACTGAAACAATGACATTTTGCGGCTCTCTTCGTCGCGTTTTCCTCATTCTGAATAATTCCCCCTCAATGGACGGAATAGTAAAACCGATTAGCTCAGTCTACCGCTGACGTCATCCACCTGTTGGGGACGCTAAAGCCCTATAATGGTAGGCGTGGAACATGTGAAGCAGACGAGATGATCGGGCGACAAGGTGGGGGCGTCCACTGGCTTATGAAGATGGCTGATTGTCATTGCCAGCAGCTGTGGCCGCTCTACTCGTCTGGCGTCCAACCTGCAATCAATAAAAACACTCACACCTGCCAAAGGTGGGCCAGGGCTCAGGAGGGAGGGGCCGAGGCCCTAACATTCTGAAGAAAAAAAATATGGAATCACTCCAGTTTGAGTAGAAAATACAGACACCCAGTTAATTTCCTTTCCTTAATCAGGCCCCTACCTCAGATTAGATCTGCTCGTTAGTCAGGAGTTAAAAACAGTGCAGTTATCACACCTTGGAGGGCTGCTGGACCAAGTGGATTCACAAGAATCATGGCTCCAACAAGAGTGGTGTCTCTTTAGACCAGTGCTTCTCAATTATTTTCTGTTACGCCCCCTCCAAGGAAGACGTAATTGTTTCGCGCCCCCCCCCAAACTCTCTGCCGCCACTGTAAATAGTATCATTTGTCTATAAAATTACTATTATAAATACACAACCTTGTGTCCTTTTTTTCTAATGAAGAAAAAAAGTAACATAGATCAACTTATAATAAAGTATAACTTTATTAACATTGTTTTGTTTGTAACAGAGAAGACTTGACGCGCATCAATTTGCCTGAATTTCAAAAAAAGTCACATACAAACTGTAAAAATACACTCAAGGTACATTTTTGACCATTCGATACAGAAAAATAAAATGTAATAAAATCAGTAAATAATAACAAATTCAAATTGATTAGAAACATTCACTCATGGAGACGATATGCCAAAAAATTTGACCGAAAAAACAAAACTGAATAAAAGAAAGAAAAAAAAGTGTCTTTGGACGGAAGGACAGTTTTTATTTTTGCTGCTCACAGTATTACCTCCTTTGTAATGGTGTGGAGTTATTTTGCAATGAGCATGCTAACAATGCTGACTGGTTTACTGATATAACACTGACAAAGCAGGACGATTGTTGGCAATATTCGGCACGTTTTCGCTGAAAAACAATCAAGCGGCTTATCAATGAGATTGGGGTCTAATGTCTTTAAGTGGCGTCTTAATTGATTTGGCTTCTGGCTGTACGCTATAATTATTTTTAGACACCGTAAACAGTGGTCTTTCCTCATCACCCACTGTATTAAAAGTCAAAGCTAAAAGGCAAACGGCACGAAAAAAGCGCATTCTCGGCGGCCGAGGTAGAACCGTAGGTGAGGGCGGTCGTCGTGACGATCCCAAGCCGAAAATGGCACTTCTCGGGCGGAGACGTGAGAACCAGAGAAGACAGTGGGTCGCTGCGTGAGAATCCAGTCGGAAAACGGCTTTCGAAAACGGCGGCGGCGCACTGCTCTTCATATCTGTTTTCTGTGTGCTGAGTGCTCTTGCTTAGTTCGAAAATACTGCGCGCACTCTGAAAATGAGAGCGCCACTGCCACCCACTGAGTGGACACTTTATTCCAGTACGGCAAAAAGGAAAAAAAAAGCATGTTCCCCGAGGTCACATGCGCCCCCCCTGGCATCGCTCTGCGCCCCCCAATTTGAGAAGTACTGCTTTAGACCAAGGAGAGGATCATCAAACTTCTTGAAGATAATGCTACATGTATGGTTGCCAAAGATGTGGGCTGTTCACAGTATAAAAAAATCTGGACCAAGTACAAACAGCATGGCAAGCATGTTTTTTGAATTGTAGCAGGGCAAGGTTGTTAAAGTTAAGCGTACTCGTAGACATCCAAGCAACTAAAGGCCATATGTCTTGAAAACAGATGATGTACAACAAGATGAAGAAAATGAGGTAATAGGAGGAAGCTGGAGTCAAGGTATGTGACAGAACTGTGCTGAATCGCCTAAAGGAAATGGGGATTTCATACAGGAAAGCTAAAAGGAAACCATCATTGACACTTAAACAGACATGAACAAGACTGCAATGGGCTAAGGAGAGGCAATCATGGACTGTGAATGACTGGATGATGGTTATTTTCATTGTTGAGTCAAGAATCTGCATTGGACAAGGTGATGATGCTGGAACTTTTGTTTGGTGCCGTTCCAGTGAGATTTACCAAGATGACTGCCTGAAGAAAACATTAAAATTCCTTCAGTCCTTGATGATATGGGGCTGCATGTCAGGCAAAGGCACTGGGGAGATGGCTATGGTTTAGGGGCAGTTTACATGGCGACTCTGCGACTCGAAGACGCAATAACTGAGTAGCGGAATTGCCTCGCGTGCATATGGTGTCGGCGAAGACGGAAGGCGAAGGCAAAAAATTCTGAATCCTGCCTCGAAAGTGGAAGAATTCGATTGAGGGGGGCTTGCTTCGTGAGCATATCAAAGGCTACTGCCGCGCTGATAACGTCAGCATTGGGCGTGCGCAGCGGTGCTATTTAACATTAAAAACTGCAAATGGCGGAACATCAGTTTTAATTTACTATTTCAATAATAATTTTATATTTAAATATGTTGAATGTTTCCATTTTGTGCCTTTTGGAGCAAAAGGAAAATGCCATTGCTTCGAATGGGCGGCCATGTTTTCTTCCGGGCTGAGGAGCCACGTGGGCTCGGAGCGCATCACTCGCTGTCGCCTTGTAAATCTGCACTGCCCCCTAGGGCCTTGCATGAATACTACATCGTTTTCATGCGGAATTGCGACATTATTTGAATGGAGACGAAACCATGTAAATGCACATTTGACATTTTTCGTCTTCTCGGAGAGTCACCATGTAAACCGCCCCTTAATCTTCAATAAATGCACAAGTTTACGTTGAAATTTTAGACCGCTTTCTTCACCTATGTTCACACCGGCCGCGAAATATCGCGTGACAATGCGTGCTGCGTGCGATGCCGTCGGTGTTCACACCGAAATCGCGAGAAGTCAGCCCGCGAAACTGAATAACTTCCGGTTCAGCCCTTGTTGTGTATCCGGTTGCAACAATTCAGACGCGTAGGCAAAAATAGCATACAAAAGATGTCGATGATCGTGAGACTTGCTGCTCTATATTTGCTGTTAAAACTTCACCGAAGAAGAAGAACGTCGGCGCAGGATGTGGGTTCACAGCACAATTCGACAGCACCGCGAGCTCAGTGAATACCACCGGCTTTTCAACGAATTGCACATGGATGAAAGCCGCTTTCAGCAGTACACCAGACTGATCGTAGCCCAGTATGACGACCTATTGTCTCGTGATGGTCACCACATGGTCACCGGCAAGACACCAACTACAGGCTCGCCATCTCTGCTGGTGAACGCCTTGCGATATTCCTTCGGTGAGTGGAACCTGTGAATTAATATTTGCCATTTCCAAATGCTGTGTTTGAAATAGGTCATACAAACAATTGACCCATTGACGCCAAAATTTAAGAATAAAAAAAGTTTAATTTCGGTTCTTTGAGTATGTGCTAAATCAAGTTGAAATAGTTAATCAAAATACATTTAAATACTACTAATAAATAAATACTTTTAAAAAAAACGTAAAAGAGATACGTTTAATTTTATGTATGCAAATGTGATATGAATGTTAATTTTGCTGTCCTTGGCATCTTTATTTCATTTGTGCTGTAGCTGTTAAGTAATTTCAATTTACACTTTACAGTATTTTTAATTCACTTATCTTGCCAATGTTTGGATCAGTTAGTTTGGCTTTGTTCCTGTTTTCTTTGCCCCTCGTATTAAAACTGTGAGGTCGTTTCATATACCCATTGCTTGTTCCTAGTCACAGTAGATAGTGTGGCATTCTAATCGCTTCTCATTTGATGTGTTGCAGGTTTGTGGTGACTGGGGACTCGTACAGGTCTATTGCAAACAGTTGGGGTGTTCACGGTCTCAAATATTGTGCCGCAAGTTTCAGCAGCCATTTGGGAGTGCCTGGTGGGAGAGTTCATGGCTGTGCCCAACACTGAAGGGATGGAGGTCCAATGCCATAGATTTCGAGCAACGCTGGGGTTTCCCAAACTGCTGTGGAGCCATAGATGGAAAAATGTCATCATAAAGGCACCTGACAACTCTGGATCACAACTTTTCAACTACAAGGGTACCTTTTCCCTTGTATGGTTGGCAGTTGTTGATGCCGAGTGTTGTTTTAGTGTTATTGATGTGGGAGGTTACGAGAGGACAAGTGTTGGAGGCATCCTTGCAAACTCCATTTTTGGCAAGGCTCTGGTGTCTGGAAAGCTTGGATTGCCCACTGACCTAGCTCTCCCAGTTGCAGAGCACAAAGGACCCCATCCTCATGTTTTTGTGGCTGATGAGGCCCTCCCGCTGCGCAAGAACCTCATGAGGCCCTTCTCTGGTCGAAGCCTGACTTTCCCGGGCCTTGTGCGACCTGAAAATTATGAAATTGTGTATGAAAGCATCTTGTGGGCTTCACAATTACATTAGGATATCCACACCAGAAACAGCTGAAACACCGAATGCCACAGCTGATGTCGATTGCCCTCCTCTCCCTGAAGAGAGGCCATTGCAGTGCGGGAAGCATTCATCGCCTATTTCACAAATGAAAGTGCATTACAGTAGCAAGAATGTAAAGTTTTTTATCATTATACCGCATGGACTACATTTAGCATGTCAGCATTATCTGTAATGGCGTGCCCTTTTATTAAAATTCACTTGTACTGGCAACTCTTGTTCTGTTCTTTGTGCGCATTAATTAAGAGCCTGGAAAAAACAAAGCGTATGGCGTTCGGCATTTGTATATTGACTTCAACATAGCACATTGCGCCTTGGTGCCTTGCTCACCTTTAACAGTAATTATTTCCCTGGTAAAAAGCCAGGGTGGCATTATCAGGCAAATGTTTAAACTTTTTAAATCCTGATGGTGCTCCGCATTTTCAACATGCGTGATATACATATTGTCTGCTAACTTATTCTTTTGATGTGGGTTTACTTATTTATTGTGCATTCGTGTGTGCAAAAAAGCGTGCAATGACCGCGGCCCCAGGGATAGCTTGCTTTGGGCACCAAGAAACGCCACTGGTCACATCACTCAAATGGTTTACGAGCTCAAGTTAATAAAAGTTGTTGTCCGCAGATACACGATCGTTGGTCACTTCTCTCGCGCATTTACAAGGAGAAAGGATGGATCTGGACACTGAGCGAAGCTGCTGTTGAAAACGCTGATGGATCTGAGGGAGGACAATTTCGAGTACTTCAAGTTCTAAACAGACCTGCCTAAAAGCGTAAGTAAAAACCCGTGCCGTGTGTACATTGCTGACAAGCTGGTGATCAAGCACGGCGAGAAGACTCTGGATGAGACCATCAAGATTCTGGAGAAGATAGGCTACAAGAACTTGGCCAAGATGTTGCATCACAACAAGCTGCAAAGAAGAGGTTAGTCCCCAAAGTAGCTTCTGGGGTTAGAACGCAGGTGACATGAAAACTGCAGAAGTCAACCGTGAGATGAAGAAAAATTACTTGTCCCGAAACCCTGACCCAGTCTGCATGAAATTTGAGTTGGACTGATTCAATTGAACCTCCATTCTGAAATACTGCCCCAGGTGTTCCTGGTACCCTGGAAAATGATTGGAGCCTTATCAGTTTTCTCACAAATTGCATATGTTTCACTTAAGCACATATTGCAAAAAAAACAGGTGGACTTTGAGTTTATGGAGAGCTTTAATCAAAAAGGCTACTGCTCTCTCTAGGTGTGATGTTTCCCTATTCATGTCTCTGGTTGCTGTGTGCCCTGGGGTTGTATTCAAGGCTGTTTTTTTTCCCGTCCATAACGGGTCACCTCTGCTTTCTTGCAGGTGCCGTCTATGATGTTCAGATTGCCAGATTAAAGGCGGACCTGCAAGGCAACCTGCAACGTATATACAGCTATGTTCCCGAGGGCAACACCGAGCGCTGGCAGCAGCAGCCTCTGGCGGACGTCTACACAGAGCTGGACGTCACCTATGGGGCCGAAGTCAGCCCCGACCAACAACATGAGGTCCTTCAGATGGAGACGCGTGCTGCAGCGGCGAAGGAGTCTATCCTGCCGTGTGACATCTTTAAAAGCCATGACGGGAAGCCTCGCCCAATACGCACACTCCTCACCACCGGCTTTGCGGGAATCGGCAAAACCTTCTTGGTTCAAAAGTTTGTGTGCGACTGGGCCAGCGGTAATACAAATAAGGATGTACACTTCATATTTCCCTTCGCCTTCCGGGAGTTGAACACGGACGAAGGGAAAAGCTTCACGCTGGCAGAGTTCGTACGGCGGTACGTTTGCGAGAGCAGGCACATGAGCAAGGAGACGCTGGACTGTATATTTTCCGAACTGCAAACGTCCGGGAAGCGGGACTACGAAAGCAGTGGGATCAAGATCTTGTTCATCTTGGACGGACTGGACGAATGCAACTTAAAATTGGACTTGAAGAATGAGTTGAAAGTAGACATGGACGTGACGGAGGCCTACCCGCTGGAGGTGCTCCTGGCGCACCTCATCAAGAGGAACCTGCTTCCCTGCGCCCGGGTTTGGATAACCACCCGGCCAACGACGGCCCACGATATCCCCTCCGACCTCATCGACAGCAGAACCGAGGTGAGAGGATTCAGCGATTCCCAGAGGCTAGAGTACTTCAGGAAAAGATTCCCAAATGAAGAGCGCGTCACGAAGCACATCCAGAAATCTCGCACCATCTTCATCATGTGCCACATGCCCATCTTCTGCTGGCTCACCGCCACAGTTCTTCAGGAACATTTGGACAAAGGGAAGGAGAGAGAGCTTCCCACGACGCTGACCAACCTGTACTCAGAGTATGCTTTTAACCTCTTTGAAAAGTTCAAGGAGAGACAGACAACGGAGTACTTCGGAGACGTGAAAGCACTAGCAAAGCTGGCATTTCACCACACCATGAGTATGCGACAGATCTTCTACGAGAAGGACCTGGCGGACAGCGGCCTTGATTACAGCCGAGCCGCAAAACACTGTGGAATATTTACACAGGTGTTTCAGGAGGTACGTCCGCTGCGGAGAAACCAACAGGACAAGATATTTCAGTTCATCCATCTGACCATCCAGCAGTATATGGCCGCACTCTACGTGATGATGTGCCTCTTCCACGACAACAACAATGTACTGGCTGATTCAGAGCTGGCACCAGATTTTTTTTTCCAAGAGGAAGAACAAGAATCAGAAGGAGAAGGAACAGAATCATATGGTGAAGAAAAAGCAGAAACAGAAGGTGGTGATTGGAAAATCATAGAGGTCTTCCGGTCAGCTCTCCTGAAAGCCTCAGAGAGCGAAGGAAACTTGGACCTGTTCCTCCGCTTCCTGTTTGGGCTTTCTGTGCCGTGCAACCAGGAACTAGTGGGGGAACTGCTGAAAGCTCCACAGGACTGTGGGCAAAGCAGGTCAAAAACAGTCAAGTTGCTTAAGGATAGGATAAAGCGGAACCCTCCAGAGAAGAACATCAACTTGTTCTACTGCTTAAATGAGCTGAAGGACGACTCCTTGCTGAAGCAGTTACAGAAGAAAAGACGTTCAAGATGTTTCGACTGGCAACCAATGACAAATGACATGTGGTCGGCCCTGGCCTTCTTCTTGCTGACAGACGACGAAACCATGGAGTCCTTTTGCCTTCGTGAATACGACGCTTCGCCTATATGGCTCGAGAAGCTGTTGGTGGTGGTCAAGGCTTCTCGAAAATCAAAGTACGTGTTTTTAAAGTCTTAAAGCACAAAATCAAGGCACATATCCAAAAACAAGTGCAACAAGTTGCAAATCATGACGACTAAACAAACCAACAACAACTGCAAATCACAAAACGGACAAAAAAAGTTTAAAACCATTGCATATCACAGAACCTAACAAATCCTCAACAAATATTGGCCAGCTTTCTTTCTGAAAGAAAGAGGACTCTGGCATGAAAATGGGTCAGGGATTAAAAAGGTGAGAAGGGTGTGGAGGAAATACAGGACTGTCTCAGATAATTAGAATATTGTGATAAAGTTCTTTACTTTCTGTAATGCAATTAAAAAAACAAAAATGTCATACATTCTGGATTCATTACACATCAACTGAACTATTTCAAGCCTTTTATTATTTGAATATTGCTGAATTTGGCTTACAGCTTAAGAAAACTCAAAAATCCTATCTCAAAATATTAGAATATCATGAAAAAGTATACAAGTAGGCTATTCAACTAATCACCTGAATCATCTAATTAACTCGAAACACCTGCGAGGGTTTCCTGAGCCTTAAAAACACTCAGCTTGGTTCAGTAAACTAAATCACAAGTATGGGGAAGACTGCTGATCTGACTGCTGTCCAGAGGACCATCATTGATACCCTCCATCAGGAGGGTAAGACACAAAAAGAAATTTCTCAAAGAGCAGGCTGTTCACAGAGTGCAGTTTCAAAGCATATCCACAAAAAGTCTGTTGGAAGGGAAAAATGTGGCCGGAAACGCTGCACAACCAAGAGAGATGACCGCAGCCTTAACAAAATTGTGAAGAAGAGCCGCTTCCAGAATTTGGGGGAGCTTCAAAGACAGTGGGCTGAAGCTGGAGTCCAGGTATCAAAAGCCACAGTTCACAGACGTGTCCGGGAAATGGGCTACAATAGCCGTATTCCCATGGTCAAGCCACTTCTGAACTCAAGACAACGGAAGAAGCGTCTGACTTGGGCTATGGAGAAGAAGCACTGGACAGTTGCAGAGTGGTCCAAAGTCCTCTTTTCAGACGAAAGCAAGTTTTGCATTTCATTTGGAAGTCAAGGCGCCAGAGTCTGGAGAAAGGCTGGAGAGGAGCAAAATCCAAGTTGCTTGAAATCCAGTGTGAAGTTCCCACAGTCAGCAATGGTTTGGGGAGCCATGTCAGCTGCTGGTATTGGTCCACTGTGTTTCATCAAGTCCAGAGTAAATGCAACTGTGTACCAAGAGATTTTAGAGCACTACATGCTTCCATCTGCTGAAAAGCTCTATGGAGATGAGGATTTCATTTTCCAGCATGATCTGGCACCTGCCCACAGTGCCAAAACCACCAGTAACTGGTGCACTGACCATGGCATCACTGTCCTTGATTGGCCTGCTAATTCCCCTGACCTGAACCCCATCGAGAATTTGTGGGGTATAGTTAAGAAGAAGATGAAAGACACCAGACCTACAAATGCAAATGAGCTGAAGGCCGCTATCGAAGCATCCTGGGCATCAATAACACCTCAGCAATGCCACGGGCTGATTGCCTCCATGCCACGCCGGATTGATGCAGTAATCCGTGCAAAAGGATTCCCAACCAAGTACTGAGTGCATCGATGGACATTTTCAAATGTTTGATTTAGTTTTGCTGTTATAACATTATTTTTTTACTTGGTCTGAGGAAGTATTCTAATTTTTTGATATAGGATTTTTGAGGTTTCTTAAGCTGTAAGCCAAAATCAGCAATATTCAAATAATAAAAGGCTTGAAATAGTTCAGTTGATGTGTAATGAATCCAGAATGTATGATATTTTTGTTTTTTTAATTGCATTACAGAGAGTAAAGAACTTTATCACAATATTCTAATTTCCTGAGACAGTCCTGTATGTTCCGGTACACTGTACAACTAGGGCTGTCCCAAACGAATAATTTTCTCCAGATTAGTCAACCAACTATTTTTACGATTAGTCGAATAATAATTTTCCCCCCCTTTTTTTAATTTATTTTTTTACTAATTTAGCAATGAAATTTTTGATGACGCTTATTAATTCAAAAAACATTTTGGAACACTTAAATTCATTAAAGTACAAATAAACACATAAATAACAACAATAAATCAGAAATAAACAACGAGGTCAAATGCTGCTAGCATTAACTAGTGCCAAAGAATGGAATGTAAACAGATTCAGAACACTGACTTCATTTCCAACATGATTCGAAACAATTCTTAAAAAAATATTTAGCATTAATATAGTATACTTCTTCTATATATAATAATATTATAATCATTGCCAATCAGATTTTTCATAAAGGGTGTCATTTTAAAGCTATTCTTCTATTCTTAGTGTAGAATCTGAATTTTGAAGTATATGGATTAACTCCAGAAATCATTATTTATATGACGAACATGACCTGCTTTTATTTGGAAATGTTCACCGGAAGTACTTTCGCTAAACCGCTAACAGTAAGCTTTACACTGCGCAAAAATAAGCTTTTTTTGTCAATGCATGAGCTGTCAGTTATCATTTTTTTCTCATCTTTTCCCTTGCAAATGCTGTAAACCAGCGATTTTTCATGTTTGAAGTGTCATATTTTAACCACAAATTTGCGTTTCGTGGCTGCACTCTTCTCGAATGTGCAACCGGCGCTACTTACGCTACTACTGCTATTCTTTATCCCACAATACTCAGTGCGGGTGAAGTAGGACAAAAAATAGGAAGCGACTGTCCGGTTGCCATGGGAACGAACGGATAAATGGGAACCTTTCTAACAGTTGTGGTAGGAGGGTTTTGTATTGAACACGGGGGTACCAATGCTGCGAGATTTAAAGCAGAGATGGTACTGTCCTGCTGTGTTGGGTATCATTATAGCAGAGAAGACAGCAGTAAATAACAACAAGAGTAAACTGTAACCCGATCTACCCACAGCCTCAAGAGATCTTATGGAGTCAAAAAGTAAGGGTTATGATTGCATATTATTTTGAAAATCAACCGGATCCGCCCAATTTTTACACAAGTTACTTTCGGTCTGCTCGATCCTACCTAGTAGTATTGACGCGGGAGGGCCGTGTCTGCGTCAAATAATAAACTCTGCCGTTCTTTCCGCGTCAGACGTGTCTAATGAAGGAATTCAGCCCCCCCAGCCAAGTCGCAGAAACAGCGACAGCCGAACGGAAACGGTGCTCCGCTGAGACTGCTCCCGCAAGCCAACTGGTGGGGCGCTGACATTCTGCGCATTCCCTTCCCGTGTTAACTCTTTGTACTGACTCCATGTTCCAAAAGTTTGAAGAAGGCTCGCCGAAAACAGGTTGACAATTAAAAATAGACGACGGAGGAACAATTCTGGATCCAGGGTCGTCAAAACAACGGCTACATAGCAATGATCCCAAGCAGCGAACCGTTTGTTATCTCAGTGTCCAGACTTTTTGAAAGCTACGGTGGAGTGGGCCGGGCCGAAGGTGTGGCTGGGTGTTGTCCTGGGATAGTCCCTCTGTGGCCGGTTTTGGACGGTTAGGTTCGTGCGTCATTCTTCGTGGCTGGGACGTGGTTGCCTCAGCGATCGACGCTGGTCTTGACGTCCCAAGCGCCCGCTATCAACTTTGTTATCCTGCCTGAGCGAGACGCTACTTGTTTTAGGATAGAGCATCCTGCTCTTTGTCCTTGGAGTGGCCGGGAGAACTGATTGCGATAGTCGGTGCGTCAGTCTTGTTGACGTTGGGCTTCTGTGATGAGATGACGTTGTGTATCTATTCTGCTTCTTTTCATTAAACTATGGTGTGCTATTTATTTTATACTAAGCGCTTTAGAGTAGTACAAACAATTCTACAGTACATATCAGAAATGATACCATTCCCTGATTGATTGTATTACGTGTGTTAGAGGAATGCAAACAGTTATACGGTGCCTACGAGAAACGGTACCATCTTTTTCATTTCCCCCTCATGAGCCCTGACAGGGCTGATAAGGTGATTCACTTTACTGTGTCCAAGGCCATGGAGTGAAGTCTGCCTAAACTATAGTTAGATGCTTTACTATAATGAATGTGTTAGACTAATGCAAACAACTATATGGTGTGTGCGAGAACGGTACCTATTCCCTTCACTAACAAGCGGCCGCACTGCGACTGGTGTGCATTGGCTGATTGACTTTAATCCTGTGGCCAGACATAAAAAAAACATAAAAGAAAAAAAAATCAACCACTTTTATGGTGTTGTAGGAGGCTTTTGAAGATAAAAATTAAGTGTTTGCAAAAAAAAAAGTTTTTGTCAAGTTTTATGAGAACGTTGTAATCTTACACAGCTGGCTAAATGGGATAGCAGGATTTCCTAACTCTCACACTAGTTGTACTCATTTGCCACGTTTACATGGAGCCAAATATTCCAATTACAATCGGAATATTTGTTCAAACCGAATAAATGTGTTCCATATAAACACCTCATTCGGAAAGAACAGGCCCAAACCGAATGGAATTTCATTCCGATTCACAGGGGTAGAATATTCCTTTTCCCAAACCGATTAGAAGTAAAATTATATCATGTAAACAGGGAAGCGGAATGGTGTCTGGTTGCGTTCTTTCTGCGCATGCTCCGTACTGACGGGGTGACGTCACTTTGTGACGTAAGTAACGTCACTTGCAACATGGCTTCCAAGCACACGCACAGCGCACCCACACAACTTTTTAAATGAACGGCGTATCATTCTGAAGTTTTGTTTCCACTTGAAAAGTTAAAACAGCAGCCGATCTGACGATCGATCTCCGTGTTTTGCAACGTGACGCTTTGTTTTGATTAATCCGCGCATGTCAGACGGCAGTTGTCAAACGTCCTTTCGAAATAAAGGCAGACATGTAAACGCTGGATCGGAATAGATGAAGTGATATGTAAACAGCTGATGTAAAATTTCCATTCGGAATGATTTGAATCGGTATGAATAAAAGTCAGCATGTAAACGTGGCTAGTGTCAAATCAGAAAGGTACAAATGTTTAAAAACAAAAAACACTATGGGTTAATTTGCATTGGTTGATTGCTTGTTACATAGCCCCAGAACAGTACACAATGTGAATAACAATTTCAACAGTAGTCATATTTTTAAGAATAGCATATTTATTTAAAAACATCACATCAGCAACAGATGAGTGCTGTGTGTCTATCTCCCAGTACATTCGCACTCCAGCCATTTGGACCAGGCCCATCTTCACATACATGCCCATCATTCGTTCAATTTCCTCGTTGTTGCATTCGTTCAATTTCCTCGTTGTTGCTGTTTATGAATCTTCCATGTTATTGAAGGCTGTACTGATTTGTGTTTACTGTGAGTGACTCAATCATGTCTTCAGACAAAAATTGTCGGAAGTATTCCACTGGTGTGTGGAGGGAATGAACATCTTTGGTGAGAGGTGGACCAGAGAAATCCGAATCAGGGCTGATGAAAACGTTTTTCTGCCAGCAATATCTGTCACGGGGCATGGCATGTTTGGCTGGTTGGGGCTCAATGTCCTCATTGGCTGGGCAGTCAAGTGGGTAGATGGTCACTTCTTCATGGGTTTCATCAAAGTCTGTGTCCACATCACTCTATTTGGGACATCATCGATGACCTCCTGCACAGTGTAGAAGGTCTTTCTCCTTGCTGAAGACATTCTGAAATGACAAAAAATAAACGGAAATAACATTAGTACATGGGTGGGGGGCAAAGTAACCTATTTACACATCTCACTAGTCAAGCAATACTGTCTGGCCAACCTATTGTGCTCTTATTATCAGGTGACAATGTTCAAGAATGTGAAACCATCATCCCTAAAGGAATGCATGTTGCATTTCTACAAAGATGATAATGTCTGCGAGAGGAATGCATTTCCGAACGCTGTCACCTTTTCTGGAACAATGCAACAGGCACCCTTCAGCATCCCCCCAGATCTAACTCCTTAGACTATGAAATGAGCCAACATAATATACACTAGGGTTGTTCCGATCATGTTGTTTTGCTCCCGATCCGATCATTTTAGTTTGAGTATCTGCCGATCCCGATATTTCCCGATGCGATTGCTTTTTTTTTTGTGCTCCCGATTCAATTCCAATCATCCCCGACAAATTTTCCCGATCATATACATTTTGGCAATGCATTGAGAAAAAAATGAATAAAACTCGGACGAAGATATACATTCAACATACAGTACATAAGTACTGTATTTATTTATTATGACAATAAATCCTCAAGATGGCATTTACATTATTAACATTCTTTCTGTGAGAGGGATCCACGGATAGAAAGACTTTTGACCATGTACATTGTGACTAAATATTGCCATCTAGTGTATTTGTTGAGCTTTCAGTAAATGATACCGCAGCCATGCCCCATTGCATGATGGGAAGTGGAACCATGATGAGAAGTGGAACCATGACTGTGCGTAGTGCTAGCAATTCATATATCTTCTCTGCGTTGGGAAATAAAATAAGATGTTAAGAAAAAGATCAAATGCGACCTTGTTTCCCCACATTGCTTCCCATGATATTTCTAATCGTAGGGAGAGGGATTGTAAGGCTTTAGCCAATTAAAATAAGCTTTCAAAGGCTGCCAAAATTCACTCTACTTATTTTATGCTGCCTTTTATCTCCCTATAGAGGTAAAATTCCGCCATTACAGATTGAGCGCGACAATGCGTGAGTGGGTTGTGCAACGCATGCATTAATTACTTTAAGTTAATTTTAACGTGATACATTTTTTAAAAAATAAATTACCGCCGTTATCGGGATAAATTTGATATCCCTACCTTAAGCCTAAACTAAAGACTCTGGATGAGTGTAACATATTATGTCTGTAACGTTAAATACAATTAGAAAACGATTTAATAAAATATATATATATATATATATATATTTATATATATATATTTATATACACAGTATATTTTAAAAAAGGCATGGCCGATATTTTTTTGCCGATTCCGATACTTTGAAAATGATCGGGACATCTCTAATAGGCACAATACGTTCCGGCCAACCTATTGTGCTCTGATTATTAGGTGAGAATGTCCCAAGAATGTGAAACCAACATCCCAACAGGACCACTTATCATCCCCCAGAATTAACTGCTTAGCCTATGAATTGAGCCAACATAATAGGCACATATGTACAAACAGAATGAGAAACTGAACTATTGAAGGCAATTACAATTATAAGCAGTAGAAAGTGATTTGCAATATATTTCGGTAATACAGCTTCTTGTACAGTGGGTTCCAAATAGCACTGGTTTGGAAATTACAAATAAATTCAAAGCCTATATAATACACTATATCTGGAAAGTGTAATAGATATGTGTAATTTTAAAATATACTGTGAAAAATAGAAGGTCCCTGTCAAAATGTCTATTTAGGTCTACACTTAGCCAGGTAACTTGTAAACCTACACAATGGCCATTTTGACTACCCAAGGGCCAGAATTGTAAAATTACAACATATACAAGATGCTCTAATTTACATTTGATGAATGTATTTCACAATAATTGCATATGTACATGGTCTAGTAAGTGCAATGATAACAAAAAAATATTAAAGGCATTCTTCTTAAATCTGTTAAATCCAGTCCAAGGAACCAAAGTGTTTCTACTCAGCCGAAGTTCTGCAGATTCTGAAAGTCCTGGAACTGAGGGCAAGGCTTATATACAAATTTTCTATCCACACCCATTGTGAGACTGAACAGTATGACCCAATGACTATGCTAATGTGCAAAAAAAACAAAAAAAAAACATTTCTACCCTTTTTTACAAAATGAAAATGCTTTAATTCTGCTACGCTGGCCTCTATAGACCCTTCTCACGTGACGTCACAGCCACGCCCCCGTGCCATGTTGTCCGGATACTAGTCATGTTAATGCATTAGCGCTTCGTAAATTCCTCCTATTATGGTGTGTTTTTCTGCTCGTTAACATTAATAATCAAAATGGTGAAGTCGTGTGTGGCGGTCGGTTGCAAAAACAGAGAAGATAGACGGAGAGACTTGAATTTTTACCGTATTCCGAGAGACCCGAAGAGGAGACCGCGATTGACTGCTGCAATTCGACGAGAAAACTGGGCTCCAAACGACTACCACAGATTATGTAGTAGTCATTTTATATCTGGTAAGATGCATTTAATATATATTTAGAGGGTTTTGGGCTGACAACCACAATTAAGATCATTGCTAGGCTAATCGCCGACAACATACACGTATGTATGTAGTGAGTGCTATCGCTAATCCATATAAACATTAAAAGCCCTAGCTCCATTGACAAATGACATGAAATACATTAGACTTGACAGTGGATGTTAGCAAGAACAAAAGATTTTGAATTGAAAATTTCGTAACTCACCTTCCGAGCACAAGATTCCTGCCGAATTTTCGTGTACGAGGACCTGTTTCACCCAACCAGCAACGTAGCATTTATAAGCCTCCAAGCTCTTAAAGTTTTTCAAACTTTCGTGAGAATAGGCTGATTTTGTGTGGACAAGATAGTTGTAAATATCATGATATCAGATGTCAGGCGAAGCCAGCGGGTCGAAAAACATCGATTTAGGCATCAAATACGGATCTGGCGAATGGATAAACTGAAGCTTTTCCACGTAACGCCTTTTATGCAACGGATCCAATGAGTTTACAGCGTCAGATAACACCGGGGCTTCCATGAATTGCTCTATAACTTGCTCGACTAATTGAAAACAATGAGAATAGGTCTGAAAAAGATACAATATGGCGGCCGGAAACAGCGACACGCCCATTTTGTGACGTAGGTGAGTAGGGTCTATAGGGTTTAACAGCCGCATTCCACTGCAATGTCGCGGCGGCAACGCCCAGGCGTTGTAGACGTTTCTGGTGTGTTACCGCAGTTAGGTTCGCGATGAGGGCAAATACAAATAATAACTCCTGTTCTTCAAATGCTCATCACTGAGGAACAGAAAATAGAAGAAAAACTTAAAACTTTCACGATTAAAGATAGGAATCAAAGTGTTGATTTTTGTATAGCCAAATGCAAAATTCTGTGGTGCTTGACAGATCAGCCAAAATAATCGCAAATGAACTGAAGCAGATGTCTTCTGAAAAACAGCTGGGAGTAAAGGAGTTACGAAACCGGAAATGGTTGGCACCGGTGCCGAAGTTGAATCGTGGCTGTTAGGACTAGAGGAAAGACGCATTTCAAGAGGCCTCTTTATATCGGCGTATGTTGTTTTGTATTTTTATTTGATGATGGCCTTGTCTGATTCATTGCAAATTTTTCATGCTGTTAAGAGGAACATTTGTAATTTCAATGTATTTTATGCTCCAAGTAAGTCATTGATATCTGTATGCCAGCAAAGAAAATGCTTACCTGAAGTTCATCCTGAAACACTAGCAAATTCAGAATCTTCAAGAATGTCAAATGCGTCGAAATTCTAGTCAATTCCAGGTTTCCATGTTGAATAAAAAACAAAAGGAACGAATCAATCATCGTGGTAGTACAGCCTTGTCGACGACATCCAAAACAAATGAAGAATGTGTCACAGCTTGCACATGATTGTTCCTGGTGCTGATATATTAACTAGAAAATATATATATATATATATATATATATATATAATGAGATCGATAAAGCGATTAGTTTTCAGATTTGTCATTGGGTTTTGTGATTTGCTCTTTTGTTAACTGTCATCTTGAAATACAATTTATTATTATTGTTCAAGGAAGCGTGCAAAAGTCAGAAGGGGTTATGTTTCGCTTGCCCTCACGTCTTCCTCCTTATGCCTGTGTTCTCCAGTCTAAGTTTTTGTTGCCTGAACAAAGGCAGCTGTCACCTGCTGGCTTCCGTTCTCAGCTCTCCATCCAACCTGAGGCATCTGGACCTGGGCTATAACCACCTGTCGGACAAGGGGGTTGAGATCCTCTCGAAAGGACTGGCCAGCCCACACTGCATCTTAAAAGTCCTCAAGTAAGTAGCAGCATCTTTTCATAATCTTCGGTGGGTCTGCTCCTTCATAACTTTTAGCAGGTAATTACAGTGGGGAGAACAAGTATTTGATACACTGCCGATTTTGCTGTTTTTCCCACTTGCAAGCCATGTAGAGGTCTGTAATTTGTATCATAAGTTCTCCAACTGTGAGGGATGGAATCTAATACAAAAATCCAAAAAATCACATTGTATAATTTTTAAATAATAAATTTGTATTTAACTGCATGAAATAAATATTTGATACATTACCAACTAGTAAATATTTCGGCTCCTAGTTCTTTTTTAAGAACCCTCCTGTTCTCCACTCATTACCGGATGTACAGTGCCTTGCAAAAGTATTCGGCCCCCTTGAACCTTGCAACCTTTCGCCACATTTCAGGCCTCAAACATAAAGATATAAAAATTTATTTTTTTTGTCAAGAATCAACAAGTGGGACACAATCGTGCAGTGGAACAAAATTTATTGGATAATTTAAACTTTTTTAACAAATAAAATACTGAAAAGTGGGGCGTGCAATATTATTCGGCCCCCTTGCGTTAATACTTTGTAGCGCCACCTTTTGCTCCAATTACAGCTGCAAGTCGCTTGGGGTACGTTTCTATCAGTTTTGCACATTGAGAGACTGACATTCTTGCCCATTCTTCCTTGCAAAACAGCTCCAGCTCAGTGAGGTTGGATGGAGAGTGTTTGTGAACAGCAGTCTTCAGCTCTTTCCACAGATTCTCGATTGGATTCAGGTCTGGACTTTGACTTGGCCATTCTAACACCTGGATACGTTTATTTTTTAACCATTCCATTGTAGATTTGGCTTTGTTTTGGATCATTGTCCTGTTGGAAGATAAATCTCTGTCCCAGTCTCAGGTCTTGTGCAGATACCAACAGGTTTTCTTCCAGAATGTTCCTGTATTTGGCTGCATCCATCTTCCCGTCAATTTTAACCATCTTCCTTGTCCCTGCTGAAGAAAAGCAGGCCCAAACCATGATGCTGCCACCACCATGTTTGACAGTGGGGATGGTGTGTTCAGGGTGATGAGCTGTGTTGCTTTTACGCCAAACATATCGTTTTGCATTGTGGCCAAAAAGTTCAATTTTGGTTTCATCTAACCAGAGCACCTTCTTCCACATGTTTGGTGTGTCTCCCAGGTGGCTTGTGGCAAACTTTAAACGAGACTTTTTATGGATATCTTTGAGAAATGGCTTTCTTCTTGCCACTCTTCCATAAAGGCCAGATTTGTGCAGTGTACGACTGATTGTTGTCCTATGGACAGACTCTCCCACCTCAGCTGTTCTGGCCTCTATGGAAGAGTGGCAAGAAGAAAGCCATTTCTCAAAGATATCCATAAAAAGTCTCGTTTAAAGTTTGCCACAAGCCACCTGGGAGACACACCAAACATGTGGAAGAAGGTGCTCTGGTCAGATGAAGGTCCCGCTGCTGAAGCCAGTGCATGTCCAGACACGTCTGAAGTTTGCCACTGACCATCTGGGAGAAGGTCATGTGGTCGGATGAGACCAAAATTGAACTTTTTGGTCTAAACTCGGCTCGTCGTGTTTGGAGGAAAAAGAAGGATGAGTACAACCCCAAGAAAACCACCCCAACCGTGAAACATGGAGGAGGAAACATCATTTTTTGGGGCTGCTTCTCTGCCAAGGGTACAGGACGACTGCACCGTATTGAGGGGAGGATGGATTGGGCTATGTATCGCCAGATCTTGGCTGACAACCTCCTTCCTTCAGTGAGAGCCCTGAAGCTGGGTCTTCCAGCATGACAACGACCCAAAGCACACAGCCGAGGCAACTAAAGAGTGGCTCCGTAAGAAGCATCTTAAGGTCCTGGAGTGGCCTAGCCAGTCACCAGATCTGAACCCGATCGAAAATCTATGCAGGGAGCTGAAAGTCCGTGTTGCCCGGCAGCAGCCCCGAAACTTGAAGGCTCTGGAGAAGATCTGCATGGAGGAGTGGGCCAAAATCCCTGCTGCAGTGTGTGCAAACTTTGTCAAGGACTACAGGAAACGTTTGGTATCAGTAATAGCAAACAAAGGTTACTGTACCAAATATTAAGTTCTATTTTTGTGATGTATCAAATATTTATTTCATGCAATTAAATGCAAATTTATTATTTAAAAATCATACGTGATTTTCTGTTTTTTTTGTACTAGATTCCGTCCCTCACAGTTGAAGAGAACTTATGATACAAATTACAGACCTCTACATGCTTTGCAAGTGGGAAAACCCGCAAAATCGGCAGTGTATCAAATACTTCTTCTCCCCACTGTAACTCATTTGTTGCAGGCTGGTTTACTGCGGAATCACAAAGCAAGGATGCGTTGTTTTGGCCGAGGCTTTCAAGTTAAACCCGTCCCATCTTCAAGAGCTGGACCTTTCCAAAAACACTCTGTGGGGTCAGGGGGTGGAGATCCTCTTAAAAGGACTGGCCAGTCCACACTGCAACTTACAAGTCCTCAAGTAAGGAGGTCCTCTTGTTCATAATCTTTTGTGGTTCCGGGCGACAAATCAGTAGAATCACTGCCAAACCAAGGAAAAGGCAGATAAAATGTGACCCTCATTCGAACCTTTATCACTTTAACCAGTTAATAAACTTTTTTTTGCAGGCTGGCAGAGTGCGGGATCACAAGGCGAGGATGCGTTTCATTGGCCGAGGCTCTCCAGTTCAACCCTTCCCATCTTCAAGAGCTTCACCTGAGAAACAATTTTCTGTTGGACGAGGGGGTCGAGATCCTCTCAAAAGGACTGGCCAGCCCATACTGCATCTTAAAAGTCCTCAAGTAAGTAGATGCTCCTGTTCATAATCTTTTGTGGTTCTGTTCCTTCAAAACTTTAAGCAGGTAATTAACTCATATGTTGCAGGCTGGATTACTGCAGAATACAGAAGCGAGGATGCCTTGTTTTGGCCGAGGCTCTCAAGTTAAACCCCTCCCATCTTCAAGAGCTGAATCTGGGCTTCAACGATCTGTCGAACATGGGGATCGAGATGCTCTTGAAAGGATTGGCCAGTCCACACTGCATCGTACAATTCCTTGAGTAAGGACCTCCTCCTATACATAATCTTCTGTGGTTCCATTTGACCAATCAATAGAATCACTGCTGTTATCCGCAAAGGGAACGATTAGCTCATCACGGTTGTATGAGACGAACGTCCTCGTTGACGACATTCAAAACAAATGCGTTTCTGTCGGTAATATCATCACGAGAAAATGAAATGTGTTAGTTTTTGTCATCAGATATTCAAACAAGTTTTAGTCCAGTAGTATTTGGCAGATACACAAGGTTTTAGAAAAAAAAGTTTCTATCAATTTTGAATGAACGTTGACAGACAAGTAAGCATTTATTTTTTAAATTTTTGGGGTGAAATTTGCTCAATGAATGCAGTGAAATAAAATGGCGTACCACACGAATGCTATTTTTGGACCGCAAAGCTGCATGACATCACCATCGTAAACCGGAAGGGGGTCAACATAGAAGCGCGCTCGCATAAGACCCATTCAAGTACTGCTGGTTTTCTCTTTTGTCAAGTTACAACAGACACGAGCAGCCGAACACACAAACTCAACAAGCGACAAGACTCAACAAGAACATCCTCTACAGTGGTGACCCTGACTTCCCTCGCTGAAGTCTCAGGGGCGTTTTATGAACATGAAACGATATTGCGGACGCTGGCTTTCTCAGCCTAACTACCGTATTTTTCGGACTATAAGTTGCAGTTTTTTTTTCATAGTTTGGCTGTGGGTACGACTTACACTCTAACCCTTAGATGCACAAGTTACTGGACCCTACACTCTTCCATAAGTGGGTCAAAAATGACCCACATTAGAACCAAGTGTTTTTGTGCCATTTTGGTGAAGAATAATCACTTGTACATTAATTAGTAGAGATGCCGATCGATCGGGTCCGATCACGTCATTTTCAAAGTATCGGAATCGGCAAAAAATATCGGCCATGCCTTTTTTTAATATATATATTAGGGCTGTCAAACGATTACAATTTTTAATCGAGTTAATTACAGCTTAAAAATTAATTAATCGTAATTAATCACAATTCAAACCATCTATAAAATATGCCATATTTTTCTGTAAATTATTGTTGGAATGGAAAGATAAGACACAAGATGGATAAATACATTCAACATACGGTACATAAGGACTGTATTTGTTTATTATAACAATAAATCAACAAGATGGTATTAACATTATTAACATTCTGTTAAAGCGATCCATGGATAGAAAGACTTGTAGTTCTTAAAAGAAAAATGTTAGTACAAGTTATAGAAATTTTGTATTAAAACCCCTCTTAATGTTTTCGTTTTAATAAAATTGGTAAAATTTTCAATCAAAAAATAAACTAGTAGCCCGCCATTGTTGATGTCAATAATTACTTACACAATGCTCATGGGTGCTGAAGCCTATAAAATCAGTCGCACCCGAGCGCCAGCAGAGGGTGGCAAAACTCCATATAACACAATTAACAAGTGAGCGTTTCACTGTACCGTCATTTAAATGTGTCTGAGCGGGGCATCTGCGTTAATTGCGTCAAGTATTTTAACGTGATTAATTAAAAAAATTCATTAATGCCCATTAACGCGATAATTATGACAGCCCTAATATATGTATATTTAATTAAATCATTTTCTAATTGTATTTAATGTTACAGACATAATATGTTACACTCATCCACAGTCTTTAGTTCAGGCTTAAGGTAGGGTTATCAAATTTATCCCGATAACGGCGGTAATAATTTTTTAAAAAATGTATCACGTTAAAATATTTAACGCAATTAATGCATGTGCTGCAGGACCCACTCACGCATTGTCGCGCTCAGTTTGTAATGGCGCCGTTCTACCTATATAGAGAGATAAAAGACAGCATAAAATGAGTAGAGTGAATTTTGGCAGCCTTTGGAGCCTTTTTGTAATTGGCTAAAGCCTTACAATTCCTCTCCCTACGATTAGAAATATCATGGGAGGCAATGTGGGGAAGCAAGGTAGCAATTGATCATTTTCTTAACACCTTATGGAATTTCCCAATGCAGAGAAGATATATCAATTGGTAGCACTGCACACAGTCATGGTTCCACTTCCCATCATGCATTTGGGTTGAATGGCTGCAGTATCATTTACTGAAAGCTCAACAAATACACGAGGTGGCAATATTTAGTCACAATATACAAAGTCACAAGTCTTTCTATCCGTGGATCCCTTTCACAGAAATAATTTTCATAATGTAAATGCCATCTTGAGGATTTATTGTCATGATAAACAAATACAGTACTTATGTACTGTATGTTCAATGTATATATTTGTCTGAGTTTTATTCCTTTTTTTCCCCTAATGCATTGCCAAAATGTATATGATCGGGAAAAATTATCGGGAATGATTGGAATTGAATTGGGAGCAAAAAAAAAAGCAATCGGATCGGGAAATATCGGGATCGGCAGATACTCAAACTAAAGCGATCGAGATCAGATCGGGAGCAAAAGAACATGATCGGAACAACCCTATTAATTAGTATTTAGGGCCACACAAGAATGATTTCATGCTTGAAACTTCTTTATGATTCAATTAACATTTTTTTGGGAGAAAAAAAACAGAACATCAAAAGACTTTATCCTTCCTTGTATTTTATTATAATGAATAATGAATGAATGAATGATGATTTGGTGAGACAGCGGTGCTAAGCCCTTGTGGAGACACTGACCAATTTCTGAGGATATCGTGGTTCTGTATTCTGCCCTGGGTTGGAGGTAATTCTCTCTAGTAAGAGCCCTACCAACTCATTCTGTTGGCCATGATTTGGACACTTAGTGGAATCTTATGAGTCAGATTGATCCTGTTCAGTTGGATTTCCAGGTGGACAACTGCCACTGCCACCTGAACAATTGTCTGGGTCCTCATCATTAGACATTTTGGACACTCGAGTCAAACTGCCTCTCCGTCATCCAACATCTGTAGGACCATTTCAGCTGTAGATCTAGCAGCTATGACATTTTGGATAAGGAAACATAAGACTAGTGTTTTCAATAGATCAATATGTAGCTGTATAAATAAATACACACTATACTATATGTACAGTAATGTTAGCCAACCTAGGCTAGGTTCGATTCGATTTTTTCGTGTTTTTCCGACTCGACTGAACAGGAAAAGTCGTATAAAAGTGGACCATTTCAAATTTGAACAAGGTCACTTTCGTAAGTGGTTAAATACCCATCCGGGCCACATTTTTCTAGAATGTGGCTGCGGTCCTAACTGTCAAGTCCCCCATATTGGAATTCATGCAGCAATTAACATCAGCAAAGAGGAAGAGAGACTGGTTGCTATGGTAGCGGTGCAGCTTTGCATTAGTGTTAGCGCCTAGCTTGAAGGAGGCTTTTGAGGAAGGAGCGGGCTTGACAACAGTCATAAAAAAATAAAATGGGTTGAGGATAAGCCTGACAATGCTCGGTTTTCTCTCTACTCCAGTGCTCCTGCGCACGAGCACATGTGTGATACTATAACAGGCTCAATGGACAAAGGCAGTCTGAACAGGTACGCAAAAAAAGCAGATGTGACAAAAAATTGGAATTGTGCATTAGGACCTACGGTATGAACCTAGCGTAGTTAGCTAGCTAGTTATGAAGTAGATTAATTTGTTGATAAAATAATAACAAAAAGAGTCATGAAAGACACACACACAAAATACTATATGAACATAATACTTAAAGTACACGTATCAGCTCTTGCTGTGTAAAATAATCTTCTTAAGGAATGTCATGTTTTACATACCGAGTCTGTGTGGTCCACGGTAAATTTATTCCTGACAGCCAAAGTTGATAACAATGAAAGATTCCCATTGGATTCCATGGAAAATGCATGTGGGTCATTTTTGACCCGCTCGTGGAAGCTTAGGGTAGTAATACAAAAATGCCAATTTCTTCAAATGTGTAAAAAAATCATAAAAAATTTGAATGGCATTATATCAAAAACATGTTTTTTTGACGAATACTTGGAATATGAATTGATAACAATTTTTCATTCTGAAGATATTTCAAGAAAACAACCTCACCGGGTCATTTTTGACCCACTTATGCATCTAAGGGTAAAGCAGCGTTTAGCAACCTTTTTGGTGTGGAGTTCCACTTTGAAAATTTCCTGTCAATCAGTGTGCCACACCAAAATTAATGACGCAAATCCAAATGTTTATATCCAACAGAGTGTAATTCTACTCCAAAGAAAACAACACAGATATACAGTGCCCTCCATAATTATTGGCACCCCTGGTTAAGATGTGTTTTTTACCTTCTAATATATATATTTTTAATTCAAATAATATGTGACCATAATGGGAAAAAAAGAGAAAAATCCAACCTTCAATACAAGTGCATTTATTCAGTGGGGAAAAAATCCCACATAAAGAAATAATTATTTAACATCAAATAATGTGTGTCACAATCATTAGCACCGCTGGTGTTAATACTTTGTACAACCCCCTTTTACCAACAAAACAAGGTCTGGGGACTGAGATGGCCATGGGAGGAGCTCGATTTTGTGTCTGGTGAACCATTTCTGTGTAGATTTGGCCATATGTTTAGGGTTATTGTCTTGCTGAAAGACCCAGTGACGACCCATCATCAGCTTTCGGGCAGAGGGCAATAGTCTTTGATTTAAAATGACCTGGTATTTCAAAGCATTCATGATGTCATGCACTCTAACAAGGTTCCCAGAGCCTTTGGAAGCGAAACGGCCCCACAGCATCACTGACCCACCCCCATACGCACAAAGCACACGGTCCCAGTTGTGCTTTGGTCAGATGAGACCAAGATTGAGCTTTTTGGCAACAAACACTCTAAGTTGGTCTGGCATGCCATGAAAGATGCGCATGCTGAAAAGCACCTCATACCCACTGTGAAGTATGGGGGTGGGTCAGTGATGCTGTGGGACTGTTTTGCTTCCAAAAGCCCTGGGAACCTTGTTAGGGTGCATGGCATCATGAAAGCTTTGAAATACCAGGACATTTTAAATCAAAATCTGTTGCCCTCTGCCTGAAAGCTGAAGATGGGTCGTCACTGGGTCTTTCAGCAAGACAGTGACCCTAAACATATGGCCAAATCAACTCTTACATTTTGTCTTGTTCACTAGCAACTTAAACAGTGAATTCTATGCATAATTTTAGATTTTATATTACAAATATAAAAGATGCCTACCTTAAACCCCCGCTAACTCCAAAATTAAGCCTAATGTAAAAAATTCTTAACTTCCCTTCGAAATAACGACCTAGCCGTTAAAATCTTGTCTATAAAAGTTGAAAAGCAATAAAACAACAAAAATGAATTAAATGAACAAAAATCCTACAACGTACAGTTGATGATGAAGTGTGTCCAAACTTTTGACTTTTGTTTCAGTCTTCAACATGCCTCTCCCCCCAGTCCCACAAATGTAAAACTCCGCCTATGATTACAAACTCTAACTATAAAATGTACATAATTACACATATTATAAAGGCTGGCTACAAACTGTAGACGTGCTGGCTGTCTCGTTACCTGTCGGCTTTGTTTCAAGTTTTTTTTTTGTTTCGCGACGTGTTGTGCTGTATTTCCAAGTGCTTCCATGTTGAATTGGCTGTCGAGTATATAGCGGTCGACAGTCTTTCTTAGCCAGCGCAGTTTGCAACGCACTGAGATATTTTTGTCATCTTTACTGGACGGGTATGTGAAGTGATGGCTGTATCTCCAGTGAGCAAATGCAGCCGTTTGTTGTATCTCTCCGGCTCCTTAACTGTTAGCATCCTGATAGGTAGCCAGGCTATGCTGTTGACCGTCTGAGGTTGCCAGGCTATGCTGTTGACCGCCGTGGCAGACGGCGCACACACAGCATGGTAATACACGTGACACGTTTTTTTTCCGATGAGTGTGATGTCACTCCCAAACTAGGCATGTGCCGGTTACCTTCACGGTTTACCATGCTATGAAAACGTCGCGGTTACAAAAGCACTAAAATTTTCCGTCATACAGTAGTACGTATTCGTTATTTTTCACGTGTCAAAAATGCAGCCAGAAGTGGCTTGGTGCGGCAGCGCTTACTCCTTCCCCTGTTTGATGCTGCGTGTGTCAGTGACGCTATTCCAGCAAACCCAAAAACAAACACTCCAAACACAAGGCGTACTTTTCGTGAATTTATGGACACCTCAAATCATGGTAACTGATATATACAAAATGAATACATTTAAAACGTTGTCCAATCGTATTTTTCCACGTGTAAGTAGCTTATACAGTTTAGCCTAATGAAAAAGTTCGCCAAAAACAACACACATTTTCCTTTCAAATTCAATACACAAAGTTACTAAAAACTTACAAAGACAAATGTTAGGCTAGGCTTAGCTAGGAGAGCAACTTCATTGAGGTTAATCACAGCCACAAGTTTGAATGGTGGGGGTGGGAGATAGTGTCAAAGATCGCTAATTGCGACAGATAATCTTGTCCTAAGCAAAAATTCTCAGGTCTCACTCCCATTTTTTTTTTAGATGAATGCATTTGCCAGCATATTAAATTTGGTGAGTAATGTTTTCAATCGTTTTCATATTTTGCTGTATGACAAAGTTACTGCCGTTGGTTGCAGCTTGCGTTGAACACTGCCAGAGCTAGCCAAATCTCCGGTGAAAAAATAGCTCCCGTTAAGTTAGCATCAAGCTTGTGTATTTAACGGTAATATAAAAGCAGTGTTGTCAGTAAAGCGTTACTGAGTAATGCGTGAGTGTAATCTGATTACTTTCTGTCAGTAAAGAGCAATCTAACTTGTTCATTTTTCTAAATCAGTAATCTGATTAAAGTTAATTTTAATTATTATTATTATTATTATACTTTTAATAATTTTGTTAATGCCCCATAATGTATGTAGAATGAAGAATACTGTAGTCATGGGAGTGACATCACGTCATTTTCTAATCGGGGATGGAAAAAAAACGGGTCACGTGTATTACCATGATGCGTGAGCCGTGAGCACTGGGAGTTTGCGGCCAAAACAACATAGCCTTGCTACCTCGCCAGGATGCAATGAAAGAGGGATAGACTACAAATGGCTGCATTTGCTCACTGGAAACACAGCCATTACTTCACATTTCTGTCCAGTAAAGATGACAAAAATATCTTTGCGCTGGCTCAAAAAGACTGTCGACCGCTAAAAGCATCCAATTCAAGCACCACTTGGAATTACAGCACATTTAACAAGACAGCCAGTACTTTTTGACACAGCTCGTGCTCAATCCTCGGTTCAAGCTCAGTTGTTGAAGGTTTTGAAAGGTTTTTAAAAAATTCTAAATACCCATCATGCCTCCTCAGCTGTAGTTTTGGCTAAGCAAAGCAAAGGGCTGTCTCTGAGGTGCTATAGTCACATGATCTGTTCAAAAATAATTTGGAAATACTTTGAAGGATTCTTGTTCATTTCATTCACTTTTGTTGTTTGTTTTATTGCTCTAAAACCTTTACAGACAACATTTTAATGGCCATATTGAATGGTCTTTATTTTAAAGGGGAAGTTCAGAATTTTTTACATTAGGCTTAATCTTTGAGTTAGCCGGGGTTTTATTAGTCGTTGGAATTGATTTGAACAAATTCTGTGCAGTTTGCCAGTTATTTGTTAGTTTCAGGGCTCCGGAGTGGCTAAGCTAGCGCGAGTCAATGGTGGTTGAGATCAACTCCTTCTACTTATTTAACCCCCGCTAACGCGAATATTAAGCCTTATGTGAAAAATTCAAATTGTCAATTTCGCCTCATGTAGGAAGTTTCGCCAATAGAGGACATTTTGGCAGAACGCCGGAACATATTTCCTCCACACCCTTCTCACCTTTTTAACCCCTGACCCATTTTCATGCCTGATTCTTCATTCTACGTACAGTATGAGGCAACAACAAAATAGTAACGCACAGGCAGTGAGGCAACTAACATTAATCAGATTACTGGCTTGGAAAAACAAACGCGTTAGATTGCTCGTTACTGAAAACAATCAGATTACAGTAACGCGTTACTGACAACACTGGCGGCGGCGCATGGCATGTCACGTGAATGACACAAAACACGGCTCGGACGCCATCTGAACAGTATGCGCACGATTTTAAAAAAACAAAAAAAACGCGCGCAACCATTAAATGTAGAGCTGAAACGAATACTCGAGCAACTCGAGTAACTCGAGTTTAAAAACTGATCCGAGTAATTTTATTCACCTCGAGTAAACGTTTATTTTGACAGCTCTAAGCGTCACGTTTTGCGCGACTACTTTTAATGCAGGACAACGCGCTGATGTCACGTGCGTAGAGGAAGAAGCCAAAAAAAAAACTTACTGCAGCCGACAGCCGCTACAAACCGACGTTGCTAAATACTAGCCCGCACGATGCTACGTTGGTAGCAGGTAGCGTCTGATGAGTCTCATAGAGATCACATGTATGTTGAACTAGATGCGAAATGACAGACTCGGCCACGTCTGGGCAGCGTTAGTAAACAGCCGCCATCTTAAAGCAGTAGAGCGCTAAGCGCTAATAAATAAGATTAATGTTACTGTCACTAGCTCACGTAAAGTTAGCCCTGCGGAGGGCTAGGTTTCTATTAATTATAACCACTGTCGATGTGTGGCTAACGTGTCTTACATACAGGCTTTAACATAACAGCGTTGTGGAGTGATGAGGGTGTGAAATAAAAACTCAATAATGCTAACTATCAATTTTAACTCAGTAGTCATTGCTGGATAAAACACCAAGTTGCACGGGTCCCTAATGTGCTCCAATACAGCCTGCATCATACATTTATTTTGAAGACTGCAAAAACTCAAAATCCTATCAGGACTTACAGTTTAGACTAACTTAAAACTTAACTAGAACTTAAAAATGGCTTGACACAAATAGAAATTCAATTGAAACCCGAGGGAAAAAAGCCTAACTTTTAAGTGATGTGTGTTATCAAGCGTAACGGCATTTTTAGGAATATATGTATATATATATTCATTCATTCATTTTCCATGCCGCTTTTTCCTCACGAGGGTCGCGGAGGTGCTGGAGCCTATCCCAGCTAACTCCGGGCAGTAGGCAGGGGACACCCTGAACTGGTTGCCAGCCAATCGCAGGGCACATGGAGACATACAACCATTCACGCACACACTCATACATACGGACAATTTAGAGCAGGGGTGTCCAAACTTTTTGCAAAGCGGGCCAGATTTGGTGTGGTAAAAATGTGGGGGGCCAACCTTGGCTGACGTCCTTTACGTAGAACAATATATTTAAGCAAAGTTTGGCAAGCCGTTCTGTTTGTCACATTTGCTTTATTATAGGGCTGCAGCTATCGAACAATTTAGTAGTTGATTAATCGATGGACTAGTTAGTTCGAATTATCAAGTAATCGGATAAGGAACATGAAAAAGAGCTGAGCTGAGCCTGAAACAATATATATATATATATATTTTTTTTTTAATGAGGATCTGTGTACAACAAAAGAACAATTGGCTAACTTGGACAGAAAAAGTTTGCTAGCTTAAATGCTATAAAATGCTCGTTTTTGTTGTTGTTGTTTTTTTATAATGCTCTTAACAAGTGGTTCAGACACATATTCCCACACAAAGGCTAAATATACCAACAAACTAAATTAAGAATGCATTAAAAAAACATTCGCTCAAACAAAAACTCAGCTTATGTTGGTCTTAACAGGGAGGAGTTGGATTCAGCCATGTGAAAAGAGGCAGACCAGAGGCCAGTGTATCCACCCTCGTCAGTAAAATTAAATGCAAACACTTTTAAAATCAACCATTACAATGTCACTTCAATTAAACGAATACTCGAAGCAACAAAATTTAGTTCGAATATTTTTTTCTAGTCGAATACTCGAGTTAATTGATTATTCGTTGCAGCACGTAGTTTTTTTTTTTTTTTTTTTTTTTTTTAATAATTTCAACAATTTGCAACTAGCCTTTGTGGCGTTCTCTTTCGACTCTCGGGCTCTGGCGAAATACTGCTGCTGTGAAATTAAAACTAGCTTCAAGTTGCTTCAATTTCTCGCTACATATCTACCCTGTAATCTTGTTGTACATGTCAGCGTGTCTTGTTTGGTAATATCGCCTCATATTGAACTCTTTAAAAACAGCGACTGTGTCTTTGCAAATGAGGCAGACACAGTTGTTGCTTATTTTAGTGACGAAATGGTCCAGTTTCCACCTATCCTTTTTTTTTTTGTTGATTGTCGCCATTTTAGAAAATTGGGAGTAAAGGGTCACATGTGGTAATGTTGCTTAGAGTGCTGCTCCCTTTTAGTGGGTAAATGAGGAGCAGCATTTAGTGTGTAAGCTACTTCATATGCTTGTAGCAGTACTGCTGACCAATTTATTAAGTCTGTGTGCGGGCCAGACGTTATTGATTTCATGACAGAGGCTGGGGGCCAGACGAAATCTGACCACGGGCCGCATTTGGCCCCCGGGCCGGACTTTGGCCATGTCTGATTTAGAGTGTTCAATCAGCCTACCATGCATGTTTTTGGGATGTGGGAGGAAACCGGAGTTCCCGGAGGAAACCCGGATTGAACCCTTGATCTCAGAACTGTGAGGCGGACGTGCCAACCACTCAGCCACCATGCGGCAATATATTTATTTATTTATTTATTTAATTAAGTAAGATCCAAAGGTTTTTTTGAGTGGAAGCAGTGAATTAGTCTTTTTTTTTTTTTTTAAATTGTAGTTACATCAGAGATGCAATTTTGGCTGTTTTCAAAATTATACATCGAAAATAAAGACATTGATTGACTGAAAATGGTTCAAGATTAGATGAAATGTCTTGTTTTCTCATGTATATTTATAATTGCTCTTCACCCAAAAATATATTCGTTTTATCCGATTACTCGATTTATCGATAGAATTTCAGTCAATTACTCGATTACTATAATATTCGATAGCTGCAGCCCTAATTAAATGTCTCGCGATGTGAACTTATGACAGAAATGATGGCGCGTTTCCGTCTCGTCAGATGTAAACTGCCAACCTTTTCGTCATGTCATTGTCAGGAATGCGGGCAGGCAGGTGTGTGTGGACCCAAACGCAGGAAAAGTGAAGCGGGGCATAAAAGGCGGTGCAAAAATGATTTAATTAAGGCCGACAGAAAAAACAAAGTACAAACCAAAACTGAGGTGATCCCAAAAAACACAGTAGCAAACAAAACTCAGGTCACTAACAAAAGGCTTGATATCAAAAAGTTACGTCGAGGAACACAAGGACTTGGACAGAGAAAACTTGAATACTGATGAGCACATGGGCATTGACATAGACTTTGACGATGACACAACAAGGAGTAAAAAGAAACTGGGTGCTGATATACACACACATGCAGACAAGGGGTAACGAGACAAGGAAGAGCTGGGTAATACAGGAGGACTCACTAGGAGCAGGCACGACAGGTGAAATCAATGGGTAATCACAGGGACAAGTCACACTAAGAAAAAACCTACACACAACCTAACAGTCATTGAGATTTGCTTTTTTTGTATGTGTGTCGGCTTGTTTTGCATCTTGAAATAAAATCTATTCTTATTACTCAAGGCCATCAGACGTTATGTTTCGCTCGTTCTCACCTTTTCCTCCTGCCTGTGCGCTCCAGCCTATCTGCTTGTGCCCTGGACATCGGCAGTTGTCACCTACTGGCTTCCGTTCTCAGCTCTCCATCAAACCTGAGGCATTTGGACCTGAGCGATAACCTTGGTGTGTCGGACGAGGGGGTGGAGATCCTCTCGAAAGGACTAGCCAGCCCACATTGCATCTTAAAAGTCCTCAAGTAAGGAGGTCCTCCAGTTCGTATTCTTCCATTGAGCCACTTGAGTAATCAATAGAATCACTGCTGGTAATTAGCAAAGGGAAAGTTAAGACAAAAAAGTTACTTTCAGAAGAACCTTCATAACTTTAGCCAGACAGTTATCTCATTTGTTGCAGCCTGTCCTCCTGTGGGATCACCAGGAAAGGATGCATTTCATTGGCCGAGGCTCTCAAGTTAAACCCCTCACATCTTCAAGAGCTGGACCTTTCCCAGAACTCTCTGTGGGGTGAGGGGATGGAGATCCTCTCAAAAGGACTGGTCAGCCCACACTGCATCTTAAAAGTCCTCGAGTAAGGAGCTACTCCTGTTCATAATTTTCTGTGTCTCCGGTCGACCAATCAATAGAATCACTGCTGTTATGAGCAAAGGGAAGTATTAAGTCATCGACTAATGTCCATGTTGACGACATCCAAAACAAATAAAGACTACGTAACAGCCAGCACATGAGCGTTCCCGTTGGTGACATCATCACTAGAAAATGAAATGCATAATATTGAGAAAATGACTGGTTTTCAGATTTGTCACTGGGTTTTGTGATTTGCTCTTTTTTGTTTAATTTCTTTGTCGTCGTATTTTACATCTTGAAATAAAATCTATGAATATTATTCAAGGCAGCATACTAAAGTCAGCAGGCATTGGGTTTGGCCCGCTTTCACAACTTCCTCCTGCCTGTGTTCTCCAGACTAAGTCATTGTCACCTGGACAAAGGAAGCTGTCGCCCGCTGGCTTCCATTCTCAGCTCTCCATCCAACCTGAGGCATCTGGACCTGAGCTGGAACGATCTGTCGGACAAGGGGGTTGAGATCCTCTCGAAAGGACTGGCCAGTCCACACTGCATCTTAGAGTCCCTCACGTAAGGAGCTCCTCCTGTTTGTAATCTTCCAGGTTCCCTTCCTCACTTCAGGCAGTTATCTCATTTGCTGCAGGCTGAACACCTGCGGCTTCACAGATCGAGGTTGCGTTTCATTGGCCGAGGCGGTCAAGTTAAACCCCTCCCATCTTCAAAAGCTGCACCTGTGGGGCAATAAAACAGGACAAGAAGGAAAGAGGGCCTTCTTGGACCTCCGAGAGGATCCCAGCTTCTGCCTGGAGATTGGCGGGTAACATGAAAACAAGATAGCTTTTCCGAGTGTTTATTCATCTTCAAATCCGATTTTTGTGTCTTTCTTCAGCTTTGAATTTTCAAACTATGAACAACATTTGATTTGACCTCAAGAGCACCGGGTGTCAGCGCTATGGGTAAAAGTGGCCTCGATCACCGAAATTGAGGAGCTTCGCCCGCAGGTGTCGGGTTCTAGACATCCAATCCATTTGGACTGGGACGGACTGACCAAAAGGATTAAGCACCGTCAACGGCAGCCAATGAATTCAATAAGTACCCTATAAAGGGTTAAGTAATGTTTTTCACAAATTAAAAAAGTCCCACGTACACTAGAAATTGTTTTGCTCATTTTGACATCAATGTCATGATCATTTTCACTTCATGTCAAAAAAGATGATCTAATGTTGTTTTGTACAAGAACAACAGTATAACCGTAACCTGAAGTAAAAGTTTTTTTTTCTACTTTTTTCGTTTTGTTTGTGTGACGGCCATGGCCCTTTTATTATTGTTTTTTAAAATTCTGTCAGTCAGCTGATTGTCGCCTCCGCCAGCTGGCTGCCTCTCCTCACAACGTGACGTAAGCTGATCGACGCCGGATGGACAGACGACAACGCTGCCGCTGATTGGCCAGGAAAAAGGTTGCCAAGCTTGAAAAGTCAGAAGCTGTCAACTGACAGCTGAAGTCACATTTGACAGCATTCCTGCCGCGGTCCTCCTCGCCAGCTGTTTGCTCGCCATTCATTCTCGTGTGCATTTGATCGGTACTTTGTTTTCGGTGAGATCTTTTGTGTTTATTCGTTATTGTATTGTTTTTGTTCACGACTGTAAGTAAGAGCACTGAAGCAGTAGGAGTAAGCTGCCATTGCTGTTCAAGCCGCTTTCTCCTGTTTTGTTTAGAGTAGGAAGCTAGGGTAGTGTAGTGTAGTAGGGTAGTGGTTGTCTTTTTGTTCTTTCCTTTTTACGATCAGGGTTTAGTTGGTGGGTGGGGTTGAAGTCTAGATTCCTTTTGTTCGTTGTTTTGGCCTGGGTTTACCCTGAAGCCACGCTTCTTCCACATTTTGGATATATTGTTCATTGCGAGTTTGACTGTGTAAATAAATTTGTGCCACTTGTGTGGCTCGTTTTATGTTGGCGAGCCGTCCGTGGGACGTAACATAAAATTGGGGGCTCGTCTGGGAGTCGGACCCGGGACCTCTCGCAGTGATGGTACCCGTGCTCTTTTGGCCGTGGTGTTTTGTGTTCGCTTTTCATTTGTCACTTTTGACCTCGCACAGTGCTGTTCGCTTCCCGTTTGTCATATTTCAGGTTCCACAGTATTCTGTCCGCCATATTCGACATGGAGGAGTTTGCGCTTTTTCCGTCAATCGATAAATTGGATCGCTGCAGTAAAGCCGACCTTCTCTTGGTTGCGAACCTATTTGACATTCCCGTCCCTTAAAACGGGCGGAAGATAGAGATAAAGGCCTGTTTGTCAGAGCGTCTCGTGAAGATGGGTGTGGCTACGCCTGTTGAGGGGGAGGTGAGCGTGGCTGCTGCTGGCTCACGATCCCAAGCGGGCGCGGTTGACTTCACTGCACCCCCGCCGCCTTGTACTTGAGTGAATATTTTCAGATGACTACTTCTACTGAAGCAATATTATTTGGAAGCAGGATCTGTTGTAGGCAGATATGTAGGAGGGGGCAGTCAGAAATGTAGAGGGGGCATCATATGTACACATCATGCTCCAGCCACCCCGTGGCCAGTACTAACAGTAAGAGTTTACAGCGGCCCCTGAGTTGAACTCAACAATCAAGCATTGGTGAAAAACTCCAAAATCGCATCATCCACTTTGATGGCTCTTGAAATTGAGCCATAAAATTTCAAAAATATCACCCACCTCATTACATTGCTCATCTCCAGCTATTCCACTCACTATAACAGAGTTTGTAATAGATTATCTTTAAATAACATCCATTTCAAATAACTTGTGAAAATGAACAACGACAAAAACTCCTGGCTCCAGCATCATCACCTTGTCCAATGCAGATTCTTGACTCTTGACAAGGTGATGAAACTGGAACTTTTGTTAGGTGCCGTTCCAGTGAGATTTACCAAGATGACTGCCTGAAGAAAACATCAAAATTCCCTCAGTCCTTGATGATATGGGGCTGCATGTCAGGCAAAGGCATTGGGGAGATGGCTGTGGTTAAATCTTCAATGAATGCAAAAGTTTACATTGAAATTTTAGCTTTCTTATCTGTCAAGTTCAAAAATATCAAAAATAGATCCTTAAGTAGACATTTGTAAAATTACCCAGAAATAAGGAGAGAAGACACTTTTCTTGGCCAAGGAGAGCAAAATGTTACTCGTGAGTCACCAAAATTGATCTAAAGGAAAAAAAATCCTTGGTATTTAGGGGTTTGTCCTAAACAAAAATGGATGCCGCCCTGAGGGAAGGGAGAGCAAGCTGGAGACACCCATGTGGTTTTCGATTGGATATGTGTGTGCATGTAGGTGGAACTAAGTGAATACACGTGTGGAAGCAAGAGCTTATGTAAACAATCATGTAAACAGTCAAAATAATCCAGACACTTCAGTTATGCAACGCTGCGGCCATGGAAGATGTCCTCGGATGGAAAATTGTCCTCGAAGGTCTAGACGAAAGTCCAGACGCCAGGTGCTGAAGATGCCTCGGAAGGTCTAGTTACGCAATGATGCGGCCATGAAGCAAAACAGTTGTCATCTTGACCCTCTTTTACTCTTTGTAACACTTAAGCATTATACTACAACCTGGTATAGCAAGCAATAATCATTTACTGATTATATAAGTAAGAAAAATATGGCAATATGTATTATTTATGGTATATATGAGCACAAGCAAATATTCAATCAACCAACCAAGCAAATATTTAATCAAACCTCGATAATTACCTCAACAATTGAAAATATGTTCGTCATTTTCCAAGATGGCAATGCATCATGCCACAGATCTAAAACTGTTGAAGCATTCATTGGAGAAAGACTCATCCAGTCAATGTCATGGCCTGCAAATAGCCCAGATCTCAACCCTTGTGAAAACCTGTGGTGGAAATGGAAAAAAAAAAAAAGGTCCACAGCACGGCTCCAGCAAGGATGATCTGGCACTGCAATCAAAGAGAGTTGCCACCAAATTGATGATGAATACTCATAAGTGCCTCAGAGACTGCAAGATGTCAAAAACCAAAGGTGGCGCTACTAAATACTAGAGATGTGTTTTGATTTTTATTTCTTTGCTTGTTTCTCATGATTCCATATTTTTTTCCTCAGAATGGAGTGATTCCATATATATTTCCCTGCACTTGCTCATGTAACATTTACTGACCCCCACAATGTTTTTTTTTCCAATAAATTTCTTTTAGTGTTTCTGAATGCTAAAGAGTTGCACTTTTGAACTAATTATTTTTTTCAAGCTTTTTATCTGAGTTTGTTCTATATAATAAAATGTCTGCGTGAGTACTCGTCCGAGACTGGTGATTCCATACTTTTTGCTAGGGGTTGTAAAAAAGATGCACCGATACTAGTATTGGCGGGGCGGCCGATCCAGCATTAAAAGGGTGGCATCGGTACCAGCACGTACCAAAATAGGGTGCCGATACCATTTACCGGTTCAGTATTGTAACACTTGACCGCAGCCGCCTTTCTCATGGCGCTCACTACTACTGTGTTAAGTGATCTCACGTGATCACTTTGCATGCCAAGCAGCTTTCGCTATTGACCTGCTCCAGACCAATGAGAGCGGGCCAATAGCCGATCCTAACCAATGCCAGGGCAGCTTTTTCATTTGGAGGGAAAAGAAAAACTAGGAAAAGAAAATGTTGGTGGTCTGGAAATATTTCAGCATTCAATCTCCGTCAAGTACAATGGTGGAATGCAAGATTTAATTATGATAATAATAATACACGTGTAGAGCGCCGTAGAGCGAAACTGGATTGAAACTTTTCATAAATGTCATTGGTAAAATTCTGTTGTCCATTTAATGGCTGAAATGTGAACAGCATGGATAGTTAGCTCTGACTGGTTCAGATGCATGTTTTTTTCGGAACAACAAATTGGGGGAGGGGGGGGGACAAGCTTGATGAATTGATACAATAAAATAGGGCAATGCAAAGGAAAAATGATCGGATCTTCAGGGAAAGAAAGGAGTTGAAGAGGTTTATATTATAATTAGGGCTGTCATAATTACCGCGTTAATGCGCGGTAATTTTTAAATTAATCACGTTAAAATATTTGACGCAATTAACGCACATGTCCCGCTCAGACAGTATTCTGCCTTTTGGTAGGTTTTACAGCAAGGCTTTTTGTGCTGTCTAACAGCGAACTCTTGTGGTCGCTTTGCAAAATGGTTTATTGTTGTCTTGCCAGTTCAATATGGCTGCAGGACGTCTCGGGCTGACGCCTACGTTGTAATGTTGTGCTTATATGATCCTTGGACAAAATTTGTCCGTTAAGTATGGTTGTTGTAAATAATGCACATATTATGTTAGTAAGCGAAATGTTATATTTTTTGTATGAGACGCTTTTTGTTTATGTTTTGTGAACCTGTATAGCGTGCTAAGCTAACGTTGTTGCTAATGCAATGCTTGTGTACTTTTTTTTTTTGTAGTTTTACGACAGTCTAAAGAGGACAATGGTTTGAGGCCATTTGATTAAATCAGATGAAAAAGAAAAGTCTGATTATTATGGCGTCGTTCACTAGCTGTCTAGCTTTGGAAAAAGTAGACGCTTCGGAGTGAGGACAGCATAGACAGATTTAAATGACAGTAGAGTGAAATGCCCACTAGTCCTCATGTACCGTATGTTGAATGTATATATCCATCTTGTGTCATATCTTTCCATTCCAACAATTTATTTTACAGAATATATATATAATTTACAGAAAAATATGGCATATTTTATAAATGGTTTGAATTGCGATTGTGATTAATTACGATTAATTAATTTTTAAGCTGTAATTAACTCGATTAAAAATTGTAATTTGACAGCCCTAATTATTATATTTTTTTATTGTGTAGCGTGGTGCAGACAGACGTAATGCTCAAGTCTGTTGCCACACATTTATTTTATTACCCTTTTTCTTGTAAAAAATTAATTACTGTTGAGTTAATTATCGAGGGTTGATTGAATATTTTCTTGATTGAATATTTACTTGTGCTCATACATACCTAACACATAATACATATTGCCATATTTTTTCTTATTGATATAACCAGTAAATGATTATTGCTTGCTATACTAGGTTGTAGTATAATGTTTAAGTGTTACAAAGAGTAAAGAGGGTCGGGATGACAACTGCCTTGCTCCATAGCCGCAACATTGCGTAACTAGACCTTCTAGGACATCTTCAGCATCTTACGTCTAGACTTTCGAGGACAATTTTCCATTCGAGGACATCTTCCATGGCGTTGCATAACTGAAGTGTCTGGGTCATTTTGACCACTTTACCTGTGGCCTTGCTTACACACGTGTATTTAGTTAGTTCCACCTACATGCTCACACATAGCCAACCAAAATCACATGGGTGTCTCCAGCTTGCTTTCCCACTCCCTTTAGGGCGGCACCCTTCTGTGATAGGACAAACCCCTAATAAAAAGAGCAAGGAGGGTTTTTTCCTGAGATCAATTTTGGTGACTATACAGCGTAATCTAGCATTTCTCTGTCTAGTCCCTCTTTGCTCTCCTTGGCCAAGAAAACTGAGTGTCTTCTCTCCTTATTTTTGGTTAATTTTACAAATGTCTACCTAAGGGTCTATTTTTGAACTTGACAATTACCACCTGCTAACGCGATAAATTTGACATCCCTAGAACAGATAATACTTATGTGAATAAAAGGAAATATACTGTACATCTACATTACCCAAAAAGAGAGCGAAAACGTCCACATAATGGCACCGATTGCGATGATAGCGTTCAATGTGAGGAAGAGCAATCGATTGTGTTGGACCAATTTAAGCAGTGTCACGTGATGAGTCGTAGAGAGGAAGGAACATGCTTTCAAGTAAGCAGTTTAAAGCAGCATGCTTCCGTATCTTGGGCAGATAAAGCCAGCTGAGGTGCAAGTGAGACAGTTTTTTCAACAACAGCAGCCCAGCAGAAGATTACAGCAGCGTTACAAAGTTCAAAGACAAAGTCGTCCTGTCGTTGTCTCCTGCGCCAAGACTCGTCATTTGCCTGGCTTCAGGGTACGTGTTGGTTTATCGCACCATTATTAGTTAAAAAAAAAAAAAAAAAAAACTAGCTAAGTGGTTGGTAGTGCTGCAGTGAATGACTAAATATTCCTCTCTTGGACCAAAACTGGCAGAGGCTAAGCTGCTACAGGAAGACGAATTTTGGAAATCTTGTAATCCTTTGATTCTATGAGAACATAGGCCCGCAATAAATGTGGCACAAAGAGAAAGCTATAATTTCAGAAGGTAATGCTAACGTAACTATCATGCTGACTAGGCTACACCGAGCTAAGGTATGCACCGACGTCACAAAATCACGTGCTCGCTGTACGGTTCCGCCCCCTTGTCCGTCATTTTGTCTCTTTATTAGCATTGGTCTCAATTGATCCAGCAATTTAAAATGCATTTCATGGAAGACCCGGTGCTTTCGGATGCCGTAAACGCACTGGATGTGTTGCATAAAAGGCGTTATGTGGAAAAGCTTCGTTCTATACAGTTGCCAGATCCATATTTGATGCCCAAATCGATGTTTTTCGACCCATTGTCTTCGCCCTCTCTGCCTGACATCTGCTACGTTGATATTTACAATTATCTCGTCCACACAAAATCAGCCTATTTTCACGAAAAACTTTAAGAGCTTGGAGGCTTATAAATACTTCGTTGCTGGTTGGGTGAAACAGGTCCTCGTCCACGAAAATTCGGCAGGAATCTATCTTGTGCTTGGAAAGGTGAGTTACGAAATTTTCAATTCAAAATCTTTTGTTATTGCTAACATCCACTGTCAAGTCTAATGTATTTCATGTCGTTTGTCAATGGAGTTAGGGCTTTTAATGTTTATATGGTTTAGCGATAGCACTCTCACTACATACATACATGTATGTTGTCGGCGATTAGCTTAGCAATGATCTTAATTGTGGTTGTCAGCCCAAAACCCTCTAAATATATATTAAATGCATTTTACCAGATATAAAATGACTACTACATAATCTGTGGTAATCGTTTGGAGCCCAGTTTTCTCGTCGAATTGCAGCAGCCCATCTCGCTCTCTTCTCTCTGGGTCTCTCGGAATCCGGTAGAACTTCAAGTCTCTCCGTCTTCTCCGTCTATCTTCTCTGTTATTGCAACCGACCGCCACACACGCCTTCACCATTTTGATTATTAATGTTAACGAGCAGAAAAACACGTCGTAAATAGGAGGAATGTACGTAGCCGTAACAGGTTAACACTATGTGTTGACGGACAATTGGGCGGTACCATTCAGGAGAGCGGAGTTGTGACGTCACGTGGGTAGGGTCTATAGAGGAAGACAAACTTTAGAAATCTCAAATATTAGCTACGCCCGCAATAAATGTGGCAAAGAGAGCTAAAACTTCAGAGGCTAATGCTAAACAATGCTAATGTGCTAGCTCGGCTACACCTAGCTAAAGTTTGAGTGAACATGAAAGAGAACCTAAACTTTGACTACGTCAAGACTTCTACTCATCCATGCAGTTTGGCATCAGTATATGAGAAGCTGTTTTGCATTGTTTTAATTAAGAAAGTTGACTTTTGTAAAGAAGCACCTTTGGACTTATGATACAATGAGCCACTCAGCAGTTAACATAATGGAAGGAGGAAAGGAAGAAAGTCTTTTGACAAGTTTGGAACAAGGAAGGTCTCGTAGGCTAACTGAGAATGGATGAGAAGAAAAAAATGCAAAGAAGCATTTGATTGAGAAGACAAAGAATGAAAGATATGTCTAATCAAATGAATGTAATAGACGTTTTGATGACGGATGTACAAAACGTACATTTGGTGCACTATGGAATAGAAAATGAGTGTGTTGAGGAATTCAAATGTCTTTACAAAGAAATATTAAACCTCCTGTTTGAAGATGAACAATCGCTTGACCAACAGATCCGGCAAAATTTTTAAAGTCCCGCTCGTGCTGCCGCGTTATCAACACGTTTGATAGAAATATTGTCCGCTTTTTCTTTTGATCTGGTCTTAAAAATCGTTTACTTATTTATTGTGCATTCATGTGTGCAAAAACCAATTTTTTTACGGCGTGCAATTGTTCATCACAGATACCCAATCGTTTGTCACTTCGTTCACATGTTTACCAGGAGGAAGGATGGCTCTGGATAGTGAGCAGAAGAAGCTACTGTTGAAAACGCTGATGGATCTTGGGGAGGACAATTTCAAGCACTTCAAGTTCTACACGGACCTGCCTAAAAGGGTACGTAAAACCCCCCGCCGTGTGTACATTGCTGACAAGCTGGTGATCAAGCACGGCGAGAACACTCTGGATGAGACCATCAAGATTCTGGAGAAGATAGACAATGTTGAGATGTTGTGTCGCAACATGCTGGAAATAAGAGGTTAGTCCCCAAAGTAGCTTCTGGTGTTAGAACCACAGAGACTTGAAAAAGGTTAACCATGAGAAGAGGAAAAATGAGTTTTCCTGAAACCCTGACCCAGTCTGCATTCAATTCGGGTTGGACAGATTTGGTTGGACCTCCATTCTGAAACACTCACCCAGGTGCTCCCTGTACCCTGGAAAACAATTGGAGCATTATCAGTTTTCTGAAAAATTGCATGTTTTGCTTCTCAAACACATACTGCACAAAAGCCAGGTGGACTATGACTTGATGAAGAGCCTTCATCAAAAATGCTTCTTCTCTTTCTGGGTGTGACGTTTCTCTATTCATGTCTCTGGTGTCCATGTGCTCTAGGTTTGGCACAAGGGCGTTGTTTTTTGTACATACTGTAAGTTGGACGTCACCTATGGAGCCGCCGTCAGCCCCGACGAGCGACATGAGGTCCTTCAGATGGAGACGCGTGCTGCCGCGGCCAATGAGTCAATCCTGCCGTGCGACATCTTCAAAACCCATGACGGGAAGACCCGCCCGATACGAACACTTCTCACCATTGGCTTTAGAGGAATTGGGAAAACCTTCTTGGTTCAAAAGTTTGTGTGCGACTGGGCCAGCAGGAATACCAGTCAGGACATCCACTTCATATTTCCCTTCACCTTCAATCGAGCGAACCACTTTTGAAGTCAGCAGATTACTTTTCTAAATGTGATAGGTCATGTACTGTCTTCATCATAGAGGAAAAAAACTTAAGAGAATGTTTTTCATCATTTTGATGAGTTCTATGTAGGCGATAGAGATACTGTAAATTGGGATGCGTTTTTATTTGTTTTAAATAAAAACTGTCCAGATTTTGTGTTCAGTCTTGATATGAGGGTCAAATGTAGTATGATTTTTTTTTTTTTTAGACTATATTAATTTAAGTTAAACAAATGTAAATAAGTTGAGGCCAGTTAAAGTACTAATTTTATTTTGGCTGTATTTGATAAAAATGAGTTTGACAAACTCAATTTTATCATATTACAAGGAGTTACTTAGTTTGGGTTGGGGCTATATAAATTTAATGGATGGAAATCCTGCCCAAAATTAATTTGTGTTCATCCAATGAGTTATTTTTTTCAGTGATATAGCATATGAACAGAATTTTCTGTGGGCCTTGCAAAATCAGTCAAAATCCAGTTAAACGGCCGAGAGCGAAGGGGGGTGAAGATGGCTGGGACTGAATGAGTTAAATGCGATGGTTAACTTACTTATTTTCCCCCCTTCTGGCATTGGTTGCATACTATCCTCATTAGAATATGAAAACCTATAAATATTTGGGTGGTTTTATTCAAGCAGACACTTTTTTTTTCATCTGTTTGATTTTTACAAAGATCAGATCACATTTGATGGTGATTTTAAGCAGAAATGTGACAAATTCCAAAAGGTTCAGATACTTATTCATACTGTGTATCGCCTACTCAAATTTTTTATCGTGACAGGCCTACTGATATCAACAGGACATGTCCCTGAAATGTCCTCAAATCAACAATAAGTGACCTGAAAGAGCTGGTTCTATCACATCAATGTCCCACTTTAATTTCTCCAGAAATTGCAGGTTCTAGTTATGAACAGTGTTGCTTTATTATTGACAAACGTTTAGAGTAAGCATACAGTCAACTGCAATTATTGTTTAGTTTTTACACACACAATTAATTACCCTAATGCTGATTCAACAAAATATTCCACCGACATAACAGTGTATGTAAGACGGCGATGTCGAGCAAAACAAAAGAAGGCGCTTTTACATTGCCGTGGCATCATCGGGGCGGCTCGGCAGACAGTTCATTGCTTCGCCTTCCGATTTGTCTTCCCCTACCCGACGTCTGGGCTTGCCGCATGGCCTTCTCGAGCAGTACCAAATCAGTGTTCCCATAATAGCCAGCACGACCATCAGCCCCACCTGCAATCCCACGATACTGCCCGCACTCAAAGTGTGCCACAGGTAGAAAGGGTTGTCAAACGGGTAGCTCTCCTTCCGGTCCACCGGATTGGTGACGATGCACGAGAAGTTGGCGACCGCGCTGGTGGTCCGGTCGATCAGTTTCTCCCTTTCTCCAATTTGTGTTTCCCCTCCAGGTTGGGTTCTCCAAGAATAGTTGACGGGCCCCACGTCAGTAAGGCGTATGTCACAACGTAGCGTACAGTTGTCGGAGCGGGACGTGCACGCCAACGAGGTTACGTTCACTTGCGGCGTGTCCAGGCGGCGGATGAAGGTGGCTTCGAAGACTTGGTCCAGCTTCTCATTGTTGAGCAACAGCGTGTACCTGCCCACGTCTGTCGCAACCGCGTGCGAGATCTCTAGCACGCCGGTTTTCACATCCAGATTGGTTCGCCCTTTCATGTCTTTGCTGTAAGAAGGCAACTGGCATCGATCCCACTTGACCAAAAGAGTGTTGTTCCGCTTCCACTCTAGGCTCTCGAAATGTCCTGTAATTTCGGGCCGCAGTGTCAAGGACTGACCCTCGGTGAAGTAGACTGGCAATACCACGACATTGTCTGTGCTCCGATTGTTGCACTGGTAAAAAGGGTTGCCTATAGGGTCGCTCTGCTTCCAGTACACTGAGTTCGTAACAATGCAAGAGAAATTGGCGATAGTGCTGTTCATCTGGTCGATGCGTCTGTCCCATCCTCCTTTTTGCATTTCACCACCGGGTAAGGCTTGCCAATAAAATTGGACAACCCCCACCTCGGTAAGGCGTTTGCCACAATGTAGCATACAGTTGTCGGAACGGCACGTGCACAACAACGGGCTCACGTACACTTGCAGCTTGTGTGGGCGGCGGATGACGGTAGCTTCGAAGACTTGGTCCAGCTCCGCGTTGTTGAGCAACAGCGTGTACCTGCCCGCGTCCGACGCGACCGCATCCGAGATCTCCAGCACGCCGGTTTTCACATCCAGAGTGGTTCGCCTTTTCACATCTCTGCTGTAAAAAAACAATTGTCCTTTATCCCACTCAACCAAAGGGTCAAGGTTCCGCTTCCACTCCAGGGTCTCGATAGGATCTTTAATTCCGGGGCATAGTCTCAAGGACTGGCCCTCGGCAAAGTTGACTGGCAATACCACGAAATTGTCCGTGCTTCGATTGTCGCACTGGTAGAAAGGGTTGTCAATAGGGTCGCTCTCCTTCCGGTCCACCGGGTTCTTGATGACGCACGAGAAGTTGGCAAAGGCACTGTTCATCCGGTCAATGCGTTTGTCCAATCCTCCTTTTTGCATTTCACCTCCGGGTAAGGCTCTCCAAAAATAGTCGACGGGCCCCACGTCGGTAAGGCGTTTGCCGCAATGTAGCGTACAGTTGTCTGAACGGCAGCTGCACTTCAACGGACAAATGTGAACTACCGGTGCGTCTATGCGGCGGATGAAGATAGCTTCAAAGACTTGGTCCAGCTCCACGTTGTTGAGTAACAGTGTGTACCTGCCCGCGTCCGACGGAACCGCATCCGAGATCTCCAGCGTGCCGTTTTTCACATGAAGAGTGGTTCGCCTTTTCACGTCTTTACTGTCAAAAAGAAAACTTCCGTCCCACTCGACCAAAAAAGTGTGGTTCCGCTTCCACTCTAGGCTCTTGACTTGTCCTGTAATTTTAGGCCGCAGTGTCAAGGACTCGCCCTCGGTGAAGTAAACTGAGTCCCAGGCGGCAGAGCGCACAAGCAATAAAATCAGAGCAAAACAAACTTGTCGCTTCATGCTCGCTCTCGGTGAAGTAGACTTGCAATCTCACGATACTGTCCGCGCTCAAAGTATGCCACGGGTAGAAAGGTTTGGCGATAGGGCCGCGCTCCTTGTCCAATGCACAAGAAGCCGGCGACTGCACTGGTCGTCTAGTCGATGAGTTTGTCCTTTTCTTCTCTTTGCGTTTCTGTTTCAGGTAGGGCTCTCCAATAGTCGACGGGCCCCGCATCAGTAAGGCTATGTCGCAATTTAGCGTGGGAGCTGTCGGAATGTACACGCCAACGGTCTCACGTGCATTTCCGGCATGTCCAACTGCTTTCGTCCCACTCGACCGAAAAAGCATGGTTCTGCTTCCACTGCAGCCCCTCGACGGGCTCCGTAATTTCAGTCTGCAGTCTATCCCAGATGACAGAGCGCACTAGCGATAAAATCAGGGCAAAACAAACTTGTCGCTTCATGTTTGATTACCTTGCAGATTTAAAAGAACTCAAGATAAAGTGTACTTCGTCAGTCCTAACCGTTTGAAGGCATCGAATCGAAAGCGGGGAGGATGCACTGCAGTCAGCCAGCGGGCGTTGCAGTTCATGTGGTGAAACACGGACCTTAAAATGAGGGCACCCGCATTTTTCAAGCATTACGGTCATTCATTTCAAAACATTCAGACAAGAGTGGCAGTTTACTGTCGTGTGCGAAAATGGGTGTGACAAAATATCAAAAAGGTGATATACCGTGATACTTTGTAGCCCAAAAGGCTATCGATATGCTTCCGCAGTGAAAAGATGTATTGTTTTAAAAAGGTGTCACAGTTTTTCTCAAATGGCGTTATTATTGGAATTAAAATCATATTTTGAGACGATTCGACTATATACAACAATTTGGCAAAATGCAGATGATGAGAAATGAGTCTTTAAATCCAGTGTTGTCACAGATTACTTAAAAAAAATAATGTAATTACTGATTACACCTCAAAAAAGTAATCTAGTTACTTTAACAATTAATTTATTATCAAAGTTACTAAGTTACTTTAAAAGTAACTTATCAGTTACTTTTTACCAATTTTTCTCCTTTTGCAACATAAAAATGACAACAAAAAAATGTCATCGCATGTAATTGAATTTTTAATTTAAGGCTTAATCTTTGAGTTAGCGGGGGTTTAATTAGCTGATGGAGTTGATTTTAACCACCATTGACTCGCGCTAGTTTAGCTACCCCGGAGCCCTGAAACTCACAAATAACTGACAAACGGCACGGAATTTGTTCAAATCAACTCCAACGACTATATAAACCCCCGCTAACTCCAAGATAAAGCCTCATGTCAAAAATTCTGAACTTCCCCTTTAAAATAACCTAGCTGTTAAAATATTGTCTATAAAAGTTGTAAAGCAATAAAACCAACAACAAAAATTAATGAAATGAACAAGAATCCTACAACGTATTTCATAATGGGTCAAAATCATTTTTCGAGCACATCATGTGACGAGCACCTAAGAAACTAGCTTTTGCTTTGCTAAGCCAAAACTACACCTGTGGAGGCAAGATGGGTATTTAGAATTTTGGTAAACCTAAGCTTTCAAGCGCAACCAACAACAACTGAGCTTGAACAGTTTTATATATACGTATGTATATATACAGTATTAGCCAAAAGTTTGGCGACACCTCAAAGGTGGATACTTTGAAAAATGTACAATATAAAACCTGTTTTCAGTTATTTCACTTGTTTGCCATTCCACATGTTCGTTCATAGTTTTGATGTATTCAGAGAGGATTTACAATAGTAATGAAAATATATCAAACGTAAAAATCTTTAGGTGTGTTCAAACTTTTGACTTATGTTTCAGTCATCAACATTTATTGCCCCCAGCCCCAGAAAAGTAAAACTCCGCCTACGGTTACAAACACTGACAATAAAATGTGCATAAAGGCTGGTTACAAACTGTAGAAGTGCTGACTGTCTTGTACCTGTAGGCTTTGTTTCGAGTTTTGTAGCGTTGTCCTATAATTCCAAGTGCCTCCTTGTTGAATTGGATGTAGAGTTTTTAGCGGCCGACAGTCTTTTTCAGCCAGCGTAAACTTTGCAACGCACGGAGATATTTTTGTCATCTTTACTGGACAGAAATGTGAAGTAATGGCTGTATTTCCAGTGAGCAAAGGCATCCATTTGCGGTATATATCCTGCCTTTCACTGTTAGTCTCGCTGAATCGTCAGAATGCTGTTGTTGACTGCTGTGGCAGACAGCCTCAAACAGCATCGTAATACACGTGACCCGTTTTTTTCCCCCCCGATGACGTACATGACTACAGTATTCTTCATTCTATATACACTATGAAGCAAAAACAAAATAATAACGCACAGGCACTAGGGAAACTAACTTTAATCGGATTACTGGCTTGGAAAAATGAACGCGTTAGATTATCCGTTACTGAAGAAAGTAATCAGATTACAGTAACGCGTTACTGACAACACTTTAAATCTGCCGTTTAGCTCCTCCTGTCATTATAGCGCTCTGGCCCCTCCATCTGGGTGATGACGTCAGTGGATTAGCAATTTCAGCGGCTTTAGAATTGAGGAATAAGAATGGAGGAATAGAATACAATTAGCATGGAGGAGAAAGATCCAGAATGACAAAAGGCGACAGATAGCCGGCCGATAGCAGACTGCAAAATTTCATCATCGATCTTTCCAACATTTTTACAGGATATTCTTTGTATCTTAAGTATTTACCCCCAATTGCTAAATAAATTATATGGTATTGAAAAATTACAGTCTTGTGCTAAATGCAATATGAAATATTAAAAATACATTTATTCAGTATGACAGGGCTAAATTACTGCATGATGGTCAAAACTGCTGATTTCTTAAACCTCTGAAATGATATTTTATGCCACCGGAGTTAATCCGGATCTTGTTATTTCCCGCAGCGACTTGGAGACTTAGAGCTAGGCTACATGCTAATCTGAACCGAGCGGCTCTTCCAAGTCTCTTCCTCGCCTTTCGAACTCGAAAAATCACGCAAAACTACCCCGACTCATGTCACACACAGCGGCGGTGATGATTGCCTTCACCAATCGGCCAGCCCGATTGGCGAGCAAGTTTCGGCTTGTCGTTCCCCTGCTGTGGCCCCAGCAGGCAGGAAGTGCTCGTTGTTGGGGACGAGCAGGGGAATGAACACCAAAAATGATGCATTCTCGGTGGCCAAACCGGCCGACGTCGGAGCGCGTGGCTGCCCGAGCCCAAGTTTAGTATAGCGTTCTCTAGGCGGGCACGTGAAGAGGGCTGAAGGGGATGGAAGTCTCGGCACAATCAAGAACCGGAGACGAGAGCGGGGTGCTCCCCGGACCCAACCTGAGGATAGCGCTCTATAGGTGGGGACGCGAAGAGGGCCAAGGGGGTGGAAGTCTCGACAGAGTTGAGAACCGGAGACGGGGGCGCCCGGGCTCGGGCAGCCACGCGCTCTCGTCCTACATCAGCCAGCGACCATGTTGTGCAACAAAGCGACGGTCGTCAGCCGAGGGAGGTGGCCACTCAATTCAGTTCAATTCTATTTTATTTGTATAGCCCTATATCACAACAAGGTTGTCTCAAAGGGCTTTGCAGAGGCAATATGATACACAGTCAGAAACAGCAGATGAAATAAATAGAAATGGTATAAGTAAAGGTCAAGTCCTGGACATCCCCCATCCTTTGACCCTCCATGTCGGCAAGGAAAAACTCCAGCCCTCTCGGTGGACAGGGAGCATTGTCACCCACAAAATGCAAGCCACCTCCTTATTAAAGATCGCACTATTTGACATTATATAAAACATGTAGCTTACCCACTTCGTCGTCCGTCCATTGGTTCCCCGGTTGCCCACTCTTCACGGTGAGGGAGTAAGGGAGAGTGAGACTACACGATCGATTCGGGACAGCTCATCTGTCCTTATGTTTTAATTGAGAAAAATTTTTTAAAAAACGCGATGGACTGATGACGCGAAGTTTGAAGTCCCCTTTTCACTGTCTAAATGTGCCAGTCTATTATTTTCCCTCAAATTCACGTTTGATTGGCTGATGACTTGACACAGCCCCACCACACACACACACATATTCACAGCCCGACAGAAATTCAACATAACGCCTCCTCTGACCCCCTCAAAGACGAGGGACATGAGAATTTTTTTTTCCCGCCAGGAGCAGCCACTCTAAGCAACGTCAATGTTGTGGAGGTGGGGAACACACCACTAATTTTGCTAGTGAAAGTCCGACCTGCATCAGAGTTAGCATAACATTAATCTGTGTGAATTTCTCGAACTCAAGGAGGAAGCTGGGTTGAGAGAAATATCCTCAGGTAAGTTTTCGAATGTTAACGTTAATTAAACTAAGAAATGCGGTGAACTAAAGATTACCCCCTTATAGATAGTTAATTGATGATTAACAAGGTTGTATTTCTTGTGAACGGTGTATCACCTGAACCAATACACATAAAACTCAATACAGATTTATTTTTGCATTGACCATTTAGCCTATCAATTAATTATGTTCATATTGGTGAGAAATGTAGCCCTGACCCCTATTCTATAAATGTCCCGTCCCCAGCAAAATGTGTACAGCAGGTTATACTAGTATGTCGTCCCTACCAATGTTGAGACCAAACCTACGCCCTTGGCAGGAAGACATACTGTAGGTCAGGGGTGCACGAGTCCGGTCCTCGAGAGCCTCTATCCAGCTTGTTTTCCATGTCTCCCCCCTTTAACACACCTGAATCAAATGATTAGCTCATCAGCAAGCTCTGCAGGAGCCGGATAACAATCCTGATTATTTGATTCAGCTGTGTTGGATGAGGGAGACATGGAAAACAAGCTGCATAGGGGCTCTCGAGGACTGGACTTGGGCACCCCTGCTGTAGGTCCTTGTGATTTTGGACCATTTACCCTGACAGTCCATTCATGGCGCCCAAGTAAGTCGATGCCATTGACAGCCATGCACGTCCATGCCATTGACAGCCATGTACGTCTTAATTTCCCATTAATTTTCAATGGCAGAAAAACATGCGTGGTTGTGATTTTTGACCAAAAACTAACCATTACAGCCCATTGACATTCAACTGGCTCCCAAGTAAGTCGATGCCATTGACAGCTATGCAACAGGACATGTCCCCAAATAAACAAGAAATGATCTGATAGACCTGTTTTTATCACATCAAAGCCCCATTGTAATTCCTCCAGAAATTGAGGTTTCTAGTTATCAATTAAAATGTCCAGTGATATAAAATTGTGTCCACTGTTGTTTTATTATTGACAAATGTTTACAGTAAGCATACTGTCAACTGCAATTATTGTTTAGTGTAGAATCCAAAACACAAAAAGCCGTCTTCCTCCATCGTCTTCGTGTGTGCTGGACAGCAACAATGAAAAACTTGCTCGTTCTGTGTTCGTAAATTAAATTTAACAAGTCAATCCAAACACTTGACATCCAAACACATAAACAAAAGAGCAACTGAGAGATAGATAGAGATATAAAGATGTTAATCCAAATAGGAAGAGAGGTCAAAAACTGTTTTTGCTCTTATGCTTCCTCCTTCCTGCCCTAACGCCAACTGCCCGTCCACCCAGTCACTCCTGCGTTATATTGTACGTCGTCAAACATGACGTCAAGAACTAGTTCCACACATAAAATAAACAAACCACAAGCCCGTCCCACAGAACCAAAACAAATTATTCACAATTAACATGAATATCTAACTAAACGTTATTTAGGCTTCTCCATTTAGTTTTACACACACAATTACTGACCCTGACCCTAATGCTGATTCAACAAAATATCCCACCTACATTCCAAACAGTCTGTACAGTGTATCACAAAAGTGAGTACACCCCTCGCATTTCTGCAGATATTTAAGTATATCTTTTAATGGGAGAACACTGACAAAATGACACTTTGACACAATGAAAAGTAGTCTGTGTGCAGCTTATATAATACAGTTCATTTATTTTCCCCTCAAAATAACTTAGAATATAGCTATTAATATCTAAACCCCTGGCAACAAAAGTGAGTACACCGCATAGAAACTACGTACATCCGTAAATGTCCGAATTGAGTACTGTTTGTCATTTTCCGTCCAAAATGTCATGTGACTTGTTACAGGAGTGCTGTCAGCATTGCTGCAGAAATTGAAGAGGTGGGGGGGGGGGGGGGGGGGGGGTCAGCCTGTTAGTGCTCAGACCATACGCCGCACTCTACATCAAATTGGTGTGCATGGCTGTCAGCCCAGGAGGAAGCCTCTTCTGAAGACGGTACACAAGAAAGCCCGCAAACAGTTTGCTGAAGACATGTCAATAAAGCACATGGATTACTGGAACCATGTCCTATGGTCTGATGAGACGGGCGGGTTTTCTTGTGTACCGTCTTCAGAAGAGGCTTCCTCCTATGGGGCGCCGTTTGTAAAACAGCACATGCTGAAAATTACGATCTTTCTCCCATTTAGTGCCACGCAGTGTTAAAAATGTGGTGTGAAATGTTTTTAGTCACTTTTTTTGCATATTTACAACATTATTTAGCAACTTAAATATTATTTTTAAATAATAAGTATTGGACTACAATGTTTAAATCCAGAACTAAATATTTGTTTAAATCTTAAATTTCTCACAGTCGGCGAAGGTGGGCTGTAAGAAAATATGTCAGGCGAGTCAAATTTAGCCGAGTCTATCGACAGAGCTATTCTGACTGCAATACAAGGGTTTCCCAGTGAGAAACGTGGGATTTTTGCAGTTGAAGTTAGAAAAGTCAACCTTGCTCTCCAGTCCAACAGAGACCCCTCGTGGCTATTCTTAGTAACTTTACTGGGTTCGTGCATAAAAGTATCACTCGAAGCACAAAATACTCCTTCAATGGTTTCTCCTAAATGTGTATTTTACCTAGATATTGTTATTATCAAAATAAATAATGTCCAAGAGCCGACTGCCACCGTTGAGTAGGTTTTATTTATTTTCAAGCAACGTAAGCAAACAGTCTGAGCTGCTCCAGCTTTTATTTTGTTACTTCCGGTCTCCAGTCATGTGAATTTGCATATTACGCTAAATATTTAGTTTCAACTGTTTCCAGATTCAAGATCTAAATATTTAGTTTCAACTGTTTCCAGATTCAAGATTTAAATATAATGTTTCAACTGTTTCCAGATTCAAGATTTAAATATGATATTTAGATATAACATTTAATTTAGGATTTAATATAAAATTCAGATTTAGGATATATATTTCAGATATAAATTTCATACATATATTTAGGATATAAATTTAAAATATATACAAAGAACAAAAATTTAAGATTTACATTTAAGATTTAAATAAATATTTAGTTCTGGATTTAAACATTCAAGTCCAATACTTATGATTTGAAAAAAGTGACTGTAAACATTTCACACCACATTTTTAACACTGCGTGGCGCTAAATGTTAGAAAATGTTGTCGTAATTTTCGGCATGTGCTGCTTTACAAACGGCGCCCCATATCCTCCTGGGCTGACAGCCATGCACACCAATTTGATGTAGAGTGCGGCGTATGATCTGAGCACTAACAGGCTGACCCCCCCACCTCTTCAATCTCTGCAGCAGTGCTGACAGCACTCCTGTAACGAGTTACATGACATTTTGGAGGGCAAATGACAAGCAGTACTCAATTTGGACATTTAGGGATGTATGTAGTTTCTATGCAGTGTAAACACTTTTGTTGCCAGGGGTTTAGATATTACTAGCTATAATTAGAGTTATTTTAAGGGGGGAATAAATGAACTCTACCAGTATTATATAAGCTGCACACAGACTACTTTTCATTGTGTCAAAGTGTCATTTTGTCAGTGTTATCCCATTAAAAGATATACTTAAATATCTGCAGAAATGCGAGGGGTGTACTCACTTTTGTGATACACTGTATGAGACGACGACGTAGAGCGATACAAAAGAAGCGGCTTTTACATCTCCGTGGCATCCTCAGGACAGTTCGGTAGACGGTTCATCGCTTCGCCTTCCGATTCGTCTTCCGAGACCTGCCGTCTTGTTAAAATAACCAAAATAACCAGAATGACCACCATTCCCATGATACTGTCCGCACTCAAACTGTGCCACCGGTAGAAAGGGTTGTCGATCGGGTCGCTCTCCTTCCGGTCCACCGCGTTCACAGCAACACATGAGAATTTGGCGACGGTGCTGTTCATCCGGTCGATGCGTCTGTCCCATCCTCCTTTTTGCATTTCACCACCGGGTAAGGCTCTCCAAAAATAGTCGACGGGCCCCACGTCTGTAAGGCGTTTGCCACAATGTAGCGTACAGCTGTCGGAACGGGACGTGCACGCCAAAGGGCTCACGTACACTTGCGGCGTGTCCAGGCAGCGGATGAAAGTAGCTTCAAAGACTTGGTCCAGCTCCATGTTGTTGACCAACAGCGTGTACAAGCCCGCGTCTGTTGCGACTGTGGCCGAGATCTGCAACGCCCCGGTTTTATTGTCCAGAGTGGTTCGCGTTTTTACGTCGTTGCTGGAAAAAAGCAACTTGCCTCTATCCCACTCGACCAAAAGAGTGTGGTTCCGCTTCCACTCTAGGCTCTCGACCTGTCCTGTAATTTTGGGCCGCAGTGTCAAGGACTGGCCCGCTGTGAAGTAGACGTGCAATACCACGACATTGTCCGTGCTCCGATTGTCGCATTGGTAGAAAGGGTTGTCGATAGGGTCACTCACCTTCCGGTCCACTGGGTTCGTGACCACGCACGAGAAGTTGGCGATCGTGCTGGTGGTCCGGTCGATGAGTTTGTCCCTTTCTCCAATTTGCGTTTCGCCTCCAGGTTGGGTTCTCCAAGAATAGTTGACGGGCCCCACGTCAATATGGTGTTTGCCGCAATGTAGCGTACAGTTGTCGGAACGGCACGTGCACTTTAACGGCCAAACGTGAACTTCCGGCATGTCCAGGCGGAGGACCAATATGGCCTCGAAGACCTGTTCCAGCTCCACGTTGTTGAGCGACAGCGTGTACCTGCCCGCGTCTGACGCGACCGCATCCGAGATCTCCAGCGTGCCGTTTGTGACGTCCAGGGTGGTTCGGTTTTTCACGTCTTTGCTGGAAAAAAGCAAACTGCTTCCGTCCCACTCGACCAAAAGACTATGGTTCCGCTTCCACTCTAGGCTCTCGACGTGTCCTGTAATTTCAGGCCGCAGTATCAAGGACTGGCCCTCGGTGAAGTAGAGCTGCTCCCGGGCGGCAGAGCACACAAGTGATAAAATCAGGGCAAAACAAACTTGCCATTTCATGTTTGCTAACCGAGCGGTTTTGAAAGAACTCGAGATAAAGTGTACTTCGTCCATCCTAAAGTAAAATGATTTGCTGCAATCCTAAACGCAGCAAATCAAAAGCAGCGAGGACGTACTGCGGTCAAGCCAGTGGGCGTTGCTGTTCCCATGGTGAAATCTGCGGACCTTAAAATGAGGGCACCCGTATTATCCAAGTTATACAGTCAATTATTTCAAAACATCCGGAGTGGAGCAGAGTGGCAGTTGACTTTCGTGTGCTAATAGGCTCGGAAAAAATCTCAAAAAGCTGATATATCGTGATATTTTGTAGTCTAAAAGTCAATCGATATGCTTCCGCCATGAATCGATGTATTGTTTTACAAAGCGGATTCGGTTGATGTTGGGAAATTGTGTGAAATGTAAATAAAAACAAAATACAATGATTTGAAAATCCTTCTCAACTCATATTCAATTGAATACACTGCAAAGACAACATATTTAATGTTCAAACTGATAAACTAAATTGTTTTTTGCCAAATAATATTTAACTTAGAATTTCATGGCTGCAACACGTCCAGTAGAAGCTGGGAAAGGTGGCAAAAAAATACTGAGAAAGATGAGAAAAGCTCATCAAACACCTATTTGGAACATCCCACATGTGATCAAGCTAATTGGGAACAGGTGGGTACCATAAAAGGAGCCCCCCCCAAGTATGCTCAGTCATTCACAACCAAGGATAGGGCGAGGTTCACCACTTTGTCAAGAACTGCGTGAGAAAATAGTTGAACAGTTTAAAGAGGAAATGTGAAGTAAGGTTGGCCAACCATGTTTTTGAATAATATTAATGGCTAAACAATTATAAGCATATTTTCGTTTTTTTTTTTTTTTTTTTTAACGCAACCCTTCCAGATTCTTTGTTTAACCCATAGCAACGCCCTTGACAACGAAAATGGTTTTTTCTTCGGAAAGCTTTGGAAATTACGTCACACTGAGAAGTGCGAGGGAAGTCCGCCATAGAACAGGATTGTTTGTTGCGTTGCTTCTCGGTAAGATGCCACGGCGGTGTGTGGCGATATTTTGTTCTCATTCAAACGAATAGTTGTATGAGTGGCCAAAGGATAGCAGGGCACGTAAATGGACATCTTTCGTTCGCACGAAGTGAATGATTTTCACGCCATCATCGAGTAGATTTCTCTGCTACAAACACTTCGAAGATGCCTGCTTCCTTAACCGGTCTGCTTATGATCAAGGATTTGCCGAAAAGTAAGTGTGATTTTTGGAAAGATGACTGATGACTTTGTCAAAGCAGAGCTGCCAACTGTTGTGGAATGAACAGTAGAAGCTAGTGACGTTAGCCGAAAGCTAACTCCTGGCAATCCCCAATCATAGTTGTTGTTGCGTTTGCTAGGTTAAGCGTGTTTAAATTGTGCGTCATCTACCATCTTGTCCGAAAGAGTTAATCCACTGTCAATCGGGAAAGGGGTGTGGCTGTGCATGTAAGCGGGTTGGCGTCGCAGTAATTCACGGTCAAGTTGCCATAAGAGAGACACACCGCAGGTGAGTTTGTGCACATTTATTTGTATTTGTATTATGTATTTCTACCTTCATGCTTCAAGCATTGCATTGCATTTGTACGGTTCGGCGTTTCTTTCACAGTGATCTCTTTGATAGCCTTCTAGTTTGTGTTTTACGAGAGCCGCTGACAGGTGACAGTTGACAACGAGCGTGTTGGTTTTAATGTCTCGCAGCGAATCAACAAGCGGCGCAAGTCACGCAGTGAATCATGGGAAATGTAGTCTCGGGACAACACTGAAGTGGTGCTTTGTAATCTGTTCGCTTGTGTGAAAAAACTTCCTCACGCCATTAGACACCACTTCCTGTTGAGAGCCCTAAGCTGTGTTCGTACTGTTAGCTCCGTGTGTAAATAAAGAAATAAAGTTGTCAGCACGTCGTGTGTTCGATACATTTGTAAACAAAAAGCTCATAACAAGACACTATGCACGATCCGTTTAAGAGACGCTGGAGTAGTAGGAGGCGAGGAGATCAGCGAGAAGCAAAACTTTGTGGTCGAATGTGGCGGAGGTTCGCTATTATTTTGTTTACTTATTGATGCCACAATAAAGTGGACAAAGCCATCAACGACTCATCTCCTTCTTTTCCCCCAATGTTTTTATATTATTATTTTATATGCACGAGAGCTGCCGGATCTGCTAAAATGAACATGAAGTCTGATTATTATTTTTTTAAACAATGTCATCAGATAGACAAAAACATAAAATTATGTGCAAATGCCTGCATCTTCAAATCATGAAAATAATAACAGCCTATATCTTACCAATCTTGTAATCTCGATGGGTCTTGTCTCCATTCCATGTCAGGTAGTCTAGGCACATTGTTTGCATCCTGAGTAGCGTCTGGCTAAAACATTTTAGGTCCAACATAAAATTCCAACCTCCTCATCTTCCTCCAACTCTTCAAAAACTTGAATGAGGGCACCCTTATTATCCAAGAATTACAGTCAATTATTCAAAACATCCGGAGTGGAGCAGAATGGCAGTTGACTTTCATGTGGGTGTAACAAAATCTCAAAAAGCCGATATTTCGTGATACTTTGTAGCGCAAGAGACTATCGATATGTTTTTGTCATGAATCGATGTAACGTTTTAAAAAGGTGTCACTGTTTCAAGGGGAACCACGAATAGACGAAGAATTTTAGTTCTTAAAAGATAGACGTTAGTATGAGTTTAAATAATTTGATATTAAAACCCCTCTTGATGCTTTCGTTTTTCGTTTTGTTGAGGTCGCAGGGCTGTGACGTCACTGGACTATGCTGCCGGGCTTCCAGAGTATAACTAGCGACATAAATACAGTGGGGCAAATAAGTATTTAGTCAACCACGAATTGTGCAAGTTCTCCCACTTTAAAATATTAGAGAGGCCTGTAATTGTCAACATGGGTAAACCTCAACCGTGAGAGACTGAATGTGGAAAAACCCCCAGAAAATCACATTGTTTGATTTTTAAAGAATTTAATGCAAATAATGGTGGAAAATAAATATTTTGGTCTATCTTCTCAATACTTTGTTATGTACCCTTTGTTGACAATAACAGAAGCCAAATGTTTTCTGTAAATCTTCACAAGCTTTTCACACGCTGTTGCTGGTATTTTGGCCCATTCCTCCATGCAGATCTCCTCTAGAGCAGTCATGTTTTAGGGCTGTCGTTGGGCAACACATTTTGGAGTCACTTCCAATTGATATCAAGTCACATCCTATTGATTTGGAGGCATTCACAGTTGATAACAGGTCACTTCCTGCTGATCACCATTGGAAATGAATTGGAAATTTCATCATTATATCAAAATGGCTAACCTCTTCGGGGCAGGCTGTGGCAAGCAATGGATCGTGAATATCATATGTAGGACGATGGCTCCCAACAAAATGTTAACTACATATGAAGGTGAATGGCTTCACCTTGCTAGCGTTAAACTGGTCTTTTGGGCGTCTGCACAAGGTAATCCATTGTTCACATTTTTTCCTCTGAGTTTTTGGCTTCAGGAAACGAATAAAGAAAACATCCTTCATATGTGGACAGTCGTAATAGGATGATCTGGCAACTGCAATCAAAGAGAGTTGGCACCAAATTAATGATGAATGATGAATACTCATCAAGTCCATGCCTCAGAGACAGCAAGCTGTCATAAAAGCCAGAGGTGGTGCTACTAAATACTAGAGATGTGTTTTGATGGTAATTTGTTTGCATCTCATGATTCCATATTTTTTTCCTCAGAATGGTGTGATTCCATATATATTTCCCAGCACTTGCTCTAAAAAAGTAACATTTACTGACCACCACAATGTTTTTATTCATTTCATTCAGGAGTTGCACTTTTGAACTAATTCATTATTTTGCTAAGGGTTGTATTTAATTTAGGGCAGTCAAACTTATCGCGTTAACGGGCAGTAATTAATGTTTTTAATTAATCACGTTCAAATATTTGACGCATTTAACGCACATGCCCCGCTCAGATTAAAATAACAGCACGGTGTAATGCCCACATGTTACTTGTGATTTTTGGTGTTTTGTCGCCCTCTGCTGGCGCTCGGGTGCGAGTGATTTTTATGGCTTTTAGCACCATGAGCATTGTGTAATTATTGACATCAACAATGGCGAGCTACTAATTTATGTTTTCTATTGAACATTTTACAAATTTTATCAAAACAAAAACATTAAGAGGGGTTTTAAAATTAAATTTCTATACCTTGTACTAACATTTACCTTTTAAGAACTACAAGTCTTTCTATCTATGGATCGCTTTAACAGAATGTTAATAATGTTAATGCCATCTTGTGGATTTATTGTTGTAACAAACAAATACAGTCCTTATGTTCCGTATGTTGAATGTATATATCCATCTTGTGTCTTATCTTTCCATTCCAACAATAATTTACAGAAAAATATGGCATATTTTATAGATGGTTTGAATTGCGATTAATTACGATTAATTAATTTTTAAGCTGTGATTAACTTGATTAAAAATTGTAATCGTTTGACTGTCCTAATTTAATTTATTTAGACAGACAATGCTGAGTGGTCTCAAGACAAATCTTTATTTAAAATCCAAAACAAGATTATTCGGCTAGATTTAAGAAAAATATCAGATTAAGACGTTATAAATTTGCAGTGTGAAAGTTAGTATAAGTCAATACAGATTTATTTTTGCATTATTTATCTAGACTGTCAATTAATTAAGTTTTGTATCGGTGAGAAATGTAGCAGAGGCGTAGCAAGGGTCCCCGGGGCCCCAGGCAACAAGCAACATGGGGCCCTTCTGAGTCACGTGACACACATACATAGTCACGCAGTATAATGAACACAAAGGTGGGGGGGTGCGAGTGCGCGCGTGTGCAAGTGCGGTCGTCTTGGCCATAAAAGTGGTGAAAAGTAAGCACTTTACACTGACTCACATGGATGTACTTCTTACATTCGTTCATGGACTCACGCATTTTAACAGGTGGCCGTCATATGCTCGAAATGCACACCTTATGCCAATTCTCGCTCCCAAAATACGCAGCGCTTGTGACGTAGGACAATAACAGGACTGGTTGCTATGGGAACGTACGCATACGCAAGGAACCTTGCTGAAAAGACTATTAAAATTGCCAATAGAATAGTTTAGGATTATTTTAGATGCATTTATGTTATATTTTTCTTATAGAGTATTCGACGAGGAATACGATAGACCCATTAATAGACTTTTGGGGAAAAATCACCATTTTAAGTAGTCACATGAATAATGAGGTGGCCTGTGAAAATCTACGTAAAACAACTCGGCAAGGACTTTCCAGAGAGTACTTGGTGAGTCACTCTTTAAACAATCATGTGGTATTAATAGCTGATTGGACTTTCTTAAACATTTATAATCTACATGACATGGTTAGTGCTGATTGGGATTGATAACAGAATCGTTAGATAATCTGCCAAATGATTTCATGGTATTGAAACACACTACACTTGTCGCTGCTACAGTGCAGTAAAGCTGTGCGTGCTAAATAGGGGCCCCTGCTGGTTGGGGTCCCTCGTAGAGATGGGATGCTCGAGCCTTCCTGCCCGAATCTGATTCGAGCAAATGAAGTAGAGGCGTGTCAAAGCAGTGTTCCGTAAACGGCGTCGAGCAAGTCAAAAGTCACGTGACCCCTGCTGACGAGGCCTCGAACGTCACAGACGTGTCAGCGAGTCAGTTTCCACAGGAAAATGAAAACTCAATGGGAGCCCGTCCGCTCAATCGGTGTGGATGCAATAAAGTGGCAGAATAACGCAGTTATTCTGCGGTTTTTTGAGAGGAGGAATTTTCGCGAGTGCTACAAACATTTGCTCATTTTCAAGTCAGGAGCGGAAACATTATCACTTGAATTTCATGAAATTCATTCTGCATTGTTATACACTAGATAGCTCCATACGTTTAGATAGTTAGAATAGATACAAATACAACACATCCACCCGCCCCCCAGAAATTATACTTAATTAAAAAATAAAATGTTTCACAAACCTTTCTTTTATTCGGCTCGATTATTTCCATCTTATGATTTTGGAAATCCTTACAGTATGCAATAAATAATATTCCTGTTCCCAAGCACTGTGCTTACTGTACTGAAATATTTACAAAAAAATTAACAATACATAGTTACTTCCCAGTATCTAGGACAAGCCACTTACAAGACTAGCACTGTCGTGTATTACAAATACTACCTTGAACACATCTTCACAGACAAAGCAATGACACAGGCTTAAAAAGGTCAACTTTAATTGTGTAAATCACACTTAAAGACGACATGATATCCTGGTTGAAATAGACGACATTCACTTAAGTCTATTGAAGATATGTAATGTTGAGTCAATTTGACAACTTTAGTTTTAAAAAGAAACGTGCACTGTTTATCCAGTAGATAGAGCTCTTGCAGTGCGTCGAACGCCTCCAAACAGTGATTCAATTAAGGCAGTACTTCTCAAATAGTGGGGGGGTGCAGAGCGATGCCAGGGGGGCGCATGTGACCTCGGGGAACATGCTTTTTTTTTTTGCCGTACTGGAATAAAGTGTACTTGCACATCCACTCAGTGGGTGGCAGTGGCGCTCTCATTTTCAGAGTGCGCGCAGTATTTTTGAACTGAGGAAGAGCACTCAGAACACACAGAAAACAGATATGAAGATCAGTGCGCAGCCGCCGTTTTGGAAAGCCGTTTTCCGACCTGACTCACGCAGCGACCCACTGTCTTGTCCGGCCGGTTCTCACGTCGCTGCCCGAGAAGTCCCATTTTTGGCTTGGGATCGTCACGACGAACGCCCTCACCTACGGTTCTACCTCGGCCGCCGGGAATGCGCTTTTTTCGTGCCGTTTGCCTTTTAGCTTTGACTTTTAATACAGTGGGTAATGAGGAAAGACCACTGTTTACTGTGTCTAAAAATAATTATAGCGGACAGCCAGAAGCCAAAACAATTAAGACGCCACTTAAAGACATTAGACCCCAATCTCATTGATAAGCTTGATTGTTTTTCAGCGAAAACGGCCGAATATTGTTTTGTCAGTGTAATATCAGTAAACCAATTAGCATTGTTAGCATGCTCATTGCAAGATAACTCCACACCATTGCAAAGGAGGTACAAAAATAAAAACTGTCCTTCTGTCCAAGGACACTTTTTTTTTTCTTTTTCTTTTATTCAGTTTTGTTTTTTCGATCAAATTTTTTGGCATATTGTCCTCATGAGTGAATGTTTCTAATCAATTTTAATTTGTTATTATTTACTGATTTTATTACATTTTATTTTTCTTTATCAAATGGTCCAAAATGTAACTTGAGTGTATTTTTTAGTTTGGATGGGACTTTTTTTTTTTAATTCAGGCAAATTGATTTTTAATTCAGGCAAATTGATGCGTGTCGTCTTCTCTGTTACAAACAAAACAATGTTAATAAAGTTCTACTTTATTATAAGTTGATCTGTTACTTTTTTTCGTTATTAGGAAAAAAAAAGGACACAATGTTAGGCAGATGCGTATTTATAATAGTCATTTTATAGACAAGTGATACTATTTACAGTGGTGGCAGAGAGTTTGGGGGGGGGGGCGCGAAACATTTACGTCTTCCTTGGGGGGGCGTAACAGAAAATAATTGAGAAGCACTGAATTAAGGGCAATTGTCTTAAAAGTGGTTCATTGTTTCAGAAAGCCTCGGTTTTTCCATCTCTAGTCCCTAGGCAATTGCCTGGTTTGCCTAATGGGACGCCACGCCTCTAGCCCTGACCCCCGTTCACACAATCTGTTTGGTCTCGTTAATGTCCGCTGCACAGCAAAAAGTGTACATGCAGGTTATACTGTTTTATCGTCCCTACCAATTATTGAGACCAAACCCACGCCCTTGAAATGATGTCATTTGGACAAAAACTGTCAGACAAGTAGCGCTAGTTTACGTCGCTCGCTGGGGGGACGGCACCGGGGGCGGGGCGGTCTTATTCTGAAGTCACGATGACGGAAATGACGAAATGACGCTTCCGAGCCTAGGCTTACTTTGATTTAAAGCTTCCAATTTTGACGTGTTAAAAAACAAGATGTAATTGAGTCGAGTGCGTGTGCAAAACGGACGCTGATGCGAGTGTCGGAGCGAAAGCGAAAGCGAAGAAAGCGACGGGCTCCGAAAAAATGCAGCGCCGCTGACAACAACTTCCATCTGGCTCCCGCTCGCAGAATCTGATTGGTTCGTTCAATGTCCACTCGACGTCTTTTGTTGTGTTGCTATGATGCACCGACGCTTCGATTTGATCTACTTTGTTTTCCTTGCTCATTTCTTCTTATTCTTATTTTTCCCCAACATTTTGCCGGGCAAAAGTGCTGACGGGCAGCGTTGTAGCAAAGTTAACGCCGAGTTACTTCGTCGCGTCAGTCAGTCCGTCCGTCGGCTAACAATGCTAGCACATCTCACGGAGTCCAGAAAAGAGTGTCAACTTGATTGAAACGTCACCAACGAACGTCCGACACGTCCGCTCGGAGTGCTTTTAGGTCGCGCGTTGTTGTTGTTGTCGCGGAATTGGCTTTTAATTGACTTGGACGCAGTGACTTGACTTAGCCGGCTCGCTAGCTAGTTAGCTAGCTCGCAAGCCAACGGCACACTTTATTCACTCGCCATTGTCAAACTGTTCCAAGTGTTTGCCACCCGCCCGCGTTAAGGCTTTCACGCACGAATATTTGGCAAACAAATAACAAAAATTGACCCGGAACTTTCCCCACATTAATATGAAGTGACCCGGAATTTTTCCCAAATTTACGTGAAGTGATATGATGCCAATGGGAAGTCACTCTGAAAGTCCATTATACTTTGTAAACCAAAAGGTTATCGATATGCTCCCGACAAGAATTGATATTTTATTATCTGGGGCTTTGCAAAAGACCCAGGTAGTGTTAAGTTTTTTTCTTTTTTTAAATGGGATTTCTTCGGCACGCCCCACAGCCCGAACCGTTTGACCCAAGGGCGTAGGTTTGCTTAGGGACGGTAGGGACATAACACTCCCAACTTTTCAGAATGCTCAGATTGTCCCCAACTTTTAAGCAACCTCATTTGAATTATATAATGATTATAAATGATGATAGTGTCTAATGATAAAATTTATGTCTTCCCATATGTTGTAAGAATAAAATTGACCCTTCCATTATTCAGTGAATTGGTGTATTTTCATTATGTTCAGAATTATATTTACCCTTTTTCACTTGCTGAATGTGCCGGTCCATTTTTTTTCTCCCGCAAGCGCACGCTTTATTGGTTGCTGAGCAGTGTTGGGAGTAACGCCGTTACGAAACGGCGTTATTTTTTCAGTAACGGGGTAATCTAACTAATTTTTCCGCCGTTACAACACCGTTACCGTTACTGACGGTCAAAAGCGGTGCGTTACTTACTCTGAATAAATTGAAGAAACTACCAGCCGTGTCGAGTCGACTCTCTACTCTGTTGATTTGTCATCCAAGACTTGGGGTGCGTTCAGGTTCGAGAAAAGCGCACGAACTTCTGACTCCAATCTGTTTGTCCCTGCTCATTCAATTAGACAATGCTTTCCAAAGTTTGGTAACGTTTCTCTGTTTGCTACACCTGATGCTAGCCTCGTTCCCATCTCCCACTGTCAGCCAGCAATAATTCTGCTTCCATCTTGAGGACGGCAGACGCTTTGAAGGTGACGTGAATTGTCGGGAAACGAGCCTACCTAAATGCAGCCCCTCGAGAGATGCGATGGAAGTGATTGTGATTGGCTGAGGGTTAGTCATGTGTCGTAGTAAGCCAATCAGAGCCGGTGATTTCACAAGCAAACCGGAACAGCGCGTGCGGCAAACACACACACGGAAAACAGATGCACAGGGTCGGGATGGCAGAGCATTCAGAAGAAAAATTGTCCTTTAAGAGGTGGAGATATAGACACTATTTCAAGTTTGTCGAAATTAAAGGAAAGAACCTGCATGTAATGTGTAATTTATCTCCCGGGGCAAAGCTTTTGTCGACATCTGTGGTAAGCAATTCAAATCTGCTGAAGCACCTAACAAGTTAACTACCTGTCTGTTTTTCTCTATTCCACTGACTCGAATACTGCTCAGAAAATTTCAAATTCTTTGACATACAACAAGTTCTTTTTAAAGTAACAGAAATAGTTACTTTCCCTGGTAACTAGTTACTTTTGCTATATAGTAATTCAGTTACTAACTCACTTTTTGGAAGTAGTGAGTAATGTAACTAATTACTTTTATAAGTAACGTGCCCAACACTGTTGATGAGTGATGACTACAACAAACAAACACGCACACTCACACAACCCCAACAGAAATACATGACAACATGTCTCCTCCACCCCCTGTAACGACGAGGGGTATTAGAATTTTTTTAGGGGGCCAGCCACTGTAGCAGCAGCCACTGTAAATAGCGTCAATGTAGTGGAGGTGGGGGAAAACGCCACTCATTTTGCTACTGAAAGTCTGACTTGCATCTCAGTTAGCATAACATTAAACTGTGGGAACTTGCCAACCTGCAGCTTACATTCCTCCTGTACTGTATGTTTTTGTACCATTAACGGATTAACGGTAATTCAACTCTGCATTTATTCATTAATTAAAATATATTTTTTCCATCATTCATTTAAAAATAATTTTTTTTGCAGCCTACGCAGACGTTTCTTTTACCCCCCCCCCCCAAAAAAAAACACGAACAAACACAAAAACACAGCTACTCTAAATTTCCTTTGTATGAAGAAAGGGGGATTTCCCCCAAAATAAAAGTTTTTAACACTTTTTCATTTTTACACACAGCATATTTGTAAGAAACATAGCCCTGACCTCCGTTCACCTAATCTGTTTGGTTTTATTAATGTCCCGTCCCTAGCAAAAAGTGTATAGGCAGGTTATGCTGTTATAGCATCCCTACCAATTTTGAGACTTGCTTGACGAAACTACTGGAATTTTTACGCGATGTAAGGAATTTTTCGAACAACCCTGAAAAAGTTTCCGTTCGGCCGTAAACGCCAATCACCATTTTTTTTCGGGGGGGGGGGGGGGGGGGGGGGCATTTTCAAAATGTACGTAATCCTACAATTTTTGACCAAATCACATCATTTGGACATCAAAAATTCCTTAACGGTGAGGGGCATAAAGGTTTATGGTTCCCCGGAAATTTGCCAAAAACTTTCACATTCATTTTTAATGGGATACAATGTTAAAATTTCCCATTCACTTCGAATGGAATTTACGTTGCATTGATGGCATTGACAGCCATTTAAATTCTATTGATGCCAATGTACTTGGATTCCATTGACGCATATTGATGTCGATGCCATTGACAACCAAGGATGTCCAAATTTCCCATTAATTTTCAATTGCATTTACTTTGTTTAATGCCATTGATGGCCATGTTTGTTGATTCTATTGATGCCAAGGTACTTAGATTCCATTGACGCAAATGTGAGTCGATGCCATGGACGGCCATGGACGTCCAAATTACCTATTCATTTTCAATGGCAAAAAACAAATGTCCCAAAATCAACAGGAAATAACCAGATATGCCAAGGACACGCCCCCCCAAATGTCCCCAAATGATGTGATGTGACCAGGACAGGCCCCCAGATGTCCCCAAATGACCTGATATGACCTGGACACGCCCCCCAAATGACCTGATATGACCAGGACACGCTCCCCCAAATGTCCCCAAATCAACAGGAAGTGACCTTAGTGTCTCTAAAATGTCCCCTAACATATCTGGGCTAGGCTAAGATCTTGATCTCCACACAGCAAAGACGCAGAGTAATTTCTTCAGAAATTGCAGTTTCTAGTTTTAAAAAGGTGTTACAGGTCGCGACCAAAACCTTCTATTAGAATAGTGTCTACGTTAGGTATTTCAAACCAAATTTCATACATAAAGGGCTTTTTCAAAATCATTCACTCAGTGGAAACTTTTTTAAAATTCCCTGAAATAACAACTCTACAGCTCATCAAAGGTAGCTCAATGAAATTCGGTGTTTGCATTCTTTTTTATTTTTGAACGCCAATTTTTACTTTTACAGCAAACAAATTTTGGCTCTCAAAATCCATTATTGGCCTCTCTGACTAATCAGTATCGGTATCGGTCCTGAAAAAACTTGTAATGGTCGATCTCTTAATTATGTAAAGTGAGTAAATTAATTCAGTCTAATCTACCTAAAGTCTGCTAGCTTAAATGCTACGAATGTGACCGTTTATACAACTCACATAGCAAATTGCTCACTCTACAAAGTGTAGCTCTAAAGTTAATTACAAATGCATACACAAACATATGTTAGCTGAAACAAGTTACAGCTTGATGTGGGCCAAACCAAAGTGCAGCTATTGTTTATCCATGTCAGAAATCTGCTCCTCAGCCATGCCATCCTGACGTTGAGCATTTACAGTAGGGATGTCCCTATCCAGGTTTTTGCACTTCCGATCCGATACTGATACTGGCCGATAACGATACCGACCTATCTGAGCATGTGTTAAAGTTTAAAGTTATTTAGCCTCCTTACTTAGTTGTCAGACTCATGTTGAAAAAGGTTTTAGTACTCTTGATAACAACTAATCAGCTGAATTAGGTGAGTTTGAATAATACACAACAGTTGGTAACAAGAAACTGACCTGTTTATTCAGTGCCAAACACAAAACATTATAAATAACAAACAGAAAAGGCACAGTCAGTCAGTAAAACGTGCAAATAATATTGTAAACTGTCTTAAAAAAGCAAAACACACCAACAACCTCAGTGGAAAATCCCACAAATCCCCCAAGCTATTACATGCTCTTAATGTTTCGTGCATTAGTTACAAAAATTGTATAAAAAGCCTCTCAGGTTTAAATAAACGACTATTTCAGTATCAAGTTAACATTTTAAAACAGTAAATAAAATACTCAAGTCCCCATTCTGTATCAGCAGCTTTAAACTACATTCAATTCATTTAATTTTGCGAATAGACTGTTAAAGTTGTTAAAATTGCTCCCGTTATTCCATAATTTCCCTTCTGTCTACTTTCGACACGTGAAAGTTTTAAAACTGTTTTGATGATAGATTCCAGTCATGATTTTGCCGATTTAGGAGTACTTTAGATAAAAAGTTAATTAGGTTCGCTTGGAAGGTTCACTACAACAGCCTACAAGGGAAGTCTCCTGCTTTAAGAGAGCTGCTGTTTACAAACGCAACTAGTTTTCAATACTTCAGTGTTGCTAATGCCGTCGAGTTTGTCATTTTGCATCTAGTTCTATATACTTATGATATCTACAGTAAAATGATGTTGACGTTGTTTGTAGCGGCTGTCAGCAGCTGTCAGGTATTCTTGTGTTTTTTTTATCCAGCGGCATGAGTTGAGCTACAGCCGTGAGTCAAGCATTGGCATTACCTGGGTCTATGACAAGTATGATGTTTACTCTCCCAAAGACCGTGCTGTGTATTAGTTCCGCTTTACTTGACATATTTCAATAATCGGAATTTGGATGTTTGTGAATGCTTCTGGAATCTTCCACGGCCGAATCGCTCAAGGATGTAATGACGGGTGGGCATGTTGTACCGTGGTTCTAAGTGTTGGATGGTGCGTCTTTGCTCCGAGAGATAATGGCTCGTCATCCAGAATGAATTCTTCGGCAATGACTCTTGTAATTCCCTGGGCTTTGGGACTGTCGAGTGCCAGTTTGTCATGCATAGCAAAAGTTTCTGTCAGTGTTAATTGCGTAGGACCTTTCTTTTTGTCTTCAGTTTTCTTAACATACTTCTTATATTGTTTGTGGTGGTATTTCGCTAAATGCTCGATTAGGTTGGTTGTATTAAATGTTGCACTCTGCCTCTTCTTCTTTGTCGTCCTTTAAGGTGAAATGATCCCACACAGTTGACATTTTTACCGATAAAGTCTCGCGGTAAATTGGGAGACAGTAATGTAGTGTGTTGAAGGTGTGCCGTAAAATGCGGACCGGATTTTAGGGAAACCGAAGCAAAAAACTGGAATGGATTATGTAAATCGGTGCGCTGGAAAACCCGGACCGGATTAAAAAAAACTGGATAGAAGTCTGAATCGGAATTTTTCCGTGTTGGCCGATCCGATACCGAAGCGCATTTTTTTGCCCATATCGGCGTCCGATCCGATCCACATATCGGATCGGGACATCTCTAATTAATACCAGTGCAAAAATGATATTACAATAAGATCCTCTTAATACTGATTTTCAATGAACCTTTTTCATATCAAAATGTAGTATTGTTTTCATTTTACAGCAACACATTTGACAACTAGCTATTTACAATTTAGTTTTAATAATAGTTACCAAAAATAATATTGATGACCATTAAAACAGAAACACAACCGAGCGTGAGGTAAATATAATGTGTTGGTCATTCCACATTTAGAAATTAAACTTTGGATTTCTCTTTTTATTCGCGTGACAGCAAGCGTGTCACGGAGACTGGTAGCGGCAATGTTGTATGTGTGATTAAGATCCTGCTAGAGAAAGTCTGTGCGCCCCCGAGCCTACCCAAAAGGAAAATGTTTAACCGTGTCCCTAAATCAAAATGCATGCACGAGCCATGACTTTGATCCCATAGAAATTAGATTGACGAAACGGAAGTTCTCCTTCGCTATTACATCAGCGGGGGAGAGACGAGACGAGGCAGCGAAAACAGAATGACATAGTGTGTCACTCACTTCTGAATCTACGACGAGCGACCAATTAGGGGCCTGTGTGCAAGAAGGGGCGGGACCAAATAATGTCACTTCCCAGTCAGTTAATATTGCTAAGCGGTCGTTGGTGATTCGTTTGGCAACGTCACTTCCCGTTCACTAACCGAACGATTCACTTGGGCGGGTGAGGGAATGAGGGGGGCGAACGATTCGTTGAACTAATCTTTTTATTGAACGAACCGGAATGAATTAGTTTACTCAAGTGAACGACATTGGAGTTTCCTCTCTTCTTCCCTAGACGACTTGTGCACACTTACCTTCACTGCCACTCTTCAGCGCCCCTAGTGGACCGCCAAGGAATTGCTCAACAAACATTAGCAGTTTACAGCATCCATACCCCATTGTATGGCCAATGTCAAATAAAAGTATCGATACTTGGCGGGAGCATATCGATAACCGATCGGGTTGCAAAATATCGCTGTATTGAGATATTGTCACACTCTTATTTACCGATAATTGTTGTATCGCCATATCGTGCGATCGTTATCGTGAGCCTTGTATCGTAGACCGTACCGTGAGCTGATGTGTGTGTTGTGTTTCAGGAAATTCAAGCTAAAGCTCCCGCTATGAAGAAGAGAAGTTTGTTTCTTCAGCTCGTGAAAAGGTACCGTCGGCGGCGGGCGAGTGGCGGCTCTATACTGAAGGCGTGTCTTTCCCCCTCCGTGTACGCAGCAGTGTCCGGCAGACGCGCGGAATATTGGGCCCCCGCTAGACTCCCAAGATGAACGTTTCTGTCCCCCAATGCATAACGGGATGCTGAACCGGAGGAACCCCGAGCTCCATGAGGAGCCTCAGATCCAGACGGCGATGGCGGTGGGCGACCTGTACACGGTACGCCGCATGCTGGAGCTCGGCTACTCGCCCACCGTCCGCGACACCAACGGCTGGACTCTGCTGCACTTCTCTGCCGCCAAGGGCAAGGAGCGATGTGTCCGCATCTTCCTGGAGCACGGAGGTCAGAAAAAACAAAACTCCGGCTGCCAACAAGTTTTTCCAAACTGTTTTTTTTTTTTTTTTTTTTTTTGGCTTCATATTACGAAAAATCATTAAGCTTGCAAAACATACTCACTGTAAAATAGGGGCAGTCAAACATGCGGCCCGCTAGGGCTTCCAATTCTTCCAGACAGGGACCTTATAGTTCAGAACTGCATGCTTTTATTTTGACATTGGCACCGTAAAAAACGGAAATTGGGGCTCACTTTTGTGTCTGCGGTCGTCTTTCTTCGGATGTCTCACGCAGTACGGCAGCCAATGGGCTAACAAATAAGTGATTCAAAAATGCCCCGTGACAACAAGAAGTGACCTGAAATCAGCAGGAACTAATCTGGGAATGTCCCAAAATCAACAGGAAGCATAAGTGGCCCGGAAATGCCCTAAAATCAACAGGAAGTGATCCAATAGGTGCAGGAAGTGACACTGAAATATCCCAAAATATTTTGGAAGTGACCCAGAAATGCCCCAAAATCAATAGGAAGTGGACCAAAAGCAACAGGAAATAAACTGGGATTGTCCCAAAATAGGGCTGTCCCAATCGACAATTTTTCTCCCGGTTAGTCAGCCGACTAATTTTACGATTAGTCAACTAATGTAATCTTTTTTTTTTTTTTTTTAAACTAATTTAGCAATAAAATTTTTGTTGATGCTTATTCACAAAAACATTTAGAACCACTTAAATTCTTTATTAAAGTACACATAAACATGTGAAATAACAATAATAAACTAGGCCTGCAAGCAGGACTGAACGGGCCCTCGCAATCTAGCGCAACTCGGACGTCACGCAACTCGGACTGTGTGCAGGTCAGGGTGGTGGCAGATCCTCCTCTCTAATCATCTCATTAGAACCTAACATGCTCGAAAGTCGCCTATTTACATTCCCACACCCAAGAGATAAAAACCACTATTGGAAAGAGTACTACAAAAAAGGAGCCACTACTGAGCTGTGCAGCCAAGCCCTTATTCAAAACCAAAATTAATCTTCTAACTGGGCCAATTCGACCAAGTGTGCCAACTATTGTGGCTCCATAAGCTCCCTGAGTCTCTGAAAAAAAATATTTCCTTTAAATGGCGAACAAAGGGTCGTCACGGCAACAGACAGAGACACGTGGACATGGGCCGTAAAAAAGTATTTTAATAGGTCTTGAAACTACAATGACCAACATGAAAAGAACTGGACATGTTTTGGAAAAACGAGTGACTTTCTATCGCCACTAGTTGGCGCTGTAGGGTTGATGCAAATGACCCCTACAAGGCCCTTCAGGGTATGACTCTCAACAAGCACGGGAAGTTTGGCGCAGATATCTTGTATATCTGCCGAGTTATGACTGTTCAAAGTTTTTGGAGAGAAAAATTGTTGACAGTCATTTTCACTTTCCTGTTTGGACCCCTCCGCTTCAACGAAACTTCAATATTTTTCATCAGGCACCTGAAGACAGGTCTTAAGGTTTCCCTTATGCAGGTTTGAGGTAGATTGATTTTTTCCCTTTAGAGGAGGAGTGTGTCCCGTAAAAAAGGGCATTTCCTGTTCCCACTAGGAGGCGCCAGGCACAAATGGTAAATTTTCAATCCAGTCCTGCTCAGGCTGGTATACCTCACACACATGCCAGATTTAAAATAGATTGAACGTTGTATGAGGGAGTTATCAGTCATTTTCCGAATTCGGTGTTTTGGCGAAAAAATGGAAGAATTTGGCGCCCCGCCCAGGTCAGGCCCGTGAATGAAAACACACCATTTTTATAACTTAAGATTTCATATGCCTCATGAACAGTCTCACCAATTTTGAGAATGATCAAACTAATTCCCTAGGTGCCAAGGTGTAAAATGTGCACACTGTAAATCGATAAAAAGTTCACATTCAATCCAAAATACCCGATTTCCTGTAGGATTTGGAATGTGTGTGCAAGAGACTTTTTGGAGCAGTTTTGCACAAAGTTTTGACTCTCCAAATTTCATCACTCTATGTTAGAAAAACCTAAATGGAGAGGCCTTTTTGAAAATTTCAAGGGGGCGCCACTGAGCCATTTTGTTAAATTGTTTCGTAACGTTGCAAGATTATCGAACGTTATCCAAAGCCGCATGTATGTGCAAATTTTGGTGAGTTTTTATGCATATTCAAGCCTCCAAATGTAAACTCTTACTGTGAACCCATGAAAATTTCACATTCGAGCCAAAATACCCGATTTCCTGTTGGATTTGGAATATGGGTGCAAGAGACTTTTTGGAGCAGTTTTGCATAAGGTATCTACTCCCCAAATTTCCTTGCTCTATGTTGAAAAAACCCAATAGGAAAGGCCTTTTTTAAAACTTCTTTCTGTCGCCACTAGTGGGCACTGTAGAGTTGATGCAAATGACCCCTACAAAAACCTTCAGGGTATGACTCTCAACAAACACGGAAAGTTTGGCGCAGATATGTTGCATATCTGCCGAGTTATGACTGTTCAAAATTTTTGGCGAGACAAATTGTTGACGGTCATTTTCACTTCCAGTTTGGACCTCTCCGCTTCAACGAAACCTCAATATTTTTCATCAGGGACCTGAACACATGTCTTGAGGCTCCCCTGAAACAGGTTTGAGGTCAATAGATTTTTTTCCCTTGGAGGAGGAGCCTGTCTCGTAAAGAAGGCCATTTCCTGTTTCCACTAGGGGGCGCCAGGCCTAATGGGTAATATTTCAATGCAGTCGTGTTCAGGCTGGGATATCTCATATACATGCTAGAAATGAAAAAGATTGAACGTTGTATCACCGAGTTTTTAATCATATTCTGAATTTGGTATTTTGCCCAAAAATGGCCGACTTTGGGACCACGCCCAGGTCAGACCCTTGAGTGAAAACTCACCATTTTGAAAACTTAAGATCTCATATGTCTCCTGAATAGTCTGACCAATTTTGAAGACGATCCAACTATTTTCTTCAGCGACAAGGTCTCAAATGTAAATCGATAAAATTTCACATTTGATCCAAAATTTCCGGCTTCCTGTTGGGTTTGGAATATGGGTGCAAGAGACTTTTTGGAGCAGTTTTACACAATGTATCGACTCACCAAATTTCATCATTCTACGTTGAAAAAACCTAATAGGACAGGCCTTTTTGAAAATTTCAAGGGGGCGCCACTGAGCGATTTTGTTAAATTTTTTTGTAGATTATCAAAATTTACGCAAAGTTGCATGTATGTGCAAATTTTGGTGAGTTTTCGTGCATGTTCAGGCCTCCAAACGTAAACTCCAACTGTGAACCGAAAAAATTTCACATTTGATCCAAAATATCCGATTTCCTGTCGGATTTGGAATATGGGTGCAAGAGGCTTTTTTGAACAGTTAGGCATAAGGTATCTACTCCCCAAATTTCATCGCTCTACGTTGAAAACCTGAGAGGAGAGGCCTTTTTGAAAATTTTAAGGGTCAAGGGGGCGCCACTGAGCCATTTTTTGAAATTTTTTCAAAACGACGCTAGATTATCAAATTTTACGCGAATCTGCACGTATGTGCAAATTTTGGTGACTTTTCGTGCATGTTCAGGCCTCCAAATTGGCCATTTTCATTTGCCATGAAGAAAGAAGAATAATAATAATAATAATAACTAGGCCTGCAAGCAGGACTGAATGGGCCCTCGCAATCTAGCGCAACTCGGACGTCACGCAACTCGGACTGTGTGCAGGTCAGGGTGGTGGCAGATCCTCCTCTCTCATCATCTCATTAGAACCTAACATGCTCGAAAGTCGCCTATTTACATTCCCACACCCAAGAGATAAAAACCCCTATTGGAGAGAGTACTACAAAAAAGGAGCCACTACTGAGCTGTGCAGCCAAGCCCTTATTCAAAACCAAAATTAATCTTCTAACTGGGCCAATTCGACCAAGTGTGCCAAATATTGTGGCTATATAAGCTGCCTGAGTCTTTGAAAAAAAATATTTCCTTTAAATGGCGAATAAAGGGTTGTCACGGCAACAGACAGAGACACGTGGACATGGGCCGTAAATAAGTATTACAATAGGTCTTCAAACTACAATGACCAACCTGAAAAGAACTGGACATGTATTGGAAAAACGAGTGACTTTCTATTGCCACTAGTTGGCGCTGTAGGGTTGATGCAAATGACCCCTACAAGGCCCTTCAGGGCATGACTCTCAACAAGCACGGGAAGTTTGGCGCAGATATGTTGTATATCTGCCGAGTTATGACTGTTCAAAGTTTTTGGAGAGAAAAATTGTTGACAGTCATTTTCACTTTCCTGTTTGGACCCCTCCGCTTCAACGAAACTTCAATATTTTTCATCAGGCACCTGAAGACAGGTCTTAAGGCTACCCTTATGCAGGTTTGAGGTCAACAGATTTTTTTTCCTTGGAGGACGAACCTGTCTCGTAAAAAAAGGCATTTCCTGTTCTCACTAGGGGGCGCTAGGCCTAATGGGTAATATTTCAATGCACTCGTGTTAAGGGTGGGATGTCGCACATACATGCCAGATATGAAAAAGATTGAACGTTGTGTGAAGGAACTATTAGTCATTTACTGAATTTGTCATTTTGCCGAAAAAATGGCCGACTTTGGCACCCTGCCCAGGTCAGGCCCGTGAATGAAAACACACCATTTTGATAACTTAAGATTTCATATGCCTCATGAACAGTCTCGCCAATTTTGAGAATGATCAAACTAATTCCCTAGGTGCCAAGGTGTAAAATGTGCACACTGTAAATCGATAAAAAATTCGCATTCAAACCAAAATACCCGATTTCCTGTTGGGTTTGGAATACGCATGCAAGAGACTTTTTGGAGCAGTTTTGTACAAGGTATCGACTCACCGAATTTCATCCCTCTACGTAGAAAAAACCTAAATGGAGAGGCCTTTTTGAAAATTTCAAGGGGGCGCCACTGAGCCATTTTGTTACATGTTTTCGTAACGTTGCAAGATTATTGAACGTTATGGAAAGCCGCATTTATGTCCAAATTTTTGTGAGTTTTCGTGCATGTTGAAGCTTCCAAATGTAAACTCCTACTGTGAACCGATAAAAATTTCACATTCGATTCAAAATACCCGATTTCCTGTTGGATTTGGAATACGGGTGCAAGAGACTTTTTGGAGCAGTTTTGCATAAGGTATCTACTCCCCAAATTTCCTCGCTCTATGTTGAAAAAACCCAATAGGAAAGGCCTTTTTTAAAACTTCTTTCTGTCGCCACTAGTTGGCACTGTAGAGTTGATGCAAATGACCCCTACAAGAACCTTCAGGGTATGACTCTCAACAAACACGGAAAGTTTGGCGCAGATATGTTGCATATCTGCCGAGTTATGACTGTTCAAAATTTTTGGCGAGACAAATTGTTGACGGTCATTTTCACTTCCAGTTTGGACCTCTCCGCTTCAACGAAACCTCAATATTTTTCATCAGGGACCTGAACACATGTCTTGAGGCTCCCCTGAAACAGGTTTGAGGTCAATAGATTTTTTTCCCTTGGAGGAGGAGCCTGTCTCGTAAAGAAGGCCATTTCCTGTTCCCACTAGGGGGCGCCAGGCCTAATGGGTAATATTTCAATGCAGTCGTGTTCAGGCTGGGATATCTCATATACATGCTAGAAATCAAAAAGATTGAACGTTGTATCACGGAGTTTTTAATCATTTTCTGAATTTGGTATTTTGCCCAAAAATGGCCGACTTTGGGACCACGCCCAGGCCAGACCCTTGAATGAAAACACACCATTTTGAAAACTTAAGATCTCATATGTCTCCTGAATAGTCTGGCCAATTTTGAAGACGATCCAACTATTTTCTTCAGCGACAAGGTCTCAAATGTAAATCGATAAAATTTCACATTTGATCCAAAATTTCCGGCTTCCTGTTGGGTTTGGAATATGGGTGCAAGAGACTTTTTGGAGCAGTTTTGCACAATGTATCGACTCGCCAAATTTCATCGTTCTACGTTGAAAAAACCTAATAGGAAAGGCCTTTTTGAAAATTTCAAGGGGGCGCCACTGAGCCATTTTGTTAAATTTTTTTGTAGATTATCAAAATTTACGCAAAGTTGAATGTATGTGCAAATTTTGGTGAGTTTTCGTGCATTTTCAAGCCTCCAAACGTAAACTCCAACTGTGAACCGAAAAAATTTCACATTCGATCCAAAATACCCGATTTCCTGTTGGATTTGGAATATGGGTGCAAGAGGCTTTTTTGAACAGTTAGGCATAAGGTATCTACTCCCCAAATTTCATTGCTCTACGTTGAAAACCTGAGAGGAGAGGCCTTTTTGAAAATTTTAAGGGTCAAGGGGGCGCCACTGAGCCATTTTTTGACATTTTTTCAAAACGACGCAAGATTATCGAAATTTACGCGAATCTGCACGTATGTGCAAATTTTGGTGACTTTTCGTGCATGTTCAGGCCTCCAAATTGGCCATTTTCATTTGCCATGAAGAAAGAAGAATAATAATAATAATAACTAGGCCTGCAAGCAGGACTGAACGGGCCCTCGCAATCTAGCGCAAATTCGGACTGTGTGCAGGTCAGGGTGGTGGCAGATCCTCCTCTCTAATCATCTCATTAGAACCTAACATGCTCGAAAGTCGCCTATTTACATTCCCACACCCAAGAGATAAAAACCCCTATTGGAGAGAGTACTACAAAAAAGGAGCCACTTCTGAGCTGTGCGGCCAGGCCCTTATTCAAAACCAAAATTAATCTTCTAACTGGGCCAATTCGACCAAGTGTGCCAACTATTGTGGCTCTATAAGCTCCCTGAGTCTCTGAAAAAAAATATTTCCTTTAAATGGCGAACAAAGGGTCGTCACGGCAACAGACAGAGACACGTGGACATGGGCCGTAAAAAAGTATTTTAATAGGTCTTGAAACTACAATGACCAACCTGAAAAGAACTGGACATGTTTTGGAAAAACGAGTGACTTTCTATCGCCACTAGTTGGCGCTGTAGGGTTGATGCAAATGACCCCTACAAGGCCCTTCAGGGTATGACTCTCAACAAGCACGGGAAGTTTGGCGCAGATATCTTGTATATCTGCCGAGTTATGACTGTTCAAAGTTTTTGGAGAGAAAAATTGTTGACAGTCATTTTCACTTTCCTGTTTGGACCCCTCCGCTTCAACGAAACTTCAATATTTTTCATCAGGCACCTGAAGACAGGTCTTAAGGTTTCCCTTATGCAGGTTTGAGGTAGATTGATTTTTTCCCTTTAGAGGAGGAGTGTGTCCCGTAAAAAAGGGCATTTCCTGTTCCCACTAGGAGGCGCCAGGCACAAATGGTAAATTTTCAATCCAGTCCTGCTCAGGCTGGTATACCTCACACACATGCCAGATTTAAAATAGATTGAACGTTGTATGAGGGAGTTATCAGTCATTTTCCGAATTCGGTGTTTTGGCGAAAAAATGGAAGAATTTGGCGCCCCGCCCAGGTCAGGCCCGTGAATGAAAACACACCATTTTTATAACTTAAGATTTCATATGCCTCATGAACAGTCTCACCAATTTTGAGAATGATCAAACTAATTCCCTAGGTGCCAAGGTGTAAAATGTGCACACTGTAAATCGATAAAAATTTCACATTCAATCCAAAATACCCGATTTCCTGTTGGGTTTGGAATATGCATGCAAGAGACTTTTTGGAGCAGTTTTGTACAAGGTATCGACTCTCCGAATTTCATCCCTCTACGTTGAAAAAACCTAAATGGAGAGGCCTTTTTGAAAATTTCAAGGGGGCGCCACTGAGCCATTTTGTTACATGTTTTCGTAACGTTGCAAGATTATCGAACGTTATCCAAAGCCGCATGTATGTGCAAATTTTGGTGAGTTTTTATGCATATTCAAGCCTCCAAATGTAAACTCTTACTGTGAACCCATGAAAATTTCACATTCGATCCAAAATACCCGATTTCCTGTTGGATTTGGAATATGGGTGCAAGAGACTTTTTGGAGCAGTTTTGCATAAGGTATCTACTCCCCAAATTTCCTTGCTCTATGTTGAAAAAACCCAATAGGAAAGGCCTTTTTTAAAACTTCTTTCTGTCGCCACTAGTTGGCACTGTAGAGTTGATGCAAATGACCCCTACAAGAACCTTCAGGGTATGACTCTCAACAAACACGGAAAGTTTGGCGCAGATATGTTGCATATCTGCCGAGTTATGACTGTTCAAAGTTTTTGGCGAGACAAATTGTTGACGGTCATTTTCACTTCCAGTTTGGACCTCTCCGCTTCAACGAAACCTCAATATTTTTCATCAGGGACCTGAACACATGTCTTGAGGCTCCCCTGAAACAGGTTTGAGGTCAATAGATTTTTTTCCCTTGGAGGAGGAGCCTGTCTCGTAAAGAAGGCCATTTCCTGTTTCCACTAGGGGGCGCCAGGCCTAATGGGTAATATTTCAATGCAGTCGTGTTCAGGCTGGGATATCTCATATACATGCTAGAAATGAAAAAGATTGAACGTTGTATCACCGAGTTTTTAATCATATTCTGAATTTGGTATTTTGCCCAAAAATGGCCGACTTTGGGACCACGCCCAGGTCAGACCCTTGAGTGAAAACTCACCATTTTGAAAACTTAAGATCTCATATGTCTCCTGAATAGTCTGACCAATTTTGAAGACGATCCAACTATTTTCTTCAGCGACAAGGTCTCAAATGTAAATCGATAAAATTTCACATTTGATCCAAAATTTCCGGCTTCCTGTTGGGTTTGGAATATTGGTGCAAGAGACTTTTTGGAGCAGTTTTACACAATGTATCGACTCACCAAATTTCATCATTCTACGTTGAAAAAACCTAATAGGACAGGCCTTTTTGAAAATTTCAAGGGGGCGCCACTGAGCGATTTTGTTAAATTTTTTTGTAGATTATCAAAATTTACGCAAAGTTGCATGTATGTGCAAATTTTGGTGAGTTTTCGTGCATGTTCAGGCCTCCAAACGTAAACTCCAACTGTGAACCGAAAAAATTTCACATTTGATCCAAAATATCCGATTTCCTGTCAGATTTGGAATATGGGTGCAAGAGGCTTTTTTGAACAGTTAGGCATAAGGTATCTACTCCCCAAATTTCATCGCTCTACGTTGAAAACCTGAGAGGAAAGGCCTTTTTGAAAATTTTAAGGGTCAAGGGGGCGCCACTGAGCCATTTTTTGACATTTTTTCAAAACGACGCTAGATTATCAAATTTTACGCGAATCTGCACGTATGTGCAAATTTTGGTGACTTTTCGTGCATGTTCAGGCCTCCAAATTGGCCATTTTCATTTGCCATGAAGAAAGAAGAATAATAATAATAATAATAATAATAATCCTTTGCATTACAATAGGGCCTTCGCACGCCTAGTGCTCGGGCCCTAATAATAATCCTTTGCATTACAATAGGGCCTTCGCACGCCTAGTGCTCGGGCCCTAATGACAAATAAACAATGGGTGATAACATTAACTAGTGCAAAAGAATAGAATGTAAACCGATTCAGAACACTGACTTCACCTTTCCAACACGATTCAAAACAATTCTTAAAAAAAATATAGCATTAATATTATAGTATACTAGTATACTAGTGTTATAATAATTATTGCCAATCAGATCTTTCATAAAGGGTGTCATTTTAAAGGTATTCTTAGCAAAGATGTGCGATAATATCGGTTATAGTTATCGGACGATAATGGCAAATGTGACTAAGGAGGCAGCTATCGATTATTTTAGTTTACTAGTTTGAATAATCGAGTAATCGGATAAGGAACACGAACAATTAAAATACCTGAGCTGAGCCTCAAACGGTATAAAAAAAATCTATGTACAGCAAAAGAATAATTGGCTAAGCAAAAGTCTGCTAGCTTAAATGCTATAAAACGCTAACTTTTTTTTTTTTTTTTTTTTTAAGCATTGCTCTTAACAAACGATTCAGACACATATTCCCACAAAAAACATCAACCTACCTAAAACACCTATGAACTAAATGACGAATGCATTCAAAAAAACATTAGCTCAAACAAAAACTTGGCTTATGTTGGTCTTAACATGGAGCAGCTGGATTCAGCCATGCGTCGAGGCAGGCTAGAGGGCTGTGTATCAAACACTTTCAAAATAAACCATTTCAAGTTTCAACATCACTTTAATTCAACGAATACTCAAAGCAGCAAAATTTAATTTGAATCCTTTTTTCTAATCGAATACTCGAGTTAATCAATTAATCGTTGCAGCACTAAATGTGACGTCACACAGATTATCCAGATTTTTAAAAATTCAACCAATAAAGCAATCTGATAATTATATACTTGATCTAGCCTCCAAATGTGCACAATTGACGCAGTTTTGTCCAATTCTGCCTTGCCGCCTCAACCCCTCCCTCTGAAGTCCCTGTCGCATGAGTGACGAAATGCTTGATATCATGGCGGCTCCGTCACAAGTGTGCGTTTACTTTTCCGTGTGAAAAAAATAACGCTCTCGCCATCTGCAAAACATTTACTACAGAAGTTCCACGAGGTGGAAAGAAATCGTCCTCATTTAACAGTAACCTGGTCAGCCATTTAGCACTACAACTGCCAAGGGTGGATCAGTTGATACAAATCACTTTTGTAACCAGAGAAGGATCATCTGACCCTAACAGCATATCTTTTGTGAGCACTATGGTCCTCATTAGTCATTCCCATTCACAATCGCAAAACCACAGGGTTGGATTGCTCCAATTAGCATCTTGAATGTTCGCAGGGCAGGGCTGCCTCGGTTTTGTCAGACAGTGGACCGCTCAGGCAGGCAATCGGGCGGACAACCTTTTTACAAATTCCAAAAGCTGGAGTTTACCCACAGTAGAAGGGGCGGTGTAATAAAAAACAAAACAACCTCAGTGTTTCCCACAGGATTTTAGGAGACTGTGGTGGGAGGGTCTCTGACCATAGGATTTTTTGAAACTGGTGGTGGGCTGCATCGGAGTCGGACAGCCACACCATGTCATGCCACGGCGATTTTTTTTTTTTTTTTCTTTTTTTTTCCCCCAAGAAGAACCATAACAACGATATATTTGAAATATTTCATTAGCTAGGCTAATGTTATAGCTCTCAGCTACGGTACATGTATGTAAAATGCGTTGCTGAGTACAGCTACGTTACCCTATGTAATAATGAGACTTTTTTTTCTCGTAGCAATAGTACGACTTACATCTCGTAGTGACTCAGGGTTGGCAAACTGTTGAAAAGAGCCATATTTGACCCCCCCCCCCCCCCCCCAAAAAAAAACAAAAAAAACCTGATACAGTATGTCTGGAGCAGCAAAAATTAAAAGCCTTGTACAAGCCTTATAATTATCAGTACTAGCTATATTAGCCTACTATAAAAATGACTAAGTTGGCTAGAAATACATAATTAGCCTTCATGATTAAATGTTTATTTTCCCTGCAGTGGATCCTATAGCGCACCACGTGACTACTCTGTTGTACGATGACACCACAAGTTTAACTTCATTACAATATTAATGAATTGAAAGAATGTTTGTATCATGTTTGTCCTCCTAGAAATCCTATTAAAACAAAAAATATATTTCCCTCCCCCATCTTTTTCCATTTAAAAAAAAAAAAAAAAAGCTCCGAAACAGCACTAAGGAGCCGCATGCGGCCCAAGAGCCGTGGGTTTCAGACCGCCGTCGTAGCCCTCCTTTTTTCTTTTTATTTGACCCTCATAAGTACGACATTACCACAACAATAACAGTCCTTCTGTCAACTGACCCATTTACAGGACAGGGGGAATTCTAATGGCCGTGTAAAGAGTTTTTCTTGATTCGGTGAGAAGGTGAATAGTTTTTTCCCCGTTTTTCGTGAACTAAATTTCCACACAAACGCACAACGAGGTACCATTAACTTAGCAAGGAGAGGTAAGAGAGTCATTTTTCGAGTGTCCCAGAGCTCGCGAAATTGTGGGGGGGCGCATTTATCCAACTTTTGTCAGCCATAATTGTCTGAAGTTGGCGCGTCGGTGTTGTGCCGAAAAATAGCCACTCCACGCGAAATGTCCCCCCGACGGGAGCGCCCACGCGTCACAAGTACAAACAGCCTTTTCTTACCAATCGATGGACACGGAAACGACGTTCTTGTACCGTGAATATGTATCATTTTACTCTGCTTGAACTAATAAATACTTTACTGTGACCAACTCTACTCAGCTCTGAAAATAGAGCAAGGCTTTATTTTGGGCCCCGCCTCTCCGCGCAAGTTCAATCAAAGTTTGCTTTCCGTCCAAGACGGCCGTCCACCGCTCACTTTCGCCAAAAAGTCCGATCGAAACTATGGTAATGCCCCGGATATGGGGAAGAAGGAGAGAAGTCTGTATTTGCTTACCCACTCGATTGTGGTAACAATAATAAAGAAAAACAATAACAAAATAACAGCGGGCTGCTACGACATGCGACCGCTATCTCTCGCTATCTCGCTCGTTCTCCCATTCTTCCTACTCGTTCCCCTTGCGTCTCTTAAATAAATAAATAAATAAAATACTACTCTAAAATGCTGCTCTCGCTCGCGCGGGTAGTAGAGTGGAGTGGGCTACAGCTGTGTAATCGGCTGACTGACGCATCTGATTAGTATCTTTTTTTTTCGGGGGGGTGGGGGGGGCGCAAACGAGACTGTGGCGGGCCGCCACAGTCTCGTCCATTAGTGGGAAACACTGAACCTTTTTTATGTGGTGACATATTACACTTCGCCCTTCTCCCGGGGCTAGGTGTTAGGGTTGTTGCCGAAGCAATTTTTCCTTCTGCGCCTTCTTTGCGCCCACATGAGAGTGAGCCAATTCCCTTGCAAGACCCACCAAGAAGTCTGCCCGTCTCTTTTGCCTTCCTGTGCATGCCTGATACAACACATATGCATTCATTGCTGACATGTCAATCATATTGTAGAACATGGTGACTGGACATCTCCGTGTTGGACAAAGCAAGGGCAGGCCTGGATTTGCAAATATTCAAGATACTAATTTCAGCTATCCACAGTGAAAATCCGCTTTCACAACTAGGCAGTGACTCCACTGGAGTGTGTAGGGGGGTTGTTTGCTGGATTGCTTGTTTGAATGGTCTGTTATTTGACAAAGCCAAGTTGTCAGTTTGGTATCGAGGTCATTTGACGGCCAAAAAAATCCGGTAGCTCCAGTGTTAAAGCTGCATCACAAAGATTTGTGGAATTAATAACTTAATTCAATTCACTTTTATTTGTATAGCCCTATATCCCAACAAGGTTGTCTCAGAGGGCTTTAAAGATTCAATTTGATACACAGTCAGATGCAGTAGACGAATGAGATGAGTTCATGTCGTGGGCATCCCCCATCCTTAGACCGGCAAGGAAAAACTCCAAAGACCCAGTGGGAAATGAGAAACCTTGGGGAGAAACGCAGTCAGGAGAGATCCACTCACAGGACTGACAGGCTTTAGATGCACCAGGACTGATGATTTCCTTAGCCGCGTTGCTAATGCTAATCGTGCGCAATTTGTCCTTCCAGCGGACCCGACGGTGAAGGACTTCATCGGGGGCTTCACGGCGCTGCACTACGCGGCCATGCACGGGCGCGCCCGCATCGCCCGCCTGATGCTGGAGTCGGACTTTCGCGGCGACATCATGGACGCTAAGAGCTACGACGGCTGGACCCCGCTGCACGTGGCGGCCCACTACGGGCGCGACTCCTTCGTGCGTCTGCTGCTGGAGTTCGGGGCGGCAGTGGACCCGCTGAGCGAAAAGGGCACCACGCCGCTGCAGCTGGCCATTATCCGCGAGCGCTCCAGCTGCGTGCGCATCCTGCTGGACTGCGGCGCCAACATCGACATCCAGAATGGCTTCCTGCTGCGCTACGCCGTCAGCAAGGGCAACCACCCGTACTGCCGCATGTTCCTCCAGCGCGGCGCCGACACCAACCTGGGCCGGCTGGAGGACGGGCAGACGCCGCTGCATCTGTCGGCGCTGCGCGACGACGTGCTGTGCGCGCAGATGCTTTACGCTTACGGCGCCGACGCCAACACCCGCAACTACGAGGGGCAGACGCCCGCCGCCGTCTCCGTCAGCATGTCGCGACACAGCAGACCCTGTCTGGACTTCCTACAGGACGTCACCAGTGAGTACCGCCCGCCGATCGGTTTTGTCGTGAGTCCAAAGTTAAAAAAAAGAAAAGAAAAAGAAAAAAAATGGGGAATCCATTCATTTTTCACTTAATAATTCAGTTAATTATTTGTAGAAATTAATTATAAGATGCTTTGACATTGATTAACAAAAAAAACATTGAGAATTAAGGTAGTTATGAGTTCGTGTTAATTTCACTACTGACTACATTGACTTTAATGGGAACATAGCTTCGGGGTGGCCATGTTGGTAGGGGCAACACACGGTCTTTTTGTGCTAATACCATCAATCGAAACGAGTTTATCGCTAGTCCACGTCCGATAAATTCGAAGTGGGAGGCTTGCAGCGAATGATCGGTCGTTAATTATCTGCCAGTCCTCGCGCTTCAAACTGATTGGACGTCCAGTATCGTCAATGGCAGCCCAGTTGAAAAACAAGCTAGTTATGACTTTATTTTAGGCAGCCCAGTTGAAAAACAAGCTAGTTATGACTTTATTTTAAAAGCACTGCATTGACTTTGATGGGAACGTGGCATCAGGGCGGCCATGTTGGTAGGGGTGATGAAAGGTCTTTTCAGGCTTCTGCTGTCAACCTAGACGAGTTAATCTATAGTAGAAGTCCAATCCATTTGAAGCTGGGAATGAACGCTTCAAATGGGTCGGACGCCTGTCGTCGGAGGCCGATCAACTAACTCGTTCATTTCTGTCGGTCAGGACACCCCCGGAGCCTTCAGGACGTGTGTCGCATCAAGATCCGCCAGTGCATCGGCCTGCAGCGGCTGCGGCTGCTGGAGGAGCTTCCCATCGCCAAGGTCATGAAGGACTATCTGAAGCACAAGTTTTAACTCCGCCTATGCAAAGACTCCGCCTCCCGGAAGCGACTCCACCCACGGCGGGCATGTAAATACGTCACAGATATTTTTCTACTTTTATTTAAGTCTCATGCCAATAAGGTGGGTGAAAGTGAGCCCTGAATTAATTTATTTTCTTTATAACGGACACAAAACAGTGACAATCGGTGTGTGTCACCGTGACAACAAGAATTGCGTGTGTGTGCGTGTTTATGTGTGTGGAACGTCTGCGGGCGGCGGTGTGCCGGTGTCATTTTTAGGATGGTGTCAATTTCTCACTTTCACAATAAAACGCTAGAGGATTTGGTTTATTTTATTTCTCTTGGTGGTCAAAATCAACAAGATGTGGTAGCTAATGAGGTCATTGATGATAGCTCTTGTTGCATACATACAAAAGCTATCATCAACTAACTACACTATCATCAATATATTCACATAATTTGCTCATAAAATATTTCAGGTAATTTCCCCTAGGTTTTTTGGAATCTGGTGGCTGGCTGCAACGGAGTCGTACAGAGCCCATGGATGAAGAAACCAAAAAATAAACAAACAAATAAATAAATAAAAACAGTGCCCGAAAGGGACACCTGAATTTTTTTTCTGTCGAAGCAAAAAAAAATAAAAAATGCCCCTGAAACAAAAAATTACGACGGAGGATTAGGGCCAAATCAAGGAGAGAGAAAAAAAAAAAGAAAAGGACGACGAGATTAAAACCGTACTGGTACTACAAGACTAAACTCATTACATAGCGTAACCGCTACGCACATTACGTACATGTACCGTAGCTGAGCGCTACGACGAAGCATCAATATAAAGCAATCTATTGATTATAATTTTATGTAGATGATCCAAAAGATAACGTGTTTCTTTATTTATGAAGCAAATTATAAAATATAGGCTCAGGAAAAGCACAATATCACCCGAATACGCTATGACGTCACTTACGGCGTACGTAACGTTATATTGACTTGGAACAACAGCGTGCATCTCGAGAGCGGTGGTGATTCTGTACTTCTGGATTGTTTCAAAAAGACGTTTTGGTGCATTGGCATCAAATTACAATCAATATAAAGAGTCATACACGTCGTGGCTCCCAGCCAAGGTAGGGTAACTTGTTATTTTAAGTACTTGATATAATATCCGTCGTAATCACACACAAAGCTTTCACTTCATTAAGTTTTCACCGTCAATTGCAGCCAATGAGAAAATACTGTGATAGGGCCAAATGTACGTTTTATTTATATTAAAAGGTAATACTCAAACGTACGTTTTGCTCGATGTATTTATATCAAAAGTAATAATTTATGTATCGTGAATCTTCACAATTCTTCTACATGGTGTGTCTGTATATCCATTTTTCAGTTCTTCCCGAGCGCTTACATGTTTTGCATCTTCTCATTTTTGTCTTCCGAGTTCCCGATTTTCTTGTTTATTCAATTCCACCGATCCAAGATGGCAAAGAACTTGTTGGAAATTGTGACTTTCCTGAGACGTCGGGGTGTATCAGAGGAAACAATCAATTGAATTGAACAGCAAAAGGTATTTCTTACTTTTTTTTACCTTTTCATCAGTCAGTTCATGTCATTTGTAAATAACAATGCTTCAATATGCATTTGTTTCGACTATTTCTCCGTCTCTTGTTACTTTTCTCATCCGCCTCTCCTCCTATGCACTTTCCTTTTACCATCCCCATCTTCTCACCTGCTTCTCTACTTCACTTCTCACACAGTATCTCACAAAAGTGAGTGCACCCCTCGCATTTCTGCAGTATTTAATTGTCCTTTCATGGGACAACACTGAAGATATGGCTTTTTCAAAAGGTGAAAACGAGTCGGTGTACATCTAATAATACAGTGTAAATGTATTCTCTCAAAATACAGCCATTAATGTTTAAACCACTGGCAACAAAAGTGAGTACACTCAAGTGAAAAATCCCCCAAATCAGTACGCCTTTTTCCCTCCCCAGCGTAACGTGAATCATTAGTGTTATGTGATCTTAGGTGAAAATACTGTAGGGAGCAAGAGTGTTAAATGTGGTATTACTGCTCCTCTCTCGTTCAACATTAATGGCTGTATTCAGAGACAGATCTGCAGTTTCGTGGGATACTGTACCTTCTCTTTTCCTACAAATCTCCTCCTCATTTCTCCTCATTACCCCCTGAGCATTATAGTTACCTAGGAGTGATGTATACTAGGGCTGAACGATATTGGAAAAAACTGACATTTCGACTCTATAGGGCAGGGGTCCCCAAACTACGGCCCGCGGGCCGGATACGGCCCGCAGCCACATTTGGTCCGGCCCCCTGAACAAACAAACAAAACAAAAAATGTAAAAAAAAAAAAAAAAAAATTTTTTTTTTTTTTTTCAATAGAGTTATTTATGTCCTGGCTTTTTTCTGTGAAGAACTGAGCAATGGTTATTTGGTTATTATCTATTTAATTAATACAGTATTATTATATTATATTATATTACATGATATTATATTATATTATATTATATTATATTATATTATATTATATTATATTATATTATATTCAGGGGTGCACATAAGTGGTCCGCACATGCGTACTGGACGTAGACAAACGCGCTGGCCCTCAACGGCTTCCATACGCTTTTGCGTACCGATGGCTGACCACTCTATTTGCGGCGGACACGAGAAAATAACTTCTCAAAATGTCGATGAGGCAGGCCACACTGAGTAATTACTTCCGTGTTCCCCCACCCCCGTCAAAAGACAGACAGACGACAGAGACTTCACCGGAGCTACCGAAAAAAAGGACTTTTGCTGAAAAGTGGCTACAGGAGGTACCATGGCTAGAAGCGAATGATGCTCGCACGGAAATGCGGTACAAAATGTGCCGTGAGAATCCCAATGTCGCCGATTAGAGCAACGCATTTTATGTAGGGTCAAAGAATTTCAGCCATCCAAACTTTGAAAAGCACGAAAAAAACAGAGCATGTGGCAATTAAGCAAACTATCGATGTCAAACAGGACCCCACTCGCCCTATGGACATGTGGCGGAATAGGGCGGAATAAAGGTAATGAACAGCGACATGCACTGACAAACGTGTTTTTGCTCGCATTTTACAAAGCTAAACATGCACGTTCAATGAGGTCTTATGAGGAGGACATCCCACTTTTAAAAAGGCTTGGAGTTAATGTGGGAGCCGCATAATGCCCTTTATTTTGAATTGGTGCTTTTATGTTTATTTCTTTACATTTCACTTCAAAGTAATGGCAATTTTGTTGTGCCAGTTGATGTTAATCAAGCATTAACTGTTAATATAATTAATCAAAGTTAATTGGCTCTAAGTAAAGCTTGTCATAAATTTATCGCATCAGGTGGGTCGGCTCTCAAGCTCAATGAGGACCAAGTCACATCTCCAGGTCCTCCTCTGAGAACCTGGGCAAAAAAATTATGTGCACCCCTGATTATATTATATTATATTATATTATATTATATTATATTATGTTATATTATATTAAGGGCTGTCAAAGTTATCGCGTTAACGGGCGGTAATTAATTTTTTTCATTAATCACGTTAAAATATTTGACGCAATTAACGCATATGCCCCGCTCAAACAGATTAAAATGACAGCAGTGTCATGTCCACTTGTTACTTGTGTTTTTTGTCTCCCTCTGCTAGCGCTTGGGTGCGACTGATTTTATGCACCATGAGCATTGTGTAATTCTTGACATCAACAATGGTGAGCTACTAGTTAATTTTTTTGATTGAAAATTTTACCAATTTTATTAAAACGAAAACATTAAGAGGGGTTTTAACATAAAATTTCTATAATTTGTACTAAAATCTATCTTTTAAGAACTACAAGTCTTTCTATCCAGGGATTGCTTTGACAGAATATTAATGTTAATGCCATCTTGTTGATTTATTGTTATAATAAACAAATACAGTACTTATGTACAGTATGTTGAATGTATATATCCATCTTGTGTCTTATCTTTCCATTCCAACAATAATTTACAGAAAAATAAGGCATATTTTAGAGATGTTTGAATTGCGATTAATTACGATTAATTTTTAAGCTGTGATTAACTCGCTTAAAAATTTTAATCGTTTGACAGCCCTAATTATATTATATTATATTATATTATACTATATTATATTATATCATTTTTATTTTATTTACTTTGGTTCCGTGAAGAATCCAGAAAGGGTTATTTGATTGTGGCTTTCTGAAAAACAATACATTTTTACATTTAGGCACTCCTGCAATCGTCACACTTTTTCTGTTACAAACTGACCCCGGCCCCTCATCAGAGAAGAGAAGGGTTATGTGGCCCTCACAGGAAAAAGTTTGGGGACCCCTGCTATAGGGGTTTACGATGTATGTTGTGATATTGAAACGAAAAGAATTTTCACCAAAGAACTTGCATAGCTCTATTTGGGAAGACTTTGGTTGACTCACCATGACAACACTGTATTCATATAATACCGTTAAATCCAGGCTAAGGTGGTTCATCTGTGAATGATGAAGATTGCTGCAAATAAAAGGAATCCAGGAGGACATGTCTTTGCACTATTGCTGCTTTTATGATGCAGAACAAAAATATACATGTCCAAAAAAATAATAATAATGAAATAAAACAATCACACGTCCTGCGATGGGACAATTGCGCTTGCGCACATTGCAATGGCGATGTTCAAACGATATATTGTGCAGGCCTAACGTATAGCCATTTTAACTAAAATTGAGAAATGAAAATCGGGAAATTTGGAACGTTCTGGATATCAGTGGACTTAATAGTGTTATGAAATGGAGTTCTGGATGAAAGTTACGTTGTCCTTTTTTTCTTTGTTATGATGATGTGTCTGTCTTATTTTCAGATTGACAGCGAGGTCATCCTACTGATGGAAGATGCTCAACTGGCGAATTATCTCCCATCATATGGAGACAGGATTGCTCTCTTTAACTTTTGCAATCACCAACCACAGTCATCAAAGCGAAAGCAGGGACTGTTTGAAAAGCTAAGTGAGAAGCTCAAACTTAGAAAGGAAAACCATACAGAGAGTGAGGAAGCAACCACCTCCAATAAAACAAAAACACCTAAACCAAAAACAAGAAAGCTAGGGTGGATTCACACTGAAGGCCAACTGACCAAACAAATCAGAGCAAAACAAGGCGGAGGGACAAGAAAGATCTCAATTCGAAGTGAAGAAGGTTATAGTGAGATACTAAAACAAGGAAAAGTCACTTTTCTTTCGATACTTTTCTAGTCGATATTTTGACGACGAATGTTGCTGATTCCATTCAGTTTTAAATACTCAAACTGTTCTTTTTAAAATCACTCCATGAAGGGAATACTGTATTCACATAATCAGAAACACAATTGTTCAATACCAACGTTTACAGTTTTACTACGTTAAATGTACAGTAGTCTGCTACTGCACCATATTTACAGAGATGACAGTTTTACTGTTACACGTAGATATCACATTACGATGTTGTGTACGATGTTACAGTGAATCTTTAAAGAAGACCAGTATTACAATGCTACATGTAAACAGTATATGTAACTGTTACAAATCATTCTTATTATTTACAATGTACCATTATTTACAATGTTATATGTGTATATATATACAGTGGGGAGAACAAGTATTTGATACACTGACAATGGGAAAACCCATTGGCAGTGTATCAAATACTTGTTCTCCCCACTGTATGTAACAGTGGCTTGGTAATGTAACTGTTTAACAGGTAATTATGCTATTTACAGATAATGTGAATCATTGCTTTAAATTTCACTGCTGCTTTCTTGGGGACCTTGGCTGAGTGAACATTTCAAAGGGTCGCTCGCATTTGTTTGTTTTTTTCCACAAGTTCCATTTACTTTATATGTTCAATAAAAGGTTGTGAATACGTCTACATTTTACTGTGGAACATCCATAAACCATAGAGGAATGCCATTTCCAATATTTCCACACTTTATATATGTTCGACTATTTCATTCCTTAGTCGTGAATAGAGTTCTACTGCAGCATATGCATCTGATGGAGCATTCCAGCCATTTTCCTCCATAAGGAGAGTGCAAAGCTCAAAAACCGTCTCATCGCAGGGATATGGCCCTTTCGGAGTGCAATCCTCCTTGCAAACAGGTATTTCCTCTGCAAGGACAGGCTACAGTTTGTCGTCTGCTGCATACAGCCGTGCCATGCTGAACATGAGGATGGGCCGTCCTCCAGGCGTCCCATGGGCAGATCTTGGTCGTATTTGGTGTGTGTTCCATGTCCTTACCACTTCATCCAATTCATCCTGCATGACAATTAATATACAATTGATAATCAATCAACAGAACCACTATAAATGTCTAAAAGGATAGTGGTTTTTTAGCTGTAGTTGTGAAAAAGTAGCCTTACGTCACATTTCGTTTTGGCAGATGTTTCAAAGTATTTTTACAAATGATATTGGATTATTTCCATCAATTCGCCTGCTATATATCTCTGTGTATGTTTATTATTCCTCCTCTTTATGTCTCACTCTCTGTCTGTCCCAATCTTTGTTGATATTACAGTACATGGGCAATAACTTCCTTTGTTTATTGAAATAGAATAGATTACAACTATAAACATGAACTATTCCTTTTTAGCCTCTGTGATGGAGGTGCAAAATGTCATTTCTCGTAGTGGAAGTAACAGTATGACTTTTATTCTCGAAGTAACAGTATGACTTTTATTCTCGAAGTAACAGTGTGACTTTTAATCTCATAGTAACAATTGGAGTTCTATTCTCGTACTAATAGGGTGACATTTTTCTCGTACTGTTACTTCAAGAATAAAAGTCGTATTATTTCGTTGGGCTAATGCTACTTACAGGGAGCTACGACAAAGTGTTGATAGCCTGTAAATAATGATGTAGATGAGCCAAAATATGAAGGATTTCCTTTTCCTTATTTGTAGATCCGATTCAAAAACACAAGACGCTTTCAATACAAAACAGTGTAAAAGCGACGTCAGGTAAGTAGCATTAGGACAACGAAATAATATGACTTTTATTCTTGAAGTAACAGTACGAGAAAAATGTCACCCTATTAGTACGAGAATAGAACTCCAATTGTTACTATGAGATTAAAAGTCACACTGTTACTTCGAGAATAAAAGTCATACTGTTACTTCGAGAATAAAAGTCATACTGTTACTTCCACTACGAGAAATGACATGTTGCACCTCCATCACAGAGGTTAAAAAGGAATAGTTCATGTTTTTAGTTGTAATCTATTCTATTTCAATCAACAAAGGAAGTTATTGCCCATGTACTGTAATAATATCAACAAAGATTGGGACAGACAGAGAGTGAGACATAAAGAGGAGGAATAATAAACATACACAGAGATATATAGCAGGCGAATTGATGGGAATAATCCAATATCATTTATAAAAATACTTTGAAACATCTGCCAAAACGAAATGTGACGTAAGGCTACTTTTTCACAACTACAGTTAAAAAAGTTTACAGTGGTTCTATTGATTGGTTATCAATTATTTATTAATTGTCATGCAGGATGAATAGGATGAAGTGGTAAGGAGCTGGAACACACACCAAATACGACCAAGATCTGCCCATGGGACGCCTGGAGGACGGCCCATCCTCATGTTCAGCATGGCATGGCTGTATGCAGCAGACGACAAACTGCAGCCTGTCCATGCTAAGGAAATAGCTGTTTGCAAGGAGTATTGCACCCCGAAAGGGCCATATCCCTGCGATGAGACGGTTTTTGAGCTTTGCAGTCTCCTTATGGAGGAAAATGGCTGGAATGCTCCTTCAGATGCATATGCTGCAGTAGAACTCTATTCACGATGAAGGAATGAAATAGTCAAACATACATAAAGTGTGTAAATATTGGAAATGGCATTCCTCTATGCTTTATGGATGTACCACAGTAAAATGTAGATGTATTTACAACCTTTTATTGAACAAATAAAGTAAATAGAACTTGTGGAAAAAAAACAAACAAATGCGAGCGACCCTTTGAAATGTTCACTCAGCCAAGGTCCCCAAGAAAGAAGCAGTGAAATTTTAAGCAATGATTCACATTATCTGTAAATAGCATAATTAACTGTTAAACAGTTACATTACCAAGCCAATGTTACATAAATATACATATAACATGGTATATAATGGTAAATTGTAAATAATAAGAATGATTTGTAACACAGTTACATATACTGTTTACATGTAGCATTGTAATACTGGTCTTCTTTAAAGGTTAACTGTAACATCGTACACAACATCGTAATGTGATATATACTGTACGTGTAACAGTAAAACTCATCTCTGTAAATATGGTGCAGTAGCAGACTACTGTACATTTAACGTAGTAAAACTGTAAACGTTGGTATTGAACAATTGTGTTTCTGATTATCTTTATGTGAATACAGTATTCCCTTCATGGAGTGATTTTGAAAAGAACAGTTTGAGTATTTAAAACTGAATGGAATCAGACAGCAACATTTGTCGTCAAAATATCGACTAGAAAAGTATCGAAAGAAAAGTGACTTTTCCTTGTTTTAGTATCTCACTATAACCTTCTTCACTTCGAATTGAGATCTTTCTTGTCCCCCCGCCTTGTTTTGCTCTGATTTGTTTGGTCAGTTGGCCTTCAGTGTGAATCCACCCTATTTCAAGCTTTCTTGTTTTTGGTTTAGGTCTTTTTGTTTTATTGGAAGTGGTTGCTTCCTCACTCTCTGTATGGTTTTCCTTTCTAAGTTTGAGCTTCTCACTTAGCTTTTCAAACAGTCCCTGCTTTCGCTTTGATGACTGTGGTTGGTGATTGCAAAAGTTAAAGAGAGCAATCCTGTCTCCATATGATGGGAGATAATTCGCCAGTTGAGCATCTTCCATCAGTAGGATGACCTCGCTGTCAATCTGAAAATAAGACAGACACATCATCATAATAAAGAAAAAAAGGACAATGTAACTTTCATCCAGAACTCTATTTCATAACACTATTAAGTCCACTGATTTCCAGAACGTTCCAAATTTCCCGATTTTCATTTCTCAATTTTAGTTAAAATGGCTATACATTAGGCCTGCACAATATATAGTTTGAACATCGCCATTGCAATGTGCGCAAGCACAATTGTCCCATCGCAGGACGTGTGATTGTTTTATTTCATTATTAGTGTTTTTTTGGACATGTATATTTTTGTTTTGTATCATAAAAGCAGGAATAGTGCAGAGACATGTCCTCCTGGATTCCTTTTATTTGCAGCAATCTTCATCATTCACAGATGAACCACCTTAGCCTGGATTTAACGGTATCATATGAATACAGTGCTGTCATGGTGAGTCAACCAAAGTCTTCCCAAATAGAGCTATGCAAGTTCTTTGGTGAAAATTCTTTTCGTTTCAATATCACAACATACATCATAAACCCCTATAGAGTCGAAATGTCAGTTTTTTCCAATATCGTTCAGCCCTAGTATACATCACTCCTAGGTAACTATAATGCTCAGGGGGTAATGAGGAGAAATGAGGAGGAGATTTGTAGGAAAAGAGAAGGTACAGTATCCCACGAAACTGCAGATCTGTCTCTGAATACAGCCATTAATGTTGAACGAGAGAGGAGCAGTAATACCACATTTAACACTCTTGCTCCCTACAGTATTTTCACCTAAGATCACATAACACTAATGATTCACGTTACGCTGGGGAGGGAAAAAGGCGTACTGATTTGGGGGATTTTTCACTTGAGTGTACTCACTTTTGTTGCCAGTGGTTTAAACATTAATGGCTGTATTTTGAGAGAATACATTTACACTGTATTATTAGATGTACACCGACTCGTTTTCACCTTTTGAAAAAGCCATATCTTCAGTGTTGTCCCATGAAAGGACAATTAAATACTGCAGAAATGCGAGGGGTGCACTCACTTTTGTGAGATACTGTGTGAGAAGTGAAGTAGAGAAGCAGGTGAGAAGATGGGGATGGTAAAAGGAAAGTGCATAGGAGGAGAGGCGGATGAGAAAAGTAACAAGAGACGGAGAAATAGTCGAAACAAATGCATATTGAAGCATTGTTATTTACAAATGACATGAACTGACTGATGAAAAGGTAAAAAAAAGTAAGAAATACCTTTTGCTGTTCAATTCAATTGATTGTTTCCTCTGATACACCCCGACGTCTCAGGAAAGTCACAATTTCCAACAAGTTCTTTGCCATCTTGGATCGGTGGAATTGAATAAACAAGAAAATCGGGAACTCGGAAGACAAAAATGAGAAGATGCAAAACATGTAAGCGCTCGGGAAGAACTGAAAAATGGATATACAGACACACCATGTAGAAGAATTGTGAAGATTCACGATACATAAATTATTACTTTTGATATAAATACATCGAGCAAAACGTACGTTTGAGTATTACCTTTTAATATAAATAAAACGTACATTTGGCCCTATCACAGTATTTTCTCATTGGCTGCAATTGACGGTGAAAACTTAATGAAGTGAAAGCTTTGTGTGTGATTACGACGGATATTATATCAAGTACTTAAAATAACAAGTTACCCTACCTTGGCTGGGAGCCACGACGTGTATGACTCTTTATATTGATTGTAATTTGATGCCAATGCACCAAAACGTCTTTTTGAAACAATCCAGAAGTACAGAATCACCACCGCTCTCGAGATGCACGCTGTTGTTCCAAGTCAATATAACGTTACGTACGCCGTAAGTGACGTCATAGCGTATTCGGGTGATATTGTGCTTTTCCTGAGCCTATATTTTATAATTTGCTTCATAAATAAAGAAACACGTTATCTTTTGGATCATCTACATAAAATTATAATCAATAGATTGCTTTATATTGATGCTTCGTCGTAGCGCTCAGCTACGGTACATGTACGTAATGTGCGTAGCGGTTACGCTATGTAATGAGTTTAGTCTTGTAGTACCAGTACGGTTTTAATCTCGTCGTCCTTTTCTTTTTTTTTTTCTCTCTCCTTGATTTGGCCCTAATCCTCCGTCGTACCCCAGGGTGCCAGGATAGAAAAAATAAAAAATCATAGCTAATCTGTACCCACAGTTTACTAATCTGAACAAAGGGGTTTTAAATGGTAACTATTTCACGTTTTCTTTGGTAGGCGTCTTTCAGGTGTCATCAATCAATATGGCATGTTGTGTTTGCACATTTTCTGTGCTGCTGTCGTGTCCGTGCGGGCTTAACTCAAGTAGTGTTCATTTGTAAGTTAGCTATTTTTAGTAGCCGCATTAGCGGCTACTAAAAACATGCCATATTGATTGATGACACCTAAAAATGTAGATGGCTACCAAAGAAAATGTGCAATAGTTACCTTTAAAAACCCCTTTGTTCGCCGAGGGCAAAAGGTGCAGGTGCTTGCTCGGTCGGTCCCTCGGCGTTTGGAGTCCCCACCAAACATTGGCGACTACAGTTTCCGGGTCATTGCTAAACTGTGGGTACAGATTAGTAATCTGTGGGTACAGATTGCTAAACTGTGGGTACAGTTTAGTAAACTGTGGGTACAGATTAGCTATGATTTTTTAAAAAATTTTCTACCCTGGCACCCGGGGGGCTCTGTAGACATGAAAGTAAAAAAGCAAACAAACAAAAAAAATCGTTTTTGATCGGGGGAAAAAAAAGCCCAGGAAAAAAATGACACAGAAGTAAAAAAATAAATGTCGAAGCAAAAAAAAAAAACAATATATATATATATTTTTTTTACATCCCAAATTTTTTTGGGTTTTTAACTTCAGGCAAAAAATGCCCGGGAAAAAAAATGACACGGAAGTAAAAAAAAAATTATGTGGAAGCAAAAGAAATATTTTTTGTACATTGAAGCAAAAAAAAAAAATCCCGTGAAAAAAAAAATGACACGGAAGTAAAAAAAAAAAAAAAAAAAAAAAAAAAAAACTATCTGGCGGAAAACAAGACTGAAAAAGCAGTTTCTGCTTTTGCACTCCTCTTTAAAATAGACTGCTGTATTTTAAGCAAAAAACTTGTGTTTGATACAACAATATGTCTACATATGCTGCCATCGCAGATTCATGGCGCATTAAGCCACCGAACTGTTTTCAATTTTTCAGTTTTATCCTGGAAACCCCTGTTTACAGACGTCGCGCAACCGCTTTTGTTTCAACCCAGCCGTAAAACGAAGGTAATTAATTATATTTATTATTCAAAATTTGTTATTTTTAGATTTGAATCATTCATTGATGTCTAATATTTCCTTTAAAAAAAAAAACGACTTTAAAAAATTATTCACTCACATACAACTTTTAAACAAATGACACCACAATGAAAAGGTGTCTGAAAAAAAGAAAAATTGGAGGAAAAAAAAAAAAGTTAAAATGGTAAATATATGAAAAAGAACATTTCGACCACTCCTTGATATCTGCGCTTTCTGCATCGCGACCCTTGTTATATTACCATGTTTCACCCATAAAATCCCCCCAAAATCCAGCTGTGGCCATTCACAGCTGTGTCTCGACACTTAGTGATAAATGCTACATGGAGTTTTTGGATCGAAACAAGTACGCGATAATATCTTGTTAAAGTAATGGCGTCTTTAATTCTGCTCTTTCATGCTCTCACCTCCAGATTTCACTGTTTAATTTTTTTTTCTTAAATGCCCACCTGTTCAAAATTGTTCTATTCCCCCAGAAAATTGAGATTTTAAGCTTTCCAGTGATGTATCACACATGCATGACGGCCGATTTTGAAAGTAGCCTAAATTAGGGGTCTCGGTGCGGAACTTCAAGTCACCCGAGTGTTTTCCGCCATATATATTTTACATCGAAGATGTTTTTTTTTGTGTGTTTTTTTACATTGAAGCAAGAAAAACAAATGCCCGATATAAAAAGTAAAAGCCATTGAAATGCACCCAAATCAACAGGAAGTGACTCATACCGTCTTTCACAGAAAAGCTACGTCGCAGTTTCTCCACAAATTGCACTTTCTAGTGTAAGAAAATACCAATATTTTTAACTTTATTTATGGCACTAAATGTCCAATGAGGATTGGACGTCTAGCACCGTCAATGGCAGTCAACGAGTGATAGAATGACAGACATGACAATCTTTTATTATGATTGAAATAACTAGTCATCGGTTGACTTTCACTTGTCTTGTTTCACTTCCTTTTATTCAATGTGTTCCTGCTCTTTTTTTTTTTTTTTATTCTGGAGGGTTCACTTTTTAACCTTAATTTCAGAGCGTGTGTCGGCTGCTTTACGTCATCAATAAACGGACATGTATCATTTGAATTCTGTTGGTGGCGATTACGTACCCTAAACTCTGCCGACCGTCAAGAAACCGGCATTTATTTTGAAGCCCCGTACCGGAAGCTGCGGTTTATGACGTGATTTTGGAGAAAGGGGAAGTGCCCGCTCCGGCTCTGACGCGTTGAAGCGTGCGTGTTTACTTTTCCGGAGTGTGACAATGGCACGCGGTGAGTGATTAAGTTCATTGTGCCTTTTTTCCCTCCCTCTTCATTCGAACTCATCCAAATGTTGTCAAAGCGGAAGCTCGACATTCTTTCAAAAAAGACGCCGGAGCTGTCGAAGCGCGCTCCTGATGCTCGTATGCGCGCGCGTCAGTCGTCCGAGTCGGTCTTGTCAACGGCTCAGATTTCAATCGATCGCTTTCTTTGTACGGGAAAAAAAATCTTTTGCTCATTGCTGTGTCTTGGTGTTAAATGCGAACGTAAAGGGAATCTATCAGTAGTCAGTGGCTGCTTCATTCGCTGCCACTTTAAATGGATTGGAAAGTACTACAAAATGGCATTTTTTCTGTTTTACATTGTTAGCTTAACACTTTTATTTAGAGGGGAGCTACTTCCTGTTGATTTTGGAGCATTTTGAGGTCACTTCCCTTTGATTCGGGGGCACTGCTAGGGTTACTTCCTATTAATGAGGGACCACTTCCTCTTGATATCAAGTCACTTCCTGTCAATGTTGGGATATTTGGGGTCATTTCCTGTCATATTGGGTAACTTCCTGTTGATTTGGGTCACTTCCTCTTGGTATGTGGTCACTTCCTGTGGGTTTCGGGGCATTTGGGGTCACTTCCTGTCATATTGGCTCACTTTGTGTTGACATCGGGTCACTTCCTGTTGATTTTGCAGCATTTCTGGGTCTCTATTAATCTCGGGTCACTTCCTGTTGATGTTGGGTCACTTCCTCTCGATTTCGGGGCATTTGGGGTTACTTCCTGTTGCATTGGGTCACATTGTGTTGATATCGGGTCACCTCCTGTTGGTGTCGAGGCATTTTGGGTCACTTCTTGTTGTATTGGGTCACTCTGTGTCAAAAATTGGTCACTTCCTGTTGATTTTGGTGCATTTGGGGTCACTTATTATATTGGGTCACTTTGTGTTGCTATCGGGTCACTTCGTGTTGAGTTTGGGGCATTTCTGGGTCGGTTCCTATTGATGTCGGGTCACTTCCTGTTGATTTTGGGGCAATTTGGGGTCACTTCCTGTTATATTGTATGTGTGAATATCGGGTCACTTCCTGTTGATTATGCGACATTTCTGGGTCTGTTTCTATGGATCTCGGGTCACTTCCGGTTGATGTTGGGTCACTTCCTCTTGATTTCGGGGCATTTGGGGTCACTTCCTGTTGTATTGGGTCACATTCTGTTGATATCGGGTCACCTCCTGTTGATGTCGAGGCATTTGGGGTCACTTCCTGTTGTATTGGGTCACTTTGTGTCAAAAATGGGTCACTTCCTGTTGATTTTGGGGCAATTTGGGGTCACTTCCTGTTATATTGTGTCAGTACGTGTGAATATCGGGTCACTTCCTGTTGATTTTGGGGCATTTCTGGGTCGGTTCCTGTTGATGTTCGGTCACTTCCTCTTGGTATTTGATCACTTCCCGTTGATTTGGGGGCATTTAGGGTCACTTCCTGTTAAATTAGGTTACTTTGCGTGGATATCGGGTCACTTCATGTTGATATTGGGGCATTTCTGGGTCAGTTCCTCTTGATCTCGGGTCACTTCCTGTTGTATTGGGTCACATTGTGTTGATATCGGGTCACCTCCTATTGATGTTGAGGCATTTGGGGTCACTTCCTGTTGTATTGGGTCACTTTGTGTCAAAAATTGGTCACTTCCTGTTGATTTTGGGGTATTTGGGGTCACTTATTATATTGGGTCACTTCCTGTTGAGTTTGGGGCATTTCTTGGTCGGTTCCTATTGATCTCGGGTCACTTCCTGTTGATGTTGTGTCACTTTCTGTTGATTTTGGGACAAATTTGGGGTCACTTCCTGTTATATTGGGTCAGTATGTGTGAATATCGGGTCACTTCCTGTTGATTTTGGGGCATTTCTGGGTCGGTTCCTGTTGATGTTGGGTTACTTCCTGTTGATGTTGGGTCACTTCCTCTTGTTATTTGATCACTTCCCGTTGATTCGGGGGCATTTAGGGTCACTTCCTGTTAAATTGGGTCACTTTGTGTGGATATCGGGTCACTTCATGTTGATTTTGGGCCATTGGGGGTTACTTCCTGTTTTATTGGGTCACTTTGTGTTATCGATTTTGGGGCATTTCTGTGTCAATTCCTATTGGTCTCTGGTCACTTCCTGTTGATGTTGGGTCACTCCCTGCCGATTTTGGGGCATTTGATGTCACTTCCTGTTGTATTTGGTCACTTCCTGTTGATTTTGGGGCATTTCTGGGTCTGTTCCTTTTGATCTCGGGTCACTTCTTGTTGATGTTGGGTTACTTCTCTTGGTATCTGGTTACTTCCTGTTGATGTTGGGTCACTTCCTGTCCATTTTGAGGCATTTGATGTCACTTCCTCTTGATATCGGGTCACTTCCTGTTGATTTTGGGGCATTTATGGGTCGGTTCCTATTGATCTCGGGTCGGTTCCTGTTGACATTGGGTCACTCCGTCTTGATATCTTGTCACTTCCTGTTGATTTCGGGGCATTTCGGGTTACTTCCTGTTATATCGGGTCACTTCCTGTTGGTTTTGGGGTCTCGTCCTTTTAATATTGGGTCTCTTCCTGTTCATTTTGGGGCATTTTAAGGCAGCTTCCTGTTCATATCAAATCATTTGTAGATTGTAGGCCACTTCCTTTTGATATCAGGGCACTTCCTATCGATTTTGTGTTAACTTATTATTGATGTTGGGTCACGGCTTGCTAATTTGGGGGTATTCTGGTGTTACTTCCTGTTGATTCTGGGTAACTTCCTATTATTTTGGGGGCATTTTGGGTTGATTTGGGGGTATTTGGGGTCATTTCTGTTATGTTGGGTAACTTCCTGTTGATATCAGGTCACTTCTTGATTTTTGGGGCATTTCAGGGTCCCCTCCTGTTGATATTGGGTCACTCCGTCCTGGTATCTGGTCACTTCCTGTTGATTTTGGAGTATTTGGGGCACTTCCTGATGAATTTGATTCACTCCTTGTCGATATTGGCTCATTTCTTGATTTTTTTTTTTGGGGGGGGGGCATTTCGGGGCAACTTCCTGTTGATTTAGGGATATTTGGGGTTATTTTTTGGTATGTTGGGTAACTTCCTGTTGATATCGGGTCACTTCCTGTTGATTTTGGGACATTTCTGGGTCGGTTCGTATTGATCTCTGGTCACTTCCTGTTAATGTTGGGTCAGTTCCTCTTGGTATCTGGTCACTACCTCTTGATTTTGGGGCATTCGGAGTCACTTCCTGTTATATTGGGTCACTTTGTTGATATCGGGTCACTCTTTGTTGATTTTGGGGCATTTCTGGGTTAGTTCCGATTGATCTTGGGTCCCTTCCTATTGATGTTGGGTTACTTTCTCTTGGTATCTGGTCACGTCCTGTTGATTTCGGGGCACTTGGGGTCACTTCCTGTTATATCTGGTCACTTCCTGTTGATTTTGGGGTCTCGTCCTTTTAATATAGGGGTCACCTCCTGTTGATTTTGGGGCATTTTGGGTCACTTCAGGTTATATTGGGTCACTTTGTGTTGATATCGGGTCACTTCCTGTTAATTTTGGGGCATTTCTGGGTCGGTTCCGATTGATCTTGGATAACTTCCTATTGATTTTCGGGCATTTTTAGTCACTTCCTGGTACTTCTGGGTCACTTTGCTATATAATTTGTCGCATTTCGAGGCAGCTTCCATTTCATATTGATTCACTCGTGGATTATAGGTCATTTCTGGTTGTTTTTTGGTAACTTCCTGGTGATATTGGGTCACGCCTTGTTAATTTGGGGGTATTCTGGGGTTACTTCCTGTTGATTTCAGGTAACTTCCTATGATTTTTGGGGCATTTCAGTGTAACTGCCTGTTGATATCAGGCCACTTCCAGTCGATTTTGAGGTATTTTGGTTTTATTTCCTGTTTGGTAACTTCCTGTTGATATCGGGTCAACATCTTGATTTTATGGCATTTCAGGGTCCTTTCCTGTTGATATTGGGTCACTTCCTCGGTATCTGCTCACTTCCTGTGTATTTTGGGACATTTGGGGTCACTTCCTGTTATTTTGGGTCACTTTGTGTTGATATCGGGTCATTTCCTGTTGATTTTGGGGTTTCGCCCTATTAATATTTGGTCCCTTCCTGTTGATTTTGTGGCATTTGGAGGAAGCTACCTATTCATATCGAATGACTTCCTGTTGATTATCAGTCACATCGTGTTGATTTTGGGTAGCTTCCTATTGATATTGGCTCACTTCCTATCGATTTTGGGGGTTCTCTGGGGCACTTCCTGTAGATTTTGGGTCACTTCCGGTTGATTTTGGATACCTTCCTATTGATATCGGGTCACTTCATGTTGATGTAGGGTCACTTTTTGTCGGTTTTGGAGGTCACTTCCTGTTCATTTTGGAGGCAAGGTGTAAGAGTAGCGTTTCTTCAATAAACTACCCAGGTATGAAGTTTGGCATGGTTAAACATTTTATTTCATCAGTTAGTCGAGGTTTTCTTTTATCTCAAACAATAGTTAATGGTAGTTTAAATACCGACGTGTTTCATGTGTATTTAAAATGAACTCAACGCAACTATTTTATCCATGTAAAAGCATCTGCTATTTATGCTAGTGGCTGCCATTGACTGCGCTAGACGTCCAATCCATTTAAAGTGAGATGGCTGGCAGCGAAAAAAATCAATGTTAATTCAACAACGACAAAACGAACATAATTGGACGTTTATCAATGACTTTCGAGCTCTGTTTGATCTTACTGCTTTTAGGAGAAACAAAAGCATCCTGTCCCGATGTTTCTCCCGCCCTTGCCGACATCCAGCGAGCGTACGAGGCGGGCCGGCAGGAGACGGCCCGGGACTTGATCAGGCGGGCCGCCGCGGCACCGGACAAGAGCGACCAGGCCGTGAGTGTGGCTCTTGGATTTTCATTGTCAACGATGCTAATGCTAGCTATTGTACAGCAATAGCTAAGGTGGCCGAGAGGGATCGGGTAAAATGCAAATTCCAAACACATTGCACATAGAAACCGGATAAAAAACAATCAAATAAACTCACCCCAAGTATTCAACCACAATTGGTTTAAATTTATTTTATTTCTGTCGATGTCCCTTCAGGGGCTCCATACATTGTAGAGCAAACATTGTTTTTTCTGATAACCATCATGGGGTTTTTTAATAGGGTAAAACTATTGCATTATTTTCAATTCAATAAACACAATAACTACCGGTATGTTTATTCATTGTTAAACGTCAAAAAGCATGTTTGTATATAGGAAAACTTCAACAGTGATGACTATATCATCCATGGGATTGTGGGTAAAATATTTCTGTTCAAATTGGTGTCAAAAGCAGAAGCAAATCCACCTCGCATGAGGAATTGATTCCAAGCAAACCAGAACATGCAACATTAGAAAAGCAAAAATCGAACAAATTTGAACTCCAGCTATTCAAAATTTGACACTTTAACCCATTTTATGGCAAAGTGGCCATTTCGGGGACAATATCAGTTCACTCCATCTTGATTTGGGGACATTTGGGGGACACGTCCTGGACATATCAGGTCAATTGGGGACATTTGTGGGGCGTGGCCTGGTCATGTCAGGTCAATTGGGAACGTTTAGGGGCGTGGCCTGGGCATATCAGGTCAATTTGTAACATTTGGGGGGCGCGGCCTGGTCATATCAAGTAATTTGGGGACATTTAAGGGGGCGTGGCCTGATTTGGGGGCGTGGCCTGGTAATATCAGATCATTGGGGGACATTTAGCGGGCGTGGCCTGGTCATATTAGTTCATTTGGGAACATTTGGGGGTCGTGGCCTGGGCATTTCGGGTCATTTGGGGGCATTTGAGGGGCGTGGCCTGATCATATCAGGTCATTTGGGGCAAAGGCACTATTTTTTAGTGATAATGATTTGGGAAAAAAAAAAAAAAAAAATTTTTTTTTGTTTTCAAATTATACATGTTTGTATTTTATATATTGGTACATGAAAGGTCAATTTTTTTTTTTTTTCTAAATAATTAGTGGCTTTGTATTTCCAAATGAGAAAGGACATGCAATTCACAGCTTCAGGCGCTGTGAGGCGCTAAAATGCCAAATATAATGACAGCAATGAACTGGGGGTGTCAGAGGCCATGTCTACACCTAGCAATCTTTTTAAAACCGAGGAGCCTGCCGTCAAGGAAGCGTATTGCATTCACATATTTTTTTTTTTTTTTTTTTTTAAATGGGGCTGTTTTTTTTTAATTATTTTTTTTACTCTGTTTTTCTGAGTAATTTAATTTGGAGGTCGTTTTTTTGTTTTGTTTTTTTTCTCTCAACTTTGTTTTTTTGACAAATTTACTGTTTTTTTTTTTTTTTAATTCATTTTTTTTTCAACTCTCAGTTTTTTTGAGTAATTTATTTTGGAGGTAGTTTTTTTTTTTTTTTTAAATTCTTTTTTTCCCCAAACTCTGTTTTTCAGAGTAATTTATTTTTGGGTTTGTTTTTGGAATTAATATTTTTTCCCAAATTCGTTTTTCTGACATATTTTTTTAGAATTTGGTTTTTTGAGTTATTTTTCCCCCGTTTTTATAAATACTTATTTTTTCCTCCACGAACCCCCCTCCCCCCCCCCCCCAAAAAAAAAAAAAAAAAAAAAAAATCCTGAGCTTGGCTACCAAGGGAAAAATGTTTTCAAAATTCAAGCATTCGTGAGTTATCGATTCTTGGAAGTATAAAAAGAAAAAGTAAAAAAAATGATTAAAGAAACGACCTCCAAAATAAATGAATTCACAATTAATTAACATTAATTCTAAAACGGCCCCCGTTTTTCCTTCCGTATGCCCTAATACGTTGGGAGAAAATAATTACGTCCACACCAACAGAAAAAAAAAGGTTCCACAGCCAACCGCATTAATTCATTTCTAAGTGCATTCAAAACAATACATGAAAAATAATTGTCCATAATACCCCCGTGTGTTCTTCGATATGAATAACACATAACTTGCTTATTCCTCAATTGAAAATGATGTTGTCACTGTCAAACATTGGCTGCCATTGATGGTGCGAGGCTTCCAATTCATATGAACTGGAAGGGTTGGCAGTTGATGAACAAACATTCATTGGCTGCCACCCTCCTGCTTCAAATGGATTGGACGTCTTATCGTGATAAACTCGTTTCAATTCAGGGCAAAAGACCTTACATTGCCCCTACCAACATGGCCGTCCTGAGGTAACGCTCCCATCTAAGTCAATGCATTGACATTCAAATGAAGGCATAACTAGCTTATTCCTCAATTGTATCAATATTAACACTAGAACTACCAATGGTGGATCACTTTTGTAACCACAGAAGGGTCATCTGACCCTAATCAGCATATCTTTTGTGAACAGTGAGGTCTTCATTCGTCATTCACACTTCACAATCAAACTGCTAATTGGATTGCTCCAATTAGCATCTTGAGTGATTGCAGGGCAGGGCTTGCCTTGGCTTAATGGGACAGTGGACCGCTCAGGCAGGCAGTCGGGCGGACAACCTTTTGATTATTCCAGTTTGCCTACAGTATGCGCTGTATACTGAAGCTCATGCTCATGTTTGCTTTGACAAAACAGCTGTTTGAGCTGCTGTGGAAAGTTATTTTGTCATTGTGTACTTCAACATAAGAAACTGTGAACCTTGACAACTGAATATTGGACTTGTCAAGAAAAAGTAAAGGTGCTTGATGGGATTTGTCCCATATGTTCTAACACTCAGTTTTTTAAAGTGTAGACAGTCTGGTTTAGCTACAGTTCTGGATGCTAGTCATAGTCTCATGCCACATGGCGCTCTCATCATTTTTACAGTAACCCAGTTAACAAGTCTGGATTTGCAAATATTCAAGATGCTAATTGCAGCTATCCAGAGAAACTCCCCCTTCACACCAAGGCAGCTTGATTGCTTGTTTAAGTGGTCTATTGTTTGACAAAGCCAAGTAGTCATTTTGGTATCGGGGTCATTTGACACCTTTCTGGTATGACTTTATAGCCAAAAAATGCCTGTTATTGACGCTGCTAGATGTCCAATCTGTTTTAAGTGGGAGGGCTGGCGGCAAATGGACTAACATTCATTCGCTGCCAATATCCCGCTTCAAATGAATTGGACATCACCTAGTAATAAACTCATTTCAATTCATAGCAGAAGCTTGAGAACAGCCTTTTATGACCCCTATCAACATGCCTACTGGGCGGCCATGTTGGTAGCGGCAACATTCTCATCCAAGTCAATGCATTGACATTCAAACCAAGACCCTACTAGCTTATTTACCAATTTTAGCAACGTCAAAGCATTTATTTTCTCGATGCCTGGCATTGACGACGGTAGACGTCCAATCGGTTTCAAGTGGGAGATTTGGCGGCAAATGAACAAACATTCATTCGCTGCCAACATCCCGCTTCAAATGGATTGGACAACAACTACTGATAAACACATTGAAATTCACAATAGAAAGATTGAGCGCCATCCTGGGAAGGTCGACAAGCGCTCCTTTTTATATGGCGTTGGCCATCTTGGGAAGGGTGTCAGTCTAAATGAGTTCGATGGCGCAACACTAGTTTGAACGACTTGGAATGGAGTGCTGTGACCTAAATCCCCTGAAATAGATACTGAGCCCCTAAATTGAGTCAGCTACTGAGAACACACACACACACACTGACCGACTAAAAAGGACCTACTGTATAAGCCGATTAGCACACAGCTAATATTATCAAGGACTGAATTACCCAGGAACTGAGCAACAAGCTAGCTAGAAATCACATTTATTCAAATAATCTAGCAGCCGAAATCAACTAAGAAGCTAACAGCGACTCATTCAGAAGCTAAGTGCGACCTGAGCTAGCACCCACTTCGAGCTCGGTTAGTGTTAGTGCGAATACTCAGCACGTGTACGTTTCAGGTCGACGTTCTGCGTTTGGCGTCACAGCACGGCGACGCGCAGAGCGTAGGCTACCTCCTGCGCGAAGCCCAAATCCGGGTCCCGACGGACGTGTCGGAGCGGAACCCGGCAGCGGTGGCGGCCTACACCGGACATGGCGCCGTGCTCAGAATTCTGCTGGATTCCATTCCGGGTCAGTGGACTCACTTGGAACTCAACATTTATAAATAAAGGGTCCAAAGGTTGTGTACCTTTTTTGCCAAAAACAGCCCCAAAACTTTCCCATTCATTTCCAATGGCCCTATTTGCCATTCCATTGACAGGAGGTAACGTAATAGCATCAGGAAGGAACCATGAAATACTGCCAAAATCAACAGGAAGTGACACCGAAATGCCCCAAAATATCAACTTGAAGTGACCAGATATCAACAGGAACTGACCCCAAAATGCCTCAAAATCAACAGGAAGTGAATTGATATGAACAGGAAGTGACCCCGAAATGCCACAAAATCAATAGGAAGTGTTGGATATCAATAGTAAATTACCCAATATGAAGAGAAATTGACCCAGAAATGCCTCAAAATCAACAGGAAGTGTCGGATATCAATAGGAAGTGACCCAATATGAACAGGAAGTGACCCCAGAAGGCCTCGAATTCAACAGGAAGTGTCGGATAGAAATAGGAATTGAACCAATATGAACAGGAAGTGGCCCAATATGAACAGAAAGCGACCCCAAAATGCCTCAAAATCCACAGGAAGTGTCGGATACGAATAGGAAGTGACCCAATAAGAACAGGAAGTGACCTGGAAATGCCTCAAAATACACTGGAAGTGTCAGATATAAATAGGAAGTGACACAAAATGAATAGGAAGTGGCCCAATATGAACAGGTAGTGACCCCAAAATGCCTCAAAATCCACAGGAAGTGTGGGATATAAATAGGAAGTGACCCAATAAGAACAGGAAGCGACCTGGAAATACCTTAAAATCAACAGGAAGTGTTGGATATAAATAGGAAGTGACCCATTATGAACAGTTAGTGACCCAATATGAACAGGAAGTGACCCTGAAATGCCTCAAAATCAACAGGAAGTGTCGGATCTCAATAGGTAGTGACCCCGAAATGCCTCAAAATCAACAGAAAGTGACTCCATATCAATAGGAAGTGACCCAATATGAACAGGAAGTGAACCCAGAATGCCCCAATCAACAGGAAGTATCGGATATCAATAAGACGTTACCCAATATGAGCAGGAAGTGACCTGGAAATGCCTCAAAATACACTGGAAGTGTCAGATATCAATAGGAGGTGACCCAGTATGAACAGGAAGTGTTGCATATCAATAGGAGGTGACCCAATACGAACAGGAAGTAACCCCAGAATGCCTCAAATCAACAGAAAGTGTTGGATATAAGTAGGAAGTGACCCAATATGAACAGGAAGTGACCCCCAAAATGCCTCAATCCACAGGACGTGTCGGATATAAATAGGAAGTGGCCCAACATGAACAGGAAGTGACCCCAAACTGCCTCAAAATCCATAGCAAGTGTGGGATATAAATAGGAAGTGACCCAATAAGAACAGGAAGTGACCTGGAAATGCCTTAAAATCAACAGGAAGTGTTTGATATAAATAGGAAGTGACCCATTATGAACAGGAAGTAATCCCAAAATGCCTCAAAATCAACAGGAAGCGTCGGATATCAATAGGTAGTGACCCAACATTAACAGGAAATGACCCCGAAATGCCTCAAAATCAACAGGAAGCGACTTGATATCAACAGCAAGTGACCCAATATGAACAGGAAGTGACCCAAGAAATGCCTCAAAATCAACAGGAAGTGTTGAATATCAACAGAAAGTGACCCAATATGAAAAGGAAGTGACCCAGAAATGCCTCAAAATAGACAGGAAGTGACCCAATATGAACAGGAAGTGATCCCAAAATGCCTCAAAATCCACAGGAAGTGCCGGCTATCAAAAAGTAGTGACCCAACATTAACAGGGAATGACCCCGATATGCCTCAAAATCAACAGGAAGTGACTTGATATCAACAGGAAGTGACCAAATATGAACAGGAAGTGACCCAGAAATGCCTCAAAATAGACAGGAAGTGACCCCAGAATGCCTTAAATTCAACAGGAAGTGATCCAATATACCAACCATCACATCATGCTAACATTGCAATTTCTCCATTAATAGCGTTTTTTAAATATAAATGTATTTTTTCTCTCTATTACCTCCTTTTCTATGACTGGCCACTAGGTGGTGCAAAATTACCTTTAACATACACTACAGTATCCTATCATTCAGGATACGACCTTTACTTAATAACAAATCTTGTTTGTTTTGTTATTCAACCTTTGAAACAGGCGTACGTCAGAGAGGCGAGCTCCTGAACTTCCTGTTAGCGACTTCCTGTCAGCGCGGTCACGTGGACTCTGCGCGTCTTCTGGTCGAGGACTATGGCGCCGACGTCGAAGAACGCGATGGAGGCCAGAGCGACCGCTTCCCCGTCATCGGCGCCCTGCCGATCTACGCCGCGGCGCAAGCGGGTCGGCGCGGGCGGATGCTTCCTGAACCGCATTCCTTCCTTAACTAACGTCGGCCGGTCTTCTGCTCCTCTTAGGCAGCGAGGAAGTGGCCGACTTCCTTTTAGAGAAGGGTGCCGCTTTGTCGTCGTACGCGCTGATGGATCATCCCGACTTTAGCGCGCGACTTCTGGCGCGGAGGCTGCAACGCGACACGCGAGAAGGACAAGAGGTTTGACTTTCGGATAGACTTTTGTAACACGCTCAACCGACTGTTGTTACGACACCTATACTTTTTTAACTCCGCCCAAAACGTTCCCATTCATTTCCAATGGCCTTGTTTGCCATTCCATTTAACAGGAAGTGACCTATTACCAACCGGAAACTCCTTGAAACGCCCCCAAATCAACAGGAAGTTATTAGCTTTCAACAGGAAGTGAGCCTGAAATGCCCTCATACAACAGGAAGTGACCACGAAATGCCACCAAATCAGCAGGAAGGGTAAGGAAACATATTATACTTAAATAGGAGACTTGTTTCCTAAAAAAAGAAAACCTGTTTCCTGCTCAGTTTGTGGCCAAAGATTCAATCACAGGAATACCTCTCAAATACATGACAGAACCCACATGGGAGAAAAACCTTTTTCCTGCTCAGTTTGTGGTCCAAGATTCGGTCACAAGAGTACCTTAAAGACACACCAAAGAACCTACACCGGAGAAAAACCTTTTTCCTGCCCAGTTTGTGGTCAAAGATTCAGAATACCTTACAAATACATGAAAGAACGCACACGGGAGAAAAACTTTTTTCCTGCCCGGTTTGTGGTCAAAGATTCGCTCAAAAGCAACTTTTGAAAATACACACAAGTACCCACACGGGAGAAAAACCTTTTTCCTGCCCGGTTTGTGGTCAAAGATTCGCTCAAAAGCAACATTTGAAAATGCACTCAAGTATCCACACGGCAGAAAAACCTTTTTCCTGCTCAATTTGTGGTCAAAGATTTGGTCACAAGAGTACCTCAAAACTAGAAACTTCAATTTCTGGAGGAATTACTTTGGGTCATTGTTGTGTGGAGATACAGATCTTAGCCCCGCCCAGGTAGGTTTGGGGACATTTCGGGGACAATATCAGGTCACTCCCTTTTGATCTGGGAACATTTGGGGGCGTGGCCTGGTCATATCAGGTCATTTGGGGGCGTGGCCTGGCCATACCAGGTCATTTTGGACGTTTGGGGGGCGTGTCCGATCGATATCTGGTCATTTCCTGATGATTTGGGGGCATTGTTTTTTTGCCATTGAAAATGAATAGGAAAAAATTTGGACGTTCATGGCCGTCAATGGAATCCAAATACATTGCCATCAATAGAATGGACAAACATGCCTGTCAATGGCATGCAACAAAGTAAATGTCATTGGAAATGAATGGGAAATTTGGACGTCCATGGCCGTCAATGGAATGACCCTCCATAAGCGCCAACGGAATCGGGGACATTTGAGGGACACGTCCTATTGATATCTGGTCATTTCCTTTTGATTTGGGGACATTGGATTTTTTTCCATTGAAAATGAATGGGAAAAAATTTGGACGTCCATGGCCGTCAATGGCATTGACATCCATGAGCGTCGATGGAATCCAAGTACATTGGTATCAATAGAATTGACATTCATGGCCGTCAATAGCATCTGTCTAAATTGGCCTCAATGCAATGTCAGTGCCATTGAAAATGAATGGGAAATTTGGACGTCCATGGCCGTCAATGGCATCGACTTACATATGCCTCAATGGAACCCGAGTACATTGGCATCAATAGATCCGACATACATGGCCGTCAATGGCATCAATGCAATGGAAATTCCTTTGAAAGTGAATGGGGAAATTTCAACGTTGCATCCCATTTAAAATGAATGGGAAAGTTTTTGGCAAATTTCTGGGAAACCGTAAATTTTTTATTCCCCTCGACGTCCCGGTATTTATGATGTCCAATTTATGTGATTTGGTCAAAAATTATAGGACTAGGTACATTTTGAACATTTTTTTTTTTTCCCCGAAAAATCGGCATTTACGGGCGAACGGAAAATTTTTCAGGGTTGTTCGTAAAATTCTCTGTGTTTCGTTAAAATTCCAGTTGTTTCGATATTCGAACGGTGCCGATCGTCAAACGGTTCGGGCTGTGCGGTGCGCCAAAGAAATCCCATTCAAAAAAACACAAAAAAAAGAATAACACTATCTGATACACCAAAGAACCCACACCAGAGAAAAACCTTTTTCCTGCCCAGTTTGTGGTCAAAGATTCAGTCACAAGAATACCTTACAAATACACGAAAGAACCCACATGGGAGAAAAACCTTTTTCCTGCCCGGTTTGTGGTCAAAGATTCGCTCAAAAGCAACACTTGAAAATACACACAATAACCCACGTGAGGGAAAAAACCTTTTTCCTGCTCAGTTTGTGGTCAAAGATTCGGTCACAAGAGCACCTTAAAAATACACGAAAGAACCCACACCGGAGAAAAACCTTTTTCCTGCCCAGTTTGTGGTCAAAGATTCGGTCAAAGGCAACACTTGAAAATACACACAAGAACCCACATGGGAGAAAAACCTTTTTCCTGCTCATTTTGTGGTCAAAGATTCGGTCTTAAAAGCACCTTAAAAATACATGAAAGAACCCTCACCAGAGAAAGACCTTTTTCCTGCCCTCAAAGATTCGCTCAAATGCAACACTTGAAAATACACACAAGAACCCACATGGGAGAAAAAACCTTTTTCCTGCTCATTTTGTCGTCAAAGATTCGGTCTCAAAAGCACCTTAAAATACATGAAAGAACCCACACCAGAGAAAAACCTTTTTCCTGACCGGTTTGTGGTCAGATATTCACTCAAAAGCAACACTTGAAAATACACTCAACAACCCACACGGAAGAAAAACCTTTTCCTGCTCATTTTGTGGTCAAAGATTCGCTCAAAAGCAACACTTGAAATACACACAAGAACCTATGTGGGGGAAAAACTTTTTTCCTGCTCAGTTTGTGGTAAAAGATTTGCTCAAAAGCAATACTTGAAAATACACACTACAACCCACAAGGGAAAAAAACCTTTTTCCTGCCCGGTTTGTGGTCAAAGATTCGGCCAAAAGCAACACTTGAAAATACACACAAGAACCCACATGGGAGAAAAACCTTTTTCCTGCTCTTTTTGTGGTCAAAGATTTGGTCTCAAAAGCACCTTAAAAATACATGAAAGAACCCACACCAGAGAAAAACCTTTTTCCTGCCCGGTTTGTGGTCAAAGATTCGCTCAAAAGCAACACTTGGAAATACACACAACAACCCACCCGGAAGAAAAACCTTTTCCTGCTAATTTTGTGGTCAAAGATTCTGTCACAAGAGCACCTTAGAAATACACACAGGAACACACACCGGAGAAAATCCGGTGCCCTTGAAAAGCCCAAAAATTATCAGGAAGTGATCTGATATCAACAGGAAGTGAACCGATGTCAACAGGAAATTACCTGATATCAATAGGAAGTGAAGCTGAAATGCCTCCGAATCAACGGGAAGTGACCTGCTCTCAACAGGAAGTCAGCCCAAAATGTCCTCAAATCAATAGGAAGTAACCCTAAAATGCTCCCAAATCAACGCCACTAGACGTCCGATCCGGGTAACGTCTGTTTCGATCACGCAGGAAGTCAGTGTGCGTTGGGGCGGGCTGTCTCTCCCGTGGTTGGAGCTGTCCTGGCTGATGGGCGTGTCCGCCATCATCGCGCATTTAGATTTGTCCCGCAACAATTTGTCCTCGTTGCCGTCCGTCCTTCCGTGGGGCTTGCTGCACCTCCGCACCGTGGACCTGTCTGGCAACCGTCTGAGTCTGCTTCCGTCCCCCGCCACCTCGCGGGAGGTCATCTGCACCAGGTATGAGGGCTGCTACCACCTCACGCTCACTCATTGCTAATTAGCTTAGCTAAGTCATATTATTTGGAAGTAACATTACTCTTTACCTGAGTACAACTTTTGACGACTCCACACTAAACCTCTGCTGTCTAGCTTGCGCGAGGTGAACGTGCGCGAGAACCTCCTGACCACTTTACCGACGGGTCTGCTCCACCTGACCCAACTGGAGAAGCTTTGCGCCTCCAAAAACCGGATGACGTCCTTGTTCGACATCCCGCCGCGTAAGCCGCGACCGGTCGACCGATCCGACCGCTCGCTCGGCTCAGCTTTCGCGTCTCTGTCCCTCAGCCGCGAACTGGAGGGGCCTGCGGAAGTTGGAGGACTTGGACATCTCAGACAATCATCTGAGTCAGTTGCCCGTCGACGTGGTGCCTGCGCTACGATCCCTCCGAGTCCTGGACGTGTCTCGGAACCGATTGGACAGCTTTCCGGAGCCCTGGGCCTGCCCGCTGGTGAGACCATAGACTGCCCGTCCCTACGCATGTTGCTAGCAAAATCTATTACAATAGTGTCTATGTTAGCTCAATGGCTACTATTGACCTACCTGTTGATTTTGAGTTCATTCCTGTTGAAATGGGTCTGACATTCGACTTCCCGACGGATCAACCAGGGAGGCTGAAGGGTGTGATCCCTCTGTAAGTGGAACACACCCTCCGGTCCCCCTACCACCTACCTGGTCTGACAATCCAAAGGCACTGTCTCAGATGTCCATGCGATGCTGTAGAGGCGTGTCAGCCCCGAAAGCCCCGCAACATCCAGAGCCTTTAGGAACTCCGGGCAGATCTCATCCACCACCGAGGAGCTTTCCAACCACCACAGTGACTTCGACCCAAGAGATAGGAGAGCCCACCTCAGAGTCCACAGGCTCTGCTTTCTTAAAGGAACAGCAGGACCGAGAACCAAAGTGGTATTTGCCATGTGGCAAAGTTGATTTTGCCATGTGGCATTTTTTTTGCCATGTGCCAAAATGGATTTTGCCATATGGCATTTTTTTGCCGTGTGGCATTTTTTGCCAGATAGTAAAATTGATTTTTCCGTGTGGCATTTTTTTGCCATATCGTAAAATTGATTTTTCCATGTGGCAAAATGTATTTTGCCATGTGGCAAAATTGATTTTGCCGTGTGGCTTTTTTTTTGCCATGTGCCAAAATGGATTTTTGCCGTGTGGCATTTTTTGCCAGATAGTAAAATTGATTTTTCCATGTGGCATTTTTTTGCCATATCGTAAAATGGATTTTTCCATGTGGCATTTTTTTACCATGTGGCAAAATGTAGTTTGCCATTTGGCATTTTTTGCCAGATCGTAAAAATGATTTTTCCATGTGGCATTTTTTTATGCCATAACGTAAAATTGATTTGTCCATGTGGCATTTTTTTACCATGTGGCAAAATGGATTTTGCCATGTAGCATTTTTTTTTTCCAGGTGGCTTTTTTTGCCATTTGTCAAAATTGATTATGCCATGGGGCATTTTTTTGCCATGTGGCAAAATGGATTTTGCCATGTGGCATTTTTTTTTTGCCATTTGCCAAAATGGATTTTGCCATGTGGCATTTTTTGCCATATTGTAAAATTGATTTTTCTATGTGGCATTTTTTTTTTGCCATGTGTCAAAACTAATTTTTGCCAGGTGTCATTTTTTTGCCATGTGTCAACATTGAGTTTGCCATGCTGCATTTTTTTGCCATGTTGCAAAATGGATTTGTCCATGTGGCATTTTTTTTTCCAGGTGGGTTTTTTTTCCCATGTGTCAAAATTGATTTTGCCATGTGGCAAGATGGATTTTGCCATGTAGCATTTTTTTGCCATTTGTCAAAATTGATCAGGCCATGGGGCATTTTTTTTTGCCATGTGGCAAATTGGATTTTGCCATGGGGCATTTTTTTTTGCCATGTGGCAAATTGGATTTTGCCATGTGGCATTTTTGCCTTATTGTAAAATTGATTTTTCCATGTGGCATTTTTTTTGCCATGTGTCAAAACTAATTTTGGCCAGGTGTCATTTTTTTTTGCCATGTGTCAACATTCATTTTGCCATGCTGCATTTTCTTGCCATGTAGCAAAATGGATTTTGCCATGTGACATTTTTTTTACTTTGCCATATGGCAAAATACATGTCAAAATACATTTTGTCATGTGGCATGTTTTTTGCCACATGGTAAAAAAAATGCCACCTTCCAAATAAAATGCCACATGGCAAAATCCATTTTGCCACATGGCAAAAAAAATGCCACATGGCAAAACAAATGTTGCCACATGGCAAAAAAATGCCACCTTGCAAAAAAATGCCACATGGCAAAATCCTATTTGCCACATGGCAAATACCATGTTTGGTTTTTCGCTGCCTCTTCAACGGAAGGCGTGTCGGTTGAATCGAGGAGGTTTCAAAGTATTCTCGAGGCAGTACCCCATCTCCACCATACACAGCGTTAATGGTGCATTCCTGAGATGCCGGATGCTGAACCAGAAATTCCTCGAAGCCGTTGGAAAGTCGTTTTCCATGACCTCACCAAACTCCTCACATGTCCAACTTCCTGTTCATTTTAGGGCATTTATAGGCCACTTCCTGTTGATTTTGAGTGACTTCCTATTCATTTGGGTACTTTTTGGAGTCACTTCCTGTTTAGTAAGCCAAAATCAACATACCCGTAAATGCCCCAAAGCAACCTCCTGCCTGGCATTGGCTGCCATAGCCACTCATCCTGGTTTTGGGTCATTACTAGGTCACTTCCTGTACATTTTGGGTCATTCCGGGGTCCCTTCTTGTCCAGTTTGGATCATTTCCTGTTCATTTTGTGGGATTTCTGGGTCATTTCCTGGTCTTTTGTCACTTTCTGTTTATTTCAGGTCACTTTCAATTAGTTTTGGGTCATTCCTGGGTCACTTCCTCTTGGTTTGAGGGCATTTCTGGATGACATTATCCTGAGTTATGCTAGCTTGACTAATTTGTTATGGCTGAGCGGACATTTTAATTTGCGGAATCTGCAGAAGTGGTGCAGAGCATCGTCCAATAAATTGAGCAGCCTACCGGACAACTTCTCTACGTTCTGGAAGACTCACCTGCAGGACGCCGACTTCTCAGACAACCTCCTGGAGGGTCTGCCCGCAGATCTCTTTCGACTGGAGGTAGCGCCCGCTATGCGATCGCGGCGTACCGGACCGGAGACAGCGTACCGGACCGGAGACGGGTTTTCTTAATCTCCCGCTCTCTCTTGTAGGCTTTGCTTTGGCTGAAATTGCGCGGGAACTCGATCGGGACTCTGCCGCCTCCTTCCGAGTGGACCTGCTCCCAGCTCCGGACACTGGACCTGTCCAGCAACATGCTGGGAAAGTACGTCCTCCTGTTTGCTATTTACCACTTTCTGTTGCTCTACTGTCGACCAATTGGAATCAACGGTAAATTAGTGTTGCACCAATAGCATTTTTTGGCTCTCGATACCACTGCTGTCCAATCACATTCTATGCCAATATAGCTACAGAAGGCCACGAGGCGCTACTGGATTATGAACAGTTCAACAATTAAATATATAAACCAGCACAAATGACAACATCCTGTTCAAGATAGGATATTTCCTTTTTAATCGAAAGTGGTGTACACCTTATAGTGGAATGTTTTGCCGATTAGCATCATGGGAGATGTAGTTCTACTTAGAAAAGATGAAAACTGCTGTATTTTGGTTGTTTTTGCTATATCGGGTTCCTTCCTGTTGATTTGGAGGCATCTCGTACTTCCTGTAGGTATCGGGTCACTTCATTGAGATTTTGGGGCATTCCAGGTTCACTTCCTGTTCATATTGGGTCACTTCCTGTTGACATGTGTGGGATTTCAGGGTCACCGCCTGTTGATTTGAAGGTATTCCGGGTTTACTTCCTGTATAAATTGGGTCACTTCCTGTTGATTGTGAGGCACTCAAGGGTCACTTCCTATTTTGGGGCGTTTCTGAGTCACTTCCTGTTGATGTCAGGGCATTCCAATTCACTTCCTGTTGACTTTGAGGGATTCAAGCGTCACTTCCTGTTGATTTTGGGGCATTTCAAGGTCCCCTCCTGCTGATTTGGGGGCATTCCTAGGTCACTTCCTGTTCATTTTGAGGCATTTCAAGGGTCTCTTACTGCTGGCTTAGCTGAGTTATGGGTTCACTTCCTGTTGATTTTGAGGCATCTCGTACTTCCTGTAGATGTCGGGTCACTTCCTGTTTTTGGGGGGCAGTTCACGTTCGTTTTGGGGGGACTTTTTGTCGATTTGAGGGCACCTCAGGTTCACTTTCTGTACAAATTGGGTCACTTCCTGCTAATTGTGAGGCATTGCAAGGTCACTTCCTGTTGATTTTGAGGCATTTCAACTTCAAGGTTACTTCCTGTGCATTTTAGGGCATTCCGGGCTCACTTCCTGTCGATTTTGAGGCATTGCAAGGTCACTTCCTGTTGATTTTGGGGCATTTCACAGTCCCTTCCTGCTGATTTGAGGGCGTTTCTAGGTCACTTCCTGTAGATATTGGGTCTCTTCCTGTTGATTTTGATGCATTTCAAGGGTCTCTTACTGCTTGTTTAGCAGAATTTTGGGTTCACTTCCTGTTGATTTTGAGGCATCTCATACTTCCTGTAGATGTCGGGTCACTTCCTGTTTTTGGGGGGCAGTGCACGTTCATATTGGGGGGATTTTGGGGTGACTTCTTGTTGATTTGAGGGAACCTCAGGTTCACTTTCTGTACAAATTCTGTCACTTCCTGTTGATTGTGAGGCATTTCAGGTTCATTTCCTGTACAAATTGGGTCACTTCCTGTTGATTGTGAGGCATTCCAGGGTCACTTCCTGTTGATTTTGGGGCATTTCACGGTCCCTTCCTGCTGATTTGAGGGCATTTCTAGGGCACTTCCTGTAGATATTGGGTCACTTCCTGTTGATTTTGATGCATTTCAAGGGTGTCTTACTGCTTGTTTAGCAAAATTCTGCTAAACGTCTTGCATCTGGCAATCCTCGCGTGAACCGATCGAGCCGCTCCACAGACGCGCTGCTCGTGAAACGCGTCCAATGGAAATTGACGCCGAGCGTCGCTGGTGCGTTATCTCGGCAGGATCGTTGACGTTTCTAGTGTGTTTTAGCCTTTACTGCTGGTTTAGCAGAATATTGGGTTCACTTCCTATTGATTTTGAGGCATCTCGTACTTCCTGTAGATGTCGGGTCACTTCCTGTTTGTGGGGGGCAGTTCACGTTCAAATTGGGGGGATTGTAGGGTCACTTCTTGTCGATTCGAGGGCACCTCAGGTTCACTTTCTCTACAAATTGTGTCACTTCCTTTTGATTTTGAGGCATTTCAGGTTCATTTCCTGTAAAAATTGGGTCACTTCCTGTTGATTGTGAGGCATTTCAAGGGTCTCTTACTGATGGTTTAGCAGAATTTTGGGTTCACTTCCTGTTCATTTTGAGGCATCTCGTACTTCCTGTAGATGACGTGTCACTTCCTGTTTTGGGGGGGGCAGTCCACGTTCATATTGGGGGGATTTTGGGGTGACTTCTTGTCGATTTGAGGGCACCTCAGGTTGACTTTCTGTACAAATTGTGTCACTTCCTGTTGATTTTGAGGCATTTCAGGTTCATTTCCTGTTGATTGTGAGGCACTGCGAGGGCACTTCCTGTTGATTTTGGGGCATTCCAGGGTCACTTCCTGTTGAGTTTGAGGCATTTCAACTTCAAGGTGACTTCCTGTTGATTTTTGGGGCATTCCAGGGTCACTTCCTGTTATTTGACGCATTGGAAGGTCACTTCCTGTTGATTTTGGGGCATTCCAGGGTCACTTCCCGTTGATTTTGGGGCATTTCACGGTCCCTTCCTGCTATTTTAGGGGCATTTCTAGGTCACTGCCTGTTGATTTTGAGGCATTTCAAGGGTCTCTTACTGCTGGTTTAGCAGAATTTTGGGTTCACTTCCTGTTGATTTTGAGGCATTTCGTACTTCCTGTAGATGTCGGGTCACTTCCTGTTTTTGGGGGCAGTTCATGTTCAAATTTGGGGGATTGTGGGGTGACTTCTTGTCGATTTGAGGGCATCTCAGGTTCACTTTCTGTACAATTTGTCACTTCCTGTTGATTGTGAGGCATGCGATGTCACTTCCTGTTGATTTGGGGGGCATTCCAGGGTCACTTCCTGTTGATTTTGGGGGCATTCCAGGGTCACTTCCTGTTGATTTTGAGGCATTCCAGGGTCACATTCTGTTGATTGTGAGGCACTGCGAGGTCACTTCCTGTTGATTTTGGAGCATTAGAGGGTAACTTCCTGTTGATTTTGAGGCATTTTAACTTCCAGTTGATTTTAGGGCATATAATGATCACTTCCTGTTGAGTTCAGGGCATTCCGGGCTCACTTCCTATTGATTGTGAGGCATTCCAGGGTCACTTCCTGTTGATTTTGGGGCATTTCTAGGTACCTTCCTTTTGATATTGGGTCACTTTGTGTTGATTATAAGGCATCTTGTACTTCCTGTAGATGGTGGGTCATTCTCTGTTTATTTGGGCGCAGTTCAGATTCAGCTCCTGTTCACATTGGCTCACTTCCTGTTGACGTGTGTGGGGGATCACTTCCTGTCGATTTGAGGGCACTTCAGGTTCACTTTCTGTACATATAGACCCTACTCACCTACGTCACAAAATGGGCGTGTCGCTGTTTCCGGCCGCCATACTGTACCTCTTTTTCAGACCTATTCTCATTGTTTTCAATTAGTCGAGCAAGTTATAGAGCAATTCATGGAAGCCCCGGTGTTATCTGACGCTGTAAACTCATTGGATCCGTTGCATAAAAGGCGTTACGTGGAAAAGCTTCAGTTTATCCATTCGCCAGATCCGTATTTGATGCCTAAATCGATGTTTTTCGACCCGCTGGCTTCGCCTGACATCTGATATCCTGATATTTACAACTATCTTGTCCACACAAAATCAGCCTATTCTCACGAAAGTTTGAAAAACTTTAAGAGCTTGGAGGCTTATAGATGCTACGTTGCTGGTTGGGTGAAACACGTCCTCGTACACGAAAATTCGGCAGGAATCTTGTGCTCGGAAGGTGAGTTACGAAATTTTCAATTCAAAATCTTTTGTTCTTGCTAACATCCACTGTCAAGTCTAATGTATTTCATGTCATTTGTCAATGGAGCTAGGGCTTTTAATGTTTATATGGTTTAGCGATAGCACTCACTACATAGTACATACATACGTGTATGTTGTCGGCGATTAGCCTAGCAATGATCTTAATTGTGGTTGTCAGCCCAAAACCCTCTAAATATATATTAAATGCATCTGACCAGCTATAAAATGACTACTACATAATCTGTGGTAGTCGTTTGGAGCCCAGTTTTCTCGTCGAATTGCAGCAGTCAATCGCGGCCTCCTCTTCGGGTCTCTCGGAATACGGTAAAAATTCAAGTCTCTCCGTCTATCTTCTCCGTTTTTGCAACCGACCGCCACACACGACTTCACCATTTTGAGTATTAATGTTGACGAGCAGTAAAACGTGCAATAATAGGAGGAATTTACGAAGTGCTAATGCATTTCTATGACGAGTATCCGGACATCATGGCGCAGGGGCGTGACTGTGACGTCACGTGAGTAGGGTCTATTGGGTCACTCCCTGCTGATTTATAGGAATTCCAGGGTCGTTTCTTGTTGATTTGGGGGCATTTCAATGTCAGTTCTGTTCATATTGGTTTCGGGGCATTTCGGGTTCACTTCCTGACGACTTATGGGCAAAAAACCCCCACTATAATTGTCAATTTCCGCACAAAAAAAAACACGCTTTGGTGCCGACAAAACACATTGTGCGCATGCAATATTTTGATTTACGAAAGTGAAACTTTAGCATGAAGCTAACGCTACACGTTTGCATTTTCGGGCACTGTTTTAGGAGCCAAGAAGGCCCCAAGTCCAGCAAACTCTCCTTCCTGAGCACGTGGAGCAAGAAAGATCCCGATGCAGGTATTGTGCGCTCTTTCTTGCTTACTTCCGCCTGTCCGGTGCTGAGCCGCTTTCTTCCGGAGGAGCGACGGCGGCGGCGTGTCCCGTGGAGTTCCCGGCGTTCCTGCGGGATTCGCTGGAGGTTTTGTACCTGAACGACAACCGCCTAGAGCGCGTCCCGCCTTCCGTCTGCGCTCTAAGCGGCCTGAGTGAACTCTACCTCGCCAAGTGAGTCACGGTACGGGAGCTTGTAGATCAGGCGGACATTTTACCTGCTTGTGTGCATGCGCGATCAGTAACCCCGGCATCCGTGAGCTTCCGGTCGAACTCGGCGGGCTGAGCAACCTTTGGCAGTTGGACACGGAGAACCTCAACATCAGCAACATTCCTCAACGAGTCCAGAAAGAAGGTAGGCTTCAAACTGTGCTAAAATGACTTCCTTCCAAAGTTTCTTTATGCGCTGCCGAGCCTCCCGCTTCAAACGGCTGAGGCGTTTAGCGCCTTTAATGGCAGCCCTGAGTCGATAGCAGATGCGTTGACTTTGATCAAAAATTACGGAAGCGTATTGCTGCCACCAAGAAAAAAAAAATCCAGTATCAGCCTATTACATGATAATTATCATGTTTTCACATGATAGTTTCATGTGTTTACATATCACATGCTTGTTATGACATTTTTACATGCTTGTTATCATGTTTTGACAATACACATTTTAAAATGATAATCATAACATTTTAATTTGATAGTTATAACGTTTTTACACATTTATCACATTTTGACCTAATAGTATCACATTTTGACATGAAGATTATCATGTTTTTACCTGATCATTATCACATTTTGCTATGATTGTATCACGATTTTACATGATAGTTATCATGTTTTTACATATCACGTTTTCACATAATAGTTATCGTGTTTTTATATGATAGTTAACACGTTTTTACATTATAGTTATCATGTTTATACACGATATCACGTCTTCACAAGATATGTTTTTTATGCTAGCTTTCGCATTTTTACATGCTTGTTGGCACGTTACATAATTATCACGTTTTTACATTATAGCGTCACATTTTAAAATGGTAATTGTAATGTTTTAACATGATCATTATCATGTTTTGACCTAATATTATGACGTTTTTACATGATACTTGTCATGTTTTTACATGATATCAGGTTTTTCACATGATAGTCATGTTTTTATGATAGTTTTCACGTTTTTACATGAGTTTTCATTTTTCTACATGATATCACGTTTTCACATGATAGTTATGTTTTTATATGATTCACGTTTTTACATTATGGTTAACATGGTTTCACATTATGGTTATGTTTATACACGATATCACATATTCACATGATAGTTCATCATGTTTATATGCTAGTTTTCACATTTTTATATGGTTGCTGGCACAATTTTACATACCGTAATTTCTGGACTATCAGCCGCTACTTTTTTCGTTCATTTTGAATCCTGCAGCTTATAGTCCAGTGCGGCTTATTTGTTGATTTATTTGTGTGAATAGGCAGCCCATGCCTCCTAGCATGCACTGCAGCACAACAGATGTAAGTAACAATCAAAATTATGTTCTTTGCGAATTATTTATTCATTTACTGTTCCAGTTGTTTCATTAATTGCTTGGTATGGTATTTGCTAACACTTTATTTGACAGCGGCGTCATAAGACTGTCATAAGACCATCATAATTGTGACATGACACTATCATGGGCATTACTGAATGCTTATGACAAATGTCATTAAGTGTCATCCAGCAAATTATGTTACCAATTCCATTTATGTCCAGCTCGGATCTTTTACATCCATTCAAATGTGAGCTCATTTGCTGAATAAAACTGAATGATAACTGTTATAAGTATTCGTTAATGCTCATGACAGTGTCGTATGACACTGTCATAATTATGTCTAATTGTCTAATGACAGTGTTATGGCGCCACCTGTCAAAGAACGTGTTACCAAATACCGTAACTAGCAATTATTTAAACAAACAGGAACAGCAACTGAATAAATAATTAGCAAAGAACCTGAATTTTGATTGTTATTTACATCTGTTGCGCTACAATGCATGCTAGGAGGCATGATGGACAACAACAAAGTTGACAGCAGGTGGCATAAAAGGTTGACTGTCTTCCCCAAGTAAGCAGTGATGGCCAAATGAAGCTTCTTGAAGCAATGAAGCTTTGCAGCCAATTGATTAAAAGCTTCATGGTGGTTCATTTGGTCTTCCGACTGTAATATGTAAGGCTGTCTAATGAAGTGTTACCGGCTGATATCTTTTGGTGTAAATATCCCATAATACAGTGAGGACAGCTGCCGCTTATAGTCCAGTGTGGCTTATCTATGAACAAATGCCATTTTTGTGTCACATTTGGTGGGTGGCGGCTTATAGTCAGGTGCGCCTTATAGTGCAAAAATTACGGTAATCATCACTTTTGCACTTTATAGTATCACGTTTTTACATGATGATTATCATGTTTTTACGTGATCGTTATCACATTTTGCCATGATAGTATCACGAATTTACATGATAGTTATCATGTTTATACACGACATCATGTCTTCACAAGATAGTTATCATGTTTTTATGCTTTCGTGTATTTACATGCTTGTTGGCACGTTTTACAAACAGTAATTATCATTTTTTACATTACAGCATCACATTTTAAAATGATAATTATAACGTTTTAACATGATCGTTATCACGTTTTACCACGTTTTGACATGAGAGTGTCACAATTTGACATCATTTTCACGTGTTTACTTTATAGTATCACGTTTTTAAATTACCATGTTTTTACATAATTGTTATCACGTTTTCACATGAGGTTATCATGTTTTTACATGATAGTTAACATGTTTTTACACGATAGTTATAATGTTTTACATGATATCATGTTTTAACATAATTGTTCTCACGTTTTGACATATTTATCACATTTTGACATGATAGTTATGTTTTTTATGAGTTTTCAAGATTTCACATGATTGTTGTCACGATTATACATATCACATTTTTACATTATAGTATCACATTTTAAAATGATGATAATATTCACGTTTTGACATGATACTTATCACGTCTTTACATGATCATTATCACGTTTTTACATAATTTTCACATTTTTACATTATAGTATCACCTATTTAAATGCCAACTATCATGTTTCTACATAATCGTGATCACGTTTTTACATATTTATCATGTTTTGACATGATAGTATCACGTTTTTACATGATAGTTATCACATTTTTTCCATTTTTATCACATTTTAACATAATTATGTCTTTGCATAATTTTTACATGACAATTATCACATTTTTACATATTGACATGATAGCATGACGTTTTTACATGATCATTATCACCTTTTTTTTTTTTTAAACATAATTTTCACGTTTTTACATTTTAGTGTCCTGTTTTTAAATGTCAATTGTCATGTTTTTACATAATGGTGATCACGTTTTTACATATTGTTCACGTTTTGACATGATAGTATTGTGGTTTTACCTGATAAGCATCACGTTTTTACATGATATGACCACATTTTTGCATGATCGTTATCACTTTTTTTACATAATTTTTCACGTTTTTACCTGATAGTATCACATTTTTAAATGACAATTATCATGTTTTAACATAATTGTTATCACGTTTTTATGTATTTATCACGTTTTTTCATTTTTGTCACATTTTAACATAATTACTTTCTTTGCATAATTATCAAATTCTTGATAATTATCATGTTTTTGCATGATATGATAACATTTTTACATGATGGTTATCATGTTTTTACATGATAATCACATTTTTAATGAGTTATCACATTTTTACATGATAGTAATTTACATTTTACTATCATGTAAAAATGTGATACTGGACTTTTTTTTGTAATTTTTTTTTAAAGAAATAAGCTAGTTATGAGTTGAGTTCCCCCCCCCCCCCCCCCCCCATCAGACACAACTGTGTATAAAAAGCCAATCGTTTGTTCTATGTTTGTGCAGTTATGCGTTATCCTTTTTGAGCAAATGAACGTTCACCCCCAGCCCTCCCACTTCAAATGGATCGGACGTCTACCGCCGTCAATGGCTGAGTCAATAGCAGATGCTTTGACATTGATCAAATCATCTTTGGTTGAGAAATGAGCTAGTTATGACTTGCTAGTTAGTTATGACTTCATTTTATGGGGAATGTGGTCCCTACCAACATGGCTGCCCCAAGGCCATGTTGATGAAGGCAATGAAAGGTCTATTTGTGCTTCAACCGTGAACAGAAATGAGTTTATAACGATTTGACATCCGAACCGTTCGAAGCGGGGGGGTGGCGGACGGCGAATGAACAGTCCTTCTATAAATTCATCTTTTAAAAGCTAGTTATGACTGAACGCTTTGACTGTGACGGCTACGTGACCTCTGGGCAGCCATGTTTGTTAAACTTTCGATGACTCTTTGGCCGTCGATGGCGGCCAAAGAGTCATCGAAAGTTTAATTTTTAAATATGGTGTTTTCCAGGCGCAGCCTCTGTGCTGGGCTTCTTGCGTGCGCAGCTGCGACGGTCCGAGCCGTGGCGTCAGCTGAAGATGCTCCTGATTGGCCCGCCGCGCCAGGGCAAGACTTCCCTCCTGGGGGCGCTGCGGACGGGCAAAGCGGCCACGTCTTTCCCGGCCACCGCCTGCGGCATCTCCACGTCCACCTTGGAGACGGACGCAGGGGAAAAGGACCAAGTACGTTTCTCAACGTTTCATTTGCTGTGGAAGTAAATCAGCTATTTTGCCTTTTTGAAATTTGCAGACAGAGCCTTTTCACACACATGGAATATCATGGTTCTTTTCTTATGGAAATAAAATGATGTTTATGTTGCCTAGCCATCAAAATTTGTGTAATTTTTGTAATTCAATGACATTTTAATGCATTTCGTTTAAATATTGAAAGTGAAAATCAAAAAATGTCCCTAAGAAAAAGTGTTGAGGGACACATAAGCATTTAATAATTGAAAAATTATTCATTTTAAGTAAAATACATTGATATATATATATATATATATAAGAAATTAATTTTAAAAATGACTGAGAAATACACAAAATTTGAGGGGTTTTTTTGTTTTTGTTTTTCCCAGAAAATATGAAATGAACAGTAATGGAAGAAAATATTTCTAAAAATCTTTATAAATAAAGCTTTTAATTAATGACAAATGGGGAAAAAAATGACTTTTTTTTTTTTTTTTTAAATAAAATTTTATTGAAAGTGAATGGAAAGGAAGTCAGGACCTAATTTTTTAAAAACATTTTTATGACTTAAATAACAAAAAGACCTTACTAATTCATATTTTTAAATAATATGAGCAGTAAAAAACTCAATTCCTCTTTTTGCATCGATTGCAAATTATTTTTTCGTTATTTTAATCAAAATTAAACAATTAAGGATTTTAAAATTTCTTGAATTATTTAAAATGTTCTCTAATAAAATTCATATCAAAAAATGGGAAATAAAAATAAAAAGGAGGGATTCATGACTATGTAATGACTATAATTCCTTTTTTTTTTCGTTCATTTTTTTGGAATTGATCAAATACATTAAAAAACAAGTAATTTTAACATGACTAATTCAATTTTTCTCATTGTTAGCTGTTTTTTTTTATCACATTTTATATATTTAGTATTTCTTTTTTTATGAATACTAGTTTTCCTCTAATGCCTTATGTATATTTCTTAACTCATAATGTGTCTTTGTCAGCGCTAGACGTCCGATGCGATCTGTTGGAAGCAGGTTGGCGGTCGTTCGTTCATGTGCCGCCAACCCAACGGATTGAACGTCTCCTCCCAATAAAGTGACGGGTGTTATTGTTCTTGTTTTTAGAGCTCACTGGCGTTGGACGTGTGGGACGTTGGCGGCCCGTCCGGCGCGTCGGCCGCAGCGGCACAGTGTTTCTACACAGACGGCGCCCTCTACGTGCTAGTGTGGAACCTGACGCTGGGCGAGGAGGCGGCAGCCGGATTGCGCGCATGGCTGCTCAACATCGAGGTGCTCGCTTTTGCGTCATTCTTTTTTTTGTTTGTTTTTTTTTTGCTGAAAAAGCTTACTTTATTTTTCAATGGAGCTCCCGCCTTCGCCTCAAGTAGTGCCGCAGCTTAAAACAGAAAGAGGCATGTATTTTGGTTCTAATGTACAAATGATCTCCAGATACATACATGCATTCGCATCATGTGAATCCCATGAGGCCTGAATTTACAGGTACAACATATACTACAGTTACGTTTTCACATGATAATGATTGAGTTTTTACTAAATTATTATCACATTTTTACATAATTATCACATTTTCACATGATGACTATCCTCTTAAATATGATAATTATCATGTGAATTCCTGATAATTATGTATAAATGGAATAATTATCGAGTGAAGATGTGATAATTATGTTAAAATGTGATAATTGTCATGTTAAGACTTGATAATTATGTGAAAATGTGATTATTATATAAAAAGATAACTGCAAAACAATGGTAACGATCAGGTAAAAGTATGATAACTTATCACGTAAAAACGATATAATTCTTAAGTGAAAAAAGTGAGAATTAGGTAAAAAATATGATCAGTATCCTGTAAAAATGTGATAATTATCACGTAATGTGTGATAATGAAAATGTGATAATCATATAAAAAGATAATTATGCAAAATAATGATAACAATCAGGTAAAAGTGTGATAACTATCACGTAAAAACGATATAATTGTTATGTGAAAAAGGGATAATTAGGTAAAAAAAAAAATATGATCACTATCCTGTAAAAATGTGATAATTATCACGTAATAACTCGATAATTATCATGTGAATTCGTGGTAAATATGTATAAACGGGATAATTGATAATTATCAAGTTTTTATGTGATCATCACTTTTTTACATAATTTTCATGCTTATAACTAATTATCCTTTTTTACATAGTTATCATGTTTTCGCAGAATAATTATCATATTTTAACATAATTATCATGTTTTACTCGTTAATTATCCCGTTTATACATAATTATCAGGAATTCACATGATAATTATATCAGGTTTTTATGCGATGATTATCACATTTTTACATATTTTTCATGCTGATTGAAAAATAAGTAAATTAATTGTTGTCATTTTTTAACGTAATTATAATATTTTCACATGATAATTTTAAAGTTTATCCATAATTATCACATTTTTACATGATAATTAGCACATTTTTACAAAATTATTATCACATTTTCACATAATTATCATTTTCACATGATTCCTGTAAAATGTGATAATTATCATGTAATAACATGATAATTATCATGTGAATTCGTGGTAATTGTGTATAAACGGGATGATTATCGAGTGAAAACGTGATAATTACGTTAAAATGTGATAATTATTTTGTGAAAATGTGATTAATTATCATGTAAAAACGTGATAAATATGGAAAAACTTGATAATTATGATGTGAAAATGTGATAATTATGTAAAAAAAAATAACAATTAGAAGCATGAAAAATATGTAAAAATGTGATAATAATCGCATAAAAACTATGTAAAAACATAATTTTGTAAAAACGTGATAACTATCTGGGTAAAATGTGATAAATATGGTAAAACTTTATAATTATCATGTGAAAATTAGGGCTGTCAACATTATCGCGTTAACGGGCGTTAATTAATTTTTTAAATTAATCACGTTAAAATATTTGACGGAATTAACGCACTTGCCCAGCTCAGACAGATTTAAATGACAGTAGAGAGAAAGGCCCCCTTGTTAATTGTGTTTTGCGGAGTTTTGCTGCCCTCTGCTGGCGCTTGGGTGCGACTGATTTTATAGTGTAAGTAATTATTGTCATCAACAATGGCGGGCTACTAGTTTATTTTTTGATTGAAAATTTTACAAATTTTATTAAAACAAAAACATTAATAGGGGTTTTAATATAAAATTTCTATAACTTGTACTAACATTTCTCATAAAGAACTACAAGTCTTTCTATCCGTGGATCACTTTAACAGAATGATAATAATGTTAATGCCATCTTGTTGATTTATTGTTAATAAAAACAAATACAGTCCTTATGTACCGCATGTTGAGTATACAGTGGGGAGAACAAGCATTTGATACACTGCCAGTGGGAAAACCCATTGGCAGTGTATCAAATACTTGTTTTCCCCACTGTATATATCCATCTTGCGTCTTATCTTTCCATTCCAACAATAATTTACAGAAAAATATGGCATGTTATATAGATAGTTTGAATTGCGATTAATTACAATTAATTAATTTTTAAGCTGTAATTAACTCGATTAAAAAATGTAATCGTTTGACAGCCCTAGTGAAAATGTGATAATTGTGCAAAAAAAAAGTGATAATTATGCAAAAAAATGATAACAATTAGTTATAAGCATGAAAAATATGTAAAAATGTCATCATTTAACAACTTGATAATTCTCATTTGAAAATGTGATAATTATCAGGAAAATGTAATAATTTTATAAAACGATAACAATTATGTAATATTTTGATAACAATCAGGCAAAAGTGTGATAACTATCATGTAAAAATGTGATATCATGTAAAAACTTGCTTATTATCATGTGAAAATTATGTAAAAGCAGGGCTAGTTAAAAGCGTGAAAACAATCATGTAAAATCTTGATTACTATCATGTGAAAATATGATAACTGTTCTTTAAAAATTGGATTATTTAAAAATTTGATAATTGTAAAAACCTGACATTTCGCATGTATAAGCGTTATACTTACTGTATGTATAAACTGACACTATCACGTAAGAACGACTTACTTTAAAAAGGGTTAATATTGACTGTTGTCTGTTTTTATGGAACGACTCTCGAAGCTGGATTTTCTCTTTTCTTTGTGCTGAAGGCCCGGGCGCCAAACTCGGCGGTGTTGGTGGTGGGAACCCACTTGGACCTGCTGGACGTCAAGTTCCGCACGGAGCGGCTGGCCACGCTGCGGGCCCACGTGCTGGCGCTGTGCCGCTCCCCGTCGGGCGCCCGAGCCGGCGGATACCCCGACGTCACCTTCGCGCATCTGCGGTCAGTGCTGAAACGCGGACCGACCGATTGACCGCGTAACCTTTTAACACATCTATGTTGGTTTTGCGTGCCAGCGAGGTGTCGTGCAAGACCTCGGAGGGAGTGGACGACCTGAAAGCGCTCATCCGCCAGGCGGCGCTCTCTATCAAAGACGCTCGTTCTCCCGCCTATGGAGGCAAGCTGCTGGGCAGGCTGGTCAGTCAACCGTCAAAAGAACACCCGAAATGCCACAAAATCAACTATTCATCGGGAAACATTTTGCTCTTTAGGTCCACATAGCAGCATTTTGAGGCATATCAGGGCCACTTTCTGTTGATCTGCGGGCATTTCGGGGGACTTCCTGTTGATATTGTGTCAATTCCTGTTTATATCGGGTCACTTCCTATCGATGTGTGGTCATTTTATGGTCACTTCAGATTTAGATTCAGAGATTTATTTGTCATTTACACCAGCTTTCACATGATGACAACAGATGACAACGAAATTCCGTTCGGTGAGTGAGCATAGGGCCGCTGCAGACGTTCAGCGCCGCCAACTTCTCTGTTTTCTTCAGAAATTACAGAGCAGTAGACACACATATATAATACAACATAGCAGGGATATGACACGATGCACAGGGATCAGTGATTAAGTGTATCAGTATTTGTACGTGTCTGTAGACTAAATAAGAGTCACAGGGCCCTGCGACCGGCCTTGGGAAGAGATCAAGGGCCAGAGATAGGGCCATCTGCGCGGCTCTCCCCAGGAGAAGGGAGCGGTGGGGTAACAGTGTTCGGGAAAGGAAAATTATAATTGAATTAAGCCGAATGAGTAATTTAATATGACGATTGGTCTTCAGTCAAATTCGTGCTCCTCATGGTGTAGGCCAGACCTTAGGTCCCTTAAGTCATTGCCAATAGTCGCGGTCTGCCTTGACAGTTCCGTCACCTGATGCAAGGTAGCATCCACTTTTCTCCATCCTTCCTCGGACCGAACTGTGAGTCCACGGATCCAGTTCTCAATCCGAGCCTCAACGCGGTCTTCCAATGCCTTGAATTGGACCGTCTGAGTCGTGGTTAGTTTATTGATTTCCTTGAAAGCTGCTGTCTTGGAAACATTCCGGTAGAGCAGGGCACCTTCTAAGCCAAGCAGAAGAAACACCACAACCGTCACGCCAAGCAGCCAAAGATCCTCGATATCTTCCCATGAATCTCTCACATATCCAGTGGCGAAGGTCCCATCTAGGCAAGATGGCTCTCCTGGTGCGCCGTGTCTTGTTGAAAAAATCTTGTCAATTGCGCTGATAGACCAACTAATCAGATCCATTTTCGTATGAGAGAACAGCACGGTTGATCCACAGAGGAAATACAAAAAAAGCAGACAGACTAGACTGACGAAGATAGCAGCAAGGAAACACGTCCGCCTCCGTCTAAGGCAGGAAGAAGAAAACTTCATATTAGTGCTGCAGCGATTAATCGATTAACTCGAATAATTTGATTGATGATTAAATTTTGCTGCTTCGAGTATTTGTTTCATTAAATTGGCATTGTAATGGTTTGTTTTGAAAATACATTTACTTTGATTGATTTTGGCGGATACAATGCCCTCCGGTGGCAACAGTGAATATGACCTAGCTCATTTCACATGGCGTAATGTAGCTGCTCCCTGTTAAGACCAACATGAGTTTTCGTTGAGCTAATGCTTTTTTAGTCATTCGTAATTTAGTTTACAGGTATTTTACAGGCTGTGGGAATATGTGTTTGAACAATTTGTTAAGAGCATTGTTAAAAAAAAAAGACTTTTGCTATGTAAGCTAGCCAATTGTTGTTTTGTTGTACTTAGATGCTCCTTTATTTTTTTCAATACCGTTTGAGGCTCAACTCGGGTATTAAATTTTTATGTTCCATATCCGATACTCGATTATTCAAACTAGCTAGTTTATCGATTAATCGACTACTAAAATAATCAATAGCATTATCCCTACTTCATATTCATATAATCTTATCGGGTTCCTTACAGTTAATACTTTGGGCATTTCAGGGTCCTTCCTGATGATGTCGGGTCGCTTCTTGTTGATATCGAGTCACTTCCTGTTAACATGGGGTCATGTTACGGTCACTTCCTGTTGCTATCACACCAGTTCTTGTTTATTTTGGGGCATTTTTGGGTCACTTCCTGTTGATCTTGGGACATTTTGGGGGTATTTCCTGTTGAAATCTTTTCACTTGAGGCATTTTGAGGTCGCTTCCTGTTCATGTTGGGCCACTTCCTGTTGATTTGGAGTTTCAGGGTCACTTCCTGTTGATGTTGGGTCATTTAGTGGTCACTTCCCATTGATATCGGTTCACTTGAATCATTTTGGGGGTCACTTCCTGTTCACACTGAGCCACTTCCTGTTGAATTGGGTCCTTTCCAGTTGATATTGGGTCAATTGCTGTTGATCATGGGTCATTTGGGGGTCACCCCCTGTTGATATTGTGTCATTTTGGGGTCTCTTTCCGTTGATATCGGTTCATTTTGATGTCACTTCCTGTTCATGTTGGGTCACTTCCTGTTGATTTGGGGGCATTTCAGGGTGACTTCCTGTTGATGTTGGGTCATTTTGGCTCACTTCCCGTTGATTTTGGTTCACTTGAGGCATTTTGGGGTCACTTCCTCTTCAAATTGGGTCACTTTCTGTTCATTTAGAGGCATTTCAGGGTCACTTCTGTTGATATCGGGCCATTTCCTGTTTGTCTCGGGGCATTTCCGGTACTTCCTGTTGGTATCGGGTCCCTTTCAGTTGATATTGGGTCATTTTGGGTCACTTCCCGTTGATATTGGTTCACTTGAGGCATTTTGGGGTCACTTCTTGTTTAAATTGGGCCACTTCCTGTTCATTTAGGGGCATTTCATGGTCACTTGCTGTAGATATTGGACCACATCGTGTTGATCTGGAGGTATTTCAGAGTACGCCCTGTTGATATCTGGTCACTTTCTGTTCATCTGAGGTTATTTTGTGGTCACTTCCTGTTGATCTGGTGATTTTGGGTTCTTTTTCCGTTGATATCGTTTCACTTCAGGCAATTCAGGGTCACTTCCTGTTGATATCACGACAGTGCCTTTTAATCTTGGGGCATTTCGGGGTCACTGCATAATGATATCGGGTTAATATGGGCTATAGAAATTCACTGTTATATTTTTCGAACAAAAGTGTGCCTTGGCCCAGAATTGGTTGAAAAACACTGCCCTAGTGCGAAAGGAACTGTTCCTTTTTAACAACCTGAGTCCTACAATCACACTGGTGTGATCAATAAAGTAGCATGGTACAAATAAAAACATTGAGGAATGTACGCTAACCAAGAGTCTGGGCTCAGATCCCTCGAAGCTACGTCAGGCTGCGGGAGGCTGTGGCGGCCGAGAGGCGAAGACGTCACGCGGACGGTGAGGTTCAGTTCCTGAGCCAAGAGCAGCTCGAGCGCCTGGCCAAGCAGGACCCCGAAGGCGACATCGCCGAATACGACGACCTGCCGTCAGGTATGTAGCCAATTACATTTGTTACAATTTCTTTAGTTTTTTAACATTTATTTTTCATTTTTGACTTTTTGAATTATTTGACTTTGTTTCGAATTTTATATTTTTTATTTATTTATTCATTTATTTGCCTATACTGCAAGTCACGCTCCATAATTTTTTTTTCTTTCCCTCACTTATTTCTTATACTGTACATATAGGGTTTGGGTTAACCCTGACCAATTATACAGTGCCTTGCAAAAGTATTCGGCCCCCTTGAATCTTGCAACATTTCGCCACATTTCAGGCTTCAAACATAAAGATATGAAATTTAATTTTTTTGTCAAGAATCAACAACAAGTGGGACACAATCGTGAAGTGGAACAACATTTATTGGATCATTTAAACTTTTTTAACAAATAAAAAACTGAAAAGTGGGGCGTGCAATATTATTCAACCCCTTTACTTTCAGTGCAGCAAACTCACTCCAGAAGTTCAGTGAGGATCTCTGAATGATCCAATGTTGTCCTAAATGACCGATGATGATAAATAGAATCCACCTGTGTGTAATCAAGTCTCCGTGTAAATGCACCTGCTCTGTGATAGTCTCAGGGTTCTGTTTAAAGTGCAGAGAGCATTATGAAAACCAAGGAACACACCAGGCAGGTCCGAGATACTGTTGTGGAGAAGTTTAAAGCCGGATTTGGATACAAAAAGATTTCCCAAGCTTTAAACATCTCAAGGAGCACTGTGCAAGCCATCATATTGAAATGGAAGGAGCATCAGACCACTGCAAATCTACCAAGACCCGGCCGTCCTTCCAAACTTTCTTCTCAAACAAGGAAAAAACTGATCAGAGATGCAGCCAAGAGGCCCATGATCACTCTGGATGAACTGCAGAGATCTAGAGCTGAGGTGGGAGAGTCTGTCCATAGGACAACAATCAGTCGTACACTGCACAAATCTGGCCTTTATGGAAGAGTGGCAAGAAGAAAGCCATTCCTCAAAGATATCCATAAAAAGTCTCGTTTAAAGTTTGCCACAAGCCACCTGGGAGACACGCCAAACATGTGGAAGAAGGTGCTCTGGTCAGATGAAACCAAAATGGAACTTTCTGGCCACAATGCAAAACGATATGTTTGGCGTAAAAGCAACACAGCTCATCACCCTGATCACACCATCCCCACTGTCAAACATGGTGGTGGCAGCATCATGGTTTGGGCCTGCTTTTCTTCAGCAGGGACAGGGAAGATGGTTAAAATTGACGGGAAGATGGATGCAGCCAAATACAGGAACATTCTGGAAGAAAACCTGTTGGTATCTGCACAAGACCTGAGACTGGGACGGAGATTTATCTTCCAACAGGACAATGATCCAAAACATATAGCCAAATCTACAATGGAATGGTTCAAAAATAAACGTATCCAGGTGTTAGAATGGCAAAGTCAAAGTCCAGACCTGAATCCAATGGAGAATCTGTGGAAAGAGCTGAAGACTGCTGTTCACAAACACTCTCCATCCAACCTCACTGAGCTCGAGCTGTTTTGCAAGGAAGAATGGGCAAGAATGTCAGCCTCTCGATGTGCAAAACTGATAGAAACATACCCCAAGCGACTTGCAGCTGTAATTGGAGCAAAAGGTGGCGCTACAAAGTATTAACGCAAGGGGGACGAATAATATTGCACGCCCCACTTTTCAGTTTTTCATTTGTTAAAAAAGTTTAAATTATCCAATAAATTTTGTTCCACTTCACGATTGTGTCCCACTTGTTGTTGATTCTTGACAAAAAATTAAAATTTTATATCTTCATGTTTGAAGCCTGAAATGTGGCGAAAGGTTGCAAGGTTCAAGGGGGGCTGAATACTTTTGCATGGCACTGTATATGTTGTATAATAGATTCCATTAAAAAAAAAAAATCTATATTTTTATTATTTTCTGTTTTTGTTGTTGTTTTTTAAACTTTTGAATGATTTTTTCTTTGTTATTTTTCAGAATAATAATATAAAATATCATTTTAAAAATTAAATAAAGTAGATAAAATATATATTTTTAATTAAAATAAAAAAGGTAAATTATTGTTTATTTAAACTATGAATGAGAATAAATGGCTCCTTCGTAATGTTTCTATTATTAATTAAAAATATATAATTTTATAATATGGGAAAATCCTGAAGTAAAAGAAAAAAATAGAAAAAAAATGAGAATTATGTCGCGGAAAAAAGTTTGACAAATATTAGAAAATATTTTGGGAGTAAATATAAAAGGGAAATTATTGTTTCTACATATTATAAATATTAATAAATTCTTCTTTTCATTTTTGTATTAATTATAAAAAATCTAATTAAAAAAAATGGGAAAATCCTAAATTAACAAAAAAATTTAATCAAAAATTACTTATGAAAAAAGTTTCATGAGAAATTAAATCTTTTGGGAGAAAATATAAAATAAAAATACCTTTTTGTTAATAAATATCATAAATATTAACACAGTCCTCTTTTTTAATTGTTCTATTATTAAATATAGAAAATTCTTTTTTTTAATTAAAAAAAAGTTTTTTAAAAATTATATATAATACATATTCATAACCCCCCCCATTTTTTAATTTTTTTTTAATTATAAATTTAAAAATATATAATTCCAAAAATCGGAAAATCCGAAATTCAAAAACTTTTTTTTTTCTAAAAAGAAAATATGGAAAATAATTTATGGAAAAAACAACACCAACAATATTTTAGGAGGATATACAGAAAAATTGTTATTATATACTACAAATATGAATAAATTCTTCCTTTTTCATTTTTGTATTATCCCGTCTGTTTTCTGCCGCTTCAAACGGATCAGCCGTCTAATTGTGATCAACTCATGATTGGACGTCTAACACGGTCAATAACACCATTTCACGGTTATACGACCGTTTCCCAGCCGTCAAGTTCCTGACAGAGACGGGGACGCTGCTGCACTTCCCGGACAGCAGCCGCGGCCTGCGCACGCTCTACTTCCTGTGTCCCGTGTGGCTGGCCGACTCCCTGCGGGCCATCGTGCGGCCGGAGTCCTCGCGCTCCAACGGGATCGTCCGAGCCGGAGACCTCCGGGTGAGACGGCCGTACATAGTCGTGAGTCATGCTCACGCTTTAACCACCCGTTTTCCAGATCCTGCTGGTCGGGACCGGACTGACCCGGGACAGCGAGGAGCAGTTTTTCCAGTTCCTGGCCAAGTTCGAGATTGCGCTTCCCGTCGCCGACGACAGGTAACTTGCTTTCTGGGCTCAAGTATTGGAAAACCATTGGCAGATGCTGGTCTTTCAATAAAAAGGAGCTTACTCTGTGAGTGCTTTGCGATAGTGAAGAGGCTGCTCGGTAGGGAAAGAAACTAGAGTGCCAGAAGTCAAATCTCCAAACAGAAGCAGCTAGGATGGAAAAAAACTACTGGAAATAATATTTATTGTTTTTCGCCAGTCGTTTTTAACAAAACAAATGTCGCCTGGATTAGAATGATCCTTATCCTCACTAGAGTCACGGGGGTGCTGGAGCCAATCCCAGCTAACTATTGGCAGTGGGTGGGGTACACCCTGAATCCATTTTCACGATGAAATCACGTTTAGTTATCCCAAAGAGCCAACAGGGAGCGACCAAAGTATTACAAATCATTCCCAAGATGCAATTTGCTGGGCTTTTGCACAAATTTTTAAATTTTAACATTTTTCTTTGTGACTATTTCTTTCTGGTAACGCAATAGTTATATATCATGAGTTTATAATTCATTTTTTTTCAATCAGGTATTGTTCTTTTCATTTTTGCACCATTGTCTGCTCACTTAACAAATCGCAAGAATCTTTGTTTGGAGACATCTAATGGTCAATAAGCAGAATTGCCATGTAAAGCTGCGACCAGCCCTTGTACAAAGGCAGAGGCCTAATTCGTTCGTTCGCTGCCATCCCTCCCACGTCAAACTGATTCAGTTCAAGTTTGGGGCATTTATGGGTCACTTCGTGTTGACTTTAAGGGCATTTATAGCTTACTTCTTGTCGGTTTTTGGGTATTTTAGGGTCACTTCCTGTTAATTTTGGGTTAAATAACAGGAAATGATTCAGGAAATGAATAAGCAGTGACTTAAACTCAACAGGACGTGACCTGTGAATGCCTTAAAATGAATAGCATTTAAGCTAGCGGACCTTTGCTACGCAATTTAGCCAATTGTTGTCGACATTAGCATTATATAGCATTTAAGCAAGCGGACTTTTGCTATGCAAGTTAGCCAATTGTTGTAAACATTAGAATTATATAGCATTTAAGCTAGCGCACTTTTGCTATGCAAGTTAGTCAATCGTTGTAAAAGTTAATATTAAATAGCATTTAAGCTAGCAGACTGTTGCTATGCAAGTTAGCCAATCATTGTAAAAGTTACTATTAAATAGCATTTAAGCTAGTAGACTTATGGTATGCAAATTAGCCAATTGTTCAAAACATTAGCTATATATAGCGTTTAAGCTAGCGGACTTTTGCTACGCAAGTTAGCCAATAGTTGTAAACATGAGCATTATATAGCATTTAGGCTAGCGGGTTTTCACTGTGCAAGTTAGCCAATCGTTGTAAACATTAGCATTTTATAGCCTTTAAGCTAGTGGACGGTTGCTATGAAAGTTAGCAAATTGTTGTAAACATAAGCATTTTATAGCATTTAAGCGAGCGGACTTTTGTTATGCAAGTTAGCCAACTGTTGTAAACATTAGCATTTTATAGCATTTAAGCTAGCGCACTTTTGCTATGCAAGTTAGCAAATTGTTGTAAACATTAGCATATATTGCATTCAAGTTAGCGCACTTTTGCTATGCAAGTTAGCAAATTTGGGTAAACATAAGCATTATATAGCATTTAAGCGAGCGGACTTTTGTTATGCAAGTTAGCCAACTGTTGTAAACATTAGCATTATATAGTATTCAAGCTAGCAGACTTTTGCTATGCAAGTTAGCCAATTGTTGTAAACATTAGCATTATACAGCATTTACATTAGCATTATAAAGCATTTAAGCTAGCGGACTTTTGCTACGCAAGTTAGCCAATTGTTGCAATTGGCTAACTTGCTAGCTTAGGGTGACCTGTAAATGCCCCGCAGCGCCGTCAAAGGTGCCACCGTCATCCCCTTGGGACCTGGGGCGGTCACCTGGGCCATCCATGCCCCCATGAGAATAAGCAACCCCGCCCCCCACACCCGACCCCACCACTGCCTGCCCACCCAGATCCTCAGCCACCGCTACAACCCCCAAACCGATGCGGACCACTGCGGGACCCCCACGGCCCATGAGGCAGGGGTTTTCGCACATACTAGCATGTCATACTAGCGTGTTACGTTTTCCCCCACTCAGCTACCTGCTGCCTCACCTTCTACCCGCCAAGCCCGGCGTGGACCTGCACTGCTTGCGCCGGCCCGGCGCCGACACGCTGCGCCGTCTCTTTAAGATGAGCTTCGTGCCTGCCGGCTTTTGGGAACGATTCATCGCCAGGATGCTCATCAGCCTAAATGACATGGACCAGCTGGTACGTACCTTTTAACCACTTCTAGCTTTCACTGCGGTCCTTCCCGAGACAATGACAGGCGTCCAATCATCCTTCTAGTGTTTTTCCACTTGCAGACATCCAATCCAACAAGTGAAAAACTTATTTCATTTCACGGCAGAAGTGCAGAAAGACCTTTCATTGTCCCTACCAACATGGCTGCCTTGAGGCCACCTACGTTAAAGTCCGGGCATTAAATCAAGACAATATGAGCAATGTCAAGGCATCTGCTATTTACTCAGTGGCTGCCATCGACGGCACTGGATGTCCAATCCCTTTAAAGCGGGAGTTCGGCAGCAAATACAGATTCGCTAACAAACCTTCGGCTTGAAATGATTTGGACACCTACTAGTGACACTCATCTACGTCCACGCGTTTGGATGTCTTCCGGGCGACTGGCAGTTGGACACTCGATCTTAAAAAGAACGTATTGCGCACCCTCGGGGCATTATTTCTTTGTACACCCCGATGGCGTCATTTTCGTGCCGTATCGGTACAGATACAAGTATCGGTATCAGGGAAATATACACATATCTCACCGATTCTAGAACATTTTTTGGGGTAGCTGAACTTTAGTGCAATCGCCACTGCCGACGTATTATGATTGAGACCGTATCAGGCTTGATTTTTGTTGGCTCGTTTATTTTTTTTCAGTCGTCGGAGCTCCAGCGCAGCGCTCGTCCTCGTCAAGGCCGGATGTCGGCGATCTACAGTTTGGGAGGAAATCAACGGAGGAACCGCTGCAGTACTTTCCGGGTGCGCCGCCGTCAGACCGTCTATTGGAGGGAAGGCTTGTTGGTCACCTTTGACGGAGGTTACTTCAGGTTCGCGTCTTTGTTTTCACGCAATGCAAAACATAATATGGACTTGGAACTCCATTATCGATAGTAGCTTTGCATGAATCTAGTCCTACAATTTTTATCCACATCACATAATTCAGGCATCAGAAATTAGTTAGGGGCACAGAAGTTATGTAAAGATTTTGCCAAAAATGTACGGTTCCGCCAAATTTTTCCCAAAACTTTCCTATTTGTGTGTTATGGGCACAATTTCCCATTCATTTCAATGGGACAAAAACCTCCATTTACTCCTTCTTATTTCCAACCCAAGTGACTCAGTATAAACAGGAATTTATCCCTAAATGCCCCAATATCAACAGGAAGTGACCCAATATCAACATCAAGTCACCACAAATGACCCCAGATAAACAGGACCCAATATCAACAGAAAGCACTCCAAAATGCCCCCATATCAACAGGTATTCACCCGATATCAACAGGAAGAACAGGAAGTGACCTGATATCAACGGGAGGTGACCCTAAAATTACCCCAGATCAACAGGAAGTAACTCGATATCAACGTAAAGTGACAACGAAATTACCCCAGATAAACAAGAAGTGACCCAACATCAACAGGAAGGGACCTAACATAAACAGGAAGTACCCCAGAATGTTCCCGAATCAACAGGAAACGAATCGACAACAAGAGGAAATGACCTTAAAATGATCCAACATCAACAAGAAGTGACCCCAAGATGACCCCAGATCAACAGTAAGTAACTCGATATCAACTGGAAGTGACCCGATAGCAACATAAAGTGACCACGAAATTACCCCAGATAAACAAGAAGTGACCCAACATCAACAGGAAGTGACCTGACATCAACTGGAAGTACTTGTCAAGTTCAAATACGAATCCTTAGGTAGACATTTATAATATTACCCAAAATAAGGAGAGAAGGCACTCGATTTAGTTGAAAAGCTTGCAAGGAGAAAGAGGAGAAACTATACAGCTTCCGCAATCGTTCTAACTAGCCCCTCCTTCACCTTGCTCTTTATTTGGGATGGCCTTAGCAACAGACGGTTGTCTTGCCCTAAAAGGGGAAGCAAGCTAGCGACACCCCTTGTTTTTGTATGGCTATGTGTGTGAATGTAGGTGAAATTATATACATATGTGTCAGCACATTTCAGCAAAGCAAAGCGGCCTCTTCTGCCCTTGACGAGGCAAGAGGCTTCTTCAAGACAAAATATTCTAATAGGCAAAAGCAGTTCTTTGTTGTGGGCAACAATCAGCAAATATATACGTAACAACTTAATAATTATCTCATCAAATACATTTCATGAAGCAATAGTATTTGGCAAGTAGTAAAATGCAACAATATGATTGAAGTTGACCTGTGGAACCTAGGCTGGTTTAAACAGGTCAGAATGACAAGGCCGTTTTATCAAGAGCTAAACATGTCTATAGTTATCAATCACTAACATGTCTCAATCAATCATGGAACATACTATTTTAGCAATCAATACTTAATTGTAAGCCGTCATTGGTAAAAGCAAATATTTATTAACTATTTAATAATTATCTTATCAGTACCCCAGAATGTCCCCGAATCAACAGGAAGTGAACCGATATCAGTGGGAATTGACCCTAAAATGACCCCAGATCAACAGGAAGTAACTCGATATCAATTGGACGTGACCCGTTATCAATTTGAAGTCTTCACAAAATTACCCCAGAAGTGACCCAACATCAACATGAAGTGACCTGACATCAACAGGAAGTACCCCAGAATGTCCCCGAATCAACAGGAAGTGAACCGATATCAACGGAAAGTGACCCTAAAATGATCTGACATCAATAGGAAGTGACCCCAAAATGACCCCAGATCAACGTAAAGTAACTCGATATCAACTGAAGGTGACCCCATATCAACGTAAAGTGACCACGAAATTACCCCAGGTGAAAAACTGACCCAACACCCCAGAAGTAGAAGTACCCCAGAATCTCCCCGATTCAACAGGAAGTGAACCGATTTTTCTTTTGGCTCATGTGCAGCGTGGAGTCGGCGGAGGTCAACTGGAAGAAGAAGAGCGGCGGCATCGAGATCGTCTGCCAGTCGGAGAGCGGGGACTTCTCCGCCGTGGCCTTCGTCACCGACCACATCAACAACCTTGTGGAGCAGTGGTTTCCCGGTGGGTTTGTCGTCGCGAGCGGCGGCTATCGAGAGCCTCTCTGACCTTTTCCCGCAGCGCTGACGGCCAGCGAGAGTGACGGTACCCCACTGCTGGAGCAGTACGCGCCCTGCCAGCGCTGCGCCGCTCGGATCCCGCGGAATGGAACGTCCCGATCGGGCCGGGACAGTGAGGGCGAGGGCCTTCACCTGTTCGGGGTAGAGGACTGCGCTCTAGCTGCGCTGGCGGGAGATTTCATCGAGTGCCCCGGACCACCCGGGCACATCGTCCCCCTCCGGGAGCTGGTACCGGAACTCTTTATGACCGACTTCCCTGCACGGTAACGCTGGACGCCACAACTGACGCTTTTCTGATCACATGACCGATTGCGGGACAATAATGCTGTTTCTAGTGTAATTGAGTAGGAATGCTTTCACATCCTTTCCATCTCACTTTCTGTTGATTACTTGGGAGCTAACTGCTGCTAGCCTAGCGGCAGCAACAAATGTTATCGCGCCGCGTCACTTTTAATGCATCAATAGCACTTGGACTATGGCTCAGCTAATTTGTAACCTCAAAAATGCCCCGTCAGCGCTAGCTAGTGGAAGCTAGCGAGACGTGAAGGGTCGTCTATATCTCAGCCTATTCATAACCCTAACCTCAACCACATCCCTGTCAAACCCAGCTAGCTGCAGCGAGAAGTGTCTGTCTATAGCTCAGCCTATTCCTAACCACGACCACGCCCCCGTCAACGCTAGCCATTGGAAGCTAACGGCCACTAGCTAGTGCCAAACTAGCTGTTGTCATCTAGCGGCAGCGAGAACGGTCCGTCCATAGTTCAGCCTATTCATAACCCCTGTCAAACCTAGCTAGTGGAAGCTAGCGGCTGCTAGCTAGTGCCAACTAGCGGCAGCAAGAAGGGTCGGACTACAGCTCAGCCTATACATAAACTTAACCTCAACCATGGCCCCATTAAAGCTAGCTAGTGGAAGCTACATGCCACTAACTGGTGCCAACTAGCTAGCATAAACTTTGTGGCAACGAGAAGGGTCTGACTATAGCTCAGCCTATTCACTCTCGATAACCTCAACCACACCCTGTCAAACCTAGCTAATGGAAGCTAGCAGCCACTATCCAGTGCCAACTAGCTACTGTCAAATAGCAGCAGCAAAAAGGGTCTGTCTATAGCTCAGCCTATTCATAACTTCTACCTCAACCACTCCTACATCAGCGCTAGGTAGCAGCTAGCAGATGCTAGCGGGAAGGATCTGTCTATAGCTCAGCCTATTCATAACCCTAACCTCAACCACGCCCTCTTCAACGCTAGCTTGTGGGAGCTAACTAGTGCCAAATAGCTGGTGTCAACTAGCGGCAGCGAGGACGGTCTGCCTATATAGCTCAGCCTTTTCATAACCTTAACCTCAGCCATATCCCTGTCAAACATAGCGAATGAAAGCTAGCGGCCGCAAGTTAGTGCCAACAAACAGCAGAGATGAGGGTCGGTCTACAGCTCAGCAGCAAGCTAGTGGAAGCTGGAGGCCACTAACTAGTGCCAACTTGCGAGCATCAACTTGCGGCAACGAAAAGTGTTGGTCTATAGCTTAGCCTATTCACTGTCCTAGCCTCAACCACGCCCTGTCAAACCTAGCTAATGGAAGCCAGCGGCCACTATCTAGTGCCAACTAGCTACTGTCAACTAGCAGCAGCGAGAAGGGTCTTCCTATAGCTCAGCCTATTCATAGCCCTAACCTCAACTACACCCCTTTCAACGCTAGCCAGTGGAAGCTAGCTAGTGCCAATTTGCTGGCGTCAACTAGCAGCAGTGAGGACGATCTGTCTATTGATCAGCTTATTCAGAACCTTACCCTCAAGCATACCCTTGTCAAACCTAGCTAGTGGAAACCAGCGGCCGCTAGTTAGTGCCAACAAGCGGCAGCGATGAGGGTCAGTCTATAGCTCAGCCTGTAGATAACCCTACCCTCAACCACGCCCCCATTAAAGCTAGCTAGTGGAAGCTGGAGGCCACTAATTAGTGCTAACTAACTAGCATCAACCTGCGGAAACGAGAAGGGTTGGTCTATAGCTTAGCCTATTCACTGTCCTAACCTCAACCACGCCCTGTCAAACCTAGCTAAAGGAAGCTAGCGGCCGCTATCTTGTGCCAACTAGCTAGCGTCAACTAGCGGCAGTGAGAAAGGTCTGTCTATAGCTTGGCCTATTCATAACTTTTACCTCAACCAATCCTACATCAGCGCTAGGTAGCGGCTAGCAGATGCTAGCAGCAGCGAGAAGGGTTTGTCGTAGCAATAATGCGTCTACGTACGTGGTCTATAGTTTAGCCTGTGTTTTGTGTGTTCAGACTGTTCCTGGAGAAGGATTATCTGGAATATTCCGAGGATGAGTCCAACATCATTGGTCAGGGAGGCAGCGGCACCATTGTTTACCGCGCCCGCTACCGAGGGCAGCCCGTCGCCATCAAACGCTTTCACTCAAGAAACTTCTGGCAGAGGGCGCCATCTGAAGACGCAGGTGGACACATGCACAAGCTTCAGTTTTTTTTTCTTTGCAACAACCAGATGTCACTTACCGTCAGACACCATGATCAAACGCCTGCGGTCGGCAGAGGTGTGTCACCGCTTCGCCGAGTTCCGTCAGGAGGCGACAACCTTGCGCCGCCTACGGCACCCTTGCGTGGTGGCGCTGGAAGGCGTTTCCGTCCGCCCTCTCTGCCTGGTGCTGGAGCTGGCGCCGCTCGGAAGCCTCCGCGACGTCCTTGAGGGAAGCCTGGACGGCGGCAGAGGTGGGTGCAGCGCGCTCTCTCCCCGTGTAGAATTCCGCAAGTTCCTGATGTTATCGAAGCACTTTCTGGTCACGATTTTGAGTCCTGTTATCTTTTAATCAAGCTAGCTTTCGCTGCTCACAGGCATCAGCTACGTGCCCCTCGGTCACATGATCACCTACAAGATGGCCTATCAGGTGGCAACCGGACTCACCTACCTGCACAGGAAGAACATCATCTTCTGCGACCTTAAGTCGGACAACATCCTCGTCTGGTCCCTGCAGGTCTGCCGCCCGGCCGAACCTTAACTCGATCCCGCGTTGCGCCTTCCGAACCATTATCGCCGTCGTTCCAGGAGCGGGACGCGGTGAACGTCAAGCTGTCGGACTACGGCGTCTGCCGTCAGTCTTTCCGGGAGGGGGCCCTCGGGGTGGAAGGGACGCCGGGGTACCAGGCGCCCGAGGTCAGACCCGGCGTTGTTTACGACGAGAAGGTAACACGCACACGTAGACGCGTCCAATCATACTCTTGCTGTGAATTGAAATGTGTTTCTCACTAGTAGACTTCCAGTCCATTCAAAAATTATTTGTGGAATAAGCTAGTTATGACTGCATTTTAATGTCTATACATTGACTTTAAAGGGAGCATGGACCCTTCCAAAATGGCCTCCATGTGGACATTTTCATCAACAGGAAGTGACTCAAAATTAACAGGAATTGAGGCTAAATAAATAGGAAGTGACCCAAGGATGCTCCAAAAATCAGCAGGAAGTGACCCTAAATCAAATGGAAAATGCAAAAATATCAAGAGTGCTACAAAATATCAATTTATGTAACTTTACGCATAGAAAGTAAAACAATCATATAGACACAAACTAAACGGATTTTGCTCGCTCATATTTCTGGAGAGTTAGATTTGACACGTGCACGTGTTTTTGAAGGTGGACGTGTTCTCCTACGGGATGGTGTTATACGAGCTGCTCTCGGGCCGCCGCCCGTCCTTGGGTCGTCACCCGCTTCACGTCTCCAAGAAGCTGGCCGGTGGCGCGAGGCCGACGCTGGCCAGTCCGCAGGAAGTCAATTTCCACTTCCTGCAGCGCCTCATGACGCAGTGCTGGCACGGCAAACCCGAGCAGGTGAGCGCCAATTGAAGCGGGACGGGCCAACAACCGCGACCAGTGTCGGCCGCCGGAGTTTATAGCGAGTGGACGTCCAATCCGTTTGAAGAAATTACCTAAATATGACTTGATTTTAATGTTGCTGCATTGACTATGATGGGAAACTCGCCCTTACCAACATGGCCGCCTCGAAGCCATGTCGGTACAGGCGGCGAAGGGTATTTTCATCCTTGTGCTGTGAATGGAAATCAGTTTGTCCCTAGTAAGCGCTCAATCCATTGGAAGCGAGAGATTGTTAGCTGCCATCCCTTCCGCTTCAATCCATTTGAAGTGAGAAATTGTTAGCTGCCATCCCTCCCGTTTCAAATGGATTGGACGTCTCGCGCGGTCATTGGCAGCTACTGAGTAAAAAGCAGATGACTATACATTGATGAGTAATCTTTTAAAGAAATTCTCTAGTTATGACTTCATTTTAATGTCAATGCTGATGGAAAGATCGTCTCGTGGCGGCCATGTTGGTAGGGGCGAAGAATAGACTTTTCATTCCTTTGCTGTCAATTAAAATGAGTTTCTCACTGGTAGGTGTCTAATCCATTTGACACGGGAGGGATGGCAGCGGGCAAACAAATGTTCATACGTTGCCATCCCTCCCACTTCAAATGGATTGGACATCTGTCACTGTCATTGGAAGCCACCGAGTGATAGCAGATGATTTGATACTGATAAAATAGGATTTTAAATGCATTGACTTTGATAGAAATGTCACCTTGTGGCGGCCATGTTGGTGGGGGCGACAAATAGACATTTGACACGGGAGGGATGGCAGCGGACGAACAAATGTTCATACGTTGTCAACCCTCCCGCTTCACGTGGATTGGACATCTAGCACCCTCATGAGCAGGACAAGGACACGCCCACCAAGTGTTCTCAAATGACCTGATATGACCAGGACATGCCCCCCCCCCCCCAAATGTCCCCAAATAATCTGATATGACCAGGACAAGCACCCCAAATTACCTGATATGACCAGGACACGTCCCCCCAAATGTCCCCAAATGACCTGATATGACCAGGGCACGCCCCCCAAATGTCCCCAAATGACCTGATATGACCAGGATGTGTCCCTCAACTGTCCCTAAATCAACAGGAAGTGAACTGATATTGTCCCCGAAATGTCCCCAAACCAATCTGGGAGGGGCTAAGATCTGTATCTCTCTCATTTCTCCAGAAATTGCAGTTTCTAGTTAGATATTTATAAACTTCATATTTAAGTCAACACATTGACTTTGATCAGAAAATCATTCCCACCATTAATGGCCACTGACCGTGGCTAATGTCTGCCTTTGTGCCTGTTTGCCTGCGTTAGCGTCCGACAGCCTCCCAGTGTGCGCGACGCATGATGGACCCCGGCTTTGCCTGTCTCCGCTACGTGTTGCCGTGCGGCGCTCGCGGCCGGCTCTTCCTGCCATCGCTCGGGGGACGACGACATGTCGTCTTCTGGGACGGGGACGGCGACGACAGGTTTGCCGCTATTTTTCCGGCCGCGTGTCACTCATGTTTTGTGACCGACTTTCTCTTGTGGCGTCGCCGCAACAGGAGCTACAGTGTTGTGAACGTGCAGAAAGGTGAGCTGGAGGTCAACAGGAAGTCATGTCCCGGTGGTAGAGTCAGCTGCCTCGTCAAGATGGCCGACACGCTGTGGTTAGCCACCTACGTAAGCTCGTTCGTTCGCTCATGCCCACCCGTCACCGCGATGTTCACTATTTGTCGGTCACGTGACAGGAACAGGAAGTTCAGGTGTACCTCTTGAAGGACATGTGTCCTCTCACGCGACCTCACAAACGCTTCCCGTGTCCGGCCGTCATCACCTGCTTCCTCAAAATACCGGACGGCGGGCAACAGGTCAGTACACGCGCGGCGTCAAACTGGTGAGAGCGTCACGTGATGCTGTGGCACGCACGCAGGCAGAGGGCGTGTTCGCCGGCATGTCGGACGGCGCCCTAGTGCGGTACGGCGCCGCCGAGGATGGACTTCCCTCGGGGGACGTGGCCTACGCGTGCCCTCAATCCTCGACGATTGAGGAGCCCGGGCGAAGGCCCGCCCCCGTCACCTGTATGCTACTCATTGGCTGCGGCTCGCAGGTGGGCTCGCTCATCTCCGGGTGGAGAAGCCCTCTGCTCTGCTCAAATTTTTCATCCCCGTTTTCAACCGCGCAGCTGTGGGTGTCGGACGGTCCTGGCGTGCTGGTGCTGGAGCGCCATGGCCTTTCGCCGATGCGCCGACTGAAGCCGTACGAGTTTCCGTCCTTGCTAGTCTCCATGGCGATGGGCTTCAGTGTCTGGGGGGAGGAGTCTGTGTGGACTCTAGACGACGTCACCGATACTCTAGTCCTCTTCCATGCAGCCTCCTTCGCGCCGTGCGCCAAGTACAGGTTTGTTAACCCCAAAACAAAAAGTTCCGCAAACAGAACCTCAAGAAAGGACTGGGTTTCTTGTAGTGTTGCACCGATACCGATAATTGTATCGGTACCGATTCGGCACCTAAACGGGCATCTCCCGTATCGGAGGGTATTAAGAAACTGTATTAGTATTTTGGGACATTTCCGAGTCACCCCCTGTTGATTAGCGTCACTTCAATTTGATTTTTCAACTTCACATAGTCAACGAATTCTTCGCGCCACTATACCAACAGTTGGCGTGGTTTAGAGGGGGCGTGGTTTGTATAAGGTGGTTCGTAGCAGCTACCACTTGGCTCTGGGCTGCAGTCAGACCCTTCTCTAATTTAGTGGCATTTTAGGGCAACTTCCTGGTCTTATTGGGTCACTTCCTGTTGTTTTGGGGGCATTTCAGGGTCACTTCCTGTTGATTTGGAAATTTTCTTGGGTCACTTCTTGTTGATATCGGTTCACTTTTTATTGATTTGGTGTCATTTCGGAGTCGCCTCGTGTTGATATCGGGTCACTTTCTGTGGAAACGGCGTCCATCCATCCATTATCTTCCGCTTAGTCCGGGGTCGGGTCGCGGGGGCAGCAGCTTTAGCAGGGAAGCCCAGACTTCCCTCTCCCCAGCCACTTCAGCCAGCTCCTCTGGCGGGATTCCAAGGCGTTCCCAGGCCAGCCGAGTGACATAGTGTCTCCAGCGTGTCCTGGGTCGACCCCGGGGCCTCCTGCTGGTGGGACATGCCCGGAACACCTCTCCAGGGAGGCGTCCAGGAGGCATCCGAACCAGATGCCCGAGCCACCTCAACTGGCTCCTCTCAACGCGGAGGAGTAGCGGCTCGACACCAAGCCCCTCCCGGATGACCGGGCTTCTCACCCTATCGCTAAGGGAGAGCCCGGACACCCTGCGGAGGAAACTCATTTCGGCCGCTTGTATCCGGGATCTTGTTCTTTCGGTCACGACCCACAGCTCGTGACCATAGGTGAGGGTAGGAACGTAGATCGACTGGTAAATCGAGAGCTTCGCCTTTTGGCTCAGCTCCTTCTTCACCACAACGGACCGGTGCAGAGTCCGCATCACTGCAGACGCTGCACCGATCCGCCTGTCAATCTCCCGCTCCCTCCCACCCTCACTCGTGAACAAGACCCCAAGATACTTGAACTCCTCCACTTGGGGCAGGATCTCATCCCCGACCCGGAGAGGGCATGCCACCCTTTTCCGGCTGAGGACCATGGTCTCGGATTTGGAGGTGCTGATCTTCATCCCAACCGCTTCACACTCGGCTGCGAACCTTCCCAGTGAGAGTTGGAGGTCATGGCTTGATGAAGCCAACAGCACCACATCATCTGCAAAAAGCAGAGATGCAATGCTGAGGTCACCAAACCGGAAACCCTCAACGCTTCGGCTGCGCCTAGAAATTCTGTCCATAAAAATTATTAACAGAATCGGTGACAAAGGGCAGCCTTGGCGGAGTCCAATCCTCACTGGGAACGAATTCGACTTACTGCCGGCAATGCGGACCAGACTCTGACACCGGTCGTACAGGGACCGAACAGCCCTTACCAAGGGGCTCAGTACCCTGTACTCCCAGAGCACCCTCCACAGGATTCCCCTAGGCACACGGTCGAACGCCTTCTCCAAATCCACAAAACACATGTAGACTGGTTGGGCGAACTCCCATGCACCCTCGAGGACCCTGCTGAGGGTGTAGAGCTGGTCCACTGTTCCACGGCCGGGACGAAAACCACACTGCTCCTCCTGAATCCGAGATTCGACTTCCCGACGGACCCTCCTCTCCAGCACCCCTGAATAGACTTTACCGGGGAGGCTGAGGAGTGTGATTCCTCTATAATTGGAACACACCCTCCGGTCCCCCTTTTTATAAAAGGGGGACCACCACCCCGGAAACGGTGTCACTTCCGTTTAATTTTCTTGAACTTCCTGTTCACATTGCCATTGCTTCCTATTGATTACAGGTCACTGCCTGTAGATTTGACAGCATTCCGGGGCGACTCAAGCGGCGGACATGGCGCTGGAGTTGTGCTTTGTGTCAGTGGTTCGATTCGCGGCTACGACTGCCCACTGTCGAAGTGCCCATGGGCAAGGCACTGAACCCTGATTTGCCCCCAATGGGTTGGCAGCGCCTTGCATAGCAGAAGCACTGTTGGTTTGTGAATGAGTGTGTGAAAGGGTAAATGTTCGCTACTGTAAAGCGTTTGGGGCATGGTAACTAGGGATGTCCCGATCAAAGTTTTTGCACTTCCGATCCCATACCGATATTGTTTTGCACTTCAGATCCGATCCAGATATTGTTTTGCACTTCCGATCCGATACCGATACTGGCCGATACCGACCTATCTGAGCATGTGTTAAAGTTTAAAGTTATTTAGCCTCCTTACTTAGTTGTCAGACTCATGTTGAAAAAGGTTTTAGTACCCTTGATAACAACTAGCCAGCTGAATTAGGTGAGTTTGAATAACACACAACGGTTGGTAACAAGAAACTGACCTGTTTATTCAGTGACAAACACAAAACATTATAAATAACAAACAGAAATGGCATAGTCAGTCAGTAAAACGTGCAAATAATATTGTAAACTGTCTTAAAAAAGCAAAACACACCAACAACCTCAGTGGAAAATCCCACAAATCCCCCAAGCTATTAGATGCTTTTAATGTTTCGTGCATTAGTTACAAAAATTGTATAAAAAGCTTCTCCGGTTTAAATAAACGACTATTTCAGTATCAAGTTAACATTTTAAAACAGTTAATAAAATACTCAAGTCCCCATTCTGTATCAGCAGCTTTAAACTACATTCAATTCATTTAATTTTGCGAATCAACTGTTAAAATTGTTAAAATTACTCCCGTTATTCCATAATTTCCCTTCTGTCTACTTTCGACGTGAAATTTTTAAAACTGTTTTGAAGATAGATTCAAGTCAAGATTTTGGCCGATTTAGGAGTATTTTAGATAAAAAGTTAATTAGGTTCACTTGGAAGGTTCACAACAGCCTACGAGGGAAGTCTTCTGCTTTAAGATGGCGGCTGTTTACTAACCTATCTGGTTTTCAATACTTCAATGTTGCTAACGCAGTGAAGTCTGTCGTGTAGCATCTGGTTCTATATACATATGATATCTATTATCTCCAGTAAAACGACGTTGACGTAGTTTGTTCCGGCTGTCAGCAGCAGTCAGGTATTCTTGTGTTTTATGTTTACTTAGCGCGGTCTTCAGGACGCAATGAGAAACTGACCACATTGCGTCCTGAAGACCGCGCTGTGTATTAGTTCCGCTTTACTTGACGTATTTCAATAATCGGAATTTGGATGTTTGTGAATCGTTCTCAAATCTTCAGCGGCCGAATCGCGTGTTGGCTGGTGCGTCTCTACTCACGTGAGATAATGGCTCGTCATCCAGAATGAATTCTTCGGCAATGACTTTTGTTATTCCCTGGGCTTTGGGACTCTCGAGTGCCAGTTTGTCATGAATAGCAAAAGTTTCTGCCAGTGTTAGTTGCGTAGGACCTTTCTTTTTGTCTTCGGTTTTCTTAACATACTCCTCATATTGTTTGTGGTGGTACTTCGCTAAATGCTTGATTAGGTTGGTTGCATTAAAACTTCTTACGAAGGTGTCCCGTAAAATGCGGACCGGATTTTAGGGAAACCGAAGCAAAAACTGGAATGGATTATGTAAATCCGTGCGCTGGAAAACACGGACCGGACTTTAAAAAAAACTGGATCGGAATTTTTCCTGTGTTCCGATCCGATACAAATATCGGATCGAGACATCTCTAATGGTTACCATGTAGATAAATGCGCGATATAAGTACTGTCCATAGACTTTCTGTTGATATCGGGTCACTTCCCGTTCAGTCACTTCCTGTTGTTTTGGGGGCATGTCAGGGTCATGTCCTGTTTATATCAGGTCACATGCCATCAATGGAATGACGGATAGGGCCATTGGTAATGTATGGGAAGCACACACCAGCTTGCTGTGGAACTCCTACGATCACGCCGGCCGGTTCAATCATGTGGCGGTTTAAAGAGCAGTAATCATTTTCATGTCAATGTAGGAAATGTTTTCTCCACTAGAGGGCACTGATGCTCATTTCATTTTTCTAGTCAGAATTCTTAACACTAGTTTATGGAGGTCAGACTAACGTCCTTGCAACTTGTCCTTCAGCTGTGGCGACTGCAGTCCTTTCCGCGACGTCTTCCCGGTCAGCCGCCCTTCGACGGTGGGCATAAATGGCGAGGAGGCGGGGATTCGGACGGTCTCGCCCCGGGTTTCACCAGGAGGCGGATCCACAGACTCGGACGACGGTGAAGATCGGGACACCACAGAGTCGCCTGCGCCGCCTCTGCGAGCCTTTAAGGTTCTGATGGTGAACGACCTCCTTTGGGTCTTCAGGTGATCAACGCACTCCCGAATGATACATGCCGCCACCAGAGCGTCACTCAGATTTTCTGGACAGGCGCGGCGGAGATGTTCTGCTGATCCAAGTGGAGCCGGATGGAGATCGAATGAGAGGACGGGTTGGCGCTGTGTTGGAGCCTCCTTCGATAGAGTCCTTGGGGTAAGTTGGCCTTGGAGACTTTTTGAAAAATCCAAACTTGTCTAAAACTATCAGAACCGCGTAAAGGGTTATAGCCTTTTCCAAACATTTGCTGGAGTTTTTATTGGCCTGCAGCAAATGATGAAAATGTTCCGGAACACAACCCGGGCGTCATTGAAAGACCGGCTCACTTCATGGATGGTGTTGGAAGCCATCCAGCCGGTAACACAAGTACCTATACATGTGCCTTGATCGAGGCTCATGTACATGGCACATGACCCACAAATTATTGCAATTACAAATGTTTTAGTAGTAATATTGTCATTTACTTTGCTTGCAATGAGAAAGGACAAAAGAGAATGATTTTTTATTTTTTTAAATCACTCAATCATCATTATACACAAAACTCCAAAAATGGGCCGGACAAAAGTATTGGCACCCTCAGCCAGATACTTGGTAGCGCAACCTTTAGACAAAATAACTGCGAACAACCGCTTCCGGTATCCATCAGTGACTTTCTTAAAATGCTCTGCTGGAATTTTAGACCATTCTTCTTTGGCCAACTGCTCCAGGTCTCTGAGATTTGAACTGCCATTTTCAGATCTCTCCACAGGTATTCTATGGGATTCAGGTCTGGGCTCATTGCTGTCCACTTCAGTAGTCTCCAGTAGTTTCTCTCAAACCATTTTCTAGTGCTTTTTGAAGAGTGTTTTGGGTCTTTGTCCTGCTTGAAGACCCTTTGACCTCTGAGGGAGACCCAGCTTTCTCACACTGGGCCCTACATTATGCTGCAAAATTTGTTGGTAGTTCAGTGCCAGAGGCAGTAAAGCAACCCTAAAACATCAGGGAACCACCGCCATGTTCGACTGTGGATACAGTGTTCTTTTCTTTGAAGGCCTCATTTTTTTCCCCTGTAAACTGTTGTTTCCTTTAAAAAAAGCTCTACTTTTGTCTCATCTGACCAGAGAACATTCTTCCAAAACATTTTTGGCTTTCTCAGGTAAGTTTTGGCAAACTCCAGTCTGGCTATTTTATGTCTCTGGGTCAGAAGTGGGGTCTTCCTGGGTATCCTACCACAGAGTCCCTTTTTATTCAGACGCTGTAGTACGGCTTCGCATTGACACTGTTGTACCCTTGGACTGCAGGAGAGCTTGTTTGGATGTTAGTCGAGGTTCTTTATCCACCATCCGCACAGTCTTTCGTTGAACTCTCTCATCATGTTTTCTTTTCCATCCACATCTAAGGAGGTTAGCCGTAGTGCCATGGGCTTTACACTTGTTGATTACACTGCGCATAGACTTAAGAGATGGACTTGTAGACTTGAGATTGCCCATGCTTCCTCACAATTTTGCTTATCAAGTCCTGAGGCAGTTCATTGGTCTTCTTTTCTCCATGCTCAATGTGGTACACACAAGGACACAGGACAGAGGTTGAGTCAACTTTAATCCATTTTAACTGGCTGCAAGTGTGATTGTTATTGCCACCACCTGTTATGTACCACAGGTAAGTAACAGGTGCTGTTAATTACACAAATTGGAGAAGCATCACATGATTTTTCAAAGGGTGCCAATATTTTTGTTGTGCCCATTTTTTTAGTTTTCTGTAAAATAATAATGATTTTTTTTTTTTTTTTTAATTCCATCGTCTTTTGGGGTTGTTTTTTTTTTTGTATTGCAGGCAAAATAAATGAAGATATTACTACCAAAGCATTTGAAATTGCAATCATTTTCTAGGAGAAATTAAGCATTATCTGACAGAATTGCAGGGGTGACAATACTTGTGGCCAGCAGTGTAATTAAAACGATGTAGTCATTTTAAAGCATAAATCACCTTAAGTTATCTATATGGTCTCTCCAAGAATATTGTTTTAAAGAGGCGTCACTGTGAAGTTTCCCATGCTGAGTCAAATTAGGCCGGAGGCACCACTCCTGGTGGCGCCTTCCGTCAATTTAAGTTTCAGCTTTGCAACCAACTAAGAACAGCCATGCAGTTTTGATTTGAGGAGGAAAGACATTTGAGGGAGCGCTGCCCCCTATTCCCCCTGCGTAGAGCCAGTGTCGGATGGCACCTTAGTTAGCATAGGCGTGTAAAAATGTATTTCTTGTTGTTGGTTCTTCTCTTCTGTCTGTCTGTCCCCCCATAAACCCTTCCTTTTGAATAGATGTCCACTGTCCCTAAAGGGGGTTCAACTTTCCGTTTCCTCTCCATCCTGTCAGGACGCTCGAGGAGGTGGGGCTCGCGGGGGACGACGCGGTGGTGTGTGGCTTTGGCGGGGCTTCTTCCATCAGCTTGTGCGTCTGGCGCGCCTGGGACTCACCTCGTCTGGAAGTCTTCTATCGTAGCGCCGAGGACCCGGCCCGTCTGGAAATGGGCTTGAGGCGTTGCAGGTAGAAGAGGCGGGGCCATAATTCGCACAGGCGTCCCTTCCCTTCGAACTGGAAGTGCTCTTCCGGCGCTGTCAATGAGTTCTTTCTCTCTGAGCCAGTGGTGGCTAGTGATGCGTTATAGGATCTCTGGGACACCACTTTTGGAGAAAAATGTAACTCTAATATTTCAATGTAGTCGTGTTCAGGTTCAAATACCTCACACGCATGCCAGATATGAGTAAGATTGCACCTTGTATTAGGAAGTTATTGGCCATTTTGAGACATGTCGAGGGTCTTTTTCCTGTTTGGACCCCGCCGCTTCAACGAAAACTTTTCTATTTTTCTTCAGATACCTGAACACATGTCTAAAGGCTCCCCTGATGCATGTTTGAGGTCAATTGTTTTTTATCCCCGAGGAGAAGCCTCTCTCGTAAAAAAGGGCATTTCCTGTTTCCACTAGGGGGCGCCAGGCCTAATGGGTAATATTTCAAAACACTGGTGTTCAGGCTTGCATACCTTACATGCATGCCAGGTATGAAAAAGATTGCACCTTGTATCAGGAAGTTATTAGTAGAGATGTCCCGATCGATCGGCATAACGTCATTTTCAAAGTATCTGAATCGGCAAAAAAATATCGGCCATGCCTTATATTAATGTATATATATTTTAATCAAATCGTTTTCTATTTGTATTTAACGTTACAGATATAATGTGTTACACTCATCCAGAGTCTTTAGTTTAGGCTCAATGTAGGATTATCAAAAAAAAATACAATATCGGCGGCAATAAATTTATTAAAAAACGTGTCACGCCAAAATAGTTATCATTATTAATGTATTCGTAATATGACCCTTTCATTCATTATCGTGCTCAATCTGTTCCAACGCCATTTAACCTATATAGAGAGATAAAAGGCAGCGCCAAAAGAGTAGAGTGAATTTTGGCAGCCTTTGAAACAGAACTTCAATTTATTTAAACCTTGCAATCCCTCGCCCTATTATTAGAAATATCATGGGAAGCAATGTGGGGAAGCAAGGTGGCAATAGAGCTTTGTCTTAACACCTTAACTTATTCCCTAAAGCAGAGAAGATATATCCATTTGTAGCACGACCCACAGTCATGGTTTTACTTCCCAGTTCCCATCATGGTTTCACTTCCCATCAAGCATTGGAGCATGCTGCATCAGGGGTCGCGTTAACCGAATATTTTCCGTCGTTGACCGTTTTTTTAAAACGGTGACGGAAAAAACTGAAATCTATCCGTCATTTTGACTGGTTGCAATTCACACCCCAGACCACAGGGTGACGAGTGAGCATATTAATTAGCTATTGTCACTCTTGATGCATGACGTCGTTGGCCTTACTCGGAAAAATGTCAAGGCAACTGAGCGTCCGGACTAAGGCTACGTACATACTACAGGTCTTAATGCACGAATCCCATTTTTCCGTGTTTTTCCGACTCGAGTGAGGCATTAACTTGACGGTCTGAACGTGACAAGTCGCATAGAACGGGACCATTTCAAATCCGATCTGGGTCACTTTCGTACGTGGTCTAAATCCGATCTGGGCCACATTTTTCCAGACTCTCGCGGCGGTCTGTACTGTCCAGTCCCGCAGATCGGATTTAATGCAGCAATTACGTCATCAAAAAGCGAGAGACGGTACGGTAGCTACGGTAGCGATGCAGCAGTGCGTTATTAGCGCCTATTAGCGACAACAGTCATAAAAAAATAAAAACTGGTTTGAGGATAAGCCTGAGAATGATCGGTTTTCTCTCTGCTCCATATAAGCAGTATTTCAACATTGCTTACACGGCCGAGAGTCGGGGCAAACTGCCCGTATGTTTGTGTGACATGCACGAACAGTGCGTGCATGCTATCGATCAATATACTTTGAATATAAGCCTAAACGGGGATTATATATGCCCTTTTATTTGTGACCTCTTTTTAACAGCAACAAGCCTATGGCTACGTTCATACTACAGGTCTTAATGCACGAATCCGATTTTTTGTCATATATGCGCACTAATTCGCAGTCCGACATGCGCTGAGCATCAAAACAAATGACCATACAATCACACATGCTGGCTGTGATCCGTCATTCCAGGGATATGATATTTTGCCTATTAAAAAGAGGACACAAATAACAGGCATAAATAATCCCTGTACAGGTTTATGTTCAAAGTATATAGATCGATAGCATGCACGCACTGTTCGTGCATGTCACACACACATACGAGCAGTTTGCCCCGACTCTCGGCCGTGTAAGCAATGGTGAAATATTGCTTATATGGAGCAGAGAGAAAACCGATCATTCTCAGGCTTATCCTCAAACCCTTTTTTTTTTTAAAGCTAGGCGCTAATAACGCACAGTTGCTTGATGTGTGATGGCGCGGTGTGGATTTTCTGTTAAGCTTGCTCGGACAGAATATTAATTAAAGATGAATGAAAACTAAATACTATTGAATATGTCATTATTAACATTTTAAAAATTTAAGTGACGGGTAAAAATATATTATGACCGGATTTTTATGACCCTGTCAGTCAAAATGACAGACAACGAAAAAGTCTAGCGTAACCTCTGTGCTGCAGTATCATTTACTGAAAGCTCAACAAACACACTAGATGGCAGTATTTAGTCATAATACACAAAGTCACAAGTCTTTCTATTCGTGGATCCCTCTCACAGAAAGAATGTTAATAATGTAAATGCCATCTTGAGGATTTATTGTCATAATAAACAAATACAGAACTTATGTACTGTATGTTGAATGTCAATATTCGTCCGAGTTTTATTCATTTTTTTCTTAATGCATTGCCAAAATGTATATGATCGGGAAAAATTATCGGGAATGATTGGAATTGAATCGGGAGCAAAAAAAAGCAATCGGATCGGGAAATATCGGGATCGGCAGATACTCAAACTAAAACGATTGGGATCGGATCGGGAGCAAAAAAACATGATTGGAACAACCCTAGTTATTAGTAATTTACTGAATTTGGCGCTAGCCAAAAAAAACGCCCGACTTTGGTACCCTGCCCAGGTTAGGCCCGTGAATGAAAACTCACCATTTTGATAACTTAACATCTCATATGTCTCATGAAGAGTCTCACCAATTTTGAGGAGGATCCAACTTACTGGCTCGGCGCAATGGTCTGCAACGTGCACGGTGGTTTTCGACTAAAATGGCATGTTTTTCAACATTCAATCCAAAATACCCGATTTCCTGTTGGGTTTAGAATATGGGTGCAAGAAAACTTTTTGAAGCAGTTTTGGACAACGTATCAACTCCCTAAATTTCATTGCGATTAGTGCCTATTTTTCTTTACTATTTGGAATGATTGTGTGTGTTGAATGAAGTGTTTTTAAAAAAAAAAAAGAAATCCAGTATATTTATTTAGGTTTTTGTGGATTGTTTGGTGATTTCTGAACTTTTATTTCAGGTTAGGGTTTTATCGTTCTCATACAAAACAACATTAGATCCTCTTTTTTTGACATGAAGAAGTGTAAATGATCATGTTTAAAACCTTGATGTCAAAATGAGCAAAACAATTTCAAGTGTACGTATGACTTTTTTAAAATTTGTGAATAACATTACTTAACCCTTTATACGGTACTTATTTAATTCATTGGCTGCCGTTCACGGTGCTTAAAATCCAATCCTTTTGGTCAGTCCCTCACAGTCCAAAGGGATTGGACGTCTACTCGTGACAAGATCTTGACGCCGGCGGCCGAAGCTCGAGTCTCTCAACTGTAAAGTCCTATTACTCGTCTACCAAACACTTAATGGCCTTGGACCAAAATTACATGTTTGCTTTGTTGGATTCCTATGAAACATCTAGACCTCCAAGGTCACCTGGAACCGGTCTCCTGTCTGTTCCAAGAACAAGAACCAAGCAGGGTGAGGCAGCATTTAGTGATTATGCTCTGGAACAAATTACCTGAAGGTCTGAAGTGTGCTAAAACTGTTATAAATCGGGGCTAAAACACTTTTGTCTATCACAGCATATCCGTAACTCTACATATTTCAAAACTTTCCTTTGTATTCCTTTTCTGCTTTATTTCCATTTCTGATTTCAACTTTACGTGATTTTCATGTATAATTTTATTTCCTGTTCCAACTGGCTTTGTTTCAACGTTCTTTTGGTTTAATGTAATTTTTTATGACCTTCAAGCACTTTGAATTTCCTTGTGTTGAATTGTGCTATACAAATAAATTTGCCTTGCACGTGTTATATTTTTAATTTGTGAAAAACAAAAGGTAACCCTTTATTGGATAAATATTGAACTCATTGGCTGCTGTTGACGGTTCTTGAAGTCCAATCCTTTTGTTCACCCCCTCCCAGTCCAAATGGACTGGACGTCTACTCGTTACAAATTTGGTCAGAGAGGTCACTTTTGCCTATAGCGCTGACACCCGATGCTCTTGAGGTCGTCTGACAGTACGTAGGATCCAACTAAATCGGAAGGAGACCAAATTAGCTCAATGTCTTCTAAAAGAACATTCAGAATAATTCGCCCTTCTTGACGCCAGGGATCAAATGTTGTTCTGAGCTTGAAAATGTAAGGCTGAAGAAAGACACAAAGAATCAAAATTGAACGTGAATAAACACTCGGACAAGCAACATTGTTTGGATCTTAGTTGACGACCAGGCGAAAGCTGGGACCCTTGATGTCATCGAAGGCCTGCATTCCTCTTGGTCCCACTTCTATACATTTCACGTATACCACTTGAGGATGGGAGGGGTTTGACTTGAGAGCCTCAGCCAAAAAAACGCATCCTCGCTTCGTGATTCCACAGGATTGTACCCTGCAACAAATGAAATGACTGCCTGGTTAATGTTATGAAGGTCATACTGAAAGTAACGTATTGTCTGCCTTTTCCTAGGCTAATAAAAGCAGCGATTCTATTGATTGGTCAACCGGAAACAGAAGATTTCTAACTGGAAGGAGCTCCTTACCTTAGTATTTCTAAGTTGCAGTTTGGACTGGCCAGTCCTTTCGAGAGGATCTCCACCCTCTCGTCCAACAGATTATTTTTACTCAGATTCAGTTCTTCAAGATAGAAGGTGTTTAACTTGAGAGCCTCGGCTAAAAAAACGCATCCTAGCTTCGTGATTCCGAACTGTTGTAGCCTGCAACAAATGAGTTAATTACCCTCAAGTCAAGAAGGGAACCTGGTTAATGTTATGAAGCTTCTACTGAAAGTAACATTTGTCTGACTTTTCCTAGGCTAGGAACAGCAGAGATTTTTTTGATTGGTCAACCGGAAACACAGAAGATTTATAACTGCAAGAGCTCTTTACCTGAGCATTTTTAAGTTGCAGTTTGGACTGGCCAGTCCTTTCGAGAGGATCTCGACCCACTCGTCCAACAGATTATTTTTACTCAGATCCAGTGCTTCAAGACTAGAGGGGTATAACTTGAACGCCTCGGCCAATGAAAAGCATCCTTTATCTGTGATCCCGCATTCGACCATCCTGCAACAAATGAAATAATTGCCTGAAGTCAGGAAGGGATTCAACTGAAAGTAAAATTTTGTCTTCCCTTTCCTTGGCTATTAATGGCAGCAATTCTATTGACTCGTTGACCACTATTCTGCCAGACCACCATGCTTTATCAGAACAGCATACCCGTATGCCAGTCTGACCACTACATTCATCGTGCGAGCATATTAGATCGCAACTGCACTTCGTTTTCCGTACTAAAATGCAGATACATTCCTACATCATGTTACATCTGACATATACCTACTACAATGAAGATCACCCAATGGTTGAAACTAACGATGCGGTGAATAATACTGGAAATGTGAATCCGCAGAACGCGACACACGGCAAAAGCTGATGGCAGAATTTACAACCTGAAATCGGTTCAATAGCGAAGAAAACACATACAGTACCTCCTTTTGGGTATTACTCAAACTAAATCCAAAAACATGCATCCAACAAAATGGAGCATGAAACCATCAGTAAAATCATCATTTCCCTAAGTTCATGTACAATTTTCAAATGCGCATGCGCAGACACGTGATGTATGCCCATCCGATGCATATGTTAGGCCACCGGAACCACAGAAGATTAGGAGCTCCTTACTCGAGGGATTCTAAGATGCAGTGAGGACTGGCCAGTCCTTTCGAGAGGATCTCCACCGCTTCATCCGACAGCTCGTTCTCAGCTTCCTCAGGTTGGATGGAAAGCTGAGAACTGAAGCCAGCAGTTGACAGCTGCCCCTGTCCAGGCGACAATAGCTTAGACCAGACATGTCCAAAGTCCGGCGCGGGGGCCAAATGTGGCCCGTGGACAAATTTCATCCGGCCCCCAGCCTCATTCATAAAATCAATAACGTCTGGCCCACACACAGACTTAATAAATTGGTCAGCAGTACTGCTAACAGCATATGAAGTACCTTACACACTAAATGCTGCTCCTCATTTACCCACTAAAAGGCAGCAGCACTCTAAGCAACATTACCCCATGTGACCCTTTACTCCCAATTTTCTAAAATGGCGACAATCAACAACAACAAAAGAAAGTTGACTGCGACGGCCGACGCTTCAAGGATAGGTGGAAATTGGACTATTTCTTCTCTAAAATACGCAACAACTGTGTCTGCCTCATTTGCAAAGGGACAGTCGCTGTTTTTAATAGTTCAATAAGAGGCGATATTGCCAAACAAGACACGCTGACATGTATGACAAGATTACAGGGAAGATACGCAGAGAGAAATTGAAGCAACTTGAAGCTAGTTTAATTTCACAGCAGCAGTATTTCGCAAGAGCCCGAGATTCGAAAGAGTACGCCACAAAGGCTAGTTGCGAGATTGTTGAAATTATTCATTTAAAAAACTAATAAAGCAAATGTGACACACAGAATGGCTTGCTAAAATGTGCTTAAAGGGCATACGACACGAGGAAAAAAAGTCTTGTATGGCATTATTATGTGAATTTGAATCATATTTTGAGACGATTCGACTATATACAACAATTTAGCAAAGCACAGATGACGAGAAATTAGCCTTTTAATCTGCCAGTTAGCCACGCCTACCATTATAGGGCTTTAGCGTCCCCAACAGGTGGATGACGTCAGCGGTAGACTGGGCTCATCGATTTTACTATTCAGCCCATTGAGGGGGAATTATTCAGAACGAGGAAAACGCGACGAAGAAAGCCGCCAAATGTCATTGTTTCAGTCTCTCTACTCCAATATTTTTACAGGATATTCTTTTTATCCAAGTATTTTTCCCCAATAGCAATATAAATGGCTTGAGAAGGACCAGTCAGCCCGTCGAGGGAGAACTATTCACAACGAGGAAAACGCGACGAAGAGAGCAGAAAAATGTAATTGTTTCTGTCTCTTTACTTCAGTATTTTTACAGGATATTCTTTTTATCCAAGTATTTTTCCCCAATAGCTATATAAATGGCTTGAGAAGGACCAGTCAGCCCGTCGAGGGGGAACTATTCACAATGAGGAAAACGCGACGAAGAGAGCGGCAAAATGTCATTGTTTCTGTCTCTTTACTTCAATATTTTTACAGGATATTTTTTTTTATCCAAGTATTTCCCCCAATTGCTAAATAAATGGCATGGTCATGACAAATAACAGTCTTGTGCTGAATGGAATATGAAATAATAAAAATGCATTTATTCAGGACGACATGGCAAAATTACTCCACAATGGTCAAAAATGTCGACTTCACCTTTACTGTCGCACCTCCCGAACGATATTTTATGACACCTAAATCGGACATATGTCATTTCCCTTCCCCGGCTTCGGAGAATGTAAACAAACTATCCTGGATTATTTGACTTGACGACCCGGTTGTCTATTGTCGTTGCGGATCGGCAAACCGCCCGGCGGAGAGCAATTTACAGTTTGTTCCCCGGAGGAGGGTGGCTGGAGTTGTTGTGCAGCTAACGGGCTGCTGCTAATGACCATTAGGACAGCTTTTTACATGCCTATCAATGATCAAATGTAAGTAGTCCTTCATTCAAAGGAAGTTTGTAGTGTTTACTTTGTAATCGCTGTATTCGTATTGGACATAATACAAAACAAGATGTTTACTCACTTCCTCGTAAGTCCAATGGTCCCACAGTAAATATCCACGGTGAATGGGAACCTTTTGAAACTCCAAAAAGGCGCATACGCCTCTCCCTCATACAGAATGATTTTTCTGCAGCCGTTTGGCTGGCGTGATGCGAAAAATAAACATATTAATCCGCAAAATCAGCTGAATCATTCGTCCCCATACACAACAGTACGTTGTATAGTGAAGAGGACGTCTTCTACCGTACACGTCACAGCGCCCTCCTCCTCAATGCAAGACCGAAGCCGGAAGTCACTCATTTTCCTGGCGCGGGATTCAAAAAACTAAATAAATATAGCGATCGCTTCCACACACATCCAAGCGGTCCATATCATTCAGGCGCATAAAATACCGCGTGTATTATGAAATAAACATGCTTTTTCGTGTCACAGGCACTTTAAATATATTGTTCTACGTAAAGGGCGTCAGCCAAGGTCGCCCCCCCCCCCCCCACATTTTTACCAAACCAAATCTGGCCCCCTTTGCAAAAAGTTTGGACACCCCTGGCTTAGACTGTAGGACACAAAGGAGGTCGTTAAAGCAAGCCAAACATTACGCCTGCTGACTTTCGTACGGTGCTTTAAAAAACAAAACCAAAAAAAGCCTATATTTGAAGATGCAAAACATGATGACAAATAAAACAGGAAAAAATCACAAAACCCAATGACAAATCTGCAAACCAATGGTTTTAAAGACACAGCCTTGAGTCCAATATCTCTGTGCACACATCAAGTATACGTAACACTATGGCCAAAATGCTGTTCATGGGAGGACTCCACGGACGAAGCCACTGCTGTCTTAAGAAAAACATTGTTGCTTGTTTAATATTTGCAAAAAGGCATTTGGACGAAGTTTTGGCAAAAAATTTTGTGGACTGATAAAACCAAAGTTGAATTGTTTGGGAGTAACAACGTCATATGTGGAGGAAAAATGGAACAGCTCACCAACATTAACACCTCATTCCCACCGAGAAGCATGATGGAGGAAGCATCATGATTTGGCGCTGTTTTCCGCCTCGGGGCCTGGACAATTTGCAATCATTAATGAAAAAGAATTCAAACGTTTATCAGAACGTTTTGCAGGAAAACAGACCGTCTGTCAGACAGATGAAGCCAAAAAGAGGATGGATGCTGCAACGAGACAATGATCCACCCACAAGTAAATCAAATTCAGATTGGTTCCAGAAGAACAAAGTGCACGTTCTGGAGTGGCCAAATCAAAGTCCAGACTTGAACCCCATTGAGATGCTGTGGCATGACCTTAAGACCGCGATTCATGCCAGACATCCCAGGAATCTGAATCAACTACAGCAGTTTTGTCGAGAAGAATGGGGCAAGATTAGTCCTGATCGATATGCCAGACTGATCTGCAGCTACAGTCTGGTTGAAGTTATTGCTGCTAGAGGGGGGGCACAAAATATTAAATGTGATGGTTTACTGACTTATTTCCCCCCCTTCTGTCATTCTTTGCATACTATCAAAAAATGTGAGAACTTCCAAAAGGTTCAGATACATTTTCATGCCACTGTATTTGTTGCTGTTGTTGATATTATTAACATGACTTGTTCTCGCTTGACAGACAGCACATAACGATTGGTGTTCAAACCTCCATCTCGTCTGATCAATATGGAAATTTAGTAGATTTAATTGGCCTAATTTGCTTTGTAAAAGTCCGCTAGCTTAAATGCTACCAATGCTGTGATGCTTCTGCGCATGCGTGTCAGACTGTGAATTAGTGCACATGCGTAATACTTGAATGGTCTCAATGGACAAAGGCAGTCTGAACGGGCACGCCAAAAAAACATGACAAAAAATTCGGATTTGTGCATTAAGACCTGTAGTATGAACTTATCCTTAGTCATTTTATGAATTTGGTGTTTTGCCAAATAATGGCAGACTTTGGCACCCCGCCCAGGTAAGGCCCGTGATTGAAACCTCACCATTTTAAACTTAAGATCTTATATGTCTCATGAACAGTGTCACCAATTTTAAGGGGGATCCAACTAACTCCCGAGGCGCCAAGGTCTCAAACGAGCACCCTGTAAATTGATACCTGATTTTGTCTTGGGTTTGGAATATGAGTACAGGAAACTTTTTGGAGCAGTTTTGGACAAGGTATCGACTACCCAAATTTCATCACTCTGTTGTAACAACCTAATTGGAAAGGGCTTTTTGAAAAATCCTTTCTTTTGCCACTAGTTAGCACTGTAGAGTTGATGCAAATGACCCCTTCAGGGTATGACTCTCAACAAGCACGCCAAGTTATGACTGTTCAAAATTTGTGGTGAAAAAAAATGGCAACAGTCTTTTCACTTTCCTGTTTGGACCCTTCCGCTTCAACGAAACCTCAATATTTTTTCCATCAGGCACCTAAACACATGTCTTAAGGCTCCCATGATGCAGGTTTGCTTTCAATTGATATGTCCTTTGGAGGAGGAGCTTGTTTTGGCGTTTCTTGTTTCCACTAGGGGGCGCCAAGCCTAACGGGTAATATGTCAATATAGTGTTCAGGCTGCGATACCTAACATACATGACATATAAAAAAGATTGAACAATTGATTGAAAAATACAATCAAGCGATAATTCAATGGGGACTGTGTAAAGAGAGTCGGTACTTTCAAACTCCTGGGGGTACACATTTCTAAAGACCTCTCCTGGTCTGCCAACACCAGAGCCGTGGTAGGAAAGGCCCAGCAGCGACTCCTTGAGAGTGCTCAAGAGAAACCACATGGAACACAAGCTGCTGGTGTCCTTCTATAGAGCCACTGTGGAAAGAATACTAACTTACTGCATCACGGTGTGGTATGCTGGGTGCACAGCAGCAAACCGGAGAGCCCTACAGAGAGTCACCAACACAGCCCAGAGGATCATCGGCTGCCCTCTCCCCAGTCTTGAGGACATAGCCTGCACCTGCTACTCCGGCAGACGCTACAGGTCTCACAAAACAAGGACTAATAAGCTGAGAGACAGCTTCTTTCCCTGGGCCATTACTACCACAAAAAAAACTATGAACTCCTAAGAAACACTTTTTAACTTTCTAGTGTAAAATTGGAGAATTTTATTGCCATATTGTTTTGTTATACTTGCATGAAAAAATAATTAGGTTTTTATTTGGGACCGACTTTGAATTTTTTGATCTAGCTAATCATGGAAAACCATACAGTGGGGCAAATAAGTATTTAGTCAACCTACCAATTGTGCAAGTTCTCCCACTTGAAAAGATTAGAGAGGCCTGTAATTGTCAACACGGGTAAACCTCAACCATGAGAAACAAAAAGAAAATCACATTGTTTGATTTTTAAAGAATTTATTTCCAAATTAAATTGGAAAATAAGTATTTCGTCACCTATAAACAAGCAAAATGTCTGGCCGTCAAAGAGGTCAAACTTCTAACGAGGTCTAATGAGGCTCTACTCGTTACCTGTATTAATGGCACCTGTTTTAACTCCTTATCGGTATAAAAGACACCTGTCCACAACCTCAGTCAGTCACACTCCAAACTCCACTATGGCCAAGACCAAAGAGCTGTCGAAGGACACCAGAGACAAAATTGTAGACCTGCACCAGGCTGGGAAGACTGAATCTGCAATAGGTAAAACGCTTGGTGTAAAGAAATCAACTTTGGGAGAAATTATTAGAAAATGGACGACTACTGATAATCTCCCTCCATCTGGGGCTCCATGCAAGATCTCACCCCGTGGCGTCAAAATGATGAGTGAGCAAAAATCCCAGAACCACACGGGGGCACCTAGTGAATGACCTACAGAAAGCTGGGACCACAGTAACAAAGGCTACTATCAGTGACACAATGTGCCGCCAGGGACTCAAATCCTGCACTGCCAGACATATCCCCCTGCTGAAGAAAGTACACGTCCAGGCCTGTCAGCGGTTTGCTAGAGAGCATTTGGATGATCCAGAAGAGGACTGGGAGAATGTGTTATGGTCAGATAAAACTAAAATAGAACTTTTTGGTAGACACAGGTTCTCGTGTTTGGAGGAGAAAAAATACTGAATTGCATCCGAAGAACATGAAGAAGCATGTTCAGAAGCATGGGGGTGGAAACATCATGCTTTGGGGCTGTTTTTTCTGCAAAGGGACCAGGACGACTGATGTGTGTAAAGGAAATAATGAATGGGGCCATGTATCGAGAGATTTTGAGTGGAAATCTCCTTCCGTCTGCAAGGGCATTGAAGATGAGACGTGGCTGGGTTTTTCAGCATGACAATGATCCCATCACACAGCCAGGGCAACAAAGGAGTGGCTTCATAAGAAGCGTTTCAAGGTCCTGGAGTGGCCTAGCCCGTCTCCAGATCTCAACCCCATAGAAAATCTGTGGAGGGAGTTGAAAAGTCCGTGTTGCCCAACGACAGCCCCAAAACATCACTGCTCTAGAGGAGATCTGCATGGAGGAATGGGCCAAAATACCAGCAACAGTGTTTGAAAAGCTTGTGAAGAGTTACAGAAAACATTTGGCGTCCGTTATTGCCAACAAAGGGTACATAACAAAGTATTGAGATGAACTTTTGGTATTGACCAAATACTTATTTTCCACCATGATTTGCAAATAAATTCTTTAATTTAATTCTTTCTAACTTAGTCATTTTGATAGTAGGCTATCATGTAGATACATACATGTACATACATATATATAAGCCTTCATTATAAGGCTTATATATATATAGCCTTCATTATAAGGCTTATATAAGGCTTTCACTTTTTTGCAGCTTCAGACATCTTTGTTTTTTGTTGTTTTGCTCCAATGTGGCATTTGCAACATTTTGGGTAGCCGACCCCTGTTTTAGCTTCATTTATTCAGCTAGCTATAACAGCAAATAAAGAAGAGTATCAATATTAACTCATTTGTTCCCAGAAATGTATAAATACGTTCCATTTTTAATTGTTTCAGGGTCCCAAAGACGTATTTGTACGTATTTTACGTTTTGTTTTGTTTTTCACAAGAGACATCTCTAGGTTCTGATGCAACTTAGCTCCAAAGCACAATGCTGAAAATCCATTTTAAAGGAATAAAACTGGCCACTGGAGGGCAGTAGAGCATTTGGTAAGACCCGCAACCCGATTCAACGGAATGAACGGCCGGGCCGCACAGCCGGGGCGACGGTGGAAGACGACCGAATGGACGACTAGGACACCAGGCGATGAATGACCAAGTGCAACGACCAGGAGGACGTCCAGGATGCCAGGTGGCTTACGACCGAGCAGAACAACCGGGAGGCCCGCCCGGGATGCCAGGCGACGATTTCCATTCTTTAGAAATCAGCATTAGAAAATAGTTTGAGCAATTTTCCAATGTCTGATGAAAAAACAGAGAAATCGAGCTTTTTGTAAAAGCATACATTTCAAACATAACTTTGACTTTAACACAGCTATTTTTTGCTTTGTGACAACCCAAACATCTGAATAATGCTTTCCTTCTACAAAATAACATAACAAAATAAATAGCAAAGTAACTATTTACACATAACTAAACTATTGAACTGAGAGATGACGCTGTTGTGGCTGCGACAGCCGGGGTAAACTTTTACCTCATCGCCGCCTGTCTCATCAAGATGGAATTTTTTTAGTCTTTCTTTTGTGGTAATTTTTTGCTGTATTTCATGTGTTTGTGAGCAGTGCCCCTGACAATGTTGCTGAGTGTTGGGAATGTTTTGTTTATGTAGTGGGTTTTATTAATTTATTTTTAAAAATAATGTTATCTCCTGGATAACACATTGGGCAACATTCAGTGGCGCCACCAGGCCACGGCCACCCCTAAAAATTTGTTGGCCACCCCGCTTGCCAGTATATCGTTAGATTGTTGTAGCATCAGTTATGCATTTAATCCCAAATGCACAGCCAGGACTATTGTTGGATTTAACTCGGGTGTCAGAAGGGGGGCGGGGTCGCAACTGACAGGTAACGCTACGGTGACGCATATTTAAACACACGGGGGTTTGATTGCAGTACGAATCATCAGCTCTCGTCACCAGCATGACCACATTGTTAAGCCACTTTAAGTTCATGTATTAGATACATGCCATTTGTTTTAGATGCCTGTTTGATTGATCACTCCTTTTCAATATCTACTTTGCTTAGTGTGCGTGACGCTACATTGATAGTTCACTGTTGTCAGAGCCACGAGAGAAATCGCCCACAGTAGCTTTGACAGCATGGGCAAAGTGAGAAAGTTAGAGTTACAGACTTACAAATGAGGTGATGTCCATGCCGTAATCAATAAATTTGTCGGCCACCCCACTGGCCACCCCGCTTGCCAGTGTATCGTTAGATTGTTGTAGCATCAGTTACGCATTTCATCCCAAATGAATGCATTTATTTTCTTTTGTTAAATGTAGGGCTGTCAAATTTATCGCATTAACGGGCGGTAATTGATTTTTTTTTAATCACGTGAAAATATTTATCGCATTTAACGAATTCGCGGTACGACTCACTCATGCATTGCCGCAAACAGCCTACAATGGCGCCGTTTTACTTATATACAGAGATAAGAGGCAGTGTCAAGTGAGTGGAATAGATACAAGCATAAATTGGGGCCGTGATTTTAATTGGCAAAAACTTTGTAATCTCTCCTACAGTAACTATAAATATTGTGGGAAGCGACGGGGGGACGAATGACAGGAGTTGATCATTTTCTGAACACCCTGTAGTGTACCCAACGCAGAGAAGATATAGCATTTGCAGCCACCACACACAGTCATGGTTGCATCACTTCCCATCGTGCATTTGGGCAGAACAGTTAAATCGCTACAGTATCATTTACTGAAAGCTCAACAAGTAGACTAGATGGCAATATTTAGTCAAAATATACAAAACAAACTCACATTTATCATTTAAGAAGTCTTTCTATCCGTGGATCACTTTCACAGAAAGAATGTTAATAATGTTAATGCCATCTTGTGGATTTATTGTTAAATACAGTACTTATGTAGAGTATGTTGAATGTATATATCCGTCTTATCTTTCCATTCCAACAATAATTTACGAAAAATATGGCATATTTTAGAGATGGTTTGAATTGCGATTAATTACAATTAATTAATTTTTAAGCTGTGATTAACTCGATTAAAATTTTTAATCGTTTGACAGCCCTAGTTAAGTGTGTTGCTGTGCCTAATAAAGTACGAAAAGTGTGCATAGTGAATAATCCATTTTGTGCTGAGTGACGAACCCTATTTAGACGGCCGTGAAAAACGGAATAAACTGAACTACTATGCATGATGGACTATGCACATTAAATCATTAGTAACATCAAATATTACACAATACACCAAAGTATATCAGTCACCGTGTCCTTAAGTCTTTCTGATAGTTTTCCCCTGACCTTTTTACTGCAATAATAAAATGAAAACCTGAAATTATGGCTTTTAGTTATGGTGTGCCACCCCAAGATTTTAAGTGGCCCCATCTGGCCACCCCTATGAAAAATTTCTGGAGGCGCCACTGGCAACATTGTAAATTAGGTCTCAAAATATACCAAATATATAGACTATAAAATATACTCCACGCCCCTTAGTGTTGTCTACATTTGCACTGTGTGGGTGTGTCCTCACAACGACTGGGTCGTTGCGGTTTTGAGTCACTCACTCACACGGCGAAGAGACGACAACAAGAACAAGACGAGAACCTCACGTGAGTACACCTTGTTCTGTCAGTTGTTGGATTGTCAGTCAGGAGGTTGACTCAATTCGTTTTTCGGCTCATAAAGTAGGTGAATCCTTCAGCCTTTATTGGGTAAGCGCTTATTTTAGGTTGCTAGGACTTAGAAAATAGTTACCGTGCTGACATTTGTCAGGGGGGGTAATAAAACAACGGATTTTAGCCTCTGCAGATATTGTCGTGGATAAACCTTGAATCACAGACACTTCGGTTTTGGGTGTAGCAAGGAGAGTTTGCAGATTTTATTTGAGAGGATGATTTTATAGAGCTTGCCTGCTGAGCATTGCGTGATCACAAAAGCAGGAAATATCTGGACTTCATTTGAAATAAGTAGTCCACTCGAGACCTTTCAGGCAGATCATCCTGCACAGGAAATTCCGAGAACTGCTCGTTATCGCACTTCCTCAAAATCAGATGTGTACGTGACTGAGTTCACGCACCAACCATTAACTTTCCGACTCCTACCACACCTCCCATCATACCTAACAGACCCCTTCCTTGAATCTCTTGTGCCTCTCAAAAACGGATGCTGAACTCATGCAAGATGGTTCATAAGCAGTCTGAAGCATACCGTACGTTTCTGTGGCAGTTTTTCCAAGTTTAAATCAGAATTTTATTGCATATCGTTCTTCTGAAGTGCCCTCGCATCCAGATTGGGGTTTTGAAATTCACCAGCTGCGATTTGAACTTGAACTGAGAAAAATTGTTCAATTACAGTAGGGCAAATAAGTATTTAGTCAACCACTAGTTGTGCAAGTTCTCCCTCTTGAAAATATTAGAGAGGCCTGTAATTGTCCACATGGGTAAACCTCAACCATAAGAGACAGAATGTTGAAAAAAAAAAAAAACAGAAAATCACATTGTCACATTTTTAAAGAATTTATTTGCAAATCGTGGTAGAAAATAAATATTTGGTCAATACCAAAAGTTCATCTCAATACTTTGTTATGTACCCTTTGTTGGCAATAACGGGGCCAAACGTTGTCTGTAACTCTTCACAAGCTTTTCACACACTGTTACTGATATTTTGGCCCATTCCTCCATGCAGATCTCCTCTAGAGCAGTGATGTTTTGGGGCTGTCTTTGGGCAACACTGACTTTCAACTCCCTCCACAGATTTTCTATGGGGTTAAGATCTGGAGACTGGCTAGGCCACCCCAGGACCTTGAAATGTTTCTTCCTTTGTTGCCCTGGCTGTGTGTTTGGGATCATTGTCATGCTGATAGACCTAGCCACGTCTCATCTTCAATGCCCTTGCTGATGGAAGCAGATTTTGCCTCAAAATCTCTCGATACATGGCCCCATTCATTCTTTCCTTTACACAGATCAGTCGTCCTGGTCCCTTTGCAGAAAAACAGCCCCAAAGCATGATGTTTCCACCCCCATGCTTCACAGTGGATATGGTGTTCTTCGGATGCAATTCAGTATTCTTTCTCCTCCAAACACGACAACCTGTGTTTCTACCAAAAAGTTCTATTTTGGTTTCATCTGACCATAACACATTCAATACACCAAAGTATATCAGTCACCGTGTCCTTAAGTCTTTCTGATAGTTTTCCCCTGACCTTTTTACTGCAATAATAAAATGAAAACCTGAAATTATGGCTTTTAGTTATGGTGTGCCACCCCAAGATTTTAAGTGGCCCCATCTGGCCACCCCTATGAAAAATTTCTGGAGGCGCCACTGGCAACATTGTAAATTAGGTCTCAAAATATACCAAATATATAGACTATAAAATATACTCCACGCCCCTTAGTGTTGTCTACATTTGCACTGTGTGGGTGTGTCCTCACAACGACTGGGTCGTTGCGGTTTTGAGTCACTCACTCACACGGCGAAGAGACGACAACAAGAACAAGACGAGAACCTCACGTGAGTACACCTTGTTCTGTCAGTTGTTGGATTGTCAGTCAGGAGGTTGACTCAATTCGTTTTTCGGCTCATAAAGTAGGTGAATCCTTCAGCCTTTATTGGGTAAGCGCTTATTTTAGGTTGCTAGGACTTAGAAAATAGTTACCGTGCTGACATTTGTCAGGGGGGGTAATAAAACAACGGATTTTAGCCTCTGCAGATATTGTCGTGGATAAACCTTGAATCACAGACACTTCGGTTTTGGGTGTAGCAAGGAGAGTTTGCAGATTTTATTTGAGAGGATGATTTTATAGAGCTTGCCTGCTGAGCATTGCGTGATCACAAAAGCAGGAAATATCTGGACTTCATTTGAAATAAGTAGTCCACTCGAGACCTTTCAGGCAGATCATCCTGCACAGGAAATTCCGAGAACTGCTCGTTATCGCACTTCCTCAAAATCAGATGTGTACGTGACTGAGTTCACGCACCAACCATTAACTTTCCGACTCCTACCACACCTCCCATCATACCTAACAGACCCCTTCCTTGAATCTCTTGTGCCTCTCAAAAACGGATGCTGAACTCATGCAAGATGGTTCATAAGCAGTCTGAAGCATACCGTACGTTTCTGTGGCAGTTTTTCCAAGTTTAAATCAGAATTTTATTGCATATCGTTCTTCTGAAGTGCCCTCGCATCCAGATTGGGGTTTTGAAATTCACCAGCTGCGATTTGAACTTGAACTGAGAAAAATTGTTCAATTACAGTAGGGCAAATAAGTATTTAGTCAACCACTAGTTGTGCAAGTTCTCCCTCTTGAAAATATTAGAGAGGCCTGTAATTGTCCACATGGGTAAACCTCAACCATAAGAGACAGAATGTTGAAAAAAAAAAAAAACAGAAAATCACATTGTCACATTTTTAAAGAATTTATTTGCAAATCGTGGTAGAAAATAAATATTTGGTCAATACCAAAAGTTCATCTCAATACTTTGTTATGTACCCTTTGTTGGCAATAACGGGGCCAAACGTTGTCTGTAACTCTTCACAAGCTTTTCACACACTGTTACTGATATTTTGGCCCATTCCTCCATGCAGATCTCCTCTAGAGCAGTGATGTTTTGGGGCTGTCTTTGGGCAACACTGACTTTCAACTCCCTCCACAGATTTTCTATGGGGTTAAGATCTGGAGACTGGCTAGGCCACCCCAGGACCTTGAAATGTTTCTTCCTTTGTTGCCCTGGCTGTGTGTTTGGGATCATTGTCATGCTGATAGACCTAGCCACGTCTCATCTTCAATGCCCTTGCTGATGGAAGCAGATTTTGCCTCAAAATCTCTCGATACATGGCCCCATTCATTCTTTCCTTTACACAGATCAGTCGTCCTGGTCCCTTTGCAGAAAAACAGCCCCAAAGCATGATGTTTCCACCCCCATGCTTCACAGTGGATATGGTGTTCTTCGGATGCAATTCAGTATTCTTTCTCCTCCAAACACGACAACCTGTGTTTCTACCAAAAAGTTCTATTTTGGTTTCATCTGACCATAACACATTCTCCCAGTCCTCTTCTGGATCATCCAAATGCTCTCTAGCGAACCGCAGACGGGCCTGGACATGTACTTTCTTCAGCAGGAGGACACGTCTGGCAGTGCAGGATTAGTCCCTGGCAGTGCATTGAGTTACTGATAATAGCCTTTGTTACTGTGGTCCCAGCTCTCTGTAGGTCGTTCACTAGGTCCCCCCGTGTGGTTCTGTGATTTTTGCTCACCGTTCTTGTTATCATTTTGACGCCACGGTGTGAGATCTTGCATGGAGCCCCAGATCGAGGGAAATTATCAGTGGTCTTGTATGGCTTCCATTTTCTAATAATTGCTCCCACAGTTGATTTCTTTACACCAAGCGTATTACCTATAGCAGATTAAGTCTTCCCAGCCTGGTGCAGGTATACAATTTTGTCTCTGGTGTTCTTCAACTGGTCTTTGGTCTTGGCCATGAGTTTGGAGTGTGACTGACTGAGATTGTGGACAGGTATCTTTTATACCTATAATGATTTAAAACAGGTGCCATTAATACAGGTAACGAGTGGAGCTTCATTAGCCCTTGTTAGACCTCGTTAGAAGAAGTTAGACCTCTTTGACAACTAGAAATCTTGCTTGTTTGTAGTTGACCAAATACTTATTTTCCACTTTAATTTGGAAATAAATTCTTTAAAAAGCAAACAATGTGATTTTCGGGGGGGTTTTCCACATTCTGCCACTCATGGTTGAGGTTTACCCACGTTGACCATTACAGGCCTCTCTAATATTTTCAAGAGGGAGAACTTGCACAATTAGTGGTTGACTAAATACTTATTTGCCCCACTGTATTTCATAAGAAGTATAGCAATAACATATTGAATTTTCTAGCGTGTACGACAATTTCAAATGCCTGTACAAAATAAGTCTGGAAACGTATTAAATGCACCCCGGTATGTTTTGTCGTCAAATATATAGTCAGGTATTTTCTGCCACAATGTAGCTAACAAAGCGACAAGGGAGTTCCAACTCTAGGATTGAAAATGATTGACCAGATGTCCGGTTTTGCCTCCCGTCACTCCAATGCGTTAGGATCTCCATTTAATAAGTCAATAAAATTGTCGTCCGCAGATAACCGATAGACGGTCACCTCGCTCACGCGTGTACAACGAAGAACGATGGCTTTGGACAGCGGGCTGAAGGACCTGCTGTTGAAAACGCTGTTGGAGTTGGGGCAGGACGACTTCCAGTCCTTCAAGTTCTACACAGACCTACCGCTAAGCGTACGTGAAAACCCCAGCCGCGTGTTCATTGCTGACGAGTTGGTGAAGAAGCACGGCGAGAACACTCTGGAGGAGACCCTCAGGATTCTGGAGAAGATCAATAACAACAATTTAGCCGAGAAGCTGCGCAACGACATTCATATGCATGAATTAAAGAGTTTGTGTTGATTATTGTCTGAAATACAAGACATGAATGAATGGACAATAGAAACATGTTGTCATTGGGAGAATCATCCAATATTCATTAATGTCAAATAAAATTTTACATTCCTTTTAACCTGTTCTCTTATTTCAGAGTAATACTTTACAGTATACTAATCATACCATTACTGTGCACGCCGTATTGCGGTCACTGCATTCAGAGGCGTCGCGTCCTATTAGGCAAACCAGGCAATTGCCTAGGCCCCCCAGCCAGCAGTGGCCCCCAGAGGGCCAACAGATATAGCACACGCAGCTTTACTGCACTGTCGCAGCAACAAGTGTAGGGAGTGTTTCAATACCATGGAATCATTTGGCAGATTATCTAACGATTCTGTTATCAATCCCAATCAGCACTAACCATGTCACGTTGATTTTACATGTTTACGACAGTCCAATCGGCTATTAATACCACATGATTGTTTAAAGAGTGACTCATCAAGTACTCTCTGGAAAGTCCTTGCCGAGTGTGCTATACGTTGATTTTCACAGGCTACCTCATTATTCATGTGACTACTTAAAGAAATAATGATTTTTCCCAAAAAGTCTATTAATAGGTCTATCGTATTTCTCGTTGAATTCTCTACAAGAAAAATATAACATTTGGAATCTAAGATAATCCTAAACGATTTTATTAGCAATTTTAATACTCCTTTCAGCAAGGTTCCTTGGGTATGCGTGCGTTTCCATAGCAACCAGTCCTGTTATTGTCCTACGTCAGAAGCGCTGCGTATTCTGGGAGCGAGACTAGGCGTAAGGTGCGCATTTTGAGCAGAGGACGCCCACCTGTTAAAATCAGGCATGCAAACTGGTTAGGGATGAAAAAGGTGACAAATTAACATGGACACACAGCATGCGTGGAAAAGTGCATTTCATAGTGCAACCAGAGACATAATAATTTAACATATACAAGTCTAAATCTCTCATCCTGAAATCAGAACATACAGTGGGGCAAATAAGTATTTAGTCAACCACTAATTGTGCAAGTTCTCCCACTTGAAAATATTAGAGAAGCCTGTAATTGTCAATATGGGTAAACCTCAACCATGAGGTTGTGGAAAAATAAACCCAGAAAATCACATTGTTTGATTTTTAAAGAATTTATTTGCAAATCATGGTGGAAAATAAGTATTTGGTGTATACCAAAAGTTCATCTCAATACTTTGTTATGTACCCTTTGTTGGCAATAACGGAGGCCAAACGTTTTCTGTAACTCTTCACAAGCTTTTCACACACTGTTGCTGGTATTTTGGCCCATTCCTCCATGCAGATCTCCTCTAGAGCAGTGATGATTTGGGGCTGTCGTTGAGCAACACAGACTTCCAACTACCTCCTCACCCCGTGGCATCAAAATGATAACAGGAACGGTGAGCAAAAATCCCAGAACCACAAGGGGGGACCTAGTGAATGACCTACAGAGAGCTAGGACCACAGCAACAAAGGCTACTATCAGTAACACAATGTGCCGCCAGGGACTCAAATCCTGCACTGCCAGACGTGTCCCCCTGCTGAAGAAAGTACATGTCCAGGCCCGTCTGCGGATCGCTAGAGAGCATTTGGATGATCCAAAAGAGGACTGGGAGAATGTGTTATGGTCAGATGAAACCAAAATAGAACTTTTTGGTAGAAACACAGGTTGCTGTGTTTGGAGGAGAATTGCATCCGAAGAACACCATACCCACTGTGAAGCATGGGGGTGGAAACATCATGCTTTGGGGCTGTTTTTCTGCAAAGGGACCACGACGACTGATCTGTGTAAAGGAAAGAATGAATGGGGCCATGTATCGAGAGATTTTGAGTCAAATTCCCCTTCCGTCAGCAAGGGCATTGAAGATGAGACGTAGCTGGGTCTTTTAGCATGACAATGATCCCAAACAAACAGCCAGGGCAACAAAGCAGTGGCTTCGTAATAAGCATTTCAAGGTCCTGGAGTGGCCTAGCCAGTCTCGAGATCTCAACCCCATAGACAATCTGTGGAGGGAGTTGAAAGTCCGTGTTGCCCAACAACAGCGCCAAAACATCACTGCTCTAGAGGAGATCTGCATAGAGGAATGGGCCGAAATACCAGCAACAGTGTGTGAAAAGCTTGTGAGGAGTTACAGAAAATGTTTGGCCTGCGTTATAGCCAACAAAGGGTACATAACCAGGTGTTGAGATTAACTTTTGGTATTGACCAAATATGTATTTTCCACGATTTGCAAACAAATTCTTTAAATATCAAACTATGTGATTTTCTGTTTTGTTTTGTGTTTTTCTTCTCCACATTCTGTCTCTCATGGTTGAGGTTTACCCATGTTGACAATTACAGACCTCGCTAATATTTTCAAGTGGGAGAACTTGCACAATTAATAGTTGACTAAATACTTATATTTGCCCCACTGTATGAAACGGATTAAGTTGCAAATTATACAAAATCTAAATTATAAGATAGATAGAATTAAAATAAAAATACAAGTCTTCAAAAGCATTAACTTTAGTGATCATATTAGTGGTTAATGGTGGTTAGTGGTGGTTAATATTCAACCAAAGCAATTAGTCCCATAGTCCTTAACTTCGATTGATAGGGCATCATACTGGATAAACAGAAGTACACCTGTAGGCTGTTTTATGAATGGGGGTGTGTACGAACAGCACGGGAATGGGGGTACTTTCAAATGCGACCTGTACCGGAGCTCTCCGGTTTGATAAAGTCTCGATGGCTAAACAAATAAAACGACCTCCAAAACAAGGCAAAACTCTTCCCTTTCTATAATTATCGGAGAGTATAGAGGGGCCTTAAATAACTCGTTGTCAAAAATAACTGGTGACCATTCAGAACTTTACTAACAAAGCCCTGAACATGACTTGTATGGAAGGCACTAGTTCATCACTCTAGTTACCTCATTGCTCATGATTTATTTTTATTTTTTTTTAAATCGTTAACAAGCGCTTTACAAAGGGGCCTTAAAGGGCAACTGAAGACCTTTCCGGATTTTGGTGTAATTTTACGAATATAAACTTTGGACGAGTTTGTCAAAACAACCATGACATTATCAACACGTAATTGTAAGGATAATTTGCGTTTCTTTAGTTTTTTTACACTCCGTTAATGGTCCCTTCGCAAACCCGGAAGTGTGACATAGGCAACAGAAGACTACCCACAGCTTGCATAGCAGCAACAACGATGTCAGTGATATTTCCACCAAAGGAAACCATTCAGGATCGCTCTTTCATGACACTACCGATGGCAAAGGCTCCCAGGAAAGATGAACTACATTTAATCCCTACATGTTTTAACCTGAGGCGTCAGATGACGGCGATTTACTTGACACAGCAGATGGCGTCATGACGCCAAATGACAGCTCGACACTTCACGAACGGGAGAGTGAGTAGTAAGCCTAAATCCAGCATTGTGATTTTTTTATTAGAGAGAATGCGATTACATGGTTGTATATTTTTCCACGCTCTCCACATAGCTAAAACTGGATATTAGGTAATGGGACAGCTCCTACTGATCTAAATATGGTAAAGCTAGTCCAAATGTGGCTAACTGAATGATATTATATTTATTTTTCAAAATAAATGACAAAACCATTTTATTTTCCAGGTGTTGCTGTAAACTGTCCAGTAATTACCCTTCCAAGAGTATACCTGTGTCGTCAGGAGTTCCCAGACGTGAGAGCCAAACTTGAGGAGGCTGAAGCACTGACAGGGGCATGAATTACATTTAAAAAATAAAACCATAAATTGTAAACAACATTGACACATTTTGTTGACTGTTTAATGTATTCTATTGGTATATAATATATTGTAATTGTATTACATTCTGAAAAAATATTCAATAAGCCACAATAATAAATGATACCAGATTTATGTTGAATCAGCATCAGCTTTCGCTGTCATATTGTGACACAACATATGAGCTAAGTTATACCAAGCACACAATGCACACATCAAAGAACATAAATTCAGTAAGCAAAACAAAGTTAGGACAGCAACGGACTAGCGCAACATTGAAAAATGATAATGGCAGTGGGAAATATGTATTTATATGATAAATATGTATTATATATGAAGGTAACTAGATTTTTCATTTAAAAAATGTGTACTGTATATATGACTAGTTTATGATTTCATGTCATCAAAATTTGCTACATTTACTTCTCCTAAGTCATCATCATCTTATGTCGCACGCGGAAGAAATTCAGCATCTGGCAGGCTTCATAGGATCTCTTCAGTCGTCATCGCTGGAGACCGCATCACTTGGGTCATCATATGACTCGACCCACTCTCTCTTGATTTTGGGAAACTGGGTGGCGACTGACTTGCAACGCTTTTTTCATCGTGTTGAGTGTTTCCGCCACTTAATTTTTTATGTTTGGCTTCCTGGAGAAAAAAAAATCACAGCAGCATGAAAATATTGGATGAATCCTAATTTTAATTTAATAATAATTTCTCGGTGATCAAATAATAATGCCCCAGTCAAAGCAGCATCTATTTGATTCTATTGTTCCCTCTTCAAATAGGCAGACCTTGATGTTGAAGTATAACAAGTTATTGTTTTATTGAGATGTATTTGATACATTAGGGCTTGACAGGTGGATTGTTTTGTTGTCAAAGGCTTTATATCTACCCTGTGACAAGCCAAAAAACAACGAGCCAAGGACCTATTTGGTGCTGGGGACATTTGAATTTACATAACACCTATTGATATAGTAATAAAATCACATGAGTAGACGACATGTCAGCCAACCTATCTACTTTTGACAGGCCAACAGCAACAACAACAAAAATGTCGCACTTCAACAAACAGGCAGTAGGAGTCCCCCTCGTTTATCAAAAAAATCTAGTAATGTTCTACTTACGTCTTTGTAAAACCAAGGTTGCATTGTTGTACGTTTTCAAAGCTGTCGTCACTGAAATGAGGAAAACAATGAGCAAATTGGGGACCGGTATGCATACTCACAAAAACGGTCCAAACCTTTGCAGGAGAAGTGTTTTTGGACCACTCCCAGAGTCTCGAGTCTTCCTGTGAGCAATTCATCTCTACACATCGAGATGGCATGACGAATCCCGCGAGTAAAACCCAGAAAATGTCTGCAATATATGGCGAAGATAGCGTGGTGCTATATTTCCGTGTTAAGAGTGGTGGCCAGGCTTCCTGGAAGTTACGTCATGAGGTAGCGGTCGGCAGGACGGCGCGTCCCTTGTTGCTATGGTGTTGCTATGGCCATAACTCAAAAACTACGCGGTCAATTACTATTTTTTTTTTTTTATGTGACTTTTTGAGACAGCGAATGATGCATTTAATACAATTCAACTGAGTAAAACACTCAAGAGCGAAATCCAAAAAGCTCTTCAGTTCCCCTTTAATGTAATTTGTGTTCAAATAATGCAATTTAAATTTGCCAATAAAATCCATTTTTCTGGAAGTTTTCAAAATGTTTCTTTAGTAGTTTTTGAAAACAAAGGTTTGAATCAAACGGTGTATCACCTGAACCAATACATATACACCGCAAAAACCCACTTCCTTAAAAAAACAAAAAAAACAAACTTATATTCCCTTGTATTTAACAAGCGCTTTACAAAAATCTACTAGAAATGAGTGAAATTATCTGCCAGTGGGTCAAGTCAATTTCTTGTAATAAAAAAAAAAATAGCTAGCTGAAAATAAGCTTAACAAACTTATTTTAAGCAAAATATTCGTATATTTAATCCTAAAAAATAAACTTGTCAGAAATGTTCCTAATTCAAGAATATTGTTCAAAACGTTATCTGTTTTGTCTGTTGGAATTTGCCCCCCCGGCCAAGACGCACGGAAAACGGCAACAGCCAAACAAAGTGGTGCTCTGCTGCTTCACGCTTCTGTGCGCCGCCCGGGAGGGCGGATATTCCGCGCGTTCTCCTCTTATGTTAACCCTTTGTACTGACTCCATGTTCCAAAAGTTTGAAGAAGACTCACCGAAAGCAGGTTGACAATTTATTCGTTGACAATGGTCAAAAAACAAGGCAAAAACAGACGACAGAGGGACAATTCTGGATACAAAACAAGGCTACATAGAAAATGTTTCCGAGCAGCAAATCTGTGTTATCTCAGTGTCCAGTGTTTTTTAAGTCCGTGGTGGAGTATGCCGGGCCGAAGGTGTGTCGGGGCGTTGCTTTTGGGACCTTCCCTCCGTGGCTGGTTTTGAGCGGTCTAGGTTCGTGCGCGGATGGGACGTGGTTGCCACGGCGACCGACGCTGGTCTTGACGTCCCAAGCGCCCGCTATCAACTTTGCTATCCGGGCTCACGCTGCATGCTTTAGGACAAAGTGCGCTGGTCTTTGTCCTTGTTTGTTGTCCGTGGAACAGATTGCCAGAGTTTGTGCATCAATCTTGCTCGTGACGCACACGTTGGGCTTCTGTGATAAGATGGCTTTGTGTATCTATTCTGCTTCTGAGGCTGCTGAGGAAGCTGATGTCCAAATTTGTGCAAATGGATGTGATCAGGAAAGCTGAGGATATCCTAGATGTTGATTACAGGAACAAGGAGAACTGGCATGACACAGGCAACATAGCAGTATCACATAATGCCAGACAATACATGGAGCAAGTTGAAGACTATCTCTGATGCCACCAAAAAGAGGTTCTTTGACAGTGTAGTTAATTTTTACACAAGTGTTGTGACCAAAATGACCTTGAAAAAAAAAGGTTGCATTTTGTCTTAGCGATTGTCGCGCGCGCGCGTGTCATCGGGGTTGGCAAACAGAAATCTCCCTATTTGCAATTTCTACAACTTAACAGGTATGGTTTTGGGTTAAAATGCCCAACTTATGTTTTGCCTGAGAACGTGGATTTCACCCCAATCCTCCGTATTTATGCCCAAAAAATAGTGCCTGGAGCCTCCATGGTGGAAGTTTTAGTGGTGCTCTCATGAAAAATATTTCATTCTGCATGTTCATTTACGGTTTATCGCTGTACTTTTATCCAAACATGCTGAAAAACAACGATAATGGGTCGCGCCAACAGCCAGACAGGTTCACGCTCGTCATGCTGCCTCAACGTGCCCCATTTCGGTCATTAAAACCCAAACTTAAGTTTTTCCAGAATCAAGTCAACAGGATGATATCATGATACTCTTTCCCAGAGGCAGAGCTGGCGGCATTGGAGAATGAGTCGGGAGCCTGTTGCGGGGTATCGAATTTCAAACTACGGAATGCTAGAAGGGCCAAAATTTATCGCGCAAAGCGGGGTTGCGTGATGCCGTTAGTAAATAGTTTAACTGAAAGCTTCGTTAAAAATGTGTATTATGACCGGCCAAAACGTAAGGCCGGCCTACCGGGAACTGTCCCGGTTCTCCCGATTAGCCACTCCGGGCCTGGTACTGTGCGATTGCCTGCTGTTGTGATGTTGATGGTAACGGCGCGCACGCACGAGGTGCAGTGCATCGTAAAAATTCTACGCTTCATCTTAGTTATGGATTTTTAAAAAACTTTGTCACGGATATAATTTAGGTTGCACTGAGATGTTCTTGAAAATTAAAACCACGGTGAAAAAATTCCAGACTTACGACAGCTAATTTAATACTTTTAATACCTTTAATAATGGAAAACTAAATTCAATGCCTTTTTAATACTTTTAATAACCCGCCGGTACCCTGCTTATTCACCCATTCATTATAACTTACATTTTCACATTATAATATATGTTCACATAATTTAAAGAGACTAATCGAACTATTTGCCACACCAAACGACCTCGTGACATTCCCTCACTTCAATCGAGTCAGTCAACAAAATGAATAAATACACCGGGAACGTTTCAAGTTTTCGTCAATTGTTAGATGATTTTGAAAAACCTTTATTTCAGGTTAGGGTTTTAAGGTTCTCGTACAAAACAACATTAGATCCACTTATTTACATGAAGAAGTGAAAATGATCATGTGTAAAACATTGATGTCAAAATTAGCAAAACCATAAGTTAACACTTCACAGGGTACTGATTGAATTCATTGGCTGCATTGGACGTTTCTCAAAGTCCAATCCTTTTGGTCAGGCACTCCCAATCAAATCTATTGGACATCTACTAGTGTCAAACACATTTCAATTCATGCCAGAAAAATACTGTCAGCAGTTTGGTAGCAGCGTCATAGACCTGCACCTTGAACTCCACTTCCTTGTAGTGGAGTCGCTGCACGCCAACCTTCTCGTGCGATACAGCTTTGCCTGTAGCGCCGACACCCAGCGATCTTGCAGTCATCGGACAGTAGGTCGGACCGAACAAAATCTGAAGGAAGACCAAATGGGCTCAACATCTTCTAATAATTATGAACACTTGGAATGACTCGCCCATCCTTACGCCAGGGATCAAAAGTTCTTAGCTGTACAATTAAGATCTGAAGAAAGACACAAAGAATCAGAATTGAACGTGAATAAACACTCTATAAGGCGACATTTTTTTTAATCCTACCTGACGGTCATCAGGCCATAGCTGGGATCCTGTTGAACATCCATTAAGACCCTCTTTCCTTCTTCTCCCAATGGATTGCACACGAGGATTAGCTGTTGAAGATGGGAGGGGTTTAACTTGAGAGCCTCGGCCAATGACACGCATCCTTTATTGGTGATCTTGCACCATGACAGCCTGCAATAAATAAGATAATTGATTATTTTGCTTCGTCGAACGATCCACGGAAGATTTTAATTGGAGGAGCTGCTTACTCAAGGATTTGTAAGATGCAGTGTTGGCTGGCCAGTCCTTTTGAGAGGATCTCGACCCCCTCGTCAGACAAATCGTTGTGGCTCAGGCGCAGCTCTTGAAGATGGGAGCGATTAAACTTGAGAGCCTCAGCCAATGAAATACATCCTCGCTTCGTGATGTTGCAATTTGAGAGACTGCAACAAGTGAGATAATTGCTTGATATTAGGAAAGAACCTGGTTCAAGTTATGAAGGTTCTCCTGAAAGTAACTTTGTGTCTTTCTTTACTTTGGCTAATAATATCAGCAATTCTTTTGAATCATCGACCCCTGTTCTGCCAGACCAGCATTCTTTATCAGAACAGCGTACCAACCCATATGCCTGTCTGACAACTACGTCCATCGTGTGAGCGTGCTAAATCACAACTGCCCTTTCTTTTCCCCCTATGTTGGATCTCAGTGCCGCATTCGAAACGGCAGTGGCGCCTCCAGAAATTTTTCATAGACGTGGCCAGATGGGACCACTTAAAACCTTGGGGTGGCCAAAACTAAAAGCCATAATTTCAGGTTTTCATTATATTATTGCAGTAAAAAGGTCAGGGGAAAACTATCAGAAAGACTTAAGGACACGACTACTGATATACTTTGGTGTATTGTGTAATATTTGATGTTAGAAATGATTTAATGTGCATATTTCATAACTGTCCAGTCAACATTTTGAGTTCCACAACAATTCTGTTTTATTGTGTTATGTATACATGAGGCATAAGGTGTACATTTAACTAGGGCTGTCAAACGATTAAAATTTTTAATCGAGTTAATCACAGCTTAAATATTAATTAATCGTAATTAATCGCAATTCAAACCATCTCTAAAATGTGCCGTATTTTTCTGTTAATTATTGTTGGAATGGAAAGATAAGACACAAGACGGATATATACATTCAACATACGGTATACATAAGGACTGTATTTGTTTATTATAAGAATAAATCCACAAGATGGCATTAACATTATTAACTGTCTTTCTGTGAAAGGGATCCACGGATAGAAAGACTTGGAATTCTTAAAGGATAAATGTGAGTTTGTATATTGTGACTAAATATTGCCATCTAGTGTATTTGTTGAGCTTTCAGTAAATGATACTGTAGCGACTTAACTGTTCTGCCCAAATGCATTGATGGGAAGTGGTGCAACCATGACTGTGTGTGGTGGCTGCAAATGCTATATCTTCTCTGCGTTGGGTACACTACAGGGTTTTAAGAAAAAGTTCAACTCCATGACAAAGCTTTTGCCAATTAAAAGCACGGCCCCAATGAATACTTGTATCTACTCTACTCACTTGACACAGCCTCTTATCTCTGTATATAAGTAAAACGGCGCCATTGTAGACTGTTTGTGGCAATGCGTGAATGAGTCGTACCGCGAATGTGTTAATTGCGATAAATATTTTCACGTGATTAATTTAAAAAAAATTAATTACCGCCTGTTAATGCGATAAATTTGACAGCCCTACATTTATCAAAACAAAATAAATGCATTCATTTGGGATGAAATGCATAACTGACGCTACAACAATCTAACGATATACTGGCAAGCGGGTGGCCAGTGGGGTGGCCAACCAATTTATAGGGGTGGCCGCGGCCACCCCTGGCCACCCCCTGGTGGCGCCACTGCGACACGGTTGATCACAACATACTACCCGGCGGATTGGAATGGTGGGTAGGGCTCACTGACACTGTTCGTCAATGGTTCACATCTTCTTTACATGATAGGGATTTTTTTGTGTCAATTGGAAATCACCATTCAGAACGAATCAAATTCACACGTGGGGTCCCTAAAGGGTCCATTCTTGGACCACTTTTATTTAACATCTACCGTGGGGCAAATAAGTATTTACTCAACCACCAATTGGGCAAGTTCTCCTACTTGAAAAGTTTAGAGAGGCCTGTAACTGTCAACATGGGTAAACCTCAACCATGAGAGACAGAATGTGGAAAAAACAAAAACACAAAATCACATTGTTTGATTTTTAAAGAATTTCCAAATTAGAGTGGAAAATAAGTATTTGGTCACCTACAAACAAGCAAGATTTCTGGCTGTCAAAGAGGTCTAACTTCTTCTGACGAGGCTCCACTCGTTACCTGTATTAATGGCACCTGTTTTAACCCATTATCGGTATAAAAGACACCTGTCCACAACCTCAGTCAGTCACACTCCTAACTTCACTATGGCCAATACCAAAGAGCTGTTGAAGGACACCAGAGACAAAATTGTAGACCTGCACCAGGCTGGGAAGACTGAATCTGCAAAAGGTAAAATGCTTGGTGTAAAAAATCAACTGTGGGAGCAATTATTAGAAAATGGATGACATACAAGACCACTGATAATCTCCCTCGATCTGGGGCTCCATGCAAGATCTCACCCCGTGGCGTCAAAATGATAACAAGAATGTTGAGCAAAAATCCCAGAACCACATGGGGGGACCTAGTGAATGACCTACAGAGAGCTGGGACCACAGTAACAAAGGCGACTATCAGTAACACAATGCGCCGTCAGGGACTCAAATCCCGCACTTCCAGACCTGTCCCCCTGCTGAAGCCAGTCAACGTCCAGACCCGTCTGCGGTTCGCTAGAGAGCATTTGGATGATCCAGAAGAGGACTGGAAGAATGTGTTATGGTCAGATGAAACCAAAATAAAACATTTTGGTAGAAACACATATTCACATGTTAGGAGGAGAAATAATACCGAATTGCATCCGAAGAACACCATACAAACTGTGAAGCATGGGGTGGAAACATGCTTTGGGCCTGTTTTTCTGCAAAGGGACCAGGATGACTGATCTGTGTTAAGGAAAGAATGAATGGGGCCATGTATCGAGACATTTTGAGTGAAAATCTTCTTCCATCAGCAAGGGCATTGAAGATGAGACGTGGCTGGGTCTTTCAGCATGACAATGATCCCAAACACACAGGCAGGGCAACAATGGAGAGGCTTCGTAAGAAGCATTTCAAGGTCCTGGAGTGGCCTAGCCAGTCTCCAGATCTCAACCCCATAGAAAATCTGTGGAGGGAGTTGAAAGTCCATGTTGCCCAACGACAGCCCCAAAACATCACTGCTCTAGAGGAGATCTGCATGGAGGAATGGGCCAAAATACCAGCAACAGTGTGTGAAATGCTTGTCAAGAGTTTCAGAAAACGTTTGGCCTCCGTTTTTGCCAACAAAGTGTACATCACAAAGTACTGAGATGAACTTTTGGTATTGACCAAATACTTATTTTCCACCATGATTTGCAAATAAATTCTTTAAAAATCAAACAATGTAATTTTCCTTTTTTTGTTTTTTTTCCCCACATTTTGTCTCTCGTGGTTGAGATTTACCCATGTTGACAATTACAGGCCTCTCTAATATTCTCAAGTGGGAAAACTTGCACATTTAGTGCTTGACTAAATACTTATTTGCCCCAATGTATTTAGACTGTAGAATCTAGACTGTTATACATTCATATCTATTAAAAAAATCGGATTTAAGCATTTATTCACAAGAATTTTCAATGTAAAAGGCTCTTTGTTTTCATAAGGCGGCCGCCGCATTGGCTTACAGACTAGCCTCATACTTTGACATATTTACTTAAAATGAATGATAACTAGCAGGTTTTTTGCTTTTAACCAAGAATCTAGACTGTTTTAATATCTAGAAAAATATCAGGGATTTAAGCAATTATCTACAAGAACTTTCAACGTAAATAGCTCTTTGTCTGTGTTTCCACTCGGGCTGTTTTGACGGCCACGCCAAAATTGCAGGTCCCCTAGAAATCGGCCCCACACCCAGTCAATATATAATGAAGTCCATGGCGCATACACGTGCAGACACGATGTATGCCCATTCGATGAGTATCCTGCTACATTTTGGACACCAGAACCACAGAAGACTTCTAACTGCAAGAGCGCCTTACTTGAGGACCTGTAAGATGCAGTGTGGGCTGGCCAGTCCTTTCGAGAGGATGTCAACCCCGTCGTCCGACAGATTGTTGTAGCTCAGGTCCAGCTCTTGAAGATGGGAGGGGTTCAACTTGAGAGCCTCCGCCAATGAAACGCATCCTCTCTTCGTGATCGAGCAGTGTTCCAGTCTGCAATAAATGAGATAATGGCCTCAAGTCAGGAAAGTAACCTGGCAGCAGGGGTCGCGTTAACCGAATATTTTCCGTCGTTGACCGATTTTTTAAAACGGTGAGGGAAAAAACTGATGTCCAGCCGTCATTTTGACAGGTTGCAATTCACACCCCAGACCACAGTGTGGCGAGTGGGCATATTAATTAGCTATTGTCTCTCTTGATGCATGACGTCGTTGGCTTTACTCTGAAAAATGTCAAGGCAACTGAGTGTCGAAGTTTCTTCAAAAAGCCTCAAAACGACGATGGTGTTGATAAAAGAGGTGAAAAAACGGACTGCACAAGCTGGCACGCAATTCAAGTCCATGCACACCAGGAGGAAGACTGCGTTCAGGCCACAGCAGGTGAACTATTAATTTCATTGTTCCATACCTACCTGGGCCACAGTCAGCTGTTTTTGTCACTGCGGAGAAAAAGTTACATATTCATCTGCTTGATGTGTGATGGCATGATGTGGATTCTCTGGTAAGCTTGTTCGGACAGAATATTAATTTGAATGAAAACTAAATACTAGTGATGGGACGAAATGGGCCGAGGTTCCGAAGCTTGTGTCGAGTAATGGGAGGGGTGTTTCCACGAAGCTTGTAGCGAGGCGCGCATCATTTCGGCAGAACCTGGAAATGATGTCGTGAGAAGCCTCGCCGGCCGGCTGAATCTGATGAACACTTCAGAAGCGATCCGACGTTCGGCGCGCATTGCAAACACAGTAGGCTACATACATTGGTTGCAAAACGCAATGTCGATCGCCTGTTATCTCACATTTTGTGCATTTCGGGCTCCTGTACTTGTTACATGATCTGTGCGCAACAGTGCAATTTTTTTTCGAGCCTTGTCCTTTGCTTGCGATGGAAACTGCGCAAAAAAAGCGACCCTCCCCTGTATGGGAACATTTTCATTTGATTGCTTTCAATAAGGTAAGGGAAAAGAACTACATTAATACAAATGTGAGTGTGTGTACCTATCTGAACTAAACATCAACAATCCATTAGTGTACTGGGAGGCACAAAAGAATACCTACCCAAATTTATATAAAATGGCACTCACATTTATCTGCACCCCAGCTTCATCTGTGCCTTGTGAAAGAATATTTTCTAAAGCTGGTGAAATATTGTCCAAAAAAAGAAACCGTTTAAAGCCAGCCACTGTGGGAAAGCTATTATTTCTCAACAAAAACGAATGACAAATTATCCTTAGCACTTGTTGTATTTTGTTCACATACTAAATTACTAACATAAGCACATTCATATCTTTGTCATAATCAAATAACCATTGAATTCTTAACAATGTTGACCACTTGGGCTTGTAGACCAGGGGTCTCCAACCCAGTCCTCAACTGTGGGTCCTGGTTTTTGTTCCAGCTGATCCAGCAGAGACAGTTGAACCAATGAGGCTTCTGCTAAAACAAGCCACACCTGACTGCAATCAACTGATTGCACTTGTAAAACACCAGAATGGGGGAAAAAGTGTTGTCATCTTGTTTGGTAAGAATGAAATCTTGCACCCACAGTGGGCCTTAGTGGAATAGGTTGGGGACCCCTGTTGTAGACCACTTGATGGCGCCATAGAGTAAATGAAGCACAATGAAGCTTTGCTACATGTGCAAACTGATTGGCTGCAAAGCTTCATTGCTTCATGAGGCTTCATTTGGCCATCACTACTAAATACTGTTGAAGTGGTATGCAACGTTAAGAGTCTTGTTAGCTCGAATTGCTGTGTCCAACCGCTGTAGCTCTGCTGCTCTCTGAACTCTATTCACGCCGCAACGCACGCGGCTCTTAAATGTCTCTGTCACGTGACTGTGTCGTAGCCGGTAACGCGCTCGGCCAAGTGGACACACAATTACGGAAGGTGAATTATGCCAAACAAAGGGTCACCACAATGTCATTATCATCATTTTAAAAATTTAAGTGACTGGTAAAAATAGATTATGACCGGATTTTTATGAACCTGTCAGTCAAAATGACAGACAACGAAAGAGTCTAGCGCAACCTCTGCCTGGCAGTGTTGTTTTTGGCAGCCGTTCTGATATTCCTTTTAATCTTAATCTTTTGGACGATAATACTTAATAGGCTTAGTCATATTTTAGTCATCTCAAAAAGTGTTTGTCTTCGTCTAGTTGCTGTTGATGAAAGCTCATGACTAATTTAGTTTTATTCGACGTTTACTCAAATTGTTTTCATCTGTAAAATTAAAAAAAAAAAAAAAAAATACTCCCAAAAATAAATAAACAAAGGTTTTCAACTAATTTGAATGAACATTGACACACGGGCATATATTGTAGTCTGCGAGGACGACACCAATTTGGTGATAATACACACTCGGCAGGAAAATGTACATTATTATCAATTAATTATACCCACCTGGAAGCCACGTACTGTACTTTAAAAAGTTTTTAGAGAGTTAAAGAGGACACATTCCATTAGCATTAGCCTAATGATAACGCGAATGCTATGCTAATGCTACAAGTTAGATTTAGTGTGTGATGATCACTCAGCACAGACCTTTAAAGGCTGAAGCAACATTGCATATTCTCTTTGGCAAAGGAAAACAAATCTTACCGTGTGTACAAGCTCAGAGACTGGAGAGCAGCAGGACGTCACAAGAGTGACACAACAAAACACTGCTACGATACAGGCTAACCACACATAAAATGTCAAACATTGTGAACATGTGACAGAAACTGTTGTGCATTTTCCTTTCGTTTTCGTCTTGTCAGACGAAAACTGGCATTAGTCTCATTACATTTTGGTCCCCTAAAACACGTTTTTAACTCGTTATTGTCTCAAAATAACAGCAGTGATTCTTTTGATTGGTCGACCGGCACCACAGAAGATTGTGAAAAGGAGGAGATCCTTACTCAAGGACTTTTATGATGCAGTGTGGGCTGGCCAGTCCTTTTGAAAGGATCTCGACCCCTTCGTCTGACAATTCGTTGTTGCTCAGGCGCATCTCTTGAAGTTGCGAGGGATGTAACTTGAGAGCCCCAGCCAATGATACGCATCCTCGCGCCGTGATCCCGCAGTGGTCCAGCCTGCAACAAATGAGATAGTTGCCTGAAGTAAGGAAGGGAACCTGGTTAAAGTGATGAATGTTCTACTGAAAGTAGCGTTTTGTCTGTCGTTTCCTTGGCTTATAACAGCTGTAATTCTTTCGATTGGTCGACAAGAACCATAAAAAAGATTTCTAATTGGGGGAGCTCCTTACACGAGGACTTGTAAGAGGCAGTGTGGGCTGGCCAGTCCTTTGGAGAGGATCTCGACCCCCTCGTCCGACAGATTGTTAAGGGTCAGAACCAGTTGCCTAAGGTTGGACGGAGCGCTGAGAAGGGATGCCAGCAGGTGACAACTGTGTTTGTTCAGGTCACAATTGAATAGCCTGGAATACACAAGCAGGAGGAAGTGGTAAGCGAGCTAAACCTAACATTTGCTGACTTTAGTTTGGTACTTTGAGATTTTTAAAAGTAGTACCTCCACTTACATATGTCTGTACATACAGAATTTTTAGGTTAAGACACACCTCAATGGGAAAATATTGCATATTGTTACGAAATAAATTTCAGGATACTGTTGGAATATGACCTTTTAGCCAGAATACCGGAATCACGTCACCCGAACCACTGAGCTAGCTCAATTCCAACGACCAGGGCCGGCGGAAATCCAGACAACCCGACCAAAAGGCCAAACTCCACGCCTTCACCTTAGTTTTAACCCCTTGTTAACCCAATTTCAAAATCTGGAAAAAGGCTTCAAAACACAAGCTGACAATTTATGTCAAGTCAACAGCAATCATGCATACTTTACTGAAAGTAACATACAGTACTTATAGAGGTTTTTCACGTGATGTCACTGCACTTCCACCAAAAAGAGTCCCATCTTGGACCTGACGCCATGCTTGTCGCTTGTATACACGCCATAGCTTTGCAAGGCTATGCTTAAACTTTTAAGTGGCGATCTGCTTTCAAATTAGATACACTGGGACAAAATAGGAAATTGTGCAGTACTGCATAGCATTTGGCTGCACAAATGTGCGTTAAAATTAGAAGAATCTGCCCTCTTACTAGAACCCAAAAGAGAAGACGCGATGTGAAGAGTGGCTGGCTGCCATCAAACCGGGAAACTTCTTCCCAACTGACGGTTCGGGGCTCTGTAGCACCCGTTTCAAAGGAGGTATACAAATTTATTATTATCATTTTGAATTATGCTAACGTTTGAGTGTGTTTGGCCGCTAGGCTAAGCTACCACTGAGCTAGGGAAGACGCTTCAAGAGGAAAGCCTCGCACGGAGAGAAATAAAATCTGACTAAGAATGGCTTTGATCTTAAGCAGTGCTTCTCAACCTGGGTTCGATCGAACGGCAGGGGTTCAGTGAGTAAGTCTAAGGGATTCGGCGAAGGTAAAGAAATTCAAAACCCTATTTTCGTATGCTGATTAAATCTGGGCAAAGTGGCTTTTTGGCCAGGTTTTGGATTGTTTTGCTCCCAATTTACAGGCTTAATTAATTACTTTTACGGCTAGTCCCTGATATGATTGGAGAAGAAACTGGTTTGCACAGTGGAAAGTTAACTCGCACTTAGTATGAGGGAATACAACGGACCAATTGGCGGCGTGGTCTCAAAATTTGAACCGTTTATAAAACATGCTGTCAAAATTAGAAGAATTTTGAACAGGAATTAGCAAAATTATTAGCTTTCTAGCCGAGATATTTTGTTTTTGAATTTGAAAAAAATTATCCAATTCAGAAGGGTTCGGTGAATCCACATGTGAAACTTGTGGGATTCGATACCGTTAGCAACGTTAAGAACTACTGATCTAAACTGACGCATACGCTCGATTGTTGTATTGTACAGTGGGGCAAATAAGTATTTAGTCAACCAGTAATTGCGCAAGTTCTCCCGCTTGAAAATATTAGAGGCCTGTAATTGTCAACATGGGTAAACCTCAACCATGAGAGACAGAATGTGGGAAAAAAATCTTCTTTTAAAGTATTTGCAAATCATGGTGGAAAATAAGTTTTTCATCAATACCAAAAGTTCATCTCAATACTTTGTTATGTACCCTTTGTTGGCAATAACGGAGGCCAAATGTTTTCTGTAACTCTTCACAGGCTTTTCACACAATGTTGCTTGTATTTTGGCCCATTCCTCCATGCAGATCTACTCAAGAGCATTGATGTTTTGGGGCTGTCGTTGGGCAACACTGACTTTCAACTCCCTCCAAAGATTTTCTATGGGGTTGAGATCTGGAGACTGGCTAGGCCACTCCAGAACCTTGAAATGTTCTTACGAAGCTACTCCTTAGTTGCCCTTGCTGTGTGTTTGGGATCATTGTCATGCTGAAAGACCCAGCCACGTCTCATTTTCAATGCCCTTGCTGATGGAAGGAGATTTTCACTCAAAATCTCTTGATACATGGCCCCATTCATTCTTTCCTTTACACAGATCAGTCGTCCTGGTCCCTTTGCAGAAAAACAGCCCCAAAGCATGATGTTTCCACCCCCATTCTTCACAGTGAGTATGGTGTTCTTCGGATGCAATTCAGTATTCTTTCTCCTTCAAACACGAGAACCTGTGTTTATACCATAAAGTTCTATTTTGGTTTCATCTGACCATAACAGATTCTCCCAGTCCTTTTCTGGATCATCCAAATGCTCTCTAGAGAACCGCAGGCAGGCCTGGACGTGGACTTTCTTCAGCAGGGGGACACGTCTGCCAGTGCAGGATTTGAGTCCCTGGCGGCGCATTGTGTTACTGATAGTAGCCTTTGTTACTGTGGTCCCAGCTCTCTGTAGGTCATTCACTAGGTCCCCCGTGTGGTTCTGGGATTTTTGCTCACTGTTCTTGTTATCATTTTGACGCCACTGGGTGAGATCTTGCATGGAGCTCCAGATCGAGGAAGATTATCAGTGGTCTTATATGTCTTCCATTTTCTGATAATTGCTCCCACAGTTGATTTCTTTACACCAATCGTTTTATCTATTGCAGATTCAGTCTTCCCAGCCTGGTGCAGGTCTACAATTTTGTCTCTGGTGTCCTTCGACAGCTCTTCGGTCTTGGCCATAGTGCAGTTTGGAGTGTGACTGACTGAGATTGTGGATGGTTGTGTATTTTATACCGATAATGAGTTAAAACAGGTGCCATTAATGCAGGTAACAAGTGGAGCCTCGTTAGAAGACGTTAGACCTCGTTGACAGCCAGAAATCTTAATTGTTTGTAGGTGACCAAATACTTATTTTCCACTCTAATTTGGAAATAAATTCTTTAAAAATCAAACAATGTGATTATTATTTTTTTCCACATTCTGTCTCTCATGGTTGAGGTTTACCCATGTTTACAATTACAGGCCTCTCTACTCTTTTCAAGTAGGAGAACTTGCACAATTGGTGGTTGACTAAATACTTATTTGCCCCACTATAATCCACAAACCTATGTGCATTTATCCTGTTTTTATTTCATCATTGTATTTATTCATTGCAGGACTGAAAAGTAACTATCCTCTGTCACCCGATTACGTGCCATACTACAAAGAAACTAAAGACGGGTGTATTGCACACCTTCAACCGATGCTAGTAAATAAAGAAACGCAGGCGGGAGACGGTGGCCGTTCCTAATGCCCCTATTGTAAAAAATATTTGTATATTTTCTTCCTGGCTTTCAACAGCCATTCCTGATAGCTAGCTATCAATGTTCTTGAGAGCATATCAACATTAGTTGCTGGTAATAATGTGGCTTATTTTGAACCATTAACCTTATTTTCTAATTAACTTTTCGGTTACGGCGTAAAGTATTGTCAAATGTTTCGCCCTCCGGTACAATTGCGTGGCATGTCCTCCCAGTCCCCGACTGGAAGTACCCCGTCCGCCAATTCAGAGGTGTGCCCCCCGCAGAACGCAGCCAGCAGCAGCTAACTTTACGGTTTACATTAAATGATGCTGGGCTGCTACTGAGGCGTGTAAACCCAGTAATAGTGGCAACCACTAGAGGCCACCACAACTCGGATTAGTCAATATGTATTAAGGAACAACACATGAGCAAGCTATCCAGTACCATGATAATGATCCTGATTATTTGATTCAGGTTTTTTGGAGGAGGGAGACGTGAATAACAGACTGGAGTTGGTGACCCCTGCCGTAGGAAGTCTTTTCTGCTAGCAATGTATTTTATATACATTCTACTTACGAAATTTTCAAGTTAAGAAACTACTTCCAGATCCAGTCAATAGAATAGAGGTGGAGGTACCACTGTATATTTGCAAAACACAACGATGAATAAAACAAACAGGGCAAATCACAAAACCCAATGACAAATCTGAAAACCAATCGTTTAATAGATATTATGCATATGACGCACGCTCTTGTGCTCGCTGTGACGCAACCTCCATTTGTTCTGGATGTCGTCAACAAGACATTCGTCTCGATGAGTAGATTGTTCCTTTTTTTTATTCAAGATTATAACTTGGAATTTGTGGTTGTTGCTGGGATTTTCTTTTATTGTCTATTTTGTGACTTTTGTTTTGAGATTTGCAGTTGTTTAGTTTTTTGTAGAGATGTCCCGATCGATCGGCATCCCGATCGATGGGGTCCGATCACGTCATTTTCAAAGTATCGGAATCGGCAAAAAAATATCGGACATGCCTTTTTTAAATATATGTATATATTTTTTAATTAAATCGTTTTCTAATTGTATTTAACGTTACAGACATAATATGTTACACTCATCCAGAGTCTTTAGTTTTGGCTTAAGGTAGGGTTATCCAATTTATCCCGATAATGGCGGTAATTAATGTTTTGTATTAATGTAACGCAATTAATGCATGCGCTGCATGACCCACTCACGCCTTGTCGCGCTCAATCTGTAATGGCGCCGTTTTACCTATATAGAGAGCTAAAAGGCAGCGTAAAATGAGTAGAGTGAAATTTGGAAGCCTTTGTAGCCTTTTTTTAATTGGCTTAAGCCTTACAATCCCTCTCCCTACGATTAGAAATATCGTGGGAAGCAATGTGGGGAAGCAAGGTAGTAATTGATCTTTTTCTTAACACCCTATGTTATTTCCCAACACAGAGAAGATATATCAATTGGTAGCACTACGCACAGTCATGGTTCCACTTCCCATCATGCATTTGGGCATGGCTACAGTATCATTTACTGAAAGCTCAACAAATACACTAGATGGCAATATTTAGTCACAATATACAAAGTCACAAGTCTTTCTATCCGTGGATCCCTCTCACAGAAAGAATGTTAATAATCATAATCAACAAATACAGTACTTATATACTGTATGAGGAATGTATATATTCGTCCGAGTTTTATTCATTTTTTTCTTAATGCATTGCCAAAATGTGTATGATCGGGAAAAATTATAGGGAATAATTGGAAATGAATCGGGAGCAAAAAAAAAAAAAGGCAATCAGATCGGGAAATATCGGGATCGGCAGACACTCAAACTAAAACGATCGGTATCGGATCAGGAGCAAAAAAACCTGATCGGAACAACCCTAGTTTTTTGTTTTGTCAATGTGTTTTGTGACTTTTTGCACTTGTATTTGGATTTGCCATTGTGCTTTTGGATTTTTCGCACTATAGGAAGACATGTACACACGTACACCGATTTTTCAGAGGCCTTGACAACCACCAACAGCTTCTCAAGCGCCAAAGGCGATGGGTCGTATTTCCTCAGGTCAAAGGACTTCATGGTTTCCTCGTCTGTCAGTAAGAAGAAGGCCAGAGCCGACCACATTTCATTTGTCATTGGAATCCAGGACAGAGATCTGTACCCAATTTCCTCCTGTATGTGCTTCAGCAAAGAGTCGTCCTTCAGCTCGTTTAAGCAGTAGAACAAGTTGACGTTCTTCTCTGGAGTGTTCCGTCTGATCGTTTTCTTGATCAACTTGACTGTCTTTGACTTGCTTTGCCTAAAGTCTCGAGGAACCTTCAGCAGTTCCCCCAAGAGTTCCTGGTTGCAGGGCAAGGAGAGGCCAAAGAGGAAGCGAACGAACAGATCCAGGTTTCCTTCACACTCTGAGGCTCTTTGCAGAGCTGACCGATGGACCTCAGTGATTTTCCAATCACCTTCAACTTCTTCTTCTTCTTCACTTTCTGGTGCCAAGTCTGAATCAGCCAGTACGTTCTTGTTGTCGTGGAAGAGGCTCATCATCACGTAGAATGCAGCCAGATACTCCTGGATGGTCAGATGGACGAACTGAAACATCTTGCCCTGTTGGTTTCTTCTGAGCGGGCGGACCTCCTTCAGCACCTCGGTAAATATTCCGCAGTGTTTTGCGGCTTGGCTATAATCAAAGCCGCTTTCCACCAGCTGCTTCTCGAAGAAGATCTGTTGGTTACTCATGGTGTGGTCAAAGGCCAGCTTTGCTAGCGCTTTCACGTAATGGATGTACTCTGTCATCTGTCTCTCATTGGACTTTTCAAATTGGTTCAAAGCATACTCTGACAACATGTCGGTCAGCGTTGTGGGAAGCTCTTCCTCGTTCTCTTTGTCCAAATGATCTTGAAGAACTGTGGCGGTGAGCCAGCAGAAGATAGGCAGGTGGCACATGATGAAGATGGTGCGAGATTTCCGAATGTGCTTTGTGACGCGCTCTTCATTTGGGAATCTTTTCCTGAAGTACTCCAGCCTCTGGGAATCGCTGAATCCTTTCACCTCTGTTCTGCTGTCGATGAGGTTGGAGGGGATATCATGGGCCGTCGTGGGCCGCGTGGTGATCCAAACCCGGGCGCACGGAAGCAGGTTCCTCTTGATGAGGTGCGCCAGGAGCACCTCCAGGGGGCAGGCCTGCGTCACGTCCATGTCTACTTTCATCTCATTTTTCAAGTCGATTTTGAAGTTGCACTCATCCAGTCCGTCAAAGACAAACAAGATCTTGATCCCGCTGCTTTCGTAGTCCCGCTTCCCAGACGTCTGCAGGTTGGCAAATATCTCGTTCAGAGTCTCCTCGCTCATGTGCCTGCTCTCGCAAACGTAGCGTCGAATGAGCTCTGCCAGCGTAAAGCTTTTCCCTTTGTCTGTGTTCAATTCGCGGAAGGTGAAGGGAAATATGAAGTGTATGTCCTGGTTTGTATTCCCGCTGGCCCAGTCCCACACAAACTTTTGAAGCAGGAAGGTTTTTCCGATTCCCGCGAAGCCGACGGTGAGCAGCGTGCGTATCGGTCGCTGCTTCCCGTCAGGGCTTTGGAAGATGTCGCATGGCAGGATAGACTCCTTGGCCGCCGTGGCACAGGTCTCCATCTGAAGGACCTCGTGCCGTTTGTCCGGGCTGACGTCAGCCCCGTAGGTGATGTCCAGGTCCGAGTAGACGTCCGCCAGAGGCTGCTGCTGCTTCCAGCGCTCGGTGTTGCCCTCGGGAACAAAGCTGTATGAACTCCGCATGTTACCTTGCAGGTCTACCTTCAATCTGGCAATCTGATCTTCATCATGGACGGAGAAGACGGCGCCTGCAGGAAAACAGCAGTGACCCGTTATGGACAAAAAAACAACAGCACCAAATTAGTCTACCCAAAATTTCATGCAGAATGGGTAAGAGATTCAGGACAACTCATTTTTCCTCATCTAATGGCTGACTTCCACAGTTGTTAGGACACCGGTGTTCTAATACCGGAAGCTACTCTGGGGACTAACCTTTTATTTCCAGCATGTTGCGACGCAACATCTCGGCCAAGTTCTTGTTGTCAATCTTCTCCAGAATCTTGATGGTCTCATCCAGAGTTTTCGCGCCGTACTTCATCACCAGTTTGTCAGCAATGTTCACACGTCGGGCGTTTTCACGTACACTTGTAGGCAAGTCCGTGTAGAACTTGAAGTACTCGAAATCGTCCTCCCCCAGCTCCATCAACGTTTTCAAAAGCAGCTCCTTCCACCTGCTGTCCAGAGCCATCCTTCCTCCTTGTAAATGTGTGAGCGAAGTGACTGCCGATCAGGTACCTGCGGACAACAACTTTTATTGACTTACTGTACTGACTTGAGCTCATAAACCATTTGAGGGACATGACTCATTGCTTGGGTCTCTCAGGGCTCAAAGCAAGATATCCATGGGGCCACCCTCATTACAGACCCCATAATTTGAGGTTTGCAATAAATAAGTGAACAATGTATGAGACCACATAAAAGCAAAAATAAAAATTGGCTGACAATAAATAAAACGTTGAGATAATACAAATAAGTAACATTAAATTTAAAAAGAAAACATCCCCAAAAAAATTTGGTTTAACTTGTGCAAAATTCACAGAAAAATGGCAGCAACAGAAGATTTAAACTTCCAGGTTATTAACAGGCACATTTAGGCTAGGTTCAGACCGCAGGTGTTAATGCACTAATCTGATTTTTTTGTGTTTTTCCAAATCAAGTGAAGCTTTAAATGGACGGTTTGAACGGGACAAGTCGCATCGAAGTGGACCATTTCAAATCCGATCTGGGTCACTTTTCTTATGTGGTTTAAATCCGACCTGGGCCACATTTTTCCAGAATGTGGCTGTGGTCTGAACTGTCGAGTCCCCAAAATCAGAATTCATGCTGCAATTACGTCTGCAAAGAGCGAGAAAGACCGGGCGCTAAGGTAGCGGTGCTGCTGTGCAATAGCATTAGCGCCTAGCTTGAACGCTGCTTTTGGGGCCAAGTCAAAGTCTAGACTTGAACCCCACTGAGATGCTGTGGCATGACCGTGATTCATGCCAGATATCCCAAGAATCCGACTGAACTACAGCAGTTTTGTAGAGAAGAATGGGCCAAGATTAGTCCTGATCGATGTGCAGCTACAGGAAGCGTCTGGTTGAAGTTATTGCTGCAAAGGGGGGGGCACAAAATATTACATGTGATGGTTCGCTTGCTCATTTTCTCCCTTCTGTCATTGTTTGCATACTATCCTCGTTAAAATATGAAAACTAGGGCTGTCAAAATTATCGCGTTAACGAGCGGTAATTAATTTTTCAAATTAATCCCGTTAAAATATTTGACGCAATTTATGCACAAATGCCCCGCTCAAACAGATTAAAATTAGAGCACAGTGAAAGGTGTACTTGTTGTGTTTTTCGGAGTTTTGCTGCCCTCTGCTGGCGCCAGGGTGCGACTGATTTTATAGGCTTCAGCACCCATGAGCATTGTGTAAGTAATTATTGACATCAACAATGGCGGGCTACTAGTTTATTTTTTGATTGGAAATTTTCCAAATTTTATTAAAACGAAAACATGAAGAGGGGTTTCGATATAAAATTTCTATAACTTGTCTTTTATGAACTACAAGTCTATCTATACATGGATCGCTTTAACAGAATATTAATAATGATAATGCCATCTTGTTGATTTATTGTTGTAATAAAGAAATACAGTACTTATGTGCCGAATGTTGAATGTATATATCCATCTTGTGTCTTATCTTTCCATTCCAACAATAATTTACAGAAAAATATAGCATATTATATAGATGGTTCGAATCGCGATTAATTGCGATTAATTACGAATAATTAATTTTTAAGCTGTAATTAACTCGATTAAAAATTTTAATCGTTTGACACCCCTAATGAAAACCTAAAAATGTTTGGGTGGTTTTAGTTCAAGCAGACACTGTTTTTTCATCTGTGAGATTTTGACAAAGCTCTGATCACATTTCCTGGTGATTTAATGCAGAAATGTGAGAAATTCCAAAATGTTCAGATACTTTTTCATACCACTGTACATGGATGACATCAAACTGTACGCTCAGAGAGAGTGAGGCATTGACTCACTGATCCAAACCACCAGGATCTACAGCGGGGAGATTGGAATTTCATTCGGACTGGAGAAAGGGTTGACGAATGGTTACAAAGAGAGGCAGGGTAGTTCAGACAGAAGGGGTTGCACTCCCAGAGGCAACATAGTAGATGTTGAGGAGAGCAACAAGTACGTTGGAACACCACAGGCAAGTGGTAACCACGAAGAGCTCAAGGAAAGCTGCAAAAGTCAAGTCTCTGCAACGAGTAAGGCAGGTCCTGAAAATTCACAATTCAAGAACAAGATCAGAGCTATCAACAGCTATGCCCTACCAGTGATCAAATACCCTGCTGAGATAATACGCAGGCTAAAGGAGGAAGTTCAGACCACAGATGTGAAAACACAGAAGCTACTCCCGTTATGCAAAGAGGGTTCCACCCCAAATCCAGTATCCAGAGGCTATAAGCTAATCGCTAGGAGGGAGGCCGAGGTTATGTGAGCATCAGGACCACTACCTGAGATGAAACATCCAAGCTCCACGAATACGTCACGAAGAGGGCCCTAAGAGACGAAGCACTTAGTTAGTGTCTCAGGCACTGGAAACTGGAAAAGAAGCCCCATGAAGAACCATCATGAAAGGAAAAACCTCTGCGTGGCACGTATCATCAACAGATAACTGAAGTGGCAAATTTGATCAAGTCTTACTAATAGTTGGAGAAAGCTTTACTGAAAGACAGCACAGGAGCAGGCCTTGAGCACCAGAGCAATAGAGGCCCAGAAATACCACACCAGGAGGGATCCCAGGTGCGGGTTGTGCAAAGAGGTCCCTGAAACAGTCCAACACATAAGAGCAGGGTGTAAGGTACTGGCAGGGAAGGAATACATGGAACGCCATAACCAAGTAGCTTATATAGTGTACAGAAACATCTGTGCAGAGTATGGACTGGAGACCCCTATATCGCAACGGAAAACACCTGCCAAGGTTCTGGAAAATGAGAGGGCTAAGATCCTGTGGAACTTCTGGATAAATACAAATAAACAAATAAACAGAGGAGAGTAGACTCGCTACGGCTGGTACTTTCTTCAATTTATTCAGAGTAAGTAACGCATGGCTTTTGACCGTCAGTAACGGTAACGGCGTTGTAACGGCGGAAAAAATAATTAGTTAGATTACCTCGTTATTGAAAAAATAACGCCATTATGTAATGGCGTTATTTATAACGGCGTTATTCCCAACACTGCTTGTGAGTGTGAACATGTTGACATCCTATTCTACGCTGCCTGATCGCGAATCCTGGCAGCGACTGTTTCTCTACTTTAGTGTGTCTAATTGCACCTAGTTATGCGGGAGCTGCCCTAGGGCCATGGCCCTTACCCAGCCATTCGGGGGGAGGTTGCGCCAGGGCAGGCTGCCACCCCCCCACACAGCTCCAGCAAAGGAGCTGCCGTTATCCCCCCCGGGATGCAAAGATGTCCCCCGGGCCATCCGCAACCCCATCGCCCGGCCTTCAGGGAGGCGATGAGGGGGACGTACCACTTTCCCCCTCGCCCGTCCCCCCCACCACCAATTGCCCACCTGGACCACGAGCCATCGCCGCAGCCCCCCAACCAACAGGACAGGGCCCCCAACCGGAGCAAGCGATACCGCGCTGATTTGCAATACGAGGCTCATGATAATGATGTTACAACAATTATTGATGCACGGGTCAGGAAATCATTCTTGGATATTATACAAAAATACTAATGGACATCAAATACATTTTTCTTCATCCTTCTGCTGCAAATTGGAATGTGTTTATCACTAGTAATGTCCAATCCGTTTAAAAAGTTTATTTTGAGGCATTTCACATTTCCTGTTGATTTTCGGTCACTTCCTTTTCCTCTTGAGGCATTTAAGGCTCACTCCCTGTTGATTTTGGGGCATTGACAGGTCACCTGCTTTTGATTTTGGGTTACAGAGAAGGAAGTGACTAATCCATTCATCAAATCAATGAATGGATGTGCCAGAATTTTCTCCAGTTAAATGTGGAGAAGACAGAACTGCTCATTTTTGGGCCAAAAAAGGAAAGGTCAAAGATAAGCAGGCACCTTAGCACAATGTACAGCTACAAAACAAGTCAGAAACCATGGCGTAATTATTGACTCAGACCTAAAATTTGATAGCCATCTAAAGTCCGTCACTAAATCTGCTTATTATCACCTAAAAAATATAGCCAGAATTAAGGGGCTTCTGACTCAACAAGACATGGAAAAACTTATGCATGCATTCATTTTCAGCAGATTGGACTATTGCAACAGATTTTAAAAAATCCGTCAGGAAGCTGCAGCTAGTACAGAATGCTGTAGCCAGAGTCCTCACAAATACAAGGAAGCTGGACCACATTACACCGGTTATGAAATCGCTACACTGGCTTCCAGTGAGTCAAAGGATAGACTACGAAATACTACTGCTTGTCTACAAAACACTTAATGGCCTTGGACCAAAATACATGCTTGATTTGTTAGAATTCTATGAGACATCTGGACCCCTGAGGTCGTCTGGAACCAGTCTCCTGCATGTTCCAAGAACAAGAACCACGCAGGGTGAGGCAGCATTTAGTTATGCTCCTCACCTCTGGAAGAAGTTACCTGAATGTCTGAAGTATGCTCAAACTGTTAGCTCCTCTCAATCAGGGCTAAAAACGCGTTTGTTTAGCACTGCATATCCATAACTGTCTACATATTTCAATATACTTACTTTCTATTCCTCTTGTGCTTATTTCCATTGCTGATTTCAATTACTATTATTATTATTAGTTTTTGTTTTATTTTTATTTATGTATTTTTATTCTATTTGTATGGAGTCACAGGAGTGCCAAAATTAAAAATAAATAAATATATGAACGAATAAATAAATATAAAGAGAAATTAATATATAAATAAATACAAATATAACGGTATACTTTGTCATTGACATTTACTTTTGGTCATTAACAACCACAAACGGAAAAAACAATGACAATATTTTTCATTGACTTTTACTGTCTGTCATTGAACACCACTAACGGAAAAAACAATGACAATTGTATTTTTTGCCTTTGCCTTTTCTGTTTGGCTTTTACATTGTCATTGTCATTTGTCGATCGCCTTTCCTCTTGGGGAATGTAAATGGCAAATGCGCAGAGAAACGGTCTGTCAATCAAATGACGTTGGGCGGGGCTTTCCAACCAGGAATAGTAGTCGATAACTGATTATTCATAGTTTACATGAAGGAAAGTGACGTCGGTTATCGAGTTGCACGTGCGGTTTTTATGGAAAAAATAGACTGGATAGATATGGATATGGATAGACTTTTTACGTGATAGATTCAACGATAGATATACATTTTTCTAGACCGGTAAAAAAATATATTATAAAATATATTATTCGACACACGTGCCAGACCATTCAAAGAATAATTATTTTCTATGTCTGAATCTTTGCGTTTATAATCATGACGACATTGGAGGAAGTGGCGTAGTTTTTTATTTTTTATTTTTTAAATTGAACAATATACACACAAAACAAAGCATTCAAGTATCTACATCAAATACAATATTACAGATTGAGCATAACCGAACAACCAATGGCAACGACAACAACAACCACCACAACAAAAAATAAAAAATAAAATAGAAAAATTAAAAAATCAACTTTTTTCTCTTGAGAGGACTTCCTAAACCAACATAAAATGTTTGAATAAAGAAAACAAATGATGGGCCTTCCCATCAATCACATTCAAAACTTTGCAATATATAGAGAACTCATTCCTCCAGTGAGCCATACACGGTTTGGTTTTAAAAAACCTACACTTATGAACAAAAAATTTCCCCATAAGCAGAATTACATTTAAAAGGAAGTGGCGTAGTGCAGTCACACAAAGCAGCCGCGGTCGCGCTTGGGTAGCCGTACAGCGCATGTGCGGAAAGTTAAACCAGGAATAATCAGTTATCGACTACTATTCTTGGTTGGAACGCCCCTCCCAACGTCATTTGATTGACAGACCGTTTCTCTGCGCATTTGCCATTTACATTCCAAAAGAGGAAAGGCGATCGACAAATGACAATGACAATGTGAAAGCCAAACAGAAAAGGCAAAAAATACAATTGTCAATGTTTTTTCCGTTTGTGGTGTTCGATGACAGAAAGTAAAAGTCAATGAAAAATATTGTCATTGTTTTTTCCGTTTGTGGTTGTTAATGACCAAAAGTAAATGTCAATGACAAAGTATACCGTTATATTTTCATTTATTTATATATTTATTTCTCTTTATATTTATTTATTCGTTCATTTATGTACCTATTCATTCATTTATTTACATATTTATTCCTCTTTATATTTATGTATTCATTCATTTATTTATTTATTCATTTATTTATTTATTTTTAATTTTGGCACTCCTGTGACTCCATATATTTGTGATTAAATGCGATTTTTATGTATAATTTTATTTCCTATTTTGATTGTCTTGGTTTTTACGATGTATTGATTTAAATGTGATTTTTATGATCTTCATGTGATGTAAAGCACTTCGAATTGTCTTGTGTTGAATTGTGCTATACAAATAAATTTGCTTTGCCGTGCCTAAAAAATGTCCTCAAATGAATAGGAAGGGAATCAAAATCATCAGGAAGTAACCTGTAAATGCCCTAAAATGAACCACAAGTGACCTAGAAATGCCCACAAAAGACTGGCTTTGAATGCTGTGGTTTCAATGCCATTGACGGTGGCTCTCCACATCCAATCCTGTCGAACTGAATTAGATCTACTGTCTTCAATGGCAGCCAGTGTGCTAACGTAGACACTATTCAAATGGAAGATAGTGACACGTTTTAAAAACGATATATCAATCCTTGGTGGGAAGATATCGATAACCTTTTGAGCTACTAAGTACCGCGATATATCAACTATTCGATACATTGTCACATCCTTACTTTGCACCGGGCACAGTTTTTGTTTTCACCAGGGGCCAAACCATCTCTTAAATAAACCATCCGTCTCCCATTTTTTATTAAATTCGCACTCTACATCCTCAAAAAACAGGAAATGGTGTCATAGCGACACCTTAAGTCGCTGACGTACGCCGAGGTTGCGGACAACGTACCGTTTAACATACACTGTATATTTTTCCAAAACTCTCGTATTTAGTGGACGGCTATTAATAAAACAAAATGTACACCATTCGAAGTTTTACGGGAGACGACTGTGATTTCTCTGGCATGAAAAGCATCGTCTGGAAATTTAAAACGTACTGCAATTTTACAATTAATTTAAGACAATTTGAGAACATGATTTTTATTATTTTTATAAATTTAAGACTTTGGGACAATGGAATAAAACTGAGATCACTTGAAATAATAGCTAAACAACCGACCCAGTAGGTGACTGATAGACTAACTTCTGAACGAATTTGGTCCGATGGAGCTACCAACTCTCTGACTATCCAACAACTAACAGAATTAGATGTACTTACATAAGCTTTCCGTCTTGTCTTTTCTGTCCTCTCTTTGCCCTTTGAGTGACTCAAACACTGTGGGTTTGATGACCCGGGGACTGAAGGACACACCCACACCACAATGCGCACGTTTGTATATTCGCGTGCAAATGCAGTAAAAGCTAAGGGGCGTCATGTATATTTTTACCGTCTATATTTGGTATAATTTTTTTAGAAAATTTATACCAGGAAACCAAGACAATGAAAATCTTTGTACAATCATGAGACTTCTTGATTACAAACTGCAGTTGAAGGAAAACTAAAGTGTAGAGTGTGTATCACAGTGGTTCCTGACTTTATACCGCGTCTTCCTTCAGTTATAAGTCCAACACTCAAGCATGACCTTATATGGGTATTCTCACAATGCTTGTTACTATTGGTTGAACAAATAGGGTCTTGTTTCCTCTTCATTTTTACATTTTGAACCACAAGAACCCCACAAGGTAAAGTGATAACATAAGCAGATGCGGCTAGACAGTTTAGCCTCAAAACTTCTATCACAACGAACACATTATTAAATAAGTGTTTTTAAAATGATTGGCATATGTGAAGTGGATAGCTGAACTTCGAGTATTTCACCATAAGTATTACAGTAGGGCAAATAATTATTTAGTCAATCAACAATTATGCAAGTTCTCCTACTTGAAAGATTAGAGAGGCCTGTAATTGTCAACATGGGTAAACCTCAACCATGAGAGACAGAATGTGGAAAAAACAAACAAACAGAAAATCACATTGTTTGATTTGAAAAAAAAAAAAAAATTCCAAATCAGAGTGGAAAATTAGTATTTGGTCACCTACAAACAAGCAAGATTTGTGGCTGTCAAAGAGGTCTAACTTCTTCTAACGAGGTCTAACGAGGCTCCACTCGTTACCTGTATTAATGCCACCTGTTTTAACTCATTATCAGTATAAAAGACACCTGACCACAATCTCAGTCAGTCACACTCCAAACTCCACTATGGCCAAGACCAAAAAGCAGTCCAAGAACACCAGAGACAAAATTGTTGGCCTGCACCAGGCTGGGAAGACTGAATCTGCAATAGGTAAAACGCTTGTTGTAAATAAATCAACTGTGGGAGCAATTATTCGAAAATGGAAGACATACAAGACCACTGATAATCTCCCTCGATCTGGGGCTCCATGCAAGATCTCACCCCGTGGCGTCAAAATGATAACAAGAACGGTGAGTAAAAATCCCAGAACCACACGGGGGACCTAGCGAATGACCTACAGAGAGCTGGGACCACAGTAACAAAGGCTACTATCAGTAACACAATGCGCCGCCAGGGACTCAAATCCTGCACTGCCAGACGTATCCCCCTGCTGAAGAAAGAACACGTCCAGGCCCGTCTGCGGTTCGCTAGAGAGCATTTGGATGATCCAGAAGAGGACTGGGAGAATGTGTTATGGACAGATGAAACTAAAATAGAACTTTTTGGTAGAAACACATGTTCTCGTGTTTGGAGGAGAAAGAATACTGAATTGCATCCGAAGAACACCATATCCACTGTGAAGCATGGGGGTGGAAACATCATGCTTTAGGGCTGTTTTTCTGCAAAGGGGGCATAAAAGTTGTATCCAGAATTTGTAAAAAATGAGGTTCCCCCAAAAGCCGCCAAGACCTGTCCCATTCATTTCTAATTGGAATGCCATTGACAGCCATGTATGAATGTATCAAAATTTCCCATTCATTTCTAATGATATTTAAATGGTATTGACGCCTATGTACATTGATGCCATTGAGGGCTTTGCACGTCCATGCGATTGATGGCCATTCTGAGAAATTTAGTGTATGAAATGCCAAAGAGCAAACAATATTAGTTATGTCAATACTCAAATAATTAACAATTAATACTTTTTGTCTACCCAGAGGAGGAGTATACTAATAATTAAATGTCAATCTGAATAAAGAAGAGTCACAGACCTGAAGTTGCAATTTGTCCGAGTGTATTGATTCCAGAGATAAAGCAATCGACAGTTACAGATATCTGGCTGATAGTTCTCTAGTCTGAGCAATTACAGAAAAGCAGAAGTATCAGTGAAATCCTACTGCCAGGCACATTCCTTATGTACTCCACTTGAGAGGAAATTAGCATGCTAAGGACATGGGGTGATGTGATGTTGAGATGACGTGAAGAGCAGGTGTCCCGATGAAAAGGTCTTCGTGCACCTCTGGCCTAGACAATGTCAGCTTTCTATGCGTACGAGAGGCCCTGTGACCCTAGCGACCTTCCTCTAAACAATGCGTTCTTACACTTGTACTGTATATGCTGGGGTGAGTTGCCCACTTATGGGGAAGTAAATAAGGAGAAGTGTGAAACTTCACTCATTTACAGTTTCCTTGCAGAGGCAAAATTTGCAGTCAGCGAATTCAAAACTGGTCACCGTTGCAGGCAACGTGACGACTGCTTGACTGTTCTACTACGTTAACACTATCAGCAGGCGCCAATTAAGGTACTTTTACTTGTAGATTTAAATATAATGTAATAAGAATAACTGAGATTAAATGTGAATAAATGTGGTTAAATACGGCCACCATGTATGTCGATTCTATTGATGCCAATGTCCTGGGATTCCATTGACGCATATGTAAATCGATGCCATTGACGGCCATGTAGGTCCAAATTTCCCATTCATTCCAACGGCATTTACGTTGCATTGAATCCCATGTATGCAGATGCCATTGATGGGCATGTATGTCAATCCTATTGACGTCAATGTACTTGGATTCCATTGACGTCCAAATTTCCCATTCATTTTCAATGGTAAAAAACCTGTGTCCCCAAACCAACAGGAAATGACCAGATATCAATAGGACGTGTCCTCCAAATGTCCCAAAATCAACAGGAAGTGGCTTGATATCAACTAGGAATGGGAACCTCTTGGTACCTCATGATACGATACAATTTGCGATTCAAAGCTCACGATAATGATGATCTGACGATATGGCGATACAACGATCATCGATACATTGGTCAGGAAATCATTCTAGGATATTCTACAAACAACAAAGAGAAAAACAAGCTGCTAGTGTGAATTGGAATTAGTTTATCACTAGTAGACGTCCAATCCATTTGAACTGGGAGGGTGGCAGCGAATGAACATTTTTTAATTCGCTGCCATCCCTCCCACTTCAAACGGATTGAACGTCTATGGCCATCATTGGCAGCCAATTCCAGGCAATTAGGTAATTTTGGGCCATTTAAGGTCTCACTGGAACAGCACCAAACAAAAGTTCCAGCATCATCACCTTGTCCAATGCAGATTCTTGACTCTTGACAAGGTGATGATGCTGGAACTTTTGTTTGGTGCCGTTCCAGTGAGATCTACAAAGATGATTGCCTGAAGAAGGTGTCAAAATTCCCTCAGTCCTTGATGACATGGGGCTGCATATCAGGCAAAGGCATTGGGGAGATAGCTGTGGTTAAATCCCTTATCCCTTCAATTGAAAATATGTTTGTCGTTGGCACCAAATTGATGACGAATACTCATCAAGTCCATGCCTCAGAGACTGTAAGCTGCCATAAAAGCCAGAGGTGGTGCTACTAAATACTAGAGATGTGTTTTGATTGTTATTTCTTTGTTTGTTTCTCATGATTCCACATTTTTTTCCTCAGAATGAAGTGATTCCATAAATATTTCCCTGCACTTGCTTTATAAAAGTAACATTTACTGACCACCACAATGTTTTCTATTCATTTCTTTTAGTGTTTCTGAATGGTAAGAGTTGCACTTTTGAACTAATTCATTATTTTTTCACACTTTTTACCGGAGTTTGTTCTACATGATAAAATGTCTGAGTGAGTGCTCGTCTAAGACTGGTGATTGCATACTTTTTGTTAGGGGTTGTATTATTGTGGAAGATGCTGATAACAACTTGTTGGTTACTTATTTCCCCCTAATTTTTAGATTTTTTTATTTTTATTTTTTATTTTAAATATTGACACTGTAAGATATGCTTGATTGTATGAAGTTTTACAGTTTTATATACAGTTTTAGCCCATAATCATGTGCTTACGTTTTTATTACCGGCAATTGCTCACATTCTGCTGATAAATAGATACACACACATATGTTGATTCATCACACAACGTCTCAGTACTTTTCCACCAAGCTACTTCGAATGCAAATGTGTGTTCAAAACAAAGTTATCTTGCTCGCTCAAGAATGTGACTGTTAATTTAATCAATGAATGTGACTGTTGATTTAATCAATGACTAGAATAAGGAACTTGCCCGATCGAAACTCCCTCGTTGGACAACGGTGTTGTAACTATATTCTGCCCAGCAACAAGCCCTCAATAAAAGTCAGCAGCGCGGGGAGCTCTGAGAGAGACTTCGATGAGACGCTCTTAGTCACGTTGCCCGATCTCAGACCTCTCCCCAAACTGCAGTTGGTAAAAGTCCACTCTCTGACTCCTGCCTTCTTGTGTCCTGCCTTTGTCACCTCGCTCTGGGCCAACAGCTAAATTGAAGAAGGTGTTTTAGACCCAACAGACACCTTTTTAAAACGATATCTCGATTCTTGGCAGGAGCATATCGATAACCTTTTGGGGTACAAAGTATCACGATATATCACCATTTCGATATTTTGTCACACCCCTAATATCAACAGATATCCCTTAAATGTTCTCAAATCAACAGGAAGTGACTTCATATATCAACAGTTTACTAAAAGTGTGTATTTTCAGCAAGAAACCATCATGTTTCCAAGGTGAGCATGATTGAATCATGCAGTTTCTACATAAACATGAACAGTGAATGAGGAGCTTAATTAGATATTGTTGATGCAACATAATGTTAATGTGTCTTTCCAACTAATTGCAATAGTCTTGTGATTTCTCGCAAGATTTAAAAGTAGGATTGCCAACTCCCTGAAAAAGTAAGGGACACCTCATTGGTACCGTCACCATTGAATTATTATTTTGTATGTGAAAAGAGATTTTTTATTAGATGGGACTTTGAAAGGCAAAGGCCCAGCTAGTAAAATTCCTCAACTTTATTTTTATTTCTTTATTCCATTCATTTTTAATGGCAAACATTTTCCCTTCATTTTCAATGACAGGAAAACATAGGTGGTTGTGATTTTTTACCACTTACCATGACAGCCCATTGACATTGAAATGGCGCCTAAGTAAGTCGATACCACTGACAGCTATGTACGTCCATGCCATTGACTATCATGAATGTCGCTACTATGGATGCCAATGTACTGGATTCCATTGAGGCATATATAAATTGATGCCATTGACGGCCATTTACGTTAAAATTAGGGCTGTCAAACGATTAAAATTTTTAGTCGAGTTAATCACAGCTTAGAAATTAATTCGTTGTAATTAATCGCAATTCAAACCATCTCTAAAATATGCCATATTTTTCTGTAAATTATTGTTGGAATGGAAAGATAAGACGAATATATACATTCAACATACTGTACATAGGTACTGTATTTGTTTATTATAACAATAAATCCACAAGATTGCATGAACATTCTTTCTGTGAAGGGGATCCACGGATAGATTCTTAAAGGATAAATGTGAGTTTGTAGTTTGTGACTAAATATTGCCATCTAGTGTATGTGTTGAGCTTTCAGTAAATGATAATGTAGTGACAAAACTGTTCTGCCCAAATGCATGATTGGAAGTGGGTAACCATGACTGTGTGTGGCGGCTGCAAATAATATATCTTCTCTGTGTTGTGTACAATGCAGGGTGTTAAGAAAAAGATCAACTCCTGTCATTCTTCCCCATGTTGCTCGCCTCAATAGTTATAATTGTTGTGGAGGAGATGTCAAAGCTTTACGCAATTAAAAGCACGGTCCAAATGAATCCCTGTATCCACTCCACTCACCTGTCACTGTCTCTTAGCTCTGTATATACGTAGAACGTCGCCATTGTAGTCTGTTTGCGTCAATGCGTGAGTGGGTCGTTCCGTGCATCCGATAAATATTTTAACGTGATTAATTTAAAAAAATAATTACCGCCTGTCATATTTGTGTGTGTTCTCAGTTCTTTTTTTATTTATGCAGCACCTGATTGAGCCAGATTGGCTGGGTAATGCGACACACCTGTGCTTGATTAGGAAAGCTCAGTATTTAAGGAAGCCTGTCACCATCTGCAAGTGTCGGACTATTGCTTGCAATTTGCCTTGTGTTCATCGTCAGCCTTCGAGTTTCCCGACGTTCTACGGTCGTATTTTGGTTTGGTCATCTTTACTTTAGTGCTCTTTTGGGCTTTGTAGTTAGATTCTTGTACTCTGTTATATTCATGCATTCTAGCGTGCTCTCTTAGTTATACTTTGTTAAACTCGCATTTTTCGCATGCTCCCTTTGTTGTACTTTATAATACTCGCGTTTATTGGCGTGCTCCCTTTGTTGTACTTATTAAATACAAACATTAGCTCTACCTGATCTCCTGGTCTGTTTTTGGGATCCAAATCAACGGCTTGCCGTTCATAACAGAATAGTCCGACCACATGGATCCCACGGACTCGGAGGGTCTTTACCGTGCTCTCGCTGGTCACGACCAAATGATCAGTCAACACGAGCAATCGATACGCAAATTAGTGGATGTGATCAGCTCGCTCACCGCAAAAGTTGCGAATATGGCTTCGCCTGTAAAGCCCGGTGGTGTAATTGACGCTGCCGCGGCGCCCGACCTACCCGCCCCTCCTCCGATGAGCGCGTCGGCGTCTTTTCGGGAGCCTATGTTGCCACACCCTCATCGTTATGAGGGAGAGCCAGGTGCTTGCCGACAGTTTTTGCATCAGTGCTCCCTTATTTTTGACCAGCAGTCTTTTACGTTTGTTAGTGATAGATCCCGTGTAGCTTATTTAATGAGTCTAGTCACCGGTAAAGCGGCTACGTGGGCCATGGCGGTAAGCAACACAAGGCCCGCGGTCCCTAATTGTTTTGAAACTTTCGAGACGGAGTTGGTGAGAGTTTTTGATCATCCGGTTAGGGGCAAGGAGGCAGCCAGCCGCCTGTTGGATTTTTTTCAGGGCGATCTGACGGTAGCAGACTACTCTATTCAGTTTCGCATTTTGGCCGCGGAGTGCGGTTTTGGAGAAGCGGCGCTGTGTGGGATTTTTCGGCGTGGGCTGTCTTCTGCGGTGAAGGACGAGTTAGCGGCCCGGGACGATTCGTCGAATCTGGAGGACCTGATTTCCTTGTCCGTGCTTTTGGACAATCGTCTGAAGGAACGTGAGAGGGAACGAGCCATGGAGCCTCGGGGACGTCGTTGGTCGTCGTCGCGGAGCGGCCCGACTGCGGTCCATAAAGACGGCTTCGTCGAGCCGCCGTTCGTCTCCACGCCGACGCGGAATCCAGTCCCGATGGGAGGGGAGCCTACACAACTCGGTGGCGGCCGCCTTTGTGCTGCGGAGCGACGGAGGCGGTTGGAGGCAGGCTTGTGTCTCTATTGTGGCTCGCCGGGACACCCTATCGCCGCCTGTGACGCTGTTCCTTCGCGTCGACCTGGATCTTCGGTTCCTGGGGTTCCCCTCGCCCGAGGGGGGCCGAGGTTCGTACATGACAGCAATCCGTCAAGTGAGTTGCTCCGCGACGACATAAAGGAACCCAGACACACCCAAGGCGTTATGAGACTGCAACTGCCGTGTGAATTGTCACATGGTGGGGTTAATTTTAAGTTTAATGCTCTGATCGATTCGGGGGCAGATGATTGTTTTGTAGACCAGAGTGTTGTGGACGCTCTTGGCTGTACATTAATAAGACTTGCTAGGCCAAAACGGGTTTTAGATCTCGATGGGCGACCCCTGGCGGATATTGGGTTTATTACGGCTCCACTCAAAACAAAACTGTCGGGCAATCATTTTGAGGTCCGAAGCTTTTTGGTTATGCCGTGTAAATCTGCTCCAGTAGTGCTGGAGCTCTCCTGGTTGAAAGTACATAACCCCAATATTGACTGGGCTAAGACGCAAGTTGTAACCTGGAGTACTTTCTGTTATGCACACTGTTTACTGTCGGCGTGTCTACTTCCCGCTCAAGCACACGTGACTACCGAGCCAGTTAATTTGGTCAATGTTCCTACTGATTATCACAATCTCAAATACGTTTTTAGTAAAGAGCATGCTATGACCCTGCCGCCGCACCGTCCCTACGATTGTGCCATTAACTTGCTGCCCAATGCCCCACTGCCCAATTCAAGGTTATATCAGGTCTCCGAACCGGAGCAGGAGGCAATGAGGGAATACATCTCCTCTTCCTTAGCTGCTGGCCTTATTCGCCATTCGTCTTCTCCTTTGGGGGCAGGGTTTTTCTTTGACGGCAAAAAAGATGGGGGTCTTAGGCCGTGCGATGACTACCAGGGTCTCAATGAGATTACTATAAAAAACAAATACCCCTTACCATTGTTGGATTCGGCTTTCGCCCCATTAAAATCAGCCACCATTTTCACGAAATTAGATTTGCGCAGTGCTTACCACCTGGTCAGGATTCGTGAAGGGGATGAGTGGAAAACCGCTTTCAAAACACCGCTCGGGCATTTTGAATACCTGGTCATGCCTTTCGGTCTGACTAACGCACCTGCGGTATTCCAGAGCCTCATAAACGATGTGTTACGCGACATGTTGAATGTATTCTGTTTTGTATATCTGGACGATATTTTTATTTTCTCAAGAAGCCTGCATGAACATCAGCAACAGTCGCGATGTTGCAGCAAAGAACCCAACGACGGCGGGTACACCTCCTTGAATTCGGTGAGCGAGGCCGCTTTTAACCCGTACTGCCGACACCCGGTGGTCTTGCAGTCGTTGGACAGTACGTGGGAGCGAACAAAATCTGAAGGCGACCAAATGGGCTCAACGTCTTCTAAAAATGAACAGTTGGAAGGACTCTTTCTTCTTGACGCCAAGGACCAAACGTTGTTCATAGCTGTACTATTAAAAGCTAAAGAAAGACACAAAGAATCGAAATTGAACATGAATAAACACTCGGACAAGCAACATTGTTTGGATCTTACTAGACAGTCTTCAGACCCTCTTTCCTTCTTCTCCTATTTGATTGCCCCACAGGTACAGCTGTTGAAGATGTGAGGTGTTTAACTTGAGCGCCTCGACCAACGAAACGCATCCTTGCTTTGTGATTCCGGAGTGTTGTAGCCTGCAACAAATGAGATATTTGCCTTAAATCAGGAAGAGAACCTGGAATATTACCAATCGTAGGAGCTCCTTACTGGACGACTTTTAAGATGCAGTGTGGACTGACCAGTCCTTTCGAGAGGATCTCCACCCCCTCGTCTGACAGGTTGTTGGAGCTCAGGTCCAGCTCTTGAAGATGGGAGGGGTTTAACTTGAGAGCCTCGGCCGAAAAAACGCATCCCGCGTTTTCTTAGCCTGGAACAAATGAGATGATTGCCTGAAGTCAAGAGGAGTATCTGGAAGATTACGAAGACGAGGAGCTCCTTACGAGAGGTCTTGTAAGAAGCAGTGTGGATTCGCCAGTCCTTTTGAGAGGATCTCGACCCCCTCGTCTGACAGATTGTTATGCCTCAGGTCCAGATGCCTTAGTTTGGATGGAAAGCTGAGGACGGAAGCCAGCAGGTGACAGCTACCTTTGTCCAGGTTACAACTGTCTAGCCTGTAGACCACAGGCAGGAGGAAGTCACGAGAGAAAGCCAAACTTAACGCCTGCTGACTTTAGTATGATGCCTTGAATAATAGTAAGAGCTTCTATGTAAAGATGCAAACTAAGACAACACAAAAACTAAAAAAAGAGAAAATCAAAAAACCCAGTGGCAGAAGGCATCCTCTTCACTCTACAGTGTACTGTTGTGTATGAGGACGAAGGATTCAGCTGATTTTGTGGATTAATACGTTTATTTTTCAAATCACGCAAGCCAAACGGCTAAAGAAAAATCTTGCTTTATGAGGGAGAGGCGTATGCGGCCTTTTTGGAGTTTCAAAAGGTTCCCATTCACCGTGGATATTGGCCAAAACACAAGCCCTACTACTGTGGGACCATTGGACTTAAGAGGAAGTGAGTAAACATCTTTAGTATTATGTCAAATATTAATACAGCTATTACAAAGTAAACACTACAAACTTTCTTTAAATAAAGGACTACTTACGTTTGATCATTGACAAGCATGTAAAAAGCTCCTCTTTATGCACATTAGCTGCACGTTAGCTGCACAACAACTGCAGCCGCCCTCCTCCGGGGAACGAACTGGAAATTGCTCTCCGCCAGGCGGTTTGCCGATCCGCAAAGACAATCGACAACCCAGTCGTCATGTCAAATAATGCAGGCGAGTTATGTGTGATTTTCCGCTTCGAAGACTTTGAAACATCACTCGGTTCGGGTTAGCATGTCGGCTAGCTGTCACGCCTTTTGGTTTGTTTACATTCTCCGAAGCCGGGGAATGGAAATGACATATGTCCGATTTAGGTGTCATAAAATATCGTTCGGGAGGTGCAAAAGGTGAAGTCGACAGTTTTGACCATTATGGAGTCATTTTGCCATGTCGTCCTAAATAAATGCATTTTTATGATTTCATATTCCATTTAGCACAAGACTGTTATTTTTCAAGACCATGCCGTTTATTTAGCAATTGGCAAAAATACTTGGATAAAATGAATATCTTGTAAAAATATTGAAGTAAAGAGACAGAAACAATGACATTTTGCAGCTCTCTTCGTCACGTTTTCCTCGTTGTGAATAGTACCCCCTCGACGGGCTAACTGGTCCTTCTCAAGCCATTTATATAGCTATTGGGGAAAAACACTTGGTAAAAAGAATATCCTGTAAAAATATTGGAATAGAGAGACTGAAACAATGACGTTTGCGGCTCTCTTCGTCGCGTTTTCCTCGTTCTGAATAATTCCCCCTCCATGGGCTGAATAGTAAAACCGATGAGCCCAGTCTACCGCTGACGTCATCCACCTTTTGGGGACGCTAAAGGCCTATAATGGTAGGCGTGGCTAACCAGCAGATTAAAAGACCAATTTCTCATCATCTGCGCTTTGCTAAATTGTTGTATATAGTCGAATCGTCTCAAAATATGATTCTAATTCACATAATAATGCCATTTAAGACTTTTTTTCTCATGTCATATGCTCTTTAAACTCCATTCAACTCAAGGCAACATGACAAAAGGGCTTAAAATTGAGGAGATGACCCTAACCCTAGAAAGGGGGACCAGGCAGGGTTGCTGTCTTGGCCCCACACTATTTGTACTACACTCTGTATATAGAACCCTTGGCCAAATGATAAGACAGGCTACATCAATAGAAGGGGTGATGGTTAATAGTCAAGAACATAGAGTGAGTCTATTTGCAGACGATATTATGATTTATTTAAAGAACCCAAATGACTCCTTTTTATGCCTTACACCAAGGCCAGCCCAGCCAATACGCAGACTGTGCAGCTCCTTAGGGCCCTTGACCACTAGGGGGCCTCCAATCTGGCAACCTCATTTTATACGTTGTTAATAGAGCATCGTGAATAATGTGGCGCGCATTGCTGTTTATCTATGAAAACATCCATTTCTTGTCATTACAATCTGGCAGCCTGTGGAGTGACGTTGAACCTGCTTTGCGATGATTGGTGCTCCAAAAATAGATGAACGGAAATGTCGAAGAGAATTTATCCTTTTGGAGTAGAGAAACGAAAAATTTGATTAATATACAAAATATGGACGTATGGGTTGGATTTCATGTATGGGTTTCACGGTACACTGTAAGGAAATAGTGGGCGAAAAATATGGGCCCCTTGGCATTATTTTGCTTAGGGCCCCCAAATGGCCTGGGCCGGTCCTGCCTTATACAAATACTTGATACATCCGGTTTGCTTTCGGGTTATAAAATAAACATACTCAAAACCCAACTCCTTATGTTCCACAGTTTACCATCTCAAGAACTAAGGAAATGGCAAATAAATTGGGATGCAAAATCAATTAACCCTTAGATGCACAAGTTACTGGACCCTACACTCTTCCACAAGTGGGTCAAAATGACCCATATTAGAACCAATGTGTTTTTATGCCATTTTGGTGAAAAATAATCACTTGTATAGTAATTAGTATGATATTTAAGGCCACAAAAGAATGATTTCATGCTTGAAATATCTTTATGATTCAATTAACATTTTTTGGGAAAAAAAGAAAAAAAAACAGCAATAAACTTTATCCTTCTTTTTATTTTATCATCAATGATGAAGAGCTCCCATGCATCTTTTTGGTGAGACAGCGGTGTTAAACCCTTGTGGAGGTACTGACCGATTTCTGAGGATATTGTTGCTCTGTGTTCTGCCCTGGGTGGGAGGTAATTCTCTCTGGTAAGAACCCTACCAACTCATTCTGTTGCCCATGATTTGGACACTTTCTTCTTCAGAGGACAAATAAGTGGAATCTTATGCAGACCTGTTAAGTTTCACGATTTGGTCGGGAGACTCCCGATTTTGACCCCAATGCTCACGCCTCACGATTAGAAAGCCAAATCTCCCGATTTTCCAAAAATGTCAATTTTTTTTTTTTTTTAACGTTTTTGTTTGTCACCGTTTTGTAACGATACCATTCGGCCCGATTCGGAAAGTGACCAACAACGAATAGCCTGGCCGTCTCCGACTTCCCTGCCCTCCCTCCCCTTCAGAGCTGGAATAGCCCAACCAAACATCTGACAGGGAGGGAAGAGGCGAAGCACCACCGACTTCCCAAGATGCTGGCACTAATAAACCGGCTTTTAGACTGGTTCAAGTCTTTATTTTGGAAGGAAGAGATGGAGCTGACCCTGGTCGGCCTCCAGTATTCGGGAAAAACAACGTTCGTCAACGTAATTGCCTTACCTGCCAGCGATAGCTAACTAGCCTAATGCTAATAGCATTAGAGCTAATGATGGGAGAACGATGACGAGGAAGAAGTCGCTGCTTTACTCTGTGTTTTCGTGGATCAAACATCATGGAATATTAAACCACTGCGGTCCTACCCCCACAATATATGAATTTAAGTGAGAAAGCGTATCGTTACTTACTTGAAGTTTAATCATTTAAAGCTAAAGTGTATACTTTACACTTTATTACATTATATCATTATTACTGTGCTGAAACAAAAAATATAAAGTTTCAATTCTAGGTTACAATTCAATTAAAAACTGCCATGACAAAGATACTTTTAAAAACAAATATGATTAATTTTCTAAATGATGTAATTAATGTTTTTAATCTTGCTAATTTAGTCTGACGAAACCCTAATTGGAGTGATGGTTGATGAGATGAAGAGGCTGATGAGGAAGCTGATGTCCAAATTTGCGCAAATGGATGTGATCAGGAAAGCTGAGGATATCCTAGATGTTGATTACAGGAACAAGGAGAACTGGCATGACACAGGCAACATAGCAGTATCACATGATGCCAGACAATACATGGAGCAAGTTGAAGACTATCTCTGATGCCACCAAAAAGAGGTTCTTTGACAGTGTAGTTAATTTTTACACAAGTGTTGTGACCAAAATGAACTTGAAAAAAACTGGTTGCATTTTGTCTTAGCGATTGTCGCGCGCGCGCGTCATCAGGGTTGGCAAACAGAAATCTCCCTATTTGCAATTTCTACAACTTAACAGGTATGCTTATGAGTCAGATTGATCCTGTTCATTTGGATTTCCAGGTGGACAACTGTTACTGCCACCTGGACAATAGTATGGGTCCTCATCATCAGAAATTTCAGACACTTGAGTCCAACCCCGTCACTGCCTCTCCATCATCCAACATCTGTAGGACCATTTCAGCTGTAAATCTAGCACACATTTTTTGTATTTTTCCGACTCGACTGAACGGGAAAAGTCACATAAAAGTGGACCATTTTCAACTTCGTTCCAGGTCACTTTCGTATGTGGTTAAAATCCCATCCGGGCCACATTTTTCCAGAATGTGGCTGCGATCCGAACTATCAAGTCCCCCAAATTGGAATTCATGCAGCAATTACGTAACATCAGCAAAGAGCGTGAGAGACAGGGTGCTACGGTATAGGTGCAGCTGTGCATTCGCGTTAGCGCCTAGCTTGAACGTGGCTTTTGGGGAAGGAACGGGCTGGACAACAGTCATAAAAACAATAAAATGGGTTGAGAAAAAGCCTGTCAATGCTCGGTTTTCTCTCTGCTCCAGTGCTCCTGCGCATGCGGGCCAGTTTGCTCAGCGCATCTTGGACTGCAAATTAGAGCGCATGTGTGATACTTGAACAGGCTCAATGGACAAAGGCAGTCTGAACGGGTACGCAAAAAAAAAAAAAAAAAAAAAAAAAAAATCGGAATTGTGTATTAGGACCTGCGGTATTAACCTAGCCTTAGTTAGCTAGCTAGTTATGAAGTAGGTTAATTTGTTGATAAACAATAATAAAGTACTTCCAGTAAACGTATCAGCTCTTGCTGTGTAAAATAATCTTCTTAAGGGATGTCACTTTTTACATACCTAGTCTGTGTGGTCCACGGTAAATTTATTCCTGACAGCCAAAGTTGATAACAATGAAAGATTCCCATTGGATTCCATAGAAAATGCATGTGGGTCATTTTTGACCCACTTGTGGAAGCTTAGGGTAGTAATACAAAAATGACAATTTCTTCAAATGTATAAAAAGTTCATCAAAAATTTGAATGGCATTATATCAAGAACATGTTTTTTGAGGAATACCTGAAATATGAATTAATAACAAATTTTCATTCCGAAGATATTTCAAGAAAACAACCTGACTGGGTCATTTTTGACCCACTTATGCATCTAAGGGTTAACAATTAGGTATAAACATAACTAAAGATTTTTCAAAATGATATGAAAGTAACTATCCACAAATAAATAAGCCCATAGGAGAGGACATGGAAAGATGGTCTACCTACCCACTGGGATTGGGTGATAGGGTAAATGGGGCATAGATGAATATCTTGCCGTGTCTACTCTATCTATTTTTGTCCTTGCCTGTTCATTTTCCAAAAGACCAATTCTTCAAATGAGATAGGTGCATATCTCGATTTTCATGGGATGGGAAGTGGCCACGAATAAGATGCAATACAGTACAAATAAGTAAAGACCAGGGGTGTCCAAACTTTTTGCAATGGGGGCCAGATTTGGTGTGGTAAAAATGTGGGGGGCCGACCTTGGCTGACGTCCTTTACGTAGAACAATATATTTAAGCAAATTTTAGCAAGCCATTCAGTGTGTCACATTTGTTTAATTGTTTTTTTCTCTTTCGACTCTGGGGCTCTTGCAAAATACTGCTGCTGTGACATTAAACTAGCTTCAAGTTGCTTCAAATTCTCGTTGCGTATCTTCCCTGTAATCTTGTCGTACATGTCAGCGTGTCTTGTTTGGGAATATCGCCTCACATTGAAATCTTTAAAAACAGCGACATCTCTTTGCAAATGAGGCAGACACAGTTTTTGCGTATTTTAGTGATGAAATAGTCTAATTTCCACCTATCCTTGAAGCGTCGGCTGTCACAGTCAACTTTCTTTTTTTTGTTGATTGATTGTCACCATTTTAGAAAATGGAAGTAATGGGTCACACGGAGTAATGTTGCTTAGCCCTTAACCCTTTAACACCAAACGTGTCGGCAGCGACGCGTTTACGCATTTCGTCTTTGAAGCTTCGTCACGCTGTAATTACGTCACCCACGTGCCGCCGGTTGGTCTCATTTGAAAGTGCGGAAGTTGATGTCCATACCAATTTTTATTTGAAGTCAATCAACCAAGAAAAACGGGAGATAATGTCATTTGAGTTTTACAGTTTTTTGGCACTCATAAATGCATTCAAGCGCTGCAGGGACCATGTATCTATCTCCATATTTCCATCATTTTTTGTCCTTTTTCAAAACCGAAAGCAGCACAAAAGACTACATATCCCAACAGCCGTTCTGATGTCAAGAAGGACGAACCGAATGTGATCATTTTTAATACATTTCCGAACGAGGCGCCAACTAATGAAAGGGAGGCATGCGACACAAGCAACGGCCGCTTGGTTTGAGCGAGCGACTTTGAAACGTGCAGATTGAATATAAAACTACATTTAGCGCAAGGTAATGCATTATTTCATTAACTCAAGGAAGAAGATGAGCCGTATTTGTCGTTGATTTCCTGGGATGAGTCGGCGTCTCGGCGAGTAGAAGTGACAGCAGGGCGCAAACGGCGAAAGAGTAGGCTGTGTGACGTTGTGTGTGACGCAGCTACGTGAGATGTTCAAGCTTTATTGAGTGCGCAAAAAAAAAAAAAAAAAAAATACTTTATTGGGTCACATGCCTGAAAATTTTGAATTGAACTGAAATACTTGTCAATATTTTTAAAAATACTTTTTTTCAATGTCATATATATTTTTTCTTTACTATAGACCCTACTCACCTACGTCACAAAATGGGCGTGTCGCTGTTTCCGGCCGCCATACTGTACCTCTTTTTCAGACGTATTCTCATTGTTTTCAATTAGTCGAGCAAGTTATAGAGCAATTCATGGAAGCCCCGGTTTTATCTGACGCTGTAAACTCGTTGGATCCGTTGCATAAAAGGCGTTACGTGGAAAAGCTTCAGTTTATCCATTCGCCAGATCCGTATTTGATGCCTAAATCGATGTTTTTCGACCCGCTGGCTTCGCCTGTCATCTGATATCCTGATATTTACAACTATCTTGTCCACACAAAAGCAGCCTATTCTCACGAAAGTTTGAAAAACTTAAAGAGCTTGGAGGCTTATAAATGCTACGTTGCTGGTTGGGTGAAACAGGTCCTCGTACACGAAAATTCGGCAGGAATCTTGTGCTCGGAAGGTGAGTTACGAAATTTTCAATTCAAAATCTTTTGTTCTTGCTAACATCCACTGTCAAGTCTAATGTATTTCATGTCATTTGTCAATGGAGCTAGGGCTTTTAATGTTTATATGGTTTAGCGATAGCACTCTAACTACATACATACGTGTATGTTGTCGGCGATTAGCCTTGCAATTATCTTAATTGTGGTTGTCAGCCCAAAACCCTCTAAATATATATTAAATGCGTCTTACCAGATATAAAATGACTACTACATAATCTGTGGTAGTCGTTTGGAGCCCAGTTTTCTCGTCGAATTGCAGCAGTCAATCGCGGTCTCCTCTTCGGGTCTCTCGGAATACGGTAAAAATTCAAGTCTCTCCGTCTATCTTCTCTGTTTTTGCAAACGACCGCCACACACGACTTCACCATTTTGATTGTTTAATGTTAACGAGCAGAAAAACACGCCATAATAGGAGGAATTTACGAAGCGCTAATGCATTAACATGACTAGTATGCGGACAACATGGCACGGGGGCGTGGCTGTGACGTCACGTGAGTAGGGTCTATAATCTTTTCAATTTTTATATAGATGTGTGTTCGAGAAGCTTGATTGCATGTAGGTATATACTTTTGATAAGGTGATGGGTACAACACCTAACTTCACATAGAGATATCCTCCAAACCCTTTTTGTGTTAGATGATATATATGATTTTTTTTTCTCACTATTTTGCACTGTATATAAACTGTTTTGACCATAGTATGCGTAAAGGCCAAAAAACGCCCATGACCATACCTGCTGTTTGTGTTGAATTGTCAAACATAAAACTATTCAATCTTATTTTTTTCTATTGAATGTTTATCCTAACAAGTTGAATAAATATGATCAAGCTTCAAAACGGTTGGTCGAGCATGTTTGGTTGTCAGTGGGACGTCAACATTACAAATTTTGAAAAAAGATTTTGGGATTTTTTTTGTCTTTTTGGGTCCAAAATGTGGATTAAAATTGGTCAATGAAGAAAACAACAGTTTGGACATGAAATTCAAGGTGTCCTGAAAAAAGGGACCCAACTTGGCCATTGTAAACATTTTTTTCTTTGAAATATAAGGGCAACATCAAATGCATGCAAATTCGGCCAAAATAGGCTTAGGTGTTAAAGGGTTAAATACCTCCAACATGAAGCATTTATCAGAGAATCCCTAGATTTGAAAAATAAGGTCCGAATGAAACCTTTTTTTCAAATTTGTAAAAAGAAAAGTCAAAATGAATATGCATGTGTTGACTTGCATCCATCACTTTTTTTTTTTTTTCCAAAAAGAAATGTCAAAATTCTAAATTAGTCTCAAAATCATGAAATTTTAGTTGTATCAAATGTGATACATTTGGCAATAAAGGGTTGAATTTGCTGCTGCCTTTTAGTGGGTAAATGAGGGGCAGCATTTTGTGTGTAAGCTACTTCATATGCTGATTGCAGTACTGCTGACCAATTCATTAAGTCTGTGTTCGGGCCAGACGTTATTGATTTTATGACAGAGGCTGGGGGCCGGATGAAATTTGACCACGGGCCGCACTTGGCCCCCGGGCCGGACTTTGGACATGTCTGGTAAAGACAGGAGGGTGGGCACTTCCAAATTTGAAACACTATTTTCAAGCTGCACAGTTGAGACATTTGATTTGTTGGTGTAATTAGGGATATGCGGCAAAATGTATATAATAATAGATATAGAGATAAGTTTTTTTCACAGAAATACCCGTTACAATCACAAATTAGACAAATCCAAAACTTAACTCAAAAAATCGAGGATGGAGCTGGCAATGTGGTAGTGTCTTTTACATTAGACGTATGGTACTCTGTAGTGAAACTTTTAAGCTAGATAAAGAAATAGGTCTACTAAAATGCATATCATACGATGATAAATTCATACCTGGAAAATTAGATGGCGGGTTTAAGACATGTGTAACAGGTACACCTAGGGATGTCCCGATCCAGGTTTTTGCACTACCGATCCGATACCGATATTATTTTGCCCTTCCGATCCGATACCGATACTGGCCGATACCGACCTAGCATGTGTTAAAGTTTAAAGTTATTTAGCCTCCTTACTTAGTTGTTAGACTCATGTTGAAAAAGGTTTTAGTACTCTTGATAAGAACTAGCCAGCTGAATTAGGTAAGTTTGAATAACACACAAAGGTTGGTAACAAGAAACTGACCTGTTTATTCAGTGACAAATACAAAACATTATAAATAACAAACAGAAACGGCAGTCAGTCAGTAAAACGTGCAAATAATATGGTAAACTGTCTTAAAAAACCAGTGGAAAATCCCACAAATCCCCCAAGCCATTAGATGCTTTTCGTGTTTCGTGCATTAGTTACAAAAATTGTATAAAAAGCCTCTCAAGTTTAAATAAACGACTATTTCAGTATCAAGTTACCATTTTAAAACAGTAAATAAAATACTCAAGTCCCCATTTTGTATCAGCAGTTTTAAACTGCATTCAATTCATTTAATTTTGCGAATCAACAGTTAAAGTTGTTAAAATTGCTCCCGTTATTCCATAATTTCCCTTCTGTCTGCTTTCGACATGTGAAAGTTTTAAAATTGTTTTGAAGATAGATTCAAGTCAAGATTTTGCCGATTTAGGAGTAAAAAGTTAATTAGGTTTGCTTGGAAGGTTCACAACAGCCTACTAGGGAAGTCTTCTGCTTTAAGATGCTGTTTACTAACGCATCTGGTTTTCAATACTTCAATGTTGCTAACGCAGTCGAGTCTGTCATGTAGCATCTAGTTCTATATACATATGATATCTATTATCTCCAGTAAAACGACGTTGACGTAGTTTGTAGCGGCTGTCAGCAGCAGTCAGGTATTCTTGTGTTTTTTATCCAGCGGCATGAGTTGAGCTAAAGCCGTGAGTCGAGCATTGGCATTACCCGGATCTATGACAAGCATGCTGTCACCATACTCTCGGGATGCGCGATCCGTTTCTCATTGCGTCCCGAAGACCGCGCTGTGTATTAGTTCTGCTTTACTTGACATATTTCAATAATTGGAATTTGGATGTTTGTGAATTGTTCTCGAATCTTCCACGGTCGAATCGCTCAAGGGTGTAATGACGGCTAGGCATGTTGTATCGTGGTTCTAAGTGTTGAATGGTGCGTCTTTACTCACAAGAGATAATGGCTCGTCATCCAGAATGAATTCTTCGGCAATGGTTCTTGTTATTCCCTGGGCTTTAGGACTGTCGAGTGCCAGTTTGTCACGCATAGCAAAAGTTCCTGCCAGTGTTAGTTGCGTAGGACCTTTCTTTTTGTCTTTGGTTTTCTTAACATACTCCTCATATTGTTTGTGGTGGTATTTCGCTAAATACTTGATTAGGTTGGTTGTATTAAAACTTATTACAGCTTTACCACTACGCTTGACTTTATTGTGGCATATGTTGCACTCTGCCTCTTCGTCTTTGTCGTCCTTTAAGGTGAAATGATCCCAAACAGCTGACATTTTTACCGATAAAGTCTCTTGGTAAATTGGGAGACGGTAATGTAGTTTGTCGAAGGTGTGCCGTAAAATGCGGACCGGATTTTAGGGAAACAGAAGCAAAAACTGGAATGGATTATGTAAATTGGTGCACTGAAAAAACCCGGACCGGACTTTTAAAAAAAACTGGCTCAGAAGTCTGGATCGGAATTTTTCCGTGTCGGCCCATCCGATACCGATTTGCATTTTTTTGCCCATATTGGCGTTCGATCCGATCCAAATATCGGATCGGGACATCTCTAATTTGGAATAATTCACCCTTCTTGACGCCAGGGATCAAACGTTGTTCTTAGCTGGACAATTAAAAGCTGAAAAAAAGACAAAGAATCGGAATTGAACGTTAATAAACACTCGGACAAGCAACATTGTTTTGGCCCTACTTGACAGTCGTCAGGCTATAGCTGGGATCCTCTTGGATGTCAATTAAGAGCCTCTTTCCTTTTTCTCCCAATGGATTGCACATGATGTGCAGCTGTTGAAGATGGGAGGGGTTTGACTTGTAGGCCTTGGCCAATGAAACGCATCCTTTATTGGTGATCTTGCACCATGACATCCTGCAGCAAATGAGATTATTGGCTTACCTCGGGAAGGGAACCTGCAAGATTATGAACATGAGGAGCTCCTTACTCGAAGACTTGCAAGATGCAGTGTGGACTGGCCAGTCCTTTCGAGAGGATCTCGACCCCCTCGTCCGATAGATCGTTGCAGCTCAGGTCCAGATGCCTCAGGTTGGATGGAGAGCTGAGAACGGAGGCCAGCAGGTGACAGCTGCCTTTGTCCAGGTTACAAGTGTCTAGCCTGGAGAACACAAGCAGAAAGAAGACGTGAGAGTAAGCCAAATATAAAGCCTGCTGACTTTAGTTTGCTGCCTGGAAAAATGATTAGAGATAATATTTCAAGATGAAAAACATGACGACAAAAACCAAATAAATAAGAGCAAATCATAAAACTCAATGATAAATTCGAAAACCGTTCGTTTTGCTGTGACGCAGTCTTCATTTATTTTGGAGGTCGTCAACAAGGATGTTCGTCTTGTACGAACACGATGAGTGAATTGTTCTTTTTGCGAATAACAGCAGTGATTATATTGATTTGGCGACCGGAACCATTGAAGATTATGAACAGGAGGAGCTCCTTACTTGAGGACCTGTAAGATGCAGTGTAGACTGGTCAGTCCTTTCAAGAGGATCTCAACCCCCTCATCCGACAGATCGTTGGAGCTCAGGTCCAGCTCTTGAAGATGTGAGGGGTTTAACTTGAGAGCCTCAGCTAATGAAACGCATGTTCGCTTCGTGATTCCGCATTTTCTTAGCCTGCAACAAATGAAATCATTGCCTGAAGTCAGGAAGGGATGCTGGTTAAAGTTATGAAGGTTCTACTGAAAGTTACAATGTGTCTGCCTTTTCCTTGGTGAATAACAGCAGTGATTCTATTGATTGGTCGACCAGAACCACAGAGGATTATGACCAGGAGGAGCTCCTTACTTGAGGACCTGTAAGATGCAGTGTGGGCTGGCCAGTCCTTTCAAGAGGATCTTGACCCCCTCGTCTGACAGATCGTTGCAGCTCAGGTCCAGCTCTTGAAGATGGGAGGGGTTTATCTGGAGAACCTCGGCCAAAAAAACGCATCCTCGCTTCGTGATCTTGCAGTGTTCCAGCCTGCAACAAATGATTTAATGGCCTTTTTAAAGTTATGAAGGTTCAAGTGAAAGTAACATTTTGTCTTCCTTTTCCTTGGCTAATAACAGCAGTGATTCTACTGTTTGGTCAACACAACAATAGAAGATTATGAACAAATGGACCTCCTTACTTGAGGACTTTTAAGATGCAGTGTGTGGTGGCCAGTTCTTTCGAGAGGATCTCAACCCCCTCGTCCGACAGATTGTTACCCTCTAAGTGCAGTTCTCGAAGATAGAAGTTTAACTTGAGAGCTTCGGCCAAAAAAACACATCCATTTTTCGTGATCCTGCACCATGACGCCCTGCAACAAATGAGAACAAAGTTAAAAAAGGAACCTGGTTTATGTTATGAAGGTTCTACTGAAAGTAACATTTTGTCTGCGATTTCCTTGGCTAATAAAAGCAGTGATCCTATTGATTGGTTGACCAGAACCACAGAAGATTATGAACAGGAGGAGCTCTTTACTTGAGGACTTTTAAGATGCCGTGTGGGCTGGCCACTTCTTTTGAGAGGATCTCAACCCCCTTGTCCGACAGATCATTACCGCACAGGTGCAGCTCTTGAAGATGGGAGGGGTTTAACGTGAGCGCCTCGGCCAAATAAACGCATCCTCGCTTCGTGATCTTGCAGTGTTTTAACCTGCAACAATTGAGATAACTGCCTGAAGTGAAGAAGGGAACATATTCAATGTAGTGAAGGTTCTACTGAACGTAATGTTTTGTCTGCCTTTTCCTTGGCTAATAACAGCAGTGATTCTATTGATTGGTCGACCGGAACCAGAGAAGATTGTGGAAAAAAATAAGCTCTTTACCCCAAGATTTGTAAGATGCAGTTTGGACTGGCCAATCCTTTAGAGATGATCTCAACCCCCTCGTCCGACAGATTGTTATGGCTCAGGTCCAGCTCTTGAAGATGGGAGGGATTTAACTTGAGAGCCTCGGCCAATGAAATGCATCCTTTCTCTGTTATCTGGCACTGTGACAACCTGTAACAAATTTGATAATTGCCTGTCTGCCTTTTCCTTAGCTAATAACAGCAGTGATTCAATTGACTGGTCGAACGGAGCCACGGAAGATTGTTAACAGGAGATCTTTACCCCAGGAATTGTAAGATGCAGTGTGGACTGGCCAGTCCTTTTGAGAGGATCTCCACCCCCTCGTCTGATAGATTGTTGGAGTACAGGTCCAGATGCCTCAAGTTGGATGGAGAGCTGAGAACGGAAGCCAGCAGGTGACAGCTGCCTTTGTCCAGGTGACAACCAATTAGACTGGAGAACACAGGCAGGGGGAAGACGTGAGAGTGAGCCAAACATAATGCCTGCTGACTTTAAAATGCTGTAGTGCTGCAACGAATAATCGATTAACTCGAGGATTCGATTAGAAAAAAAAGATTCGAATTAAATTTTGCTGCTTTGAGTATTCGTTTAATTAAAGTGGTGTTGTAATGGTTTATTTTGAAAGTGTTTGCATTTAGTTTTATTGATTTGGGTGGATACACTGCCCTCTTGTCTGCCTCATTTCACATGGCTGAATCCAGCTGCTCCATGTTAAGACCAACATAAGCCAAGTTTTTGTTTGAGCTAATGTTTTTCTAATACATTCGTAATTTAGATTATTGGTATATTTAGCCGTTTCTTTTTTTTTTTTTTTTGACTGAATATGTGTCTGAACCATTTGTTAAGAGCTTTGTAAAGAAAAAATTGTAAAAAAAAAAAAAAAAAAAAAAAAGCATTAGCGTTTTATAGCATTTAAGCTAGCTGACGTTTGTATTATGTACTAACTAACTAACTAACTAGTTCATCGATTAATCGACTACTAAAATAATCCATAGCTGCAGCCCTAGTTTCAACAATTTACATCGAAAATAAAGACATTGGTTGACTGAAAATGGTTCAATATTAGATGAAATGTCTTGTTTTCTCATGTATATTTATAATTGCTCTCTACCTAAAAATGTTTTATCCGATTACTCGATTAATCGATAGAATTTTCAGTCGAATACTCGATTACTAAAATATTCGATAGCTGCAGCCCTAAAATGCTGCCTTGAATCATAAGAATAAATTGTATTTCAAGATGACAAATAAAGAAAGAGCAAATCACAAAACCCAGTGACAAATCTGAAAACCAATCATTTTATCTTATGCTTATCATATGCAATTTATTTTCTAATGATGATGTCAGCAACAGGAACGCTCATGAGCTGGTTGTGAAAATTTTCATTTGTTTTGGATGTCGTCAACAAGGCCGTTCGTCTCGTACCACCACGATGAGTGAATCGTTCCTTTGGATTTTTAGTCAAGACTGAAACTTGGAATTTACGCTTATTTGACATGCTTCAACATTCTGAATTTGCCAGTGTCATCATTTCGATGAGTAGTATGAAATCCTCGCAACGAATCACACAAAACCGTCACCAAATCTAAAGAAAGCAATCGTCTTTTCCCTCGTCCAAAAAGCCACGAGTCAACTTCGGCTCCGGTGCCAACCATTTCTGGTTTCTTAATTCTCTATCCCAGCCGATTTTCATAGGTTATGCTTCTGTTCATCTGTGATGATTTTGGCTGATCTGTCAAGCGCCACAGAACTTTGGTGTTTGATGGTGTAACGAACTAAAAAAAAAAATTCGATTCGTATCTTTCGTCATGAAAATAGGTTTTTTGACTTTTATGTTCTTCAGTTATGAGCAGTTGAATATCATGAATTCTTGTTTCTATACACTATTGGTAGCAAAACTAAGGCTACGTTCATACTACAGGTCTTAATGCACGAATCCGATTTTTTCGTGTTTTTCCGACTCGAGTCAGGCATTAACTTGACGGTCTGAACGTGACAAGTCGCATAGAACGGGACCATTTCAAATCCGATCTGGGTCACTTTCGTATGTGGTCTAAATCCGATCTGGGCCACATTTTTCCAGACTGTCGCGGCGGTCTGTACTGTCCAGTACCGCAAATCGGATTTCATGCAGCAATTACGTCATCAAATAGCGAGAGAGTCGTTACCGTAGTGATGCACCTGTGCGTTATTAGCGCCTAGCTTGCAGTGAACAGGGCTTTTGAGGAAGGGCTGGCCTCGACAACAGTCATAAAAAATAAAAATGGGTTGAGGATAAGCCTGAGAATGCTCAGTTTTCTCTCTGTTCCAAGTGAGCAATATTTCAACATTGCCTCCACGGCCGAGAGTCGGGACAAACTGCCCGTATGTGTGTGTGACGTGCACGGACAGTGCGTGCATGCTATCGATCCATATAAACTTTGAATATAAGCCTAAACGGGGATTATTTATGTCTGTTATTTGTGTCCACCTTTTGAAAAGCAAAATATAATATCCCTGGAATGACGGATGACGTGTGTCATTTGTTTTGATGCTTCTGCGCATGCGGGTCTTCTTGCTTCGCGTGTGTCGGACTGCGAATTAGTGCGCATGCGTAATACTTGAACGGTCTCAATGGATAAAGGCAGTCTGAACAGGCACGCCAAAAAAACGGATATGACAAAAAATCGGATTCGTGCATTAAGACCTGTAGTATGAACGTAGCCTAAGTGTTCTAAAAAAGTACCAACACATCTTTAGGAGTGAATGTGCTAATTTTGTTTTGTTTTCAGATTTGATGTTGGGTTCTGTGATATGCAATTGTTTCTGGATTTTTTTTGTTTTGTTTCGTTGTTGTTTGTTTTGTGATTTGCACTTGTTTTGTTTTTGTATAGTCATCGTTTTGTGTGACTTTTTGCACTTGTTTTTGGATTTGCTTTTGTGCTTTTGGAATTTTCACACTTCAGGGAGACTTTAGAGCACGTACACTGATTCTTGAGAAGCCTTGACAGCCACCAAAAGCTTCTCGAGACCCAAAGGCGATGAGGCGTATTTCGACAGGTCAAAAGACCTCATGGTTTTGTCGTCAGTCAGTAAGAAGAAGACCAGGGCTGACCACATGGCATTTGGCATTTTGTGCCACTTCAAGTGTTTTTTCGAACCTTTTTTCTTCTGGAACTGCTTCAACAATGAGTCGTCTTTCAGCTCATTTAAGCAGTAGAACAAGTTGATGTTGTTCTCTGGGGTGTTCCGTTTTATCTGTTCCTTGATTAACTTGACTGTCTTTGACTTGCTTTGCCTGCTGTCCTTAGGAGCCTTCAGCATTTCCCCCACTAGTTCCTGGTTGCATGGCAAGGAAAGGCCAATGAGGAAGCGGAGGAACAGGTCCAGGTTTCCTTTACTCTCCGAAGCTTTCTGGAGAGCTGACTGGTGGACCTCAGTGATTTTCCAATCACCTTCATCTTCTGTTTCTTCTTCTTCTGATTCTTCATCTTCTGATTCTGTTTCTTCTAATTCTTCTGGCTTGTCTTCTTCTTGGAAAGCCCCTTCCATGCCCAGCTCTGAATCAGCCAGTACATTCTTGTCGTCGTGGAAGAGGCTCATAATCACGTAGAATGCGGCCAGATACTCCTGGATGGTCAGATGGATGAACTGAAACATCTTGCCCTGTTGGTTTCTTCTGAGTGGTCGGACCTCCTTAAACACCTGTGTGAATATTCCGCAGTGTTTTGCGGCTTGGCTGTAATCAAAGCCGCTATCCGCCAGGTCCTTCTCGTAGAAGATCTGACGGTTACTCATGGTGTGGTGAAAGGCCAGCTTTGCTAGCGCTTTCACGTCACTGATGTACTCAGTCTTCAGTCTCTCCTTGGAGTTTTCCAGCTGGTTCAAAATATACTCAGAGTACATGTCGGTCAGCGTTGTAGGAAGCTCAACCTCCTTCCCTTTGTCCAAATGATCCTGAAGAACTGTGGCGGTTAGCCAGCAGAATATGGGCAGGTGGCACATGATGAAGATGGTCCGAGTTTTCCGGATGTGCTCAATGACACGCTCCTCATTTGGGAACTTTTTCCTGAAGTACGCCAGCCTCTGGTAATCGCTGAATCCTCTCACCTCTGTTCTGCTGTCGATGAGGTCGGAGGGGATGTCGCGGGCCGTTGCGGGCCGCGTGGTGATCCAAACCCGGGCACACGGAAGCAGGTTTCTCTTGATAAGGTGCGCCAGGAGCACCTCCAGTGGGTAAGCCTTCTTCACATCCACATCTACTTTCATCTGATTCTTCAAGTCCATTTTGAACTTGCATTCGTCCAGTCCGTCCAGGACAAACAAGATCTTGATCCCGCTGCTTTCGTAGTCCCGCTTCCCAGACGTCTGCAGGTTGGCTAATATCTCGTTCAGCGTCTCCTCGCTCATGTGCCTGCTCTCGCAAACGTAGCGCCGAATAAGCTCTGCCAGCGTAAAGCTTTTCCCTTCGTCCATGTTCAATTCGCGGAAGGTGAAGGGAAATATGAAGTGCACGTCCTGGTTTGTATTTCCGCTGGCCCAGTCGCACACAAACTTTTGAACCAGGAAGGTTTTTCCGATTCCCGCGAAGCCGACGGTGAGCAGCGTGCGTATCGGTCGCTCCTTTCCGTCGTGGCTTTTGAAGATGTCGCACGGCAGGATAGACTCCTTGGCCGCGGTGCCACGCGTTTCCATCTGAAGGACCTCGTGCCGCTCGTTTGGTCTGACGTCGGCCCCGTAGGTGACGTCCAGCTCCGTGTAGACGTCCGCCAATGGCTGCTGCTGCCAGCGCTCGGTGTTGCCCTCGGGAACAAAGCTGTACAAACTCTGCAGGTTTCCTTGCAGGTCTGCCTTCAATCTGGCAATCTGATTGTCATCATGGACGGAGAAGACGGCGCCTGCAAGAAAGTAGCGGTGACATGTTATGGACAAAAAACAAAAACCTTGCGGCCAACCCCAGGGCATAGACTTCATAATTGTATTGACTGATCAATTCGGCCAGCCACTAGGACGGGATCTGTCGTTCACTTGAGGAACCAAATCCATTCCAGTTCGTTCAGTAAAAAGACTCGTTCAAACAAATCGTTCAACGAATCGTTCGCCCCCCCTCATCTCCCTCCCGGCCCAAATTAATCGTTCGGTTAGTGAACGGGAAGTGACGTTGCCAAACGAATCACCAAAGACCGCTTTGCAGTATAACTGAAGGGGAAGTGACATTGCTTGGTCCCTCCCTCTCTTGCACACAGGCTCCTCATTGACCGCTCGTCGTAGTTCCAGAAATGAGTGACAGACGATATCATTCTGCTTTCCGAGCCTCGTCTCCCTCCCGCTGCTGCAAAAGCGAGGTAGAACTTCCGCGTCGTCTGTCGTATTTCTATGGGATCAAAGTCATGGCTCGTGCTTGCATTTCGATTTAGTACACGGTTAAACATTTTCCTTTTGTGGGGGTTTGGGGTCGGGGGCACACGGACTTTCTTTAGCATGATCTTGATCACATATACAATGATGCTGCTACCAGCCAACGCGGCATGCTTGCTGCCACGAAAATAAAAATACATCGAAAGTTTAATTTCTAAATATGGAACGTCCAACACGTCATATTTACCTTACGCTCTGTTGTGTTTTTGTTTTTATGCTCATCACTATTATTTTTGGTAACTATTGTTAAAACTAAGGTGTAAATAGCTAGTTGTAAAATGTGTTGCTGTAAAATGAAAACCATACTACATTTTGATATTAGACAGTTTCATTGCAAATCAGTATAAAGATGATCGTATTGAATTTTTGCACTGATATTAATAAATAAAATAATCCGGTCAGCTCCCCTGTCGTCCCCTCATCTCAGATCGTCAAACGCTGACGAGAAATAATTGTTTGCTCCTTACGATGTAGCCTTTCTACTCTCATTAGTCTGTTAAGAAAAATGGAGACATATTGCGAGGTCTCCCGTGCCCGCGTGCGTTGTTTTTGGGCACTTGAGTAGCACATGATGGACGGATGGAAGTAATTTGTCAAACCAACCAACACCCGACACGCTCTGACACGAAACAAAACAATCGGAAAAAAATGACATGAATATACGAGAGATGTCGATCGATCGGGTTCGATCACGTCATTATCAAAGTATCGGAATCGGCAAAAAAATATCGGCCATACTTTTTTTAGTATATATATTTTTTAATTAAATCGTTTTCTAATTCTATTTAACGTTACAGACATAATATGTTACACTCATCCAGAGTCTTTAGTTTAGGCTTAAGGTAGGGTTATCAAATTCATCCCGAAAACGGCAGTAATACGTTTTTTTAAAAATGTATCACGTTAAAATATTTAACGCAATTAATGCATGCGTTGCACGACCCACTCACGCATTGTCGCGCTCAATCTGTAATGGCGCCATTTTACCTACGTATATAGAGAGATAAAAGGCAGCGTAAAATGAGTAGAGTGAATTTTGACAGTCTTTGGAGGCTTATTCTAATTGGCTAAAGCCTTACAATCCCTCTCCCTACGATTAGAAATATCATGGGGAGCAATGTGGGGAAGCAAGGTAGCAATTGATCTTTTTCTTAACACCTTATTTTATTTCCCAACGCAGAGAAGATATATCAATTGGTAGCACTACCTAAGTCATGGTTCCACTTCCCATCATGCATTGGGGCATGGCTACAGTATCATTTACTGAAAGCTCAACAAATACATTAGAAGGCAATGTTTAGTCACAATATACAAAGTCTACAGTATAATTTACTGAAAGCTCAACAAATACACGACATGGCAATGTTTAGTACAATATACAAAGTCACAAGTCTTTCTATCCGTGGATCCCTCTCTCAGAAAGAATGTTAATAACGTAAATGCCATCTTGAGGATTTATTTTCATAATAAACAAATACAGTACTTATGTACTGTATGTTGAATGTATATATTCGTCCGAGTTTTATTCATTTTTTTCTTAATGCATTGCCAAAATGTATATGATCGGGGAAAATTATCGGGAATGATTGAAATTGAATCGGGAGCAAAAAAAAAAAAGCAATCGGATCGGGAAATATTGGGATCGGCAGATACTCAAACTAAAACGATCGGGATCGGATCGGGAGCAAAAAAACATGATCGGAACAACCCTACCCTTAGCCATGACGTATACTGACTTAAGCAGGCGTACACATGTTGTACTGCAGGACTTCAGTTCTTGGTGGCGTAGTGTATTATTGATAATAGCCTTTGTTACTTTGGTCCCAGCTTTCTGCAGGCCATGTACGAGGTGCCCCTGTGTGGTTCTAGGAATTTTTCTCACCATTCCTGAGATCATTTTGACCCCACTGGGTGAGATCTTGCATGGAGCCCCACATCGGGGGAAATTATCAGTGGTATTTTCCATTTTCTAATAATTGCTCCAACAGTTTATTTCGTCACTCCAAGCTGCTTACCTCTTGCAGATTCAGTCTTCCCAGCCAGTACAGATCTACAACTTTGTTTCTAGTGTCCTTTGACAGCTCTTTGGTCTTGGCAATAGTGGAGTTTGGAGTCTAACTTTTTGAGGTCATGGATGGGTGTCTTTTATACTGAGAGTGAGTTCAAACACATGCTATTAAAACAGGTAATGAGTGGAGAGGACAGAGGAACCTCTTAAAGACGTTACAGCTCTGTGAAAGGCAGAAATCTTGCTTGTTTGTAGGTGACCAAATACTTGTTTTCCACCATAATTTGCAAATAAATTCTTTGAAAATAGGACTGATTTTCTGGATATTGTTCTCTCATTCTGTCTCGCATAGTTGAGGTATACCTACAGTTGTGGTCAAAAGTTTACATACACTTGTGAAGAACATAATGTCATGGCTTTCTTAAGTTTCCAGTTATTTCTACAACTTTTTCTCCGATAGAGTGATTGGAACAGATACTTCTTTGTCACAAAAAACATTCATGAAGTTTGGTTCTTTTATAACTTTTTTATGGGTTAACAGAAAAAGTGATCAAATCTGCTGGATCAAAAATATACATACATGGATCTGAAAAAGCGAATCATTGACTTGAACAAGTCGGGAAAGTCACATTCCAAAGCAGCTGCAGGTCCCAAGAGCAACAGTGCAAACAATTGTTTGTAAGTATAAAGTGCATGGCACTGTTTTGTCACTGCCACGATCAGGAAGAAAACGCAAGCTATCACCTGCTGCTGAGAGAAAATTGGTCAGGAGGGTGAAGATTCAACCGAGAATCAACAAAAAGCCGATCTGCCAAGAATTAGAAGCTGCTGGAACACAGGTGTCAGTGTCCACAGTCAAGCGTGTTTTGCATCTGCATGGACTGAGAGGCTGCCGTGCAAGAAGGAAGCCCTTGCTCCAAAAGCGGCACCTTAAGGCTCGACTGAAGTTTGCTGCTGATCACATGGACAAAGATAAGACCTTCTGGAGGAAAGTTCTGTGGTCAGACGAAACAAAAATCGAGCTGTTTGGCCACAATGCCCAGCGATATGTTTGGAGGAGAAAAAGTGAGGCCTTTAACCCCAAGTACACCATGCCTACCGTCAAGCACGGTGGTGGTAGTATTATGCTGTGGGGCTGTTTTGCTACCAATGGAACTGGTGCTTTACAGAGAGTAAATGGGATAATGAAGAAGGAGGATTACCTTCAAATTCTTCAAGATAACCTAACGTCATCAGCCCGAAGATTGGGTCTTGGGCGCAGTTGGGTGTTCCAACGGGACAATGACCCCAAACACACATCAAAAGTGGTAATGGAATGGCTAAATCAGGCTAGAATTAAGGTTTTCGAATGGCCATCCCAAAGTCCTGACTTAAACCCCATTGAGAACTTGTGGATAATACTGAAGAAACAAGTCCATGTCAGAAAGCCATCAAATTTAACTGAACTGCACCAATTCTGTCAAGAGGAGTGGTCAAAGATTCAACCAGAAGCTTGTGGATGGCTACCAAAAACGCCTAATTGAAGTGAAAATGGCCAAGGGACATGTTACCAAATATTAGCGCTGCTGTATGTATATTTTTGACCCAGCAGATTTGATCACTTTTTTCTGCTCACCCATAATAAAGTCATAAAAAAGCCAAACTTCATGAATGTTTTTTGTGACAAAGAAGTATCTGTTCCAATCACTCTATCGGAGAAAAATCAGAGTTGTAGAAATAACTGGAAACTCAAGAGAGCCATGACATTATGTTCTTCACAAGTGTATGTCAACTTTTGACCACAACTGTATATGGCAATTGCAGGGGTCTCTCAACTTTTTAAGTGGGACATCTTGCAAAATCGGTGACTGACTTAACAGTTTTTGCCCTACTGTACTTTGGGGACTAACCTCTTATTTCCAGCATGTTGCGACGCAACATCTCGGCCAAGTTCTTGTTTCCGATCTTTTCTAGAATCTTGATGGTCTCCTCCAGAGTTTTCTCGCCGTGCTTCTTCACCAGCTCGTACGCAATGTCCACCGGGCTGTGGGTTCCAAGTACCCTTTGAGGCAGGTCCGTGAAGAATTTGAAGGCCTTGAAGTCGTCTTCCCCCAGCTCCATCAGCGTTTTCAACAGCAGCTCCTTCCGCTCACTGTCCAGTTCCATTCTTCCTCCTTGTAAATGTGTGAGCAAGGTGACTGTCGATCGGGTATCTGCGAACAAGGACATTTATTAACTACAGCTCATAACCATTTGAGTGACGTGACGAGTTCTTAAAGAGCATACAACAGGAGAAAAGTCTTAAATAGCATTATTATGTGAATTAGAATCATATTTTGAGACGATTCGACTATATACAACAATTTAGCAAAGTGCAGATGACAAGAAATTAGTCTTTTAATTTGCCGGTCAGCCACGCCTACCATTATAGGGCTCTAGCGTCCCCAACAGGTGGATGACGTCAGAGGGAGACTGGGCTCATCGGTTTTACTATTCAGCCCATTGAGTGGGAATTATTCAGAACGAGGAAAATGCGACGAAGAGAGCCGCACAATGTCATTGTTTCAGTCTCTCTACTCCAATATTTTTACAGGATATTCTTTTTATCCAAGTATTTTTCCCCAATAGCTAAATAAATAGCTTGGGAAGGACCAGTCAGCCCGTCGAGGTGGAACTATTCACAACGCGGAAAACGCGACGAAGAGAGCTGCAAAATGTCATTGTCTCTGTCTCTTGACTTCAATATTCTTACAGGATATTCTATTTTATCCAAGTATTTTCCCCAATTGCTAAATAAATGGCATGGTCATGACAAATAACAGTCTTGTGCTAAATGGAATATCAAATTATAAAAATGCACTTATTCAGGACAACATGGCAAAATTACTCCATAATGGTCAAAACTGTCGACTTCACCTTTATTGTCACACCTCCCGAACGATATTTTATGACACCTAAATTGGACATATGTCATTTCCCTTCCCCGGCTTCGGAGAATGTGAACAAACCAAGAGGCGTGACAGCTAGCCGACATGCTAACCCGAACCGAGTGATGTTTCAAAGTCTTCGAAGCGGAAAATCACACATAACTAGCACGGATTATTTGAAATGACGACTGGGTTGTCAATTGTCTTCGCGGATTGGAAAACCGCCCGGCGGGGAGTAATTTACAGCTGCAGTTGTTGTGCAGCTAATGTGCATGAGGAGAGCTTTTAAATATGCCTATCAATGATCAAACGTAAGTAGTCCTTTATTTAAAGAAAGTTTGCAGTGTTATTTTTTTGTAATCGCTGTTTTCGTATTTGACAGAATACAAAACAAGACGTTTACTCACTTCCTCGTAAGTGCCATGGTCCCACAGGAGTAGGGCTTGTTTTGGCCAATATCCATGGTGATTGGGAACCGTTTGAAACTCCAAAAAGGTTTTTCTGCAGCCGTTTGGCTGGCGTGATGCGAAAAATAAATGAATTAATCCGCAAAATCCGCTGAATCCTTTGTACTTCGCGTACAACAGTACGGCTGTATATTGAAGAGAACTCCTTCTCCCGTACACATCACAGCGCCCTTTTCCTCAATGCAAGACCGAAGCCGGAAGTCACTCATTTTCATGGCGTGGGATTCAAAAAACTAAATAAATATAGCGATCGCTTCCACACACATCCAAGTGGTCCATATCATTCAGGAGCATAAAATACAGCGTGTATTATGAAACAAACATGCTTTTTCATGTCACATGCACTTTAATTGCTGTTGAAAGTCCCTTGTCGCTTTGTCAGCTACAATTGTAGCACAAAATGCCTTGTTTTCACATAGAAAATATCTGAATATATTTGAAGATGAAATACACCAGAGTCATTCCATAATTTCTTTTTCAAAGAGGCCAAATTGCGAACAATAGACTAATCGCTGCCATGTCATTGCCAACTATGAAATGCATTCAAGCGCCAGTGTTGCGAGTCACCACAAGAAGTTGCCGAACCTGTTTGAGCTCTCATGTCTTTCTAAAAATATGAAGTTCTGCACACCTTCTGGTACACTAGCGTAAAAAATAAAATTTTCACACAAAATTTAATCAGGTATTTCAAGCGAAGAGATGTTTTTGTGGACACAAAATGGACTTCTGCACTTAAAAGATATTTCCTTGCTTCCCATTGCGCACATGATGGAATTCAATGCGATAAATCAAACAGTAGGCTAACTGACCAATGGAGCAACTTGTGAACAAACTTTGTAAACAGTACGTTCCTTTCCTTTCAACTTAAGAGAAAACTTACATGGCCTTGTCGTCGCCTCGTCTCCTCCTGTCCAAGTGACGACTTGTCTGTCCCCTCCTCCTAGACACAGCAACCTGGGTGTGTCCTTTTGTGACACCCCTGCAAGCAGCGTTGCCAGCAGTGTTTCCAGATTTGGCAGTTTTGTGCCCAATTGGTCTATTTTCAAGGACTCTGGGCGGGAAAACTGTAAACACTATAGACCCTACTCACCTACGTCACAAAATGGGCGTGTCGCTGTTTCCGGCCGCCATATTGTACCTCTTTTTCAGACCTATTCTCATTGTTTTCAATTAGTCGAGCAAGTTATAGAGCAATTCATGGAAGCCCCGGTGTTATCTGACGCTGTAAACTCATTGGATCCGTTGCATAAAAGGCGTTACGTGGAAAAGCTTCAGTTTATCCATTCGCCAGATCCGTATTTGATGCCTAAATCGATGTTTTTCGACCCGCTGGCTTCGCCTGTCATCTGATATCCTGATATTTACAACTATCTTGTCCACACAAAATCAGCCTATTCTCACGAAAGTTTGAAAAACTTAAGAGCTTGGAGGCTTATAAATGCTACGTTGCTGGTTGGGTGAAACAGGTCCTCGTACACGAAAATTCGGCAGCAATCTTGTGCTCGGAAGGTGAGTTACGAAATTTTCAATTCAAAATCTTTTGTTCTTGCTAACATCCACTGTCAAGTCTAATGTATTTCATGTCATTTGTCAATGGAGCTAGGGCTTTTAATGTTTATATGGTTTAGCGATAGCACTCACTACATACATACGTGTATGTTGTCGGCGATTAGCCTAGCAATGATCTTAATTGTGGTTGTCAGCCCAAAACCCTCTAAATATATATTAAATGCATCTTACCAGATATAAAATGACTACTACATAATCTGTGGTAGTCGTTTGGAGCCCCGTTTTCTCGTCGAATTGCAGCAGTCAATCGCGGCCTCCTCTTCGTGTCTCTCGGAATACGGTAAAAATTCAAGTCTCTCCGTCTATCTTCTCTGTTTTTGCAACCGACCGCCACACACGACTTCACCATTTTGATTATTAATGTTAACGAGCAGAAAAACACGCCATAATAGGAATTTACGAAGCGCTAATGCATTAACATGGCTAGTATCCGGACAACATGGCACGGGGGCGTGGCTGTGACGTCACGTGAGTAGGGTCTATAATGATGATGTATTTCTGTTTTTATGTGTTTTAATTTCATTCATTTTATTTTTAAATTATTTTTCCATTCATGAATTCATTTACAATGATTAACCCTTTCACACCTAAGCCTATTTTGGCTGAATTTGCATGCATTTGATGTTGCCTTTGTATTTCAAAGAAAAAATTGTTTACAATGGTCAAGTTGGGTCCCTTTTTTCAGGACACCTTGAACTTCATGTCTAAACTGTTGTTTTCTTCACTGACCAATTATAATCCACATTTTGAACAGGTCACGGAGCTGCGTCACACACAACGTCGCACAGCGTACTCCTTCGCCGTTTGCGCGCTGCTGTCCCTTCAACTCGCCGAGACGCCGACTCATCCCAAGAAAACGACAAATACGGCTCATCTTCTTCCTTGAGTTAATGAAATAATGCATTAGCTTGCGCTAAATGTAGTTTTAGATTCATTCTGCACGTTTCAAAGTCGCTCGCTCAAACCAATCAGCCGTTGCTTGCTTCGCATGCCTCCCTTTCAATAGTTGGCGCCTTGCTCGGAAATTTATTAAAAATGATCACATTCGGTTCGTCCTTCTTGACATCACAGCGGCTCTTGGGATATGTAGTCTTATGTGCTGCTTTCGGTTTTGAAAAAGGACAAGAAATGTTGGAAATATGGAGATGGATACATGGTCCATGCAGCGTTTTAATGCATATTTATGAGTGCAATAAAACTATAAAACTCAAATGACATTATCTCCCGTTTTTCTGGGCCGATTGACTTCAAATAAAAACTGGTGTGGACATCAACTTCCGCACTTTCAAACGAGACCAACCAGCGGCACGTGGGTGACGTAATTACAGCGTGACAAAGCTTCAAAGACGATATGCGCAAATGCGTCGCTGCCAACACGTTCGGTGTTAAAGGGTTAAAAAAAATCTTTAAAAAAGGGGGAAAAAACACTACACCATTTCAAAAATTAGTTATTCAATAAATAGTTAAGATTAGGGCTGTCAAAATTATCGCGTTAACGGGCGGTAATTAATTTTTTAAATTAATCACGTTAAAATATTTGACGCATTTAACGCACATGACCCGATCAAACAGATTAAAATGACAGCACAGTGTCATATCCACTTGTTACTTGTGTTTTTTGGTGTTTTGTCGCCCTCTGCTGGCGCTTGGGTGCGACTGATTTTATGGGTTTCAGCCCCATGAGCATTGTGTAAATATTGACATCAACAATGGAGAGCTACTAGTTAATTTTTTTGATGGAAAATTTTTCAAATTTTATAAAAACAAAAACATTGAGGGGTTTTAATATAAAATTTCTATAACTTATACTAAAATTTATCTTTTAAGAACTACAAGTCTTTCTATCCATGGATCGCTCTAACAGAATGTTAATAATGTTAATGCCATCTTGTTGATTTATTGTTACAATAAACAAATACAGTACTTATGTACAGTATGTTGAATGAATATATCCGTCTTGTGTCTTATCTTTCCATTCCAACAATAATTTACAGAAAAATATGGCATATTTTATAGATGGTTTGAATTGCGATTAATTACGATTAATTGATTTTTAAGCTGTGATTAACTCGATTAAAAATTTTAATCGTTTGACAGCCCTAGTTAAGATATAGAGTAGCCCATAGATTAAATAGGCAGTAAAAGAGAAAAAGTACTAAACATGTTGTTCTAGAATATTTTAAAATGTTATGTTGAATAAAATTCATTTCCACTATGATGATGTGATTATTGTTGAAAGATTAAGTATTGTCTGCTAAGCAAGATTGTTTGAGAGCAAGTGTGTTTTTTTTTTCCTTCTCTAATGTCATTTCTCTCATATGAGCATGTTGATTGGTTGTTTGTATGTGCACTGATGACTTGTATAGACCCTATCCACGTGACGTCACAACTCCTTCCTCCTGACTGGTGCCGCCCAATTGTCCGTCAACACATCATGTTTACCTGTTACGGCTACGTACATTCCTCCTATTTACGACGTGTTTTTCTGCTTGTTAACATATATAATCAAAATGGTGAAGGCGTGTGTGGCGGTCGGTTGCAATAACAGAGAAGATAGACGGAGAAGACGGAGAGACTTGAAGTTCTACCGGATTCTGAGAGACCCGGAGAGAAGAGAGCGAGATGGGCTGCTGCAATTCGACGAGAAAACTGGGCTCCAAACGATTACCACAGATTATGTAGTAGTCATTTTATATCTGGTAGGATGCATTTAATATATATTTAGAGGGTTTTGGGCTGACAACCACAATTAAGATCATTGCTAGGCTAATCGCCGACAACATACACGTATGTATGTAGTGAGAGTGCTATCGCTAAACCATATAAACATTAAAAGCCCTAACTCCATTGACAAACGACATGAAATACATTAGACTTGACAGTGGATGTTGGCAATAACAAAAGATTTTGAATTGAAAATTTCGTAACTCACCTTTCCAAGCACAAGATAGATTCCTGCCGAATTTTCGTGGACGAGGACCTGTTTCACCCAACCAGCAACGAAGTATTTATAAGCCTCCAAGCTCTTAAAAAGTTTTTCAAACTTTCGTGAGAATAGGCTGATTTTGTGTGGACAAGATAGTTGTACATATCAGGGTAGCTAGCAGATGTCAGGCAAATACGGCGGAGACAGCGGGTCGAAAAACATCGATTTAGGCATCAAATATGGATCTGGCGAATGGATAAACTGAAGCTTTTCCACATAACGCCTTTTATGCAACGCATCAAGTGAGTTTATGGCATCCGAAAGCACGGGGTCTTCCATGAAATGCATTATAAATTGCTCGATCAATTGAGACCATTGATAATACAGACACAAAATGACGGACAAGGGGGCGGAACCATACAGCGAGCACGTGATTTTGTGACGTCGGTGGGTAGGGTCTATAGTTTCCCCCCCGGAACACATGCCCCACACAAGTTCCATGGGTGAATTCTGCCACAATACAGTGGTCACCACACAGGTCCCCCCAGAATTCACCCACACAGGACGCCAGGCGCAACCCGATACAACGGAACGGTCGCGTCGCACGGCCGGGGCACCGGAGGAAGACGACTGAATGTAGGATCTGGAGAACTTCCAGGACGCCAGGCGAGGGACGTCCGAGATGCCAGGCAATGAATGACGATCAGGTTGCCAGGCGCTGGACGACCGAGCAGGATGATCGGGAAAACCACCAGGATGCCAGGCGCCGGACGTCCGAACAGGACGATCAGGGGGCCATCCGGGATGCCAGGCTCCTAACATTGACTCTTGCAGCTGTCCAAAATTACATGTTCTAGCTTTTAGCTTGAGGTCCGTCAAAAAGGTATCAAAACTTTCTGTCTCTTGTTGTATGCGTGAGCGAAACACGTACGTACCTCTCAAAGGTTTCATTATTTTTGGGTGAACAGTGTTCATCGAACTTTGCCACTAAACGTCAAACTTGTCTTTATCCTCTGCTGTAGCGAAAACAAACGTGTTGTATACCTCCACAGCCTGTGGGTCCGCCACAGTAAGAAGCAGTGCAATCTTCCGTGCATCTGACGTGGAATCCAACCCAACGGCTTGTAGGTATAACGTGAAACGTTGCTTGAAAGTTCGCCACTCACAGTCCACATTCCCAGTCCAATTGACGGCATTTGGCGGCATAAGCGGTGTTTGGGGGGGCGGGCCCCCCTTGGTGGCAGAAAAGTGTCATTGCATGTAATTGACTTTCCTATATACATACATCTATGTGTATATATATATATATATATTTATATATATATATATACATTAGGGCTGATTAATTATTTTTTTTAATTAATCACGTTAAAATATTTGACGCAATTAACGCAGATGCCCCGCTCAGAGAGATTTAAATGACAGTACACAGTGAAAAGCTCACTTGTTGTGATTTATGGAGTTTTGCCTCCCTCTGCTGGCCATTGGGTGCGGCTTATTTTATAGGCTTCAGCATCCATGAGCATTGTGTAAGTAATTATTGACATCAACAATGGCGGGCTACTAGTTTATTTTTTGATTGAAAATTTTACAAATTTTATTAAAACGAAAACATTAAGAGGGGTTTTAGTATAAAATTTCTCTAACTTGAACTAACATTTTTCTTTTAAGAACTATAAGTCTTGCTATCCATGGATCACTTTAATAGAATGTTAATATTGTTAATACCATCTTGTTGATTAATTGTTATAATAAACAAATAGTCCTTATGTACTGTATGTTGAATGTATATATCCATCTTGTGTCTTATCTTTCCATTCCAACAATAATTTACAGAAAAATATGGCATATTTTATAGATGGTTTGAAGTGCGATTAATTGCGAGTAATTACGATTAATTAATTTTTAAGCTGTAATTAACGTGATTAAAAATGTTAATCGTTTGACAGCCCTAATATATATATAAAAGTTGTAAAGCAAGAAAACAAACAACAAAAATGAATGAAATGAACAAAAAGATATTTTTATAATGGGTCAAAATTATTTTCGAACAGATCATGCGACCAGCACCTTAGACGGTATTTGCTTTGCATATTTTTTTCAAAAAAACATTTTTTTTTAAATAGGAGAGGGCAATTTTATTTTTCAAATGATTTTTTCTTCGATTGAAATTTTTTTTTTTGATTGAAGCTACTTTTTGGGTGATTGAAGGATTTAGACATAAATGATAAATGTCCTACCCATAATATGGCCCAAACACAAAAAGGATTGTTAAAATCAAAGAAAACTTTTTTAATGAAAAATTAAGTGCTCAAATGCTAATTTTTGAGTCTCAAAATTTTTTTGCATTCAAAAACTTTTTTTCTATGACTGAAATTTTTCTTTTTTGTATTGGAGTGATTTTCCTTTTGAAAATATACTGTATATTTTTTTGTATGAAGCAACTTAATTTTTGATTTAATAATAAAGACACCAATGTTCTAACCAAAATGTGGCCCAAACACAAAACAACATTGCTTCAAAAAGTTTCTTCAATCAAAGAAAATAAAAATAAAAAAATAATAAAAATAGCAAATACATTTTTGAGGGGTTTCAAATTTATGTTTGCATTCAAACATTTTTTTTTTTTAAATCTAAGTGACTTTTTTTTAATCGAAAATATATATTTTGATTGAGGCAACTTTTTGTTTTGATCGAATCTTTTTTTTTTTGATCGATTAATGAAAACACAAATCTAACGCCATATGGTTCTGCCCAGGGGATACAATTTTTGACTGAGGTAACTACATTGGCACGACACTGGTGGGCGTACCGTATTCAATTGATGATTTAGAATTCCCCTAAAAAATAATGGGAAACAAAAAAAACTCTCATTTTCAACTTATTATTATAAGTACAGTGGTACCTCTACATACGAAGTGAATCCGTTCCAGGACCTTGTTTGTAAGTCGAAATGGTCGTATGTCGAGCAGGATTTTCCCATAGGAATACATTATAATTCCATTAATTCGTTCCACAGCCCAAAAACCTTCACTAAATCCTTAAAAAATACTGCTGGTACTATTACAAATGGCAATTACACATAGCAAAACAAATAAATTATCAATCAAAATCGGAATAATAATAATAATAATAATTCCTGTATTAATGTAACGAATCGGGTTCTAATGTGGCGGACGTTTTTTGCTGACCCTGAACGCACCGCGGTGCTGACGTGCCAGAGGCAGACCGGTGAGCTTGAGTTTCACTTTCACTTTGAATGTTTTCTTAACACCGTCAATTGAGGCAGACAGAAGGTGTTTTTGTTTTGAATAAGTTGTGAAATAAATGATAAAAACGTGGCGAAGTTGGCGATTTCTCTGGAGATGTTACCACAATAAGAATTGTCAGCTTAACTTATAAAGACTGGCGAACGATGGTCGGAGGAGGACCGTATTGTTGAGCCATTTCACAGATGCCCACCCTATGCTCATATTTTTCTGTCATTTGCATCTTCATTTCGAAGATAAGCGTCAATTTTTTCCTTGTTTCACCACCTGTACCAACCTTTTCTGAAACCAGTGTTGATTTGTCACACAAGAAAATCCGCCGTGCATTCGTCTGCGGTGCTGCCATTGTCGTCGTATTTCGAGCATGTCGTCGGATGTAGAAACAAATGGCGAGTCAAATTTTACGTCGGATGTCGAAAAATTCGTGTGTCGAAGCGATCGTATGTAGAGGTACCACTGTATTCTTGTAAGTTAATTTTATCGCCGACACTGTGTTTTGGGGTCATCAACATGTTAAGCCCCCCCTGCCCCAAAAGTCAAACTCCGCCTATGTTTGGCGGCTTCACACTTTCCATGTCGTCTTCCTAGTACAAGCCAACTTCTGGTACCATGTTAAGTTTTAATAAAACATAAGAAATAGACGTGAGTTCTTTCTTAACTTTTAATTAACGTGGGTGCTGTGCAGCCATCTTGTAACAAGTCTCATCAACTAGTGTTGTATCGGTCGCGAACGATTCGTTCTTTTTGAACGAATTGTTTTGGTGAACGAGACCGAACTAATCACCATCTGCACTGATTCGTTCTATGAAGGTGGTGCTTGTTCGCTACGTGGGAGGGCGTTGAGCAAGCGGCAGCGTCTTCTGACATCGCACACGACCAATCAGACGCCAGCCTCATCGCGGGCAGGGGAGGGAGCGGAAACAGAATCAGGGCGTCTGTCACTCACGTCCACGTGTGGCCAATAAGCAGCCAGCGTGCAGGCAGGGGGGCAAGACTGAGTTTTGTCACTTCCCGTTCAGTGACTCGGTCCTCCGGTTCCTGACCTAGCTTGCTGCTAACTTGATTTTCCAGTAATGACTATGCGGTGAACGAATCAGAAAATTAAAAGGAAATGACTTTGTCACATATTTGTTAACATGGAGCCTATCAAATGCTGCTCAAACAGACAAAAACACCACACAAATCTAGCGAGCATTGTTTAGAGTAGTACTTTTCTCAACAAACTCGTGACTGCCTATGACGATATACTATCAAATTTACAGTAATTTAAAACACGGGTAGCTACGAGGCAAGCAAAAGCTGAGCTGCGGTCGCGTGACGGCAGTGAAGCGGGCAGAGAACTGTCACTATATGGAGGCTTCATGGCAGCGATATTTACCTCATATGTGCACAGAAAAAAATATTTAGTATGATCACCATAATACTGATTTGCAATGAAACTGCATATACATGTCAATTTTTTCCCGAGTGTTTTTTTTTTTTTTTTCGTGTCAGCGTGTCGGGTGTTGGTTGGTTTGACAAATTAAGTCAATCCGTCCATCATGTGCTACTCAAAAACAACGCACGCGGACACGGGAGATGTCCCAATATGTCTACATTTTTCTTAACAGACTAATAAGAGTAGAAAGGCGACATTGTAAAGAGCTAACAATTATTTCTCGTCAGCATTTGACGATCTGAGATGCGGGGACGACAGGGGAGCTGACCGGATTATTTTATTTATTAATACCAGTGCAAAAAAACAATATGATCACCATAATACTGATTTGCAATGAAACTGTATATACATGTACATTTTTTCCGAGTGTTTTTTTTTTTTTCGTGTCAGGTGTTGGTTGGTTTGACAAATTATGTCAATCCGTCCATCATGTGCAACTCAAGCGCCCAAAAACAACGCACGCGGACACGGGAGATGTCGCAATATGTCTACATTTTTCTTAACAGACTAATGAGAGTAGAAAGGCGACATCGTAAAGAGCAAACAATTATTTCTCGTCAGCATTTGGCGATCTGAGATGAGAGGACGACAGGGGAGCTGACCGGGGTATTTTATTTGTTAATACCAGTGCAAAAATACAATACGTTCATCTTAATACTAAAAAACAAAAATACAACAGAGCGAGATGTAAATATGATGTGTTGGTCGTTCCATATTCAGAAATTAAACTTTCGATGTATTTTTATTTTCGTGACAGCAAGCATGCTGTATATGTGATTGTATATGTGATCAAGAACCTGTTAAAGAAAGTCAGTGCGACCCCGCCCCCTACTCCCCTCACAAAAGGAAAATGTTTAACAGTGTCCTAAATCGAAATGCAAGCACGAGCCATGACTTTGAGCCCTTAGAACTAGAACAGACGACGCGGAAGTTCTCCCTCGCTTTTACAGCAGCGGGAGGGAGACGAGGCTCGGAAAGCAGAATGATATCGTCTGTCACTCATTTCTGAAACAACGACGAGCAGTCAATGATGAGCCTGTGTGCAAGAGAAGGCGGGACCAAGCAATGTCACTTCCCGTTCAGTTATACTGCGAAGCGGTCTTTGGTGATTCGTTCGGCAACGTCACTTCCCGTTCAGTAACCGAACGATTCGTTTGGGCGGGGAGGGAGATGAGGGGGGTGAACGATTCGTTGAACGAATCTTTTTACTGAACGAACCGGAATGGATTCGTTTACTCAAGTGAACGACAGATCCCGTCACTATCATCAACAACTTTTCTACTTCACTTATATTATCTTGTCTTAGCCAATACAGACCCCTAGTGGTGGGACGGTATGACTTAATAATATCAACACAGGGCCTACGAATAAAACATAAAATTTTGTTTTGTTTTTCGGGCTCGGGCCAGCAAATCAAGTTAATTGATCAGCCTCGGGCCAGTCGGTCTTTAATACCCGCGTGCTGGGTCGGGCTGGATTTTTTAGGCCCGATCATACCTCTACACACAACACAGGGTGTATTGAGGGTCAGGAGAAAAAATGCTGTGTTCAGTGTTACCGGACCGGACCGGTACATGTGGTTATGTAAATAAAATAATAATTGTAAATTGTCATAACATTCATACCATGGATATTATCTGAAATTGAGGCTTGTAAGTCCCACAGTATGTCAAGTGGGCATTTGCATGTTGTTTTCGACACTAGTTTTTGCCTGTGTTCCTGGACCTGTGCATGTCCAGTCATCCCTGCGCTGTCATATGTACTTTGCGTTCCGGCACCTTATGATTTACAAATTAAGCACTCCCTCACGCTTCTCTTAAACTTCTCCACAACAGTATCTCGGACCTGCCTGGTGTGTTCCTTGGTTTTCATAATGCTCTCTGCACTTTAAACAGAACCCTGAGACTATCACAGAGCAGGTGCATTTATACGGAGACTTGATTACACACAGGTGGATTCTATTTATCATCATCGGTCATTTAGGACAACATTGGATCATTCAGAGATCCTCACTGAACTTCTGGAGTGAGTTTGCTGCACTGAAAGTAAAGGGGCCGAATAATATTGCACGCCCCACTTTTCAGTTTTTTATTTGTTAAAAAAGTTTAAATTATCCAATAAATGTTGTTCCACTTCACGATTATATCCCACTTGTTGTTGATTCTTGACAAAAAAATTAAATTTCATATCTTTATGTTTGAAGCCTGAAATGTGGCGAAAGGTTGCAAGATTCAAGGGGGCCGAATACTTTTGCAAGGCACTGTATCTCTCGTGAGTATAGTGGGATTTAGACGCATCGGGCAGACTTTTTTCAAAAAATATATATTCATATATTTATACTAAAACGATGTATTTATTTATGTACTTTTCCATTTATAATGAAAAAAATATGTAGAGTATTTACACATTGAGAAAACTTTTTTCATTGAGAAAGCGTTTTTTTTCTGCCAACTCGAGATTAAAATAAATGTCAAATCCACTATCCACCTGTTAGAACACACATGCAAATATAAAATATATAAATGTTTATTAAATATCCATCTTACGGTCTTGTTTAACTGGGAGAATTTGTTACAAATGACAGGCTATAATTTGTTATCATTATGCATATATGCACTGGCGTCACCAAACGTGATCACACAAAACGTAACCACGCATCGCTCCTGAGTCCTCACAAATAAAGCATAAAATTTTGTTTTTTTTCGGGCTCATGCCTACAAATAAAACATAAAATTTGGTGGGTTTTTGGGCTGGGCAAGCAAATCAAAGGGAGTGTGTAATAGTTAATAGTTTGATGTTGTTTGTGTGTTTTCATTTTTAAGACAGTTTACAATATTATTAGTAAAGATGCACCGATACTAGTATCAGCAGGGGGCGCTGATCCGGCCCGAAATGGTGGTATCGGCGAGTACCAACAAAGACGGTGCCGATACCATTTACCAGTCCATTATTATAACATTTGACCACAGCCTTTTTCTCCTCCTGGCGCTCACTACACAACTGTGTTGTGTGATGACACGTGAACACCAAGCAGCTATCGCTATTGGCCTGCTCCAGACCAATGAGAGCGCGCCAATAGCCACTCCTGACCAATCAAAAGGGGGCTTTTTCATATGGACGAAAAACAAACCAGGAAATATGGCGGCGGTCGGTAAATATTTCCAAATAGAAATCCCGTCAATTAAAATCAATGGCTGCATGCAAGATTTGCGGCCTGAAAGTTTGGAGATGTGGAGTTGAATCGGCCAGTTTCAATACCTTGAACTTGATAAAACATTTGAAGACGAAACGTGAACGAACACAACGAGTTTGAGCCTGCAAGAGCAGGACTGCTATCCAGAGGAAGAAGGCCGCTGGACCGGAGCAACAATCTCTGGTCAGTTCACTTCGTCTACTTTACTTTTATTGTCTTTTACTGAAAGAAATGCCGCAGTAATTTGGGAAGTGTTTCCAAAGTATTGTTGCCACCTTTCAGAAATAGAAATAAGGGACTCCCACCGCCCGAAAAAAATGAGAGACGGGATGCTGTGGTCAATTATTATTACTTATAATTGTTAGCGTCGTCAAATGCGGAAACAAGGTTGAACCTCGAAGCAGACAACAAGCGGGGGATACACAAAAGGGTTTAATGATTGCAAACAAAAAATAGCACGCGATCGCGGGACAGTAGAAATAACAAAAGGAGTCCGTGACAGCAGGTCAACGGACAAACTAAGACGATAGGCAGCTGTTACAAACGAGAGCAGCACACTAACAGAAAAACCTAATGCAGGGGCATAACAAGCAAATGTAGCGGCAAATATCTCGGCAGCCTTCTCTGAGATCACCCGTGCTTAAATGCTGCGTTGATGAGCCTGCATTGGATTCAAGTGCCACGCCCCCACGCCCAGCAACAAAACACAATCTGACCAGCAGCAGAATGTGACAATAATTTCATGAAATGTGCACTGTTTGGACTTTGAGAGGTTTAAAAAAGTTTATTCAGTTCATTCAGAGTTTATTATTATGAATTTATTTTTACTTTCTTACTGTTGGGCTAGTATTATACATGTTTTATTAATTTCACAAATTTAGCACTATTTTGGCCTTTGAGAGCCAAAAGTTTATTCAACTATTGTGTACTATGGTTTAGTGTACTTTTTCCTATTTTGCAAAGATAAGCAACAGCCTGACAAAGCCTTGATAGCAATGATTTCACATCCAATTATGTAGCTCTTTGAAAAAAAAAAAATTAAGAAAAAAAATACATATACACAGTGGTACCTCTACATACGAAGTTAATTCGTTCCAGGACCTTGTTTGTAAGTCGAAATGGTCGTATGTCGAGCAGGATTTTCCCATAGGAATACATTAAATTCGTTCCACAGCCAAAAACCTACAGTAAATCCTTAATAAATACTGCTGGTACTATTAAAAATGGCAATTAAACATAGCAAAACAAATAAGTTATGAATAAAAATCGGAATAATATAATAATAATAATAATAATCATTCCTGTAAATAATGTAACGAATCGGATTCTAATGTGGCGGACACTTTTTGCTGTACCTGAACGCACCGCGGGGCTGACGTCACAGTGAGATAGGTCAGTGCGGTAGAGATAATACTTTCGTTTTCTCAAGAGCACAGTCACGGAGGGAAATGGACGTTTTGTGTTGAATAAGTTTTTAAATAAATGATAAAAATGTGACAAAGCTGGCGATTTCCTTGACGACGTTACCACAATAATATTGTCACCTTAACTTAGAAAGACTGGCGAACGGTGGTCGGAAGAGGACCGTGGAGCTGTATTGTTGAGCCAGCTCATGGATGCGCACCCCAGCGCTCATATTTTTATATAATTTGCATTTTCATTTCAAAGGTAAGCATCACTTTTTTCCTTGTTTGACCAACTGTACCAACGTTTTGAAAATCTGTGTTGATTTCTCACACATGAAAATCCGCCATGCGTTCGTTTGCGGTGCTGTCATGTCGTCGTATTTGGAGCATGTCGTCGGATGTAGAAACAAATGGTGAGTCAAATTTTACGTCGGATGTTGAAAAGATTGGGTGTCGAAGCGATCGTATGTCGAGGTACCACTGTATATATATAAACGGGGTGGTATCGGTATGGTATCGGTATCGGGCGATACTGCACAGCCAGGTATCGGTATCGGGGCCAAAAAATGGTATCGGTGCAACACTAATTATTAGCATGTTTTACTGTGAAGGAATTTAGTCCTCCCAGCCCAAACCGCACGGGGAGGCCGGCAACAGAACGGAAATGTGCTCCGCCGCTCGACGCCCCCGAGGAGCCAGGCCAGGAGGAGGCCAAACTCAGCGCGTTCCTGTGTTGACCCTTAGCACACTGACTCCATGTTTCAAAAGCTTGAAGAACACTCGCCGAAAACAGGTTGACAATTTATTCGTCGGCAATGGTCAAAAACAAGGCAAAAACAGACGACGGAGGGGCAATTCTGGATCCAAAACAAGGCTACATGTTTCCGAGCAGAAGAAATCTGTCTTATCTCAGTGTCCAGTCTTTTTGAAGTCTTTGCTGACGCGGGTCTTGTCGAAGGCGTTTCTGGGCGTTACTTTTGGGCCATCCCCGCTGTGGCCGGTTTTGGGCGGCTTAGGTTCGTGCCCGGATTGGGACGCCCGCTATCAACTTTGCTGTCCAGGCTGGTTGTACTTGTTTTAGGACAAAGCGCTTTGTCCTTGGAGTTTGCTGGGAGAGCAGATTACCCGAGTTGGTGCATCACTCTTGTGATAAGACGGCATTGTGTATCTCTTCTATTTCTTCTCATTAAACTATGGTGTGCTATTAATTTTATATTAGTAGTGTAGTCCTACCGTAAATATGAAAATGATACTATTTCCTGATTAATTATATTACGTGTGTTAGCCTAATGCAAACAGTTAGACGGTGCCTACGAAAACCTGTACCATATGTATGTGTTAGACTATATATGTGTTAAGACTAATGCAAACAGTTATATGGTGTGTGCGATGACGATATCGTTTCCCCTTCAACTGTCTGAATATGTCATTTCTGTTTGTTATTTATAATGTTTTGTGTTGATCATTTAATAAACAGGTCAGTTTCTTGTTACCAACCATTATGTGTTATTCCAACTCACCTAATTCAGCTGGCAAGTTGTTATCAAGACTACTAAAACCCTTTTCAACATGAGTTTGACAACTAAGTAAGGAGGCTAAATAACTTTAAACTTTAATACATGCTCAGAGAGGCCGGTATCGGACAGTATCGGTATTGGATCGGAAGTGCAAAACAATATCGGTATCGGATCAGAAGTGCAAAAACCTGGATCGGGACATCCCTAACCTCGATGTGCTTTTGTGTGGAAATGTAGCTCACGAACAACAACAACAAAAAACTATTCACCTTCTCACCAGAACTAGTAAAACTCTCCACGACTATTAGAATTTCCCCCACTCCTTGAAATGTGTCCGTTGACAGAAGGACTCTTACTGTTGGGGTAATGTAGTTCGTATTAGGGCGAAATAAAAGGAAAAAGGACTACCCATGGGTCTCCGAGTGATAAACACTCTGACAAGCAACATTGTTTGGATCTTAGTTGACTAACAGGCAAAAGCTGGGATCCTTAATGTCATCATCCACTTCTATAAATTTCACGTATAGCACTTGAAGATGGGAGGGGTTTAAACTTGAGAGCCTCCGCTAAAAACAACGCATCCTTTATGCCTGTAGCCGTACAGCCTGCAACAAATGAGATAACTGCCTGAAAGTCAGGAAAGGAACCTGCTTACAGTAATGAGGGCCTGTGTTTTCCTTTTCCTTGGCTAATAACATCAGTGATAAGTTGGACGAGTCGACCAGATCCATCAATTGAAAAGTGGAGAAGTTCCAGTAATTTTAACTTGTAGTTTAGACTGACCTGTCCTTTCGAGAGGATCTTGAACCCCTCGTGTGACAGATCGTTGTATTGCAGGTACAGCTCTTGAAGATGAGAGGGGTATAACTTGACCGCCTCAGCCTAATAAAAGTCCATCGATTCTTCCATCCATCCATCAATCCATCCATCACTCCATTCATCACTCCATTCATCACTCCATTCATCCATCCATCCATCATCTTCCACTTGTTCCGGGGTCAGGTCGCGGGGGCACCAGCTCTCCCTGAGGAAAAATGACTCCTTGCCTGACATATCATTGTATCGCAGGCGCAGCTTTCTAAAATGGGAGGGGTTTAACTTGATAGCCTCATCCAAAAAAGAGCATCCTCGCGTCCCGATGCCGCAGGATTGTAACCTGCAAAAAATGAGATAAATGCCTGTTTAATATTATGAAGCTTTTGCTGAAAGTAATGTTTTGTCTGCCTTTTCCTCGGCTAATAACAGCAGCGATTCTATAGACCCTACCCACGTGACGTCACAGCTCCGCTTTCCTGAATGGTACCGCCCACTTGTCCGTCAAAACATAGTGTTAACCTGTTACGGCTACGTACATTTCTCCTATTTACGGCGTGTTTTTCTGCTCCTTAACATTAATAATCAAAATGGTGAAGGCGTGTGTGGCTGTTGGTTGCACTAACAGAGAAGATGGAAGGAGAGACTTGAAGTTTTACCGTATTCCGAGGGATCCAAAGAGGAGAGCGAAATGGACGGCTGCAATTCGACGAGAAAACTGGGCACCAAAAAAATCACCACAGACTATGTAGTAGTCATTTTATATCCGGTAAGATGCATTTAAGATATACTTAGGGGGTTTTGGGCTGACAAATAACCACAATTAAGATCATTGCGAGGCTAATCGCCGACAACATACGACGTAGTACGACATAGTTTCAAATTCAAGATGTTTGTGACTTCCCTTTCTTCCACCATCGTTATTTTTTTGAATAATATTTAGCTGGTACCAAGTGAAAGAAACTGGCCTCGTCTAGGCTAGGCTAATCGCCAACAACATACACGTATGTATGTCGTGAGAGTGCTATCGCTAAACCATATAAACATTAAAAGCCTTAACTCCATTGACAAACGACATGAAATACATTAGACTTGACAGTGGATGTTAGCAATAACAAAAGATTTTGAATTGAAAATTTCGTAACTCACCTTTCCAAGCACAAGATAGATTCCTGCCGAACGAGTACCTGTTTCACCCAACCAGCAACGAAGTATTTATAAGCCTCCAAGCTCTTGAAGTTTTTCAAATTTTCGTGGGAATAGGCTGATTTTGTGTGGACAAGATAATTGTAAATATCAGCGTAGCAGATGTCAGGCAGACAGGGCGAAGACAGTGGGTCGAAAAACATCGATTTGGGCATCAAATATGGATCTGGCAACTGTATAGAACGAAGCTTTTCCACATAACGCCTTTTATGCAACACATCCAGTGAGTTTACGGCATCGGAAAGCACCGGGTCTTCCATGAAATGCATTTTAAATTCCTCGATCAATTGAAACCAATGCTAATACAGAGACAAAATGACGGACAAGTGGGCGGAACCATACAGCGAGCACGTGGTTTTGTGACGTAGGTGGGTAGGGTCTATAGATTGGTCGACCGCAACCATAGACGATTTTGAGCAGGAGGAGCTCCTTACAGGAGGACCGAGACAGACGATTATGAACAGTAGGAGGTCCTTACTTGAGGTACTGTAAGATACAGTTTGGACTGGCCAGGCCTTTCGAGAGAATCTTCACCCCCTTGTCCAACAGATCATTTTTACTGAGATCCAGTACGTCAAGATGGCAGGTGTTTAACTTGAGAGCCTCGGCCAACGAAAAGCATCCTTTAAATGTGATCCCACAGTTGGGCAGCCTGCAACAAGAGATAATTGCCCAGACTCAAGAAGGGAACCTGGTTAACTCATTTGCTCCCAAAAACGTATAAATACGTTCACTTTTTAATTGTTTCAGTGTCCCAAAGACATATTCAAGAGACATCTCTAGGTTCTGAAGCAACTTGGCTCCAAAGCACAATGCTGAAAATAAATTTTAAAGCAATAAAACTGGCCACTGGAGGGCAGTATTTGGTAAGACCCGCAACCCGATTCAACAGAACTATCGGCCGGGCCGCATGGCGATCCAATGGATGACCAGGAGGCCGGGCAGCTTGACGACCGAGCAGAACGACCGGGACCACCAGTGCAGCGGACGATGCCGTTGAGTCCATGCTGCTCACCGAGCAGAGCCCACGCCACCGTGCTCGGCCACTCATGTCCCCCGCTACCCTCCAGTGTCCTGCGACGTAGTCGGAAACGCACACGGCCAAACCAGTTCCCCCCAGGAACACAACATGCCCCACACAATTCCCCAGGTGAACTCCACCACAAGACAGTGGTCACTCTTGATGAGCTAGTCGGCGATGAGGGAAAAGTTTACCCCAACTGTTACGGAGTCATCTCTCAGTTCAATAGTTTAGTTATGTGTAAATAAATTGTTACTTTGCTATCAAAAGTTCTATTTGTCTTGTTGTTTATGTTATTTTGTAGAAGGAAAACATTATTCTGATGTTTCGGATGTCACAAAAGAAAAAAATAGCTGCGTTAAAGTCAAAGTTATGTTTGAAATGTATGCCTTTACAAAAAGCTCAATTTCTCAGTTTTTTCATCAAATTGGAAAATTGCTCAAACTATGCTATTTTCTAATGCTGATTTCTAAAAAATGGAAAAAGATTTGAGGAGAGATGTATCGATGGGGTCCGACCACGTCATTTTTAAAGTATCGGAATCGGCAAAAAAATATCGGACAGGCCTTTTTAAAAAAAAAAATATATATATATATATATATTTTTTAATTAAATCGTTTTTCTAATTGTATTTAACGTTACAGACATAATATGTTACACTCATCCAGAGTCTTTAGTTTAGGCTTAAGATAGGGTTATCAAATTTATCTCGATAACGGCTGTAATTAATTTGTTAAAAACGTATCACGTTAAAATTAGGGCTGTCAAAATTATCACGTTAACGCGCGGTAATTAATTTTTTTAATTAATCACGTTAAAGTATTTGACGCAATTAACGCACATGTCCCGCTCAGACAGTATTCTGCCTTTTGGTAAGTTTTACAGCAAGGCTTTTTGTGCTGTCTAACAGCAAACTCTTGTGGTCAGTTTGCGACATGGTTTGTTTTCTTGCCAGTTCAATATGGCTGCACGACGTCTCGGGCTGACGCCTACGTTGTAATGTTGTGCTTATATGATCCTTGGACAAATGTACATATTATGTTAGTAAGCGAAATGTTATATTTTTTGTATGAGACGCTTTTTGTTTATGTTTAGTGAACCTGTATAGCTTGCTAAGCTAACGTTGTTGCTAATGCAATGCTTGTGTACTTTTTTTTGTAGTTTTACGACGGTCTAAAGAGGACAGTGGTTTGAGGCCATTTTATTAATAAATCAGATGGAAAAAGGAAGAAATCTGATTATTATGGCGTCGTTCACTAGCTGTCTAGCTTTGGAAAAAGACGCTTCGGAGGGAGGACAGCATAGACAGATTTAAATGACAGTAGAGTGAAATGCCCACTACAGTCCTTATGTACCATATGTTGAATGTATATATCTATCTTCTGTCTTATCTTTCCATTCCAACAATTTATTTTACAGAATATATATATAATTTACAGAAAAATATGGCATATTTTATAGATGGTTTGAATTGCGATTAATTACGATTAATTATGATTAATTAATTTTTAAGCTGTAATTAACTCGATTAAAAATTGTTATCGTTTCACAGCCCTAGTTAAAATATTTAATGCAATTAATGCCACTCACGCATTGTCGCGCACAATCTGTAATTGCGCCGTTTTACCTATATAGTGAGCTAAAAGGCAGCATAAAATGAGTAGAGTGAATTTTGGCAGCCTTAGGAGCCTTCTTTTAATTGGCTAAAGCCTTACAATCACTCTCCCTACAATTAGAAATATCGTGGGAAGCAAGGTAGCAATAGATCCTTTTCTTAACACCCTATGATATTTCCCAACGCAGAGAAGATATATCAATTGGTAGCACTACGCACAGTTATGGTTGCTAATGGCGTGTTACATCCACCCATCATGCATTTGGGCATGGCCACAGTATCATTTACTGAAAGCTCAACAAATACACTAGATGGCAATATTTAGTCACAATATACAAAGTCACAAGTCTTTCTATCTGTGGATCCTTCTCACAGAAAGTATGTTAATAATGTAAATGCCATCTTGAGGATTTATTGTCTTAATAAAAAATTACAATACTTATGTACTGTATGTTGAATGCATATATTCGAGTTTTATTCATTTTTTTCTTAATGCATTGCCAAAATGTATATGATCGGGAAGGATTGGAATTGAATCGGGAGCAAAAAAAAGCAATCGGATCGGGAAATATCGGGATCGGCAGATACTCAAACTAAAATGATCGGGATCGGATCGGGAGCAAAAAAAAACATGATCGGAACAACCCTAGATTTGAGCTAACTTTTTTTTCCTCCTGAAATACGAGAGTCTCATCTTTCTTTTGGTGGGTTCCATGTAGTGCTGCAACGATTAATCGATTAACTCGGGTATTCGATTAGTAAAAAATATTCGAATTAAATTTTTATGCTTCAGGTATTCGTTTAATTGAAGTGGCGTTGTAATGGTTTATTTTGAAAGTGTTTGAATTTCGTTTTATTAATTAGGGTGGATGCACTTAACACTCTGGTCTGCCTCATTTCACATGGTTTAATCCAACTGCTCCCTGTTCAGACCAGCGTAAGGTAAGTTTTTGTTTGAGCTCTTGTTTTTAAAGCATTCTTAATTTAGTTTATAATTACTGTATATTTAGCCGTTTTTGTGGGAATATGTGTCTGAACCATTTGTTAGTAGCATTGTAAAAAAAAATGTAAGCATTTTATAGCATTTAAGCTAGCGGAATGTAAGTATGCTATGTGTGTTAGCCAATTTTTCTTTTGTTGTACATAGATCCTTCTTTATTTTTTTATACCATTTGTGGCTCAGCTCAGGTATTTTAATTTTTCATGTTTCGTTACGATTACTCGATTATTCAAACTAACTAGTTCATCGATTAATCGACTACTAAAATAATCGATAGCTGCAGCCCTAGTTTCATGTTTATATAGCTATAGAACATAATTTTATCTGGGCCTTGCAAAATCAGTCAAATTCCAGTAAAACAGCCGAGAGCGAAGGGGGTTGCACCGTTGAAAATGGCTGGGAGTGAATGAGTAATGTTATGAAGGTTATACTGATAGTAACATTTTGTGTGCCTTTTCCTTGGCTGGGAAGAGCAGTGATTATTTTAATTGGTCAACCGGAAACAGAAGATTTATAACTGCAAGAGCTTTACCTGAGCATTTTTAAGTTGCAGTTTGGACTGGCCAGTGCTTTCGAGAGGATCTTCACCCCCTTGTCCAACAGATTGTTTTTACCCAGATCCAGTGCTTCAAGATTAGAGGGGTATAACTTGAAAGCCTCGGCCAAGAAAACACATCCTCCCTCCGTGATTCCACAGTGTTGTAGCCTGCAACACATGAGTTAATTACCTGAAGTCAAGAAGGAAACCTGGTTAATGTCATGAAGGTTCTACTGAAAGTAACATTTTGTCTGACTTTTCCTTGGCTAGGAACACCAGTGATTCTTTTGATTGGTCAACCGGAAACACTGAAGATTTATAACTGCAAGAGCTCCTTACGAAAGTCTTTTTAAGTTGCAGTTTGGACTGGCCAGGCCTTTCGAAAGGATCTCCACTCCCTCGTCCAGCAGATCGTTTTTACTCAGATTCAGTTCTTTAAGATGGGAGGGGTATAACTTGAAAGCCTCAACCAACGAAAAGCATCCTTTATGTGTGATCCCGCATTCGAACATCCTGCAACAAATTAGATCATTGCCTGAAGTCAGAAAGGGAACATTTTTAAAGTTGTCAAGGTTCTACTGAAAGTAACATTTTGTTTCATTTCCATGGCTATCAATAGCAGCGATTCTATTAATTTGTCGAACGCTGTTCTGCCAAACCACCATGCTTGATCAGAACAGCGTACCCGTATGCCAGTGTGACACCTATGTCCATCGTGCGAGCATATTAGATCACAACCGCGCTTCGTTTTCCGTATTAAATTGCGTATACCAAATACAATGACGATCATCCAACGGTGGAAATTAACGATACAGTGAATAATCCTGGAAATGTGAATACATCAATGTAGGAACGCTGAACGTCAAACACGGCAAAAGCTGATGGCAGAATTTACTACCCGAAAACTGCTCAAAACCAAAGATGCACCGATACCGATACTAGTATCGGCAGGGGCCGCCGATCCGGCCTGAAATGGTGGTATCGGTATCGGCGAGTACCAACAAAGATGGCGCCGATACCATTTACCGGTCCATTATTATAACGTTTGACCGCAGCCTTTTTTCTTCTCCTGGCGCCCACTACACTCTGTCTCTGTGTTGTGTGATGACACGTGACCACCAAGCAGCTATCGCTATTGGCCTGCTCCAGACCAATGAGAACGGGCCAATAGCCACTCCCGACCAATGGCAAGGGCGCTTTTTCATATGAAGGAAAAATAAACCAGGATAAAACCAAACCAAACCAAAATACAAATCCCGTCAATTAAAATCAATGGCTGCATGCAAGATTTACGGCCTGAAAGTTTCGAGATGTGGAGTTAAATCGGCCAGTTCCAATACCTCGAACCTAATAAAACATTTGAAGACGAAACGTGAACGAACAGCCTGCAAGAGCAGGACTGCTATCCAGAGGAAGGGCGCTGGACCGGTGCAACAGTCTCTGGTAAGTTCACTAGGTCAACTTTACTTGTCTTTTACTTAAAGAAATGCTGCAGTAATTTGGGAACTGTTTCCAAAGTAGGGTTGCCAATATTCAGAAATAGAAATAAGGGACTCCCCCCATCCCGAAAAAAGAGGAGGCTAATAGAGAGACGGGATGCTGTGGTCAATTATTATTACTTATAATTGTTAGCGTCCGCAAATGCGGAAACAAGGTTGAACCTCGGAGCAGACAACAAGCAGGGGATACGTATGTACAAGGGTTTAATGATTGCAAACAAAAAATAAGATGCGATCGCGGGATAGGAGAACTAACAAAAGGAGTCCGTGACAGCAGGTCGACGGAGCTCAATACTACAAACTCGAAGTTTAACTAAGACGATAGGCTGCGAGCCAAAAAGCCAAAATAAAAACACTCAAATATCTGCACAGGGTAGAGGTTACAAACGAGTGCAGCACACTAACAGAAAAAATCCAATGCAGGGGCGAAACAAGCAAATGTAGCGAGACTATAGTGCGAGATGTCAAATGGCGATCAGCAAGGCAAATATCTCGGCAGCCTTCTCTGAAATCACCCGTGCTTAAATGTTGCGTTGATGAGCCTGCATTGGATTCAGATGCGACGTCAGGAACGCCCCCACTAACAGCCCAGCAACAAAACACAATCTAACCAGCAGCAGAATGTGACAATAACTTCATTAAAGTTGCACTGTTTGGCCTTTGAGAGGTTTAAAAAAGTTTACTCAGTTCATTCAGAGTTTATTGTTATGAATTTATTTTTACTTTCTTACTGTTGGGCGAGTATTATACATTGTACTAGTCTTTTTCCTATTTTGCAAAGGTAAGCAACAGCTTTTGCGTACCGATGGCTGACCACTGTATTTGCGGCGGACACTAGAAAATAACTTCTCAAAATGTCGAAGAGGCAGGCCACACTGAGTAATTACTTCCGTGTTCCCCCACCCCCGTCAAAAGACAGACAGACGACAGAGACGTCACCGGAGCTATCGAAAAAAAGGACTTTTGCTGAAAAGTGGCTACAGGAGGTACCATGGCTAGAAGCAAATGATGCTCGCACGAAAATGCGGTACAAAATGTGCCGTGAGAATCCCAATGTCGCCGATAAGAGCAGCGCATTTTAGGTAGGGTCAAAGAATTTCAGCCATCCAAACTTTGAAAAACACGAAAAAAACAGAGCATGTGGCAATTAAGCAAACTATCGATGTCAAACAGGACCCCACTCGCCCTGTGGACAAGTGGCGGCGGAATAAAGGTAATGAACAGCGACATGCACTGACAAAAGTGTTTTTGCTCGCATTTTACAAAGCTAAACATGCACGTTCTATGAGGTCTTATGAGGAGGACATCCCACTTTTAAAAAGGCTTGGAGTTAATGTGGGAGCCGCATAATGCCCTTTATTTTGAATTGGTGCTTTTTTATTTCTTTACATTTCACTTCAAAGTAATGGCAATTTTGTTGTGCCAGTTGATGTTAGTCAAGCATTAATTGTTAATATAATTAATTAAAGTTAATTGGCTCTAAGTAAAGCTTTTCATAAATTTATCGCATCAGGCGGGTCGGCTCTCAAGCTCAATAAGGACCAGGTCACATCTCCAGGTCCTCCTCTGAGAACCTGGGCAAAAAAATTATGTGCACCCCTGTAATTATATATATATATATATATGAACGGAGTGGTATCGGTATGGTATCGTTATCGGCCGATACTGCACAGCCAGATATCGGTATCGGGGCCAAAAAATGGTATCGGTGCAACACTACTCAAAACCCATGAAAATCGTTTCTGGTATTACTCGAACCAAACCGAAAAACATGCATCCAACAAAATGGAACATGACACCGTCAGTAAAATCATGATTTCCCTAAGTTCATGTACAATTTCCAAATGCGCATGCGCAGACACGTGATGTATGCCAGGGGTCCCCATCCGCCGGGTCGTGGACCGGTACCGGTCCGTGGCACATTTGCTACCGGGCCGCACAGAAATTAAAGGCGCCTTTCTGGCACTCATGGTCGCCGTACACATTTTAAAAATATTAAAAATGAGAAAATGAAAGTATGCAGTGCCCTACATAATCATTGGCACCTCTGAAAAAGATGTTTTTTTAAGCTTCTGGGGCTCCATGCAAGATCTCACCCCATGGCGTCAAAATGATAACAAGAATGGTGAGCAAAAATCCCAGAACCACACAGGGGGCTAGTGAATGACCTACAGAGAGCTGGGACCACAATAACAAAGGCTACTATCAGTAACACAATGCGCCGCCAGGGACTCAAATCCTGCACTGCCAGACGTGTCCCCCTGCTCAAGAAAGTACACGTCCAGGCCCGTCTGCGGTTCGCTAGAGAGCATTTGGATGATCCGGAAGAGGACTGGGAGAATGTGTTATGGTCAGATGAAACCACAATAGAACTTTTTTGTAGATACACAGGTTCTCGTGTTTGGAGAAGATTACTGGTGGAAACATCATGGTTTAGGGCTGTTTTTCTGCAGAAGGACCAGGACGACTGATCTGTCCAAAGGAAAGAATGAACAGGGCCATGTATCAAGAGATTTTGAGTGAAAATCTCCTTCCATCAGCAAAGGCTTTGAAGATGAGACGTGGCTGGGTCTTTCAGCATGACAATGATCCCAAACACACAGCCAGGACAACAATGGAGTGGCTTCGTAAGAAGAATTTCAAGGTCCTGGAGTGGCCTCACCAGTCTCCAGATCTCAACCCCAATGAAAATCTGTGGAGGGAGTTGAAAGTCCGTGTTGCCCAACGACAGCCCCAAAACATCACTGCGCTAAAGGAGGTCTGCAAGGAGGAATAGGCCAAAATACCAGCAACAGTGTGTGAAAAGGTTGTGAAGAGTTACAGGAAACATTTGGCCTCCGTAACTGCCAACAAAGGGTACATAACAAAGTATTGAGATGAACTTTTGGTATTGACCAAATACTTATTTTCTACCATGATTTGCAAATAAAATCTTTAAAAATCAAACAATGTGATTTTCTGGGGTTTTTTTTTCCACATTGTGTCTCTCATGGTTGAGGTTTACCCATGTTGACAATTACAGGACTCTCTAATACCTGCACAATTAGTGGTTGACTAAATACTTATTTGCCCCACTGTATCTATGTGCGCTTGTCCTCCATAATAACATATGACTAAGCCCCGGGCGCAGTACATTTGTTCCCCCACACTAGCGAAAATGACTGGAAAACAGACGTCTTTGGAGAGATTTTTTACGGTGAAAAAGGGCACCTGACGAGCCAGAAGATGAGCCTATAACTTCGAAGACCCACGAACTGCGAAGGAATAGATTCGTGACCCGTTGGTGAATAAACAGAGTGATTCGAGCATGTCTGTGCAACAGGAGGATCAGCTTGTAGAGATCTTGAGACAATTAAAGTCATTCCGGAATATCCTGACAGCGCTACGAGAACACTGAAAACCTTGCTACAATTTCCAACATCACATCTTTGTGAAGCGGGCTTCTTAATCAATGCTAAACGACACGGAGAAGGCGTTAACAGTGAGCTAGCGGTGTGCAGCTAACATGGCAGAACTTTTGTCCATCCACGATCAAACGTAAGTTAATATTCCTTTCTTTAAAGAGAGTTTGTAGTGTTTACTTTCGAAACGCTGCATTCGCGGCCATTTTTTATGTTAGACGCATGCGCAGAACCGCATAGTTGCGTTTTTTGATGGGTTGCAAAATTTGTCAAAACACCGGTCCGTGAAAAAAAGACCCAAATCACACCGGTCCGTGGTGCAAAAGAGGTTGGGGACCCCTGATGTATGCTCATCTGATGCATATGTTAGGCCACCAGAAACACAGAAAATTATGAACGGGAGGAGTGTCTACTCGAGGACTTGTAAGATGCAGTGTGGACTGGCCAGTCCTTTCGAGAGGATCTCCACCCCTTCATCCAACAGCTCGTTCTTGGACAGGTACAGATTGATCAGTTTGGATGGAGAGCTTAGAACGGAAGCCAGCAGGTGACAGCTGCCCTTGTCTAGTTGACAATCTTTAAGGCTGTAGGACACAGAAAGGAGGAAGTCGTGAAAGCCAGCCCAGTACGGTGCTTTTAAAAAACAACAACAATAGATGAGTGTATATTTGATTAAATCACAAAGTCCAATGACTAATCTCAATACAGGTAGTCCCCGGGTTACGACGTACTCGACTTACGTGATTTCAACTTTATAATGCTGGAGTCTCGTCCTATTTTTTTAGTCGGACAAACAGCACTTAATTGTACCTCAGAGTATCTTAAAGTGGTATGGAAAAGTATCTGCAATTCCTTACATTTCTGCAGAAAATCACCATCTAATGTGATCTGATCTTTGTCAAACTCGCACAAATGAAAAAACAGTGTCTTCTTCAACTAAAACCATCCAAATATTTATAGGTTTTCAGATTTTAATGAGGATAGCATGCAAGCGTTTTGAAGAGTCTTTAAGCATTTAGTGACAATAATTTTCTACTTAAAAAGCGCTGTTTTGTGACAGCCACCATGTTGGATCTTGCATCTCTACACATTAGCGGAATTCAACCTAAATAAGTTGTGATTGTATAAAGAGAAATGCAAATGTTGCTTTTCTTGAGTAAAATTAGGATGCATCTCCGTCCTTTCCTCAAGTATTCAGTTTCTGATGTGAAAATTGAGTGATTTATTAGCTGTTGGAAACTTGCACTGAATTCTAAAAAAAAATTTAAATTGGGCGATGCTAATAAATGGATGGATGGATGGATGGATGGATGGATGGATGGATGGATGGATGGATGGATGGATGGATGGATGGATGGATGGATGGATGGATGGATGGATGGATGGATGGATGGATGGATGGAATTAAAATTTGCTAATAAAACCAGACATGGATGGGTGGGTGGATGGATGGATGGATGGATGGATGGAATTAAAATTTGCTAATAAAACCAGACATTGATGGATGGATGGATGGATGGATGGATGGATGGATGGATGGATGGATGGATGGATGGATGGATGGATGGATGGATGGATGGATGGATGGATGGATGGATGGATGGATGGATGGATGGATGGAATTAAAATTTGCTATTAAAACCAGACATGGATGGATGGATGGATGGATGGATGGATGGATGGATGGATGGATGGATGGATGGATGGATGGATGGATGGATGGATGGATGGATGGATGGATGGAATTAAAATTTGCTAATAAAACCAGACATGGATGGATGGATGGATGGATGGATGGATGGATGGATGGATGGATGGATGGATGGATGGATGGATGGATGGATGGATGGATGGATGGATGGATGGATGGATGGAATTAAAATTTGCTAATAAAACCAGACATGGATGGATGGATGGATGGATGGATGGATGGATGGATGGATGGAATTAAAATTTGCTAATAAAACCAGACATTGATGGATGGATGGATGGATGGATGGATGGATGGATGGATGGATGGATGGATGGATGGATGGATGGATGGATGGATGGATGGATGGATGGATGGATGGATGGATGGATGGATGGATGGATGCAATTACAATTTGCTAATAAATCCAGACATTTATGGATGGATGGATGGATGGATGGATGGATGGATGGATGGATGAATGGATAACCTAGGAATTTTATTTGACCCTGACTTATCGTTTAAAGCACACATTAAACAAACCTGTAGAACGGCTTTCTTTCACCTGCGCAACATCGCCAAAATTAGAAATATTTTATCTAAAAGCGATGCAGAAAAATTAATTCACGCGTTCGTTACATCGAGATTGGATTACTGCAACTCCCTACTTGCAGCTTGTCCTAAAAGCTCTCTAAAAGGTCTTCAGCTAGTCCAAAACGCAGCAGCAAGACTTTTAACAGGAACCAATAGAAGAGAGCACATCACCCCTGTGCTCCAGGCACTTCACTGGCTTCCAGTCGAGTTTAGAATTAAATTTAAAATACTCCTTCTTACATTTAAGACCATTAATGGGTTGGGGCCATCTTATCTCACCGATGCTCTGGTTCCATACCGCCCCAACAGAACACTGCGATCTCAGAATGCAGGTCTACTGGTAGTTCCCAGGGTTTATAAAAGTACTGTCGGAGCTAGAGCCTTTAGCCACCAAGCCCGTTTTATGGAATCAGCTTCCAGCTAGTATTAAAGAAGCTGAGACAGTCTGCACATTTAAGATTAGATTAAAAACGTTCCTATTCGACAAAGCTTATGGTTAGGCTAGTTGAAGTCGGAGTAGACTCACAGTTTAGTCTAAGCAGCACTAGAAGCTATAATGCTGGGGGCAGTACAGCCGCTGAGTTCTATCTCCTTTTCTTACTCTACCTACCACTTGTCTTACTTTATTTCTATTTTCCAATGTTAATATCTAGTTGTCTAGTCTCTTCATCACTAGTCACCCGGTGTCCCCTTTCCCCCCTCCCCTCTGGGGAGGGGCTATTTTTCAGCCGCAGCCTCCTGACTGTCCGGACCCCTGGCTGGATAGACGTCCTCGCTGCTACCCCCGTCTCACCTGACTAGAGGGACCTCTTCATGCTCCTTTACTCCACTGTAATTTTACGGACTATAATTTTGCTTGCTAATTCCCATTAGCCGTTCTGGGGTTCCTGTCTATCCGTCCTGGGAGTGGATCTCTCCTGACTGTGGTACTCCCCAAGGTTTCTCATTTTTCTCCCAATTGACTCTGGAGTTTTTGGAGTTTTTCCTTGCCGGCATGGAGGGTCTTAAGGATAGGGGATACCCAGGACTTGAACTGTATCTATTCATCTTTGTTGCTTCATTTCTAATTGTGTATCATATTGCCTCTGTAAAGTCCTTTGAGACCTCTGTTGTGATTGACGGCTATACAAATAAAATTGAATTGAATTGAATTGAATTGAATTGAATTGAATTGAATTGAATTGAATTGAATTGAATTGAATTGAATTGGATGGATGGATGGATGGATGGATGGATGGATGGATGGATGGATGGATGGATGGATGGATGGATGGATGGATGGATGGATGGATGGATGGATGGATGGATGGATGGATGGATGGATGGATGGATGCAATTAAAATTTGCTAATAAATCCGACATTTGTTCATGGATGGATGGATTCATGGATGGATGCATTCATGGACGGATGGGTAGATGGATGTATAGATAGATGGATGGTTGCAATTAAAATTTGCTAATAAATCCAGACATTTATGGATGGATGGATGGATGGATGGATGGATGGATGGATGGATGGATGGATGGATGGATGGATGGATGGATGGATGGATGGATGTTTATTACTCGAAAATGAAGCCTTGGTTCAAAAATTTGGAACTTCGCTTTAAATATCAAATTATTATAACTCATTTATCTTTGCAGAACTACATGTCTTTCTATCCATGGTTCCCTTTAACGTGCTTGAAGATGAACTTAAACACATCTCTGAGAGTGAATGGTTTTGGTTTTGTTTTCGGATTGGTTGTTGGAATTGAGATACGCAGTTTTTTATTTTTAGAGTTTTATAAATTTGTCTGTTTTGTGATTTTTGTTTTGCAATTTGCAGTTCTTTTGTTGTTTTGTGACTTGTTGCACTTGTTTTGGGATTTGCCATTGTGCTTTGGATTTTTCATAGTTCAGGAAGACTTTAGAGCACATACATTGTGCCTTCACGATCCTTGACCACCACCACCAGCTTCTCGAGCCCCAAAGGCAATCGGACAAAATCCCCAAGATCAAACCACTGCCTGGTGGCGTCTGTCAGTAAGGAGAAGGCCATGACAGACCACATGTCATTTGTCATTTTGGACCACCTAAAATGTCTTGAATCTCTTTTCTTCCAGAACTGATTCAGCAAGGAGTCGTCCTTCAGCTCTTCTAAGCAGTAGGACAAGTTAATGTTCTTCTCTGGAGCGTTCCGTTTCATCTTTTCCTGGATCAAGTCGACTGTCTTTGACTTGCTTTGCCTGCAGTCCTGAGGAGCCTTTAGCAGTTCCCCCACTATTTTCTGGTTGCACCGCAAGGAAAGGCCAAAGAGGAAGCGGAGGAACAGGTCCAGGTTTCCTTCACTCTCTGAAGCCTTCTGGAGAGCGAACCGGTGGACACTAGTGATTTTCCAATCTTCTGTTTCTTCTTCCTCTGATTCAACTTTTTCCTTTGATTCTATTGCAACTTCTTCCTTTGATTCTGTTGCAACTTCTTCGTCCGATTCTGTTTCATATTCTTCCTCTGATTCTGCTTCATATTCTTCCTCTGATTCTGTTTCTTCTGATTCTTCATTTTCTTGGAAAACACCGTCCGGTGCTAGCTCTGAATCAGCCAATACGTTCTTGCTGTCGTGGAAAAGGCTTATCATTACGTAGACTGCGGCCATATACTCCTGGACTGTCAGATGGATGAACTGAAACATCTTGCCCTGTAAGTTTCTTCTGAGCGGACGCACCTCCCTAAACACCTCAGTGAATATTCCGCAGTGTTTTGCGGCTTGGCTGTAATCAAATCCGCTGTCCGCCAGGTCCTTCTCGTAGAAGATCTGTTGCTTACTCATGGTGTGGTGAAAGGCCAGCTTAGCTAGCGCTTTCACATAATGGATGTACTCAGTAGTCTTTCTCTTCTTGGACTTGTCCAGGTGGCGAAACACATACTTTGAGTACATGTCGGTAAGCGCTGTGGGAAGCTTCTTCCCTTTGTCCAAATGATCCTGAAAAACTGTTGCGGTGAGGTAGCAGAAGATGGGCAGGTTGCACATGATGAAGATGGGGCGAGTTTTTCGGATGTGCTCAACGACACGCTCCCTTTTTCGGAACTTTTTCCTGAAGTACTCCAGCCTCTGTGAATCGCTGAATCCTCTCACCTCTGTTCTGCTGTCAATGAGGTCGGAGGGGATATCGCGGGCCGTGGCGGGCCGCGAGGTGATCCAAACCCGGGCGCACGGAAGCAGGTTCCTCTTAATGAGGTGCGCCAGGAGCACCTCCAGCGGGTAGGGCTTTTTCACATCCATGTCTACTTTCATCTCATTCTTCAAGTCCATTTTGAACTTGCACTCATCCAGTCCGTCCAAGACGAACAAGATCTTGATCCCGCTGCTTTCGTAGTCCCGCTTCCCGGACGTCTGTAGGTCGGCAAATATATAATTCAGCATCTCCTCGCTCATTTTCCTGCTTTCGTAGATGTAGCGTCGGATGAGCTGGGCCAGCGTAAAGCTTTTCCCTTCGTCCGTGTTCAACTCTCGGAAGGCTAAGGGAAATATGAAGTGCACGTCCTGATTGGTATTCCCGCTGGCCCAGTCGCACACAAACTTTTGAACCAGGAAGGTTTTTCCGATTCCCGCAAAGCCGACGGTGAGCAGCGTGCGTATCGATCGCTCCTTCCCTTCATGGCTTTTGAAGATGTCGCACAGCAGGATAGGCTTCTTGGCCGCCGCGGCACGTGTCTCCATCTGAAGGACCTCGTGCCGCTCGTCGGGGCTGACGTCGTCCTCGTAGATGACATCCAGCTCCGTGTAAATGTCCGCCAGAGGCTGCTGCGGCCAGTGTTCCGCGTTACCCTCGGAAGCAAAGCTGTATAAACTCTGCAGGTTTTCTTGCAAGTCCTCCTTCAATCTGGTAATCTGATCGTCTTCATGGCCAGAGAAAATGTTGCCTGCAAGAAAGCAGTGACCCGTTATGGACAAAAAACAACAGCTTTGCGGCCAACTCCTGGGCATACAGCCACGGGGAACATCAATCCATCAATCAAATTCATTTATATAGCCCTTTACAAAACCCGAAAGGCCCTCAAAGTGCTTAACAACAAAACATGGCTCAAGATAAATAAAAGGCAGGAAAATATTATACAATGACATTTGAAAAAATAAAACGAGAAATAAAACAAAGACGGCGCATAGTCCAACAAATACGACAATAAAACCGATAAAATCCAAGGACATTTTAAAAGACCCTTAAGCAAATAAAACCAGGCTATCCTAATCTGTGTGAAAGGCGAGTCTAAAAAGGTGCGTTTTTAGCCGAGACTTAAAAAGACCAACATCCGTGGCGGTGCGGATTTTGGGGGGAAGGCTATTCCACAGCCTGGGGGCAGCAACCGCAAAGGATCGGTATCCCCAGTGTTTAAGTTTTGACCTCGGAACATCTAAAAGAAGCTGGCCGGTCGAGCGAAGAGTCCTACCAGAGTTACGAAAAGTTAAAATTTCCGATAAATAAGATGGAGCCTGGCCATTAATAGAAATAGAAACACTCAGTAAAAGTTTAAAATCAATTCTAAAATGGACTGGAAGCCAGTGGAGTGATGATAGCACGGGCGTAATATGCTCACGTTTAGGTGTACCTGTTAAAAATCGAGCAGTAGCATTTTGAACAAGTTGCAGCCGAGAAATCGAGGACTTGGGGAGGGCAACAAAGTGCATTGCAGTAGTCCAGCCTTTAGCTTATAAAAGCGTGAATTGCTTTTTCAAGGTCGTGGCGACAAAGAAAAGGCTTCACTTTTGCTAAGCGACGGAGTTGGAAAAAACTTGCTCTTACAACAGAACTTATTTGTTTTTCAAAGTTAAGCCTGTTATCAAATATCACTCCGAGATTTGTAACGTGTGTCTTAAAAATGTCAGCCGGAGCGCCAGAGTTGGGCTCAAGGGCTTTCATCATGGAAGGTGTGCCAAAAGTAATGAATTCAGGTTTGCTCTCGTTATGATGTAAAAAGTTTTTGTGCAAGCCACTGCTTCACATCAGATATGCACTACATCAATTTAGCAAGAGCAGTTTTTTGTTAGGTGTCAGGGGCAGATAAAGCTGCAGGTCATCAGCACAAAAATGAAAAGCGATATGTTTTTTTTTATAATTGATCCTAATTTATCCTAAAGGTAGGAAATAAAGCGCAAAAAGAACAGGCCCTAAAATAGAGCCTTGCGGTACCCCGCAAGACAGAGAAGTTTGTGAGGAGGAAAATTCCCCAATCATTACCGAGAATGTTCTATGTTGTAGGTATGATTTAAACCATTTTAGAGCGTTACCACGGAAGTGAACATGACTAGAGAAACGTCACACCCAGAAAGAGCAGCAGCCTTTTTGATGAAAGCTCTTCATCAACTCATAGTCTACCTGGTTTTTGTGAAATTTGAGCTAAAGAAGTGAAAAAGGTCAAATTTGTCTGGGGCTCGACTTGCTGCTTTACAAGACCAATGGGCTTTCCAAATGTCTTTGATCAAAACTGATGAACAGGGTCCCCAGGATTGATAAATCTAAATTCAAGACTTTTAAGACCTTTTTTAATGCCATTTCAACTGAAAATTAATACTTTTCTCGCACCCATTATTTAGATCAGGGGTTCCCAACCTATTCCACTAAGGCAGGGGTTCCCAACCTATTCCACTAAGGCACACTGTGGGTGCAGGATTTCATTCTTACCAAACAAGATGACAACACTTTTTCCCCAATCTGGTGTTTTACAAGTGCAATCAGTTGATTGCAGTCAGGTGTGGCTTGTTTTAGCAGAAGCCTCATTGGTTCAACTGTCTCTGCTGGATCGGCTGGAACAAAAACCAGGACCCACAGTGTGCCTTGAGGACTGGGTTGAAAACCCCTGCACTAAGGCACACTGTGGGTGCAGGATTTCATTCTTACCAAACAAGATGACAACACTTTTTCCCCAATCTGGTGTTTTACAAGTGCAATCAGTTGATTGCAGTCAGGTGTGGCTTGTTTTAGCAGAAGCCTCATTGGTTCAACTGTCTCTGCTGGATCGGCTGGAACAAAAACCAGGACCCACAGTGTGCCTTGAGGACTGGGTTGAAAACCCCTGATTTAGATAATATTGAATCATATTAAAAAAATAAAGCACTGAACATCAAATTTAACCTCAATTACTAAGTGTGTTTTACAAAAGAATGCACATTTACTGAAGATATAATTAAAACACATTTAAATATAAGGTCTTTCAGATTTTTTTCCCCCCCCCAAGATAAAATGGATTTTACACTATTTTTGTAAAGCAACTTCAGAAATTACATTTGAAATACAACAGGTTTTTCCCTTTTAAAGGGACCTAGTCAAGGTGGTAGGTTGGTGATTGTCAAGTTGGCCACCTTAACTGTAAAGTGCTTGGGAAAATCTTGCAATTGGCAGTGAAAGTTTAAAAAACAGCCACTAAATGGCAGTAGTTTACCATTAACCCTTGAGAGTCGAAGAACACGCCGGCGCGTCCTCAGCGCACGTCGTCTTTGAAGCGCCCTCGCGTTTTAATTACGTCACCCACATACCGTTGGTTGGTCTTGTTTTAAAGTGCGGAAGTTGCGGTTTACTCTCGTTGTTATTTGAAGTCAATCGACCAACTAAAACGTGAGATATTGTCATTTAAGTTTTATAGTTTTATTGTCCTCTCAAAAAAACATTAAAACGCTGCATGGATCATTTGTTTATGTCTAAATTTCCATCATTTCTTGTCCTTTTTCAAAACGGAAGCTCCATGAAAAAAACACAAATCAAACGAACCCTTTCGAAGTCACAGTGGAAGCACAAAATGCGTTTTTTTTTTAAATAAACATAACTGCCGTGCGAGGTTCCACCGAACGAGAGGGAGGAGTGTTCTGAAGCAGCGAGGTGGCGACCGACGGCCGTTTGAATCGAGCGAGCGAGCGAGCGACTTTGTGTGACTTTGAGAATGAACGGAAAACTAAATTTAGCGCAAGCAATTGTGCTTTTTGATCAACTTGAGGAAGAGGATGGTCCAAATTCGTCATCATCGTCTTCTTCGGAAGAGTCCTCGAGTGAAGATAGTGACGGATTTGAACACGTGGATGACGCCATCGACGAGCAGAGGTAAGCCAACTCACTTTTTTTTTTTTGTGCTGAAAAAGTTTCTTTTGAAAGTTTCTTTTGATATTGCAAGACAAAGTTAATTTTGATGCAATATAAGTATGTGTTTGTGTATATAATAATAAAATGTGCATATCAGATCAAAGTATAATTTGTGGTCTTCTTTCTATATGAAGATTAGGGATGTAGCACATATTCAGCTATGGTATTCTTTCGATTGTCATACATAAAGATTTCCATTATTATTTATTGCTGTATATATTTTTATTTTATACTTTATTATTTTCATAAATACTGACTTTTTTTCATGTACATTTATAGTGACAATGAAAGTAAAGTGAAATGAAAATGGAAGGGTGGAAAGAGGACCGACACCCCATGGAAGTGTGGGCTGTGTGATGTAGCCCTGTGTCTAATTCCAGGACGAAACTGTTTTTCGGAGTGGCATGCCTGAAAAAAATTTCTTGTTTATTGTAAATATTTTTGAAAATACTTTTTTTCCCAATGTTATATATATATATATATATATATATATATATATTTTTTTTTTTTTTTTTTTCCCCACACAATCAGTCTTCTTAATTTATGTATATAAATGTGTGTTCAAGAAGCTTGATTGTGTGTACATAGTTTTCATCAGGTGATGGGCCGCAATACCTAAACTCATAAAGAGATGGCCTCTAAACACTTTTTGTGTTAGATGGTATATTTTTTCACTGTTCTTCACTGTTTGGTCTGCTGTATATAACCTGTTTTGACTAGAGCATGTATAAAGGCAAAAAACGCCTATGGCTATACCTGTTGTTTATGTTGAATTGTCAAATATAAGACTATTTATTCGAAATATTTTTGGTTGAATGTTCATCCTAACATGTTGAATAAATATTACAAAGTTTCAAAATGGTTCGTTACGCATGTTTGGTTGTCAATTGGACATCAATATTAAAAAATTTGACAAAACGATTTTGGAATTTTTGGTCTTTTTGGGCCCAAAATGATGATTTATAATTGGTCAGTGAAGGAAACAACAGTTTGGAGATGAAGTTCAAGGTGTCACAAAAAAAGGGACCAAACCAGGCCATCGTAAACAATTCTTTCTTTGAAATATAAAGGCAACTTCAAAGGCATGCAAAATCAGACAAAATAGGCCCAGACCTTAAAGGGTTAATTACCACAAAATAAAAAAGCTACACATGACCATTTCCCTTGGTAATTGTTTTTTTTTCTAATCACATTACAAGAAGCATACAAAACACACGTTAATCATTTGTTAGCTTTTGAAGACATTTCTTTTAATCAGATAGAGAAAATCCATACTCTTATTCAATCAAGAAAAACATTAAAATATAGCAGGAGGTGTTTTACTATCACCTACATTATCATTTGCCTTTCACCATGCCATGTTATTCAGATCAACGTTACCCCGCACTCGTTCCAATAATAGTGTCAACCGTGTTGTGTATCTGAGGGTGATGGTGGATCTATGACTCCGGTTTATCCATGCTAAGGCTAGTGCACCTGCCAATACCCCATTGAACATAACTAACTCTTGGGTTAAAACTACGAAATTGACATTCATTCAAAAGGCAAACCATGTAGAAATACATTATTGCATCTAACACATTTTAATTGGAGAAATTGGCAACTTACTTTGAAATGTTAAGCAGGTCCACTGCCTTCGCATGACCCATAAACTGCGACCCAAAGTATCTGGATGCGACTTGGTTGCCGATCCAATACCTCACATGCTGGTCCAACTGTTTGGACTCGGTTGTCTTATTGAGGCTTTCGTCGAACATAACAACTAAGGCATCTGAGCAGTTCCTTGCGTTAGCACACAGTACTGTGCGATTGCCTGCTGTTGTGATGTTAGCTAATGATGCTAACGGCGCGCACGCACGAGGTGCAGTGCATCGTAAAAATTCTACGCGTCATCTTCGTTATGGATAAAAATTTAAAAAAACTTCGTCACAGATATAATTTAGGTTGCACTGAGATGTTCTTGAAAAATAAAACCACGGTGAAAAAATTCCAGACTTACGACAGCTAATTTAATACTTTTAATACCTTTAATAATGGATAACTAAATTCAATGCTTTTTTAATACTTTTAATAACCCGCGGGTACCCTGTTAAAACATGTGTTTATTGTTTTACCGCACCCTGAGACTCTCAGTGTTTGTGTGTCGACTCCGTTTTTAGTAAAGCCTCCAGAACAAAAAAAGAATGCGCGGCGTTGAAGGTACGAGGTCGAGAGCCAACGCCAACAACAGCTAATTTTTCGTCTTCTCGTGGTTGACTTCGACAGGTTTCAAGTCAACTTCTTTCTAACACGGGAAGTTACGTTAGAGACTAACCTTTTAGTTTCAGTATGTCGCTGCGCAGCTTCTCAGCCAAATTGTTGCTACCGATCTTCACCAGAATCTTGACGGTCTCTTTTACAGCGTTCTCGCCGTGCTTCTTCACCAGTTCGTCAGCAAAATCCACCGGGCTGGGAGTTTCAAGTAATCTGTGAGGCAAGTATGTGAAGAACTTCAAGGCCTTGAGGTCATCTTCCCCCAGCTCCATCAGCGTTTTACACAGCAGCTCCTTTTTATCTGTGAACGACAACTTTTATTGGCTTAGCCGAACTTGAGGCGTCAACCGTTTGAGTGACGTTACGCAAAACACATTTCCCGGGAAAGTGACACGACAACAGCTAAAACGTCATTCCTGTTGCAACCCCTTGCTCACTGTTTTTTTTTTAGCTACAAATGACCTGTTTTGATTGAAAAAATATAGGCTCTGAATTGAATATTTGAAGACAAAATAACTCAATTTCATTCATTCAGTCCATTGCATCGCAAAGAGGTCAGATTGCAAAAGTAGTGAGCAATTGCTGTTTTATACCACTATACAGTTGGGCAAATACGTATTTAGTCAACAAGTTCTCCCACTATAAAATATTAGAGGGCTGTAATTGTCAGCATGGGTAAACTTCAACCATGAGAGACAGAATGTGGAAAGAAAAAAAAGAGAATCACATTGTTTGATTTTTAAAGAATTTATTTGCAAATCATGGTGGAAAATTAGTATTTGGTCAATACCAAATGTTCATCTCAATACTTTGTTATCTACCCTTTGTTGGCAATAACGAGGCCAAACGTTTTCTGTAACTCTTCACAAGCTTTTCACACACTGTTGCTGGTATTTTGGCCCATTCTTCCACGCAGATCTCCTCTAGAGCAGTGATGTTTTGGGGCTGTCATTGGACAACACGTACTTTCAACTCCCTCCGCAGATTTTCAATGGGGTTGATATCCGGAGACTGGGTAGGCCACTCCAGGACCTTGAAATGCTTCTTACAAAGCCACTCCTTTGTTGCCCTGGCTGTGTGTTTGGGATCATTGTCATGCTGAAAGACCCAGCCACGTCTCATCTTCAATGCCCTTGCTGACGGAAGGTGATTTTCACTCAATATCTCTCGATACATGGCCCCATTCATTCTTTCCTTTACACAGATGAGTCGTACTGGTCCCTTTGCAGAAAAACAGTCCTAAAGCATGTTTCCACCCCCATGCTTCACAGTGGGTATGGTGTTCTTCGGATGCAATTCAGTATTCTTTCTCCTCCAAACATGAGAACCTGTGTTTCTACCAAAAAGTTCTATTTTGGTTTCATCTGGCCATAACACATTCACCCAGTCCTCCTCTGGATCATCCAAATGCTCTCTAGCGAACCGCAGACGGCCCTAGACGTGTACTTTCTTCAGCAGGAGGACACGTCTGGCAGTGCAGGATTTCAGTCCCTGGCGGCACATTGTCTTACTGATAGTAGCCTTTGTTACTGTGGTCCCAGCTCTCTGTTGGTCATTCACTAGGTCCGGATTTTTGGTCTGGGATTTTTGCTCACCGTTCTTGTTGTCCTTTTGACGCCACGGAATGAGATCTTGCATGGAGCCCCATATCGAGGGAGATTATCATTGGTCTTGTATGTCTTCCATTTTCTAATAATTGCTCCCACAGTTGATTTCTTTACACGAAGTGTTTAACCTATTACAGATTCCGTCTTCCCAGCCTGGTGCAGGTCTACAACTTTTGTCTATGGTGTCCTTCGACAGCTCTTTGGTCTTGGCCAGAGTGAAGTTTGGAGAGTGACTGACTGAGATTGTGGACAGGTGTCTTTTTTTTTTCCACATTCTCTCATGGTTGAGGTTTACCCACGTTGACAATTACAGGCCTCTCTAATATTTTCAAGTGGGAGAACTTGCACAATTAGTTGTTGACTAAATACTTATTTGCTCCACTGTAACTAACTGAAAGATGACGTTGTGGTGGCCGCGACAGCGAGTGAAACTTTTCCCTCATCGCCGCCTGTTTCTAAAAGACAAAATTTTTTTGAGTCACTGCGGGCTCTGCTAGCGAGCAGCACGGACTCAACGGCATCTAGTGGTCTAGTCGTTCTGCTCGGTCGTCCGCCGCTTGTCATCCATTCAGTCGTCTTCCGCCGGCACCCCGGCTTTGCGGCTTAGCCATTGGTTGCCATTGAATAGGGTTGCGGGTAGAGCTGTCCCGACTAGTCGACATAGTCGACGTCATCGATGACGTAAATCCGTCGACGAGCACAACATCAAGTCGACGGTTAATGAATGGTAAAAAAAAATATGTGTGTGGAAAGTTCAGAATGTCGGATGCTCTGTATGCAAGTGGGGAAAGCGGCACAAAGCCTAAAAAGCACACCAGATTGTCCAAAACATTGACTTATTTCAAAGAAACAAAGGAGGGTACACCTTTCTGTCCTGTCTCTTCAATGCCAAGCTTGGCTGCACGTCGGCCGTGAATAAACACCTCAAGCGCAGTCACCCAGTTTGTAAGTCCACCTAACTAACTAACTAACGACATGTTTTATTGAAGTTGCTAAGCCTGTCGCGATATGCAATGAGTCCATTTATCGCACGGCAAATAAAAATGAGGGCGGTAATTTTCACGGCTGCCTTTTATCGCTCCGCGGGTGCGTACGTACATTGGTGCGTGCTGATGGCATATGAGACTCCGGTTCCTTTCTCTTATCAACACGCTGTAGAATTAAAGTTCAGACATAAAAAATAAGAAAACATCTATATTAAACACTGTAACGTTAGCACTGCTACACTGAGGTGAATGGGGGAAAAAGGCAACCTACTTTAGCCTGCTATAAAACATTGGCAGTCATCTCGTGAAAGCAAACTTGCGGTTAAAAGGTGACACTTCAAACATGAAAAATCGTTGGTTAACAGCATTTGCAAACAAAAAAAATGACCCAAAAAAATATATTACTGACAATTCATGCAATGACAAAAAGTGCTTTTTTTGCGGAGTGTAAAGCTGAAGTTACTATACTATACTATAACTATACTATAATATTAATGCTAATTGTTTTTTTAAGAATTGTTTTAAATCATGTTGGAAAGGCGAAGTCAGTGTTCTGAATCTGTTTACATTCCATTGTTTTGCACTAGTTAATTCTATCAGCATTTGAACTCATTGTTTATTTGTGATTTATTATTGTTATTTACGTGTTTATGTGTACTTAATAAATATTTTAAGTGTTCCAATATGTTTTTGTGAATTGATAAGCGTAAAAAAAAATTTCATTGCTTAAATTTGTAAAAAAAAAAAAACAATATGTTTTTGTGAATTGATAAGCGTCAAAAAAAATTTCATTGCTTAAATTTGTAAAAAAAAAAAAAAAAAATTACAATTTTTAATTATTAGTCGACTAATCGTAAAAATAGTCGCCTGACTAATCGTGAGAAAATTAGTTGTTTGGGACAGCCCTAGTTGTGGGTCTTATCAAATGTTCTACTGCCCTCCTGTGAACAGTTTTATTGCTTTAAAATGGGTTTTGAGCTTTGTTTATTGTATCCTAGATACATTGGAACCTATAGATGCCTTTTGTAAAAAAAAACAAAAAAAACACGGAACCTATAAATGCCTTTTGTCAAAAAATAAACGCAAAAGACGTATATATATACGTTTTTGGAACACTGAAGCAATTAAAAATAGAACGTAGTTATACGTTTTTGAGAGCAAATGAGTTAAGAACCCTCATTTTCAATGCAGAAAATATGTGTGTGTGGATTATCGGGCAAACTGTAGAAAAAGTTCTACTTTTTGCCAAATACCCTGCAAGGTGTAGACATGGATGGCGTGGCTAAGTGGTAGAGTAGTTGTCCCCCAACCCAGAGTTTGTGGGTTCAATGCTCCGCCCTGATGAACTCGCCTAAATATCCTTGAGCAAGATACTGAACCCCACATTGCTCCTGGTGCGGAGCTGTCTCACCAGTAGGTGGATGACAATGTAGTGTAAAGCGGTTTGAGTGCCTTGAAAGGTAGAAAAGCGCTATACAAGTATAACACAAAAATCCTCTTGCGATGACGTCATCAAAACATGGCGAGAAGCAACACTACTGGCTCACAGCCAACATGTCCGTAGTTTGGATGTATTAATAATCATAAAATTTCTTCATCGCTGCTACACATTTGTTCTGAAGTCGCTTTCCATTGATGTCCCGCAACACATCGAATACAGTGAATTTTAGCCCATGCATAAGTAGTTTCAGTTGTTGTTTCATTCGGCCAGGAGCCACTTCGCTCGGCTTCGCCTGACTCTCGATCGGACTCTCGATCGATTCCACTCGTTGTGCAAGAAAATACAGAGGAGTAGGAGAGATTGTAATAGACTTGTGTAGAGCTTTCCTTGCTTCGGCGAGAATGGAATTGGTTTTTGCTGTTTGTTGTTGTGCACTACATCCACACAAATGTACATCAAGAACTCATTTAGCTTAGCCCTCGGAGCCATTTTTCGAGTGTCCCAATGTCAGGGAATGCGCGGGCAGGCAGGTTGTGTGGACCCAAATGCAGTGAAACAATAACGCAAGGCAGGTGCCAGAGAACTCAAAAAATGGTTTTAATTATAACTAACAAAAGCACAAAGTACAAAGAAAAGGACTAGGGATCAAAAGGCAAGGTTCAAACAAAACTTACTTTCAAAGCAGGGCGAGTAACACGAGGAACTGGGGGGGAATGCAGGCATGAACGTGGACCAGTACATTGACATAGACAATGACGCAACAAGGAGTGACAAGAAACTGGGTCTTTATATACACACACGCAGACAAGTAACGAGATGAGGAACAGCTGGGTAACACAGGTGGATGCAGTTTGCAGGATACACTGGGAGAACACACACAGGTGAAAGCAATGGGACAAGTCACACTAGGAGAAAACAAACACAAAACCTAACACCCAAACATCCAAGAAAGTGCATTTATCAAGGTTTATCGGCCATGACGCGTCTATGTCCACCGAACAGAATGCTACGAAGATGCCAGCGCCACTGGTATAGGACACTTTTGAGTTTGCCACAAAAAACTAAATGCGCGCGGGAACGCACCTCCCGTGGGGTTTCAGAATCGGCAGCTTTCAAACTAAATTTCTCAAGCCTCCAGAGTTGTACCGCCAATGGAAAGACAAAGGAAATTAATCAGAAAAAAAATAACTCATTTGCTCCCAAAAACGTATAAATACGTTGTTTCATAATAATAGTAATATAATAGTTATTTCAGTGTCCAAAAGACGTATTTATACGTTTTTTACATTTTTTTTTTCACAAGAGACATCTCTGGGTTCTGATTCAACTTAGCTACAAAGCACAACGCTGAAAATCCATTTTAAAGCAATGAAACTGGCCACTGGAGTGTAGTAGCGCATTTGGTAAGACCCGCAACCCGATTCAACGGAAAGAACGGCTGGGACGCACGGCCGGGGCGCCAGCGGAAGACGACCAAATGGACGTCCAGGATGCCAGGCGGCGGACAACCGAGCGGAACAACCGGGAGGATGCCCGGGATGCCAGGCGCTGGACGACCGGGCAGAACGACTGGGACCACCAGTGCAGCGGACGATGCCGTTGAGTCCATGCTGCTCGCCGAGCAGTTCCCCCCCAGGAACACAAGTTCCCCAGGCGAACTCTGCCACGAGGCAGTGGTCACCACAAAAGAAAGACTCAAAAAAATCCATCTTGATGAGACAGGCGGCGATGAGGGAAAAGTTTCATCTGGCTGTTGCGGCCACAACAGTGTCATCTCTCAGGTAGTTATGTGTAAATAAACTACTTTCTTTAAGCTGGGGGGCAAGTATGCCCACACCCGCTCGGCGCCTATTACTGTGGGCAACTCCAGAGTGGAAGAGAGTCCAACCCCTCTCAAGAAGATTGGTACCAGAACACAAGCTGTGTGTGGAGGTGTGTGGTGTAAAATCATTCACCTTTTAAAAGACACCATGTGATGGATAAGGCTAGCATAGGATTCACAGAAGTAAGGTGGTAGCTCTGTCTGCCTCTACAGAGTCCGTAATAATGACACAATCAGTCAATAACAGTAGACAACAATGCACTTACCACTATTTCTCCTTCTTTTTCGCCTCCTTGATTTTTTTTCTTTTGTCGTTTCAGCTCCAGAAGGATAACTCCTCTTCATTTTTTCAACGAGACACTGTAAGGAAGTCATATAGATAAGAATAGGTGTAATTCAGGGGTGCACGATATCCATTTTTTGAAACCGATATCGATGACTTCCTGCTCCTTAAAGCCGATACCGATATCCGATAATATATACTTTTTAAAATGTATATTCACCCGTTTTTGAACACCTGGAGGTTTAAAAAAATCATAATGGTGGATTCAACATAAATTTGTCTTTGATCTCAGCAGAATTTTCATAATGACATGAACATTATTATCATGAACAAAACAAAGACAAGAACAGTCTTGACTCCAAATAACATGCCAATATTCATTTTTTCAAATTAATATAATTTGAGTCAATCACAATCAATTAGTCAATATAATTGAAGATGTGTTTCCTGAACAATGAGCACTGAACTAAACATAAACCCAGCAGGTATTGTGCTTTGTCATCAGATAAAAATATTTGGTGCTACAGGAGACTGTTGTGGTCCTGGTCCATGAACCAACTTTCTTAACCTGGGAGACAGGTTAGGACAGCAAGCCTATCAATAACCAAAAGGCCTCTCAATAACTTACTAACTTATAACTAACACTGTGAAATGCAAACATTATATATTAACATTCATCACTCATTCCTCATAATAAAAATATGGTAGAGCAAAAAGGATTAATCACTTTCCTTATAATAATCAATATCAATCTTTAAAACACCATCGAAGCGATTGTCATCTTTTCAGTGGCTTATTAAGATGTTTCTCGCTAGCTGTGCGGCACACTTGCGCGTGACGTCACAGAAAGTGAGCGCTTGATTTACAAACGCACACATCCCAATCCACCGACACCGTGCCAAAAATGTTACAGTACATGTACTGCCCAAAACAGTGCGTTTCACTTCTGCACTGCCCGACAGCCATCTAAAAATGAATGCACTTCCATAAACCACAAGACTTGGTCTTTTCTTGCTTTTATGGGAAGACGCTCGTCTTAGTATTGTGACAGTACAACAGAAAAATACACATATTCAATACTCAATATACAACAAACTGAACAATACACTTATATACTCAACTATATGTATAGCATAGCACACTAGCTTGAGCTACTAAAGCATTGGCTGGCTTCTATAACACAACTTATGAAGTTCTGTACATATGAACCTTCACCACAGAAGTAAACATATATTGCACATCCACATGTTATAGTAAACGTAACTTACATATATTTTCGAGGCAGAAAGCATTCACGATTGTCAATGCTACAGTTAGACATTGCGTTAGTAACTCAGTTACCTGAATGTAGGAGTAATTAGTTACTTTGCAAAGTAACTAGTGATAATTTTCATGTTGTTTTTTTTTCTCAAAAAAAAAAAAAAAAAAAAAAAAAAAAAAAAACAGGTCACACAATGTGAAGTTTAAAGGGTTTTGGGGAAAATTGGCCGTAGCCCAATTCTTTACCCTCCACTTAACTAGACACAAGGGTATTGCGATAACTAGATAGTAACCTTTGCTGTGTGTGGAAGTCATTTAATGTTGTGAATCAACCGTTAAAGTTGCTAAAATTGCTCCCGTTATTGCATTAGGTCCCTTCTGTCTACTTTCAACATGTGTAAGTTTTAAAACTGTTTCATCATTTAGAGATAGATATAAGTCGAGATGTTGCCGATTTAGGAGCATTTTAGATTAAAAAAAAAATAAAATAAAAAGTTACTTAGGTTCGCTGGGAGGATCTCACATCAGAGCCTTCCTGAGAGGTCTACTGCTTTAAGATGGCGGCTGTTTACTAACGCATGTAGTCCTTAAAACATGTTGCCAATGCAGCCGTGGCTGTCTTATGCATCTAGTTCTATATTATGTGATATCTACCGTATCATGTGGGCGTAGTTTGTAGGCTAGTCAGGTACTATTGGAGGCTGGAGCCACCTAGCATCACGTTTGTAACGGCGTCTTCCCCACTCCTGCTCTGCTCTCTCGTCTCCGTGAGTTGGTCTCTCTCAGACTTTTATCCAACCAACTTAGTAAGATGAGAAAAGTAATTAATTAGATTACTCATTACTGAAAAAAAGAACGCCGTTAGTAACGCCGGTATATTCTAACGCCGTTATTAACAACACTGTGCACCAGTAGTGTAATTCACATGATGTCATACCGATGCAGTGATGGCCATTCACAAAGGTTGTTGTTTGCCCCACAGACCACATGAACTGATTATCTTTTTGAGACATCTCTTCATCAGTCATCGTAGTTCTTCTCGGGAAAGTCTGTGTTACACAGCTGAACAAGTAGCTTCTCGATTTCCGTCACTGTGAGCCTATTCACTGGATTATGAGGTGTTTTGTTTTCACTGTCATAACATGCCATGGCTCAATTGTTCTTGGACCATTTGCTCCTATTGGAAGGCAGACTTATGCTTCAATCTCTGGCGGACACACTTTGCTGAGGTAAGACCACTTTTGTGATGTCTGCTTGCGTGGGGATGTTCTTGGTGTGCACAGGTATGCTACCGTGTGTGTACGCTTTTGGCAGATCAATGAACTTGCCATCTTCAATTCCACATACAGTGCCCTCCATAATTATTGGCGCCCCTGGTTAAGATGTGTTTTTTTAGCTTCTAATATATATTTTTTTAATTCAAATAATATGGGACCTTAATGGGAAAAAAAGAGAAAAATCCAACCTTCAATACAAGTGCATTCATTCAGAGGGGAAAAAAACCCACATAAAGAAAAAAATATTTGACATGAAATAATGTGTGTCACAATTATTAGCACCCCTGGTGTTAATACTTTGTACAACCCGCTTTTGCCAACAAAACAAGGTCTGGGGACTGAGATGGCCATGGGAGGAGCTTGATTTTGTGTCTGGTTACCCATTTCTGGGGCTGTAGCGAAACAGCCCCACAGCATCACTGACCCACCCCCATACTTCACAGTGGGTATGAGGTGCTTTTCAGCATGCGCATCTTTCGTGGCACGCCAGACCCAATTACAGTGTTTGTTGCCAAAAAGCTCAATCTTGGTCTAACTGACCAAAGCACACAATCCCAAAACTGGGACTGTTTCGCATCCAAAGGCCCTGGGAACCTTGTTAGGGTGCAGGGTGCTTTGAAATACCAGGACATTTGAAATCAAAATCTGTTGCCCTCTGCCCGAAAGCTGAAGATGGGTCATCACTGGGTCTTTCAGCAAGACAAAGACCCTAAACATATGGCCAAATCTACCCAGAAATGGTTCACCAGACACAAAATCAAGCTCCTCCCATGGCCATCTCAGTCCCCAGACCTTGTTTTGTTGTTAAAAGGGGGTTGTACAAAGTATTAACACCAGGGGTGCTAATAATTGTGACACACATTATTTGATGTCAAATAATTTTTTCTTTATGTGGGATTTTTTCCCCACTGAATAAATGCACTTGTATTGAAGGTTGGACTTTTCTCTTTTTTTCCATTAAGGTCCCATATTATTTGAATTAAAAAAAAAAAAATTATTAGAAGCTGTTGAGTTAATTATCAAGGGTTGATTGAATATTTGCTTGATTGATTGAATATTTGCTTGTGCTCATATATACCTAATAGCTAATAATACCTAATATTGCTATATTTTATTCTTATTTGATATAACCAGTAAATGATTATTGCTTGCTATACTAGGTATAATGTTTAAGTGTTACAAAGTTTAAAAAGGGTCGGGATGACAACTGCCTTGCTTCATGGCCACAACATTGCGTAACTAGACCTTCTAGGACATCTTCAGCATCTTACGTCTGGACTTTCGAGCACATCTTCCATGGCCGCAGCGTTGCATAACTGAAGTGTCTGGGTCATTCTGATCATTTTACCTAAGTGCCCTTGCTTACACACGTGTATTTAGTTAGTTCCACCTACATGCTCACACATAGCCAACCAAAATCACATGGGTGTCTCCAGCTTGCTTTCCCCCTCCCTTTAGGGCGGAACCCTTCTGTGTTAGGACAAACCCCTAATAAAAAGAGCAAGGAGGGTTTTTCTTTAGTTCAATTTTGGTGACTATACACCGTAATCTAGCATTTCTCTGTCTAGTCCCTCCTTTGCTCTCCTTGGCCAAGAAAACTGAGTGTCTTCTCTCCTTATTTTTGGGTAATTTTACAAATGTCTAATTAAGGGTCTATTTTTGAACTTGACAGAAGCTAAAAAACACATCTTAACTAGGGGTGTCAATAATTATGGAGGGCACTGTACATTTTGTACATCGTTCATCAAAGCATCTATTACATTCATTGGAGTAGATGTATCTCTCATGGTTTGTCTACTCAATCAAATGCTTCCTTGTAATTTTTTCTTCTAATCCATTCTCAGTTGGCCGACGAGACCTTCCTCGTTCCAAACTTGTCAAATCACTTTCTTCCTTTCCTCCTTCCATCATGTTAACTGCAGAGTGGCTCATTCTAGTGAAACTTCAAAGGTGCTTTCTTCCCCAAGAGTCAACTTTCTTAATAAAACTAATGTAAAAGTTTCTCATATACTGATGCCAAACTGCATGGATGAGTAAAAGTCTTGACGTGCTCGCATTCTAAGTTAATGTTCTTTCATTTTCACTCAAGCCTTGGCTCGGTGTAGCCTAGTTAGCATGTTAATTACGTTAGCATTAGCTTCCAAAGTTGAAGCTTTCGCCACATTTATTGCTGGCATAGCTAAAACGAAATTTCTAGTTACTCTGTCTCATAGAATCAAAGGGTTACAACAATATTTCTAAAGTTCCGTCTTCCTCCAGCAGCTTAGCCTCCGCCAATTTTGGTCCAAGCAGGAGAGGACTATTCCAAATCCAATACGACGCTAGCAACCATTTAACTATACATATATATAATTTTTTTATTATCATTAAGAATGGTGCGATAAAACAACACGTACCTTGAAGCCAGGCAAACGATGAGTTTGGGAGTTTTGGAGTTTTGTCACGGGAGACGACAGTACGTATTTGTCTTTGATCTTTGTAATGCGGCTGTTGATGCTGGTCAAAAAAGCTGTTTTACTTCCACATCGGCTGGCTTTATCTGCCTGATGACTTGTAAGTATGCTGGTTTTGAACTGCTGACTTGAAAGCATGTTAATTTCTCTCTATGACTAATCAATCATGTGACACTGCTTAATTTGCTCGTACACAATCGATTCATCTTCCTCACATTGAACTCTATAATTACAATCTGTATAAAACTGTGGGGGTTTCCGCTCTCTTTTTGGGTAACTTAGACAGATATTTCCTTTTAATCATATAAGTACATGGCGGAAAACACAGACAAGACTGAAAAGGCAGTTTCTGCTCTTGCACCCCTCTTTAGAAGAAACTGCTGTATTTTAAGATAAAACAACTGTTGTGTTCGATAGAACAATATGGCTACGTTCATACTACAGGTCTTAATGCACGAATCTGATTTTTTGTCATATCTGTTTTTTTGGCGTGCCCGTTCTGACTGCCTTTATCCATTGAGACCGTTCAAGTATTACGCATGCGCACTAATTCGCAGTCCGACACGCGCTAAGCAAGAAGACCCGCATGCGCAGAAGCATCAAAACAAATGACAGACGTCATCCGTCATTCCAGGGATATCATATTTTGCTTTTCAAAAGGTGGACACAAATAACAGACATAAATAATCCCCGTTTAGGCTTATATTCAAAGTTTATATGGATCGATAGCATGCACGCTCTGTCCGTGCACGTCACACACACATACGGGCAGTTTGTCCCGACTCTCGGCCGTGGAGGCAATGTTGAAATATTGCTCACTTGGAACAGAGAGAAAACTGAGCATTCTCAGGCTTATCCTCAACCCATTTTTACTTTTTATGACTGTTGTCAAGCTCAGCCCTTCCTCAAAAGCCCTGTTCACTGCAAGCTAGGCGCTAATAACGCACAGGTGCATCGCTACGGTAACGACTCTCTTGCTATTTGATGACGTAATTGCTGCATTAAATCCGATTTGCGGGACTGGACAGTACAGACCGCCGCGACAGTCTGGAAAAATGTGGCCCAGATCGGATTTAGACCACATACGAAAGTGACCCAGATCGGATTTGAAATGGTCCCGTTCTATGCGACTTGTCACGTTCAGACCGTCAAGTTAATGCCTCACTCGAGTCGGAAAAACACGAAAAAATCGGATTCGTGCATTAAGACCTGTAGTATGAACGTAGCCTATGTCTATATGCTGCCATAGCAGATTCATGGCACATGAAGCCCCCAAACTATTTTTAATTTGTCCGTTTTACCCTGAAAACCCCCGTTTACAGACGTCGCGCAACCGCTTTTGTTTCAACCCAGCCATAAAACGAAGGTGATTAATTATATTTATTATTCAAAATGTCTGTCGTTTTTAGCTTAGAATCATTCATTGATGTCTCATATTTCGGTTTTAAAAAAAAAAACTGTTTAAAAAATTATTCACTCGCATATTTGAAACTTTTAAACAAATTATGTCACAATGAAAAAAATGGCGTCTGTAAAAAAGTCACGGATATCTACTTCATAACTATCACTTAATTGTATTTTTTTTTCGTTACTCTCGCATTTTCTCCGATATATTAGATGATAAATAATTGATCCAAACAAAAAAGTTGAAAAAAAAAAACGTTTAAAAGGGTAAATATATGAAAAAGAAAATCTCGACCACTCCTTGATGTCTGCGATTTCTGCATCACGACTCTTGTTATATTACCATGTTTCACCCATAAAATCCCCCAAAAATCCAGCTGTGGCCATTAACAGCTGTGTCTTGACACTCAGTGATACATGCTATATGGAGTTTTTGGATCAAAACAAAGTAAGCACGCAATAATATCTTGTTAAAGTCATGGCGTCTGTAATTCTGTTCTCGCGTGCTCTCACCTCCAGATAGGGTTTTGCTGTTTTAAAAAAATGTTGTTTTTTTAAATGCCCTCCTGCTCAAAATTTTTCTTCCCCCAGAAAACAGACATTTTAAGCTTTCCAATGATGTATGTACACATGCATATCGGACAATTTTGAAAGTTAGCTAAATTGGGGGTCTCAGAGCGGAACTTCAAGTCACCTGAGTGTTTTCCGCGGGACAAATAAGTATTTAGTCAACCACCAATTGTGCAAGTTCTCCTACTTGAAAAGATTAGAGAGGCCTGTAATTGTCAACATGGGTAAACCGCAACCATGAGAGACAGAATGTGGGGGGGAAAAAAACAGAAAATCACAGTGTTTGATTTTTAAAGAATTTATTTCCAAATTAAAGTGGAAAATAAGTATTTGGTCACCTACAAACAAGCAAGATTTCGGGCTGTCAAAGAGGTCTAAGTTCTTCTAATGAGGTCTAACGAGGCTCCACTCGTTACCTGTATTAATAGCGCCTGTTTTAATTCATTTTCGGTATAAAAGACATCTGTCAACAACCTCAGTCAGTCACACTCCAAACACCACTATGGCCAAGACCAAAGAGCTGTCGAAGGACACCAGAGACAAAATGGTAGGCCTGCACCTGGCTGGCAAGACTGAATCTGCAAAAAGTAAAACGGTTGGTGTAAAGAAATCAACTGTGGGAGCAATTATTAGAAAATGGAAGACATACAAGACCAATGACAATCTCCCTCGATCTGGGGCTCCATGCAAGATCTCACCCCGTGCCATCAAAATGATAACAAGAATGGTGAGCAAAAATCCCAGAACCACACGGGGGGGCTAGTGAATGACCTACAGAGAGCTTGACCCACAGTAAAAAAGGCTACTATCAGTAAGGCAAGGCAAGGCAAGGCAAATTTATTTATATAGCACAATTCAACACAAGGCAATTCAAAGTGCTTTACATCACATGAAAACCATAAAAATCACATTTAAATCAACAGAACGTAAAAACCAAGACAAAAGATCGCATTTAATCACAGAATAATACAATGCGCCGCCAGGGACTTAAATTCTGCACTGCCAGACGTGTCCCCCTGCTCAAGAAAGTACACGTCCAGGCCCGTCTGCGGTTCGCTAGAGAGTATTTGGATGATCCAGAAGAGGACTGAGAGAATGTGTTATGGTCAGATGAAACCAAAATAGAACTTTTGGTAGAAACACAGGTTCTCGTGTTTGGAGGAGAAAGAATACTGAATTGCATCCGAAGAACACCATACCCACTGTGAAGCATGGGGGTGGAAACATCATGCTCTGGGGCTGTTTTTCTGCAAAGGGACCAGGACGACTGATCTGTGTAAAGGAAAGAATGAATAGGGCCATGTATCGAGAGATTTTGAGTGAAAATCTCCTTCCATCTGCAAGGGCATTGAAGATGAGACGTGGATGGGTCTTTCAGCATGACAATGATCCCAAACACACAGCCAGGGCAACAAAGGAGTGGCTGCGTAAGAAGCATTTCAAGGTCCTGGAGTGGCCTAGCCAGTCTCCAGATCTCAACCCCATAGAAAACCTGTGGAGGGAGTTGAAAGTCCGTGTTGCCCAATGACAGCCCCAAAACATCACTGCTCTAGAGGAGATCTGCATGGAGGAATGGGCCAAAATACCAGCAACAGTGTGTGAAAAGCTTGTGAAGAGTTACAGAAAATGTTTGGCCTCCGTTATTGCCAACAAAGGGTACATACAAAGTATTGAGATGAACTTTTGGTATTGACCAAATACTTATTTTCCACCATGATTTGAAAATAAATTCTTTAAAAATAAAACAATGGGGTTTTCGGGGGGGGGGGGGGGGGGGGGGTTCCACATTCTGCCTCTCATAGTTGAGGTTTACCCATGTTGACCATTACAGGCCTCTATAATATTTTCAAGTGGGAGAACTTGCACAATTAATGGTTGACTAAATACTTATTTGCCCCACTGTATATGAGTCTCCATGAGCAGCGGCATCAAAAAATTCAAAGTCGTTCCCTTATAAAATCCCAATTATTTTTTTTATATATAATTATAACACAATTTACAATGCCTATAAAATGCTCAGATTTTACACTCGATGCACAAAAATCACCAAATGCAGAGATAATCACCTATATTTTCAGGATCAATAGCAATATTTAACATATCATATAAGTTTTTGTCCAAAATACAACCTTATTTTTCTTTTATTTACTGCATGTTTTCTTTTTTTTTTTTTTTTTTTTTTTTTTTTTTAACCTGTCCTGTTCAGCTGTTTGACACAGAGAATGGAAGTCTAAGTGCCCGGATTCTGAACAGTTTTAATGTTTCACATTGAGAGTCTGACATACTCCCATTGTGATCATTCAAAATGCCTTTTTATTATGACAAAGCAGCGAACAGGAAGGGATTATGGGGGGACAGAAGAAAAGAAGTACAAGAGAAGAAAGAAAAGAAACACATACACAAACAACAACAAGAAATACATTGAACATCTAAACTAGTTACTAATATGCTGGTGCTATCGTCAGCGAGATGTATTTCCGGTTTACACCATGTGGGGGCCTATTGGCCAGTGAAAGAGGAGAATGGGGGTGGGGGTGTCTATAAGACTATAAGCTAAGTGATTGAAAGGGGTAGAGTGTACACAAATCAGTTCTGTGATCTAGAACCCAGTAATCGTGTGAATCTCTTATGAGTGAAAGCCCGTTGGCGACCAACCCTACGCCGCCGCATCGCCAATCCCGGCACCGGAACCCCCAACCCGAGCATGCCCTACCACATCCAGCAGCACGCAAGCCCCACCGGGCGCGCGACAGCCACGCAGACGGGCGGAGAGACCGCGCGGGCGCCAACCCAGGGCCACGGCCCACACCCAGCCAGCCCGGGGAGGGAGGGCGGGCGGGGGGGAGGGAGGGCGGGCGGGGGGGTGGGGGGGCCATGCGCAGCCCATCCCTCCCTCAACCGCCCAGCAAAGGAGCCACCGTCCCCCCCACCCGGGACCCAGGGTGGTCCCCCGGGCCACCCGCGCGCCCATCAACCGGCCTTCAGGGATGGCAGGAGGGGACGCATCACCAACCCCACGCCTACACCCACCCCCGCCCGCCCACCCGGACCACGAGCCGCAGCCCCCCAACCGGCACGGCACGCCACGGGACCCCCAGCGGCCCACCAAGCCCCAGGCAAGGCAGGGTCCCCCGCCGGTGCAGGCGACACCCCGCTGATACACCGGCGCCCAGCCAGCGACCCGCGACGGAGCGCAGGGCGGACGCCCAGCCAGAGAAGAGAGGGGAAGGCGGAGGCAGGAGAACGCCCAGGGACTGCCATGGGGCGATGCAAGACCGGAGACCCGACCCCCCAACCCACTCCCGCGGCCGGCAGCCGAGGCAGAGGGGAGGCCACACCCCGGGAGCCACGCCATATAGAAAAAGTGTGGGACCCACCTACCACCCTATTACTGTGGCTGCCAGGTTCCCGACTGGCAGCCATCACCCAGCACCGTGATGGGGGTGTGAGGGGAGGGTAGTGCAATGTATGCATTAAAATAGGAGAGCTTGGCTTGGGGCAGTGGGACCGCAGCATGGAGTTTCTGTCCAGCCGCCCGTCCCACCGCCCTTTGCCAGAGCTCTCCTGTGGAGTATGATGTGTGTGGTGCATTTAAAAAAGGTGCAGGGATGGCGGGGCCTGTGGTGAGGAGGCAGCCGTGAGCCCCCCCCCCCCCCCAGCAGGTCCCAACCATCCCACAACCTTGGTGTGTGGTGCATTAAAAACAGGGGGGTATTTACTGCATGTTTTCAACAGCTAATAAATGTCTCAATTTTCACATCAGGAACCTAATACTTGAGGAACGCTTGCAGAATCAATTATAATATACGTATAAATAGATTACTAATAAATTCTATATACAATCACAACTTTTTCATGGAATAGAATAGTCCTTTATTGTCATTATACAGTTGTAGAATGAAATTGTGGAGAATTTCCCTTTGCAGTGCATGATAAGTTAAAATCTCAAAAGTGACTTGCAAGTATAACATTTAAATAAACAAATATAAAATGCTTATGAGAAAGCCCTATGTTCAGGCAGTGCAAACAATCGGAGTGAAGTAGCAGCAGTTTGACAGTCAATGCTTTGAATATTGCAGGTGAGTAAGTATTGCACATAGAATATTGGATATAAATGAATATTGGACTATGCCTTGTGTTTGCCGGTCAGCTTCCTCGACTTGTACTGTATTTATTTCACGTAAATATTTCAAATGTGCTGCTTGTCTTTATGTTCACTGTGGCGCCACCTTACAACAAGTCTGATTCTTGGTTAAAAGCAACAACAACAAGAACAAAAAACCAGCAGTTTGAATTTACTTAAATCTGTCGAAGAAAGATGCTACTCTGTTAGCTCTTTGTTATGATAAGGGGCCTGCCACAATGGCTTTTTCCCTTCAAAATTCTTGTGAATAAATGCTTAAATCACTGAATTCTTTATAGATATGGACATAAAACTGTCTGGGTTCTTGGTTAAAAGAGCAAAAAACTGGGCAGTTACGCATCTATTTTACATATACAGTTTATGTCGAAGAATAATATTAATAAGCTCCTTGGTGGCAAGGCCCCGGTGGTCAATGAGATCCGCCCAGAGTTCCTAAAAACTCTGGATGTTGTGGGGCTGTCGTGGCTGACTCGCCTCTACAACATTGCATGGACATCGGGAAAGTGCCTCTGGATTGGCAGACCTGGGTGGAGGTCCCCCTTTTTAAGAAGGGGGACCGGAAAGTGTGTTCCAATTATAGAGGGATCACACTCCTCAACCTCCCCGGTAAAGTCTATTCAGGGGTGCTGGAGAGGAGGTTCCGTCGGAAGTCGAATCTCAGATTCGGGAGGAGCAGTGTGGTTTTCGTCCCGGCCGTGGAACAGTGGACCAGCTCTACACCCTCGGCAGGGTCCTCGAGGGTACATGGGAATTTGCCCATCCAGTCTACATGTGTTTTGTGGATCTGGAGAAGGAGTTCAACGGTGTACCTGGGGGAGTCCTGTGGGGGGTGCTCCGGGAGTACAGGGTACCGAGCCCATTGGTAAGGGCTGTTCGGTCCCGGTACGACCGGTCTCAGAGTTTGGTCCGCATTGCCGGCAGTACGTCAAATTCGTTCCCAGTGAGGGTTGGACTCCGCCAAGGCTGCCCTTTGCCACCGATTCTGTTCATAAATTTAATGGACAGAATCATTGAGAGGGTCAGGTTTGGTGACCTCTGCTTTTTGCAGAGGATGTGGTGCTGTTGGCTTCATCAAGCCGTGAGCTCCAACTCTCACTGGAGCGGTTCGCAGCAGAGCGTGAAGCAGATGGGATGAAGATTAGCACCTCCAAATCCGAGACCATGGTCCTCAGCCGGAAAAGGGTGGAGTGCACTCTCCGGGTCGGGAATGAAATCCTTCCCCAAGTGGAGAAGTTCAAGTATCTTGGGGTCTTATTCACGAGTGAGGGTAGGAGAGAGCAGGAGATCAACAGGCCGATCGGTGCAGCTTCTGCAGTAATGCGGACTCTGCACCAGTCCGAAGGAGTTGAGCCGAAGCGCAAAACTCTCGATTTACCAATGGATCTACGTTCCTACCCTCACCTACGGTCGTGAGCTGTAGGTCGTGACCGCCGGATACAAGCGGCCGAAATGAGTTTCCTCCGCAGGGTTCCAGGCTCTCCCTTAGAGATAGGATGAGAAACTCGGTCACCTGGGAGGGACTCGGCATCGAGTCGCTACTCCTCCCTGTTAAGAGGAGCCAGCTGAGGTGGCTTGGGCATCCGGTTGGGATGCCTCCTGGACGCCTCCCCGGGGAGGTGTTCCGGGCATGTCCCACCGGCGGGAGGCCCCGGGGATGACCCAGAACACGCTGGAGAGACTATGTCTCTCGGCTGGCCTGGGAACGCCTGGGGATCCCGCCGGAGAAGCTGGTTGAAGTGGCTGAGGAGAGGGAAGTCTGGGCTTCCCTGTTAAAGCTGCTGCCCTCACGACCTGACCCCAGAGCAAGCAGAAGATGATGGATGGATGGATGGATGGATGGATGGATGGATGGATGGATGGATGGATGGATGGATGGATGGATGGATGGATGGATGGATGGATGGATGGATGGATGGATGGATGGATGGATGGATGGATGGATGGATGGATGGATGGATGGATGGATGGATGGATGGATGGATGGATGTCGAAGAATGACGCCAATACCGTAGCAGTTCCCATTCTCCCGTAGATTTTTTCACAACATTTCAAAATGCATGCATGGTACAAAAAATATAATATTTACCTTGAAACCTCGAACAAATCACTCCTGAGGCAATCCTTCCTGTTTGTATGTGGTGCAGCTTTCGTAGTTCTTCAAAAATCCAAGCTTAAATCCGACATGAATGTGTGCCGTCTTCAGATGACTATATGTTACGTCCCAAGGACGGCTCGCAAAGGGCTTAACATAAAACAAGCCACACAAGTTTACAAGTGGACACAATTTATTCACAATAATCAAACTCACAATGAATATATACAAAATGCAAAAGAAGCGCGGCTTCAAGGTAAGCCCAGGCCAAAACAACAAACAAAAGGAACTACACTTGAAGTCCACCCGCTAACTAAACCCTGATCGTAAAAAGGAAAGAACAAAAAGACAGCCACTACCCTAGCTTCCTACTCTAAACAAAACAGGAGAAAACGGGTTGAACAGAAATGGCGGCTTACCCCTACTGCTTCAGTGCTCTTATTTAAAGTGGCTAACACAAACGATCCAATAACGAATAAACACAAAAGACCTCACTGAAAAAGCGGGAGTGCATCAAACTAGAGATCAAATGCACACGAGAGTGAATGGCGAGCAAACAGCTGGCGAGGAGGACCGCGGCACGAATGCTGTCAAATGTGACTTCCCAGAGCGTTGACAGCGGCAGGTTTATGAAGCTTGGCGCCTTTTCGTCATGGCCAATCAGCGGCAGCGACCTCGTTTGTCCGTCTGGCGTCGATCAGCTTACGTCACAGTAGGAGGGCAGGCAGCCAGCCGGCGGAGGTGACGATCAGCTGACTGGAGGCTTCTCAAAATGAAACAACAGTTAAACGGCCAGGGCCGTCACACTATAACTAATTTAATCTCGGCCCCCTATGGTTAGGCGTGACGCAAAGAATGACAAAGTGTCAGGTCAATAGATAGGTTATGAAGTCTATGGGCCTCGCCTTCATATACTGTAGCATCGGCGAAGACGGTAGGCGAAGAAGAAAACCTTTGAATGCTGTCTCCAAAGTGGAAGGATTTGATTGCGGGGGCTTGAGGGGGGCTTGCTTCGCATGCATATTGAAGGGAATAGGTACCGTTCTCGCACACACCATATAATTGTTTGCATTAGTCTAACACATTCATCTCACTATAGTTTAGGCAGTCTTCACTCCATGCCCTTGACACAGTAAAGTGAATCACCTTATCGGACCTCATGAGGGGGAAATGAAAAAATGGTACCATTTCTCGAAGGCACCGTCTAACTGTTTGCATTACTCGAACACATGTAATATAATTAATCAGGGAATGGTATCATTTCTCATACTTACTGTAGGACTGCACTACTCTAACACATCTAATATAAAATTAATAGCACACCAAAGTTTAAAGAAGCAGAGTAGATACACAATGCCATCTTATCACTGAAGCCCAAAGTGTGAGGCGCGAGCAAGATTGACGCACGACCTCTGGCAATCAGTTCTCCCGACAACAAACAAGGACAAAGACCAGCGCGCTTTGTCCTAAAACAAGTAGCGCCAGCCCGGATAAAAAAGTTGATAGCGGGCGCTTGAGACGTCAAAACCAGCGTCGGTCGCTGTGGCAACCATGAACCTAAACCAGCCAAAACCGGCCACAGAGGGAAGGTCCCAAAAGCAACGCCCGGACACACCTTCGGCCCGGCCTACTCCACCCCGAACTTAAAAAAAACACTGGACACAGATAAGACAGACTTTTTTGCTCGGAAATATTTTCTATGTAGCCTTATTTTGAATTTAGCATTGTTCCTCCATCGTCTGTTTTTGCCTTGTTTTTTGACCATTGTCGACGAATAATTTGGCAACCTGCTTTCGGTGAGTCTTCTTCAAACTTTTGGAACATGGAGTCAGTACAAAGGGTTAAAATAAGAGGTGAACGCGCGGAATATCCACTCTGCTGGTTGGCGCCCGGAAGCGATAAGCAGCGGAGCACCACTTCGTTCGGCTGTTGCAGTTTTCCGTGCGGTTTGGCCGGGGGGCGAATTCCAACGGCTTCCGCGTCGATAACGTCAGCACATGTACACGTCACATTGGGCGTGCGCAGCAGTGCTACTGAACATTAAAAACAGCAAATATGGCGGAACGTCTGCTTTAATTTACTGTTTTTGTAATATCTTTTATTTGAATATATTAAGTGTTTCCATTTTTGTGCCTTTTGGAGCAAAAGAAAAATGCCATTTCTTAGAGTGGGCGGGTCTGTCGTCTTCGAGGCTAAGGAGGTTGTTAGGGTCAAAGTGCATCATTGACTGTCGCCATGCAAATCTGCACTGCGCCCTAGGGCCTGGCATGAATACTACATTGTTTTCAAGCGGAACTGCGACATTGAGACGGAACCATTTGAATGCTAAATTGAAATTTTTCTTGTTCTCGGAGAGTCACCATGTAAACGGCCCCTTACTCTGCTCATTTGGCCTACAACAGTCATTTGTTACTTTACCAAAAGTAGTGGGCCAAAAATTGTACTCATGTAAGAGTCGTGTTACTTCCAAATAATATTGCTTCAGTAAAAGTGGTCATCTAAAATTATTCACTCAAGTAAAGAAATGTACTTGGTGAGAAGAATACTGAAGTACTAAGAAACTATTAGGAATACTTGTTAAGTGTAAAAAAAAAAAAAAAAAAAAAAATCCAGACACACGGTGGTCTTACGGTCGTCGGACAGTACATGGGAGCAAACAAAATCTGAAGGAGACCAAATGGGCTCAACATCTTCTAAAAATAAACATTTGGAAAAACTCGCTCTTCTTGACGACGGGGATCAAATGTGAAAAAATCTGTAAAATTCAAAGCTGAAGAAAAACACAAAAGTATCGGAATTGAATGCGAATAAATATTCTGACAAACAACACTGTTTAGATCCTACCAGAGAGTTGTCAGGCTATAGCTGGGATCCTTTTGGACGTCCAATAAGACCCTCTTTCCTTCTTCTCCCATTGGATTCCCATACAGGAAGAGCTTTTGAAGATGGAAGGGGTTGAACTTGAGAGCCTCGGCCAATGAAACGCATCCTCCCTTCGTGATTCTGCAGTCGTACAGCCTGCAACAAATGAGATAACTGCCTGAAGTCAGGAAGGGAACCTGGAAGATTACCAACAGGACGAGCTCCTTACACAAGGACTTGTAAGATGCAGTGTGGACTGGCCAGTCCTTTAGAGAGGATCTCCACCCCTTCATCTGACAGATCGTTGAAGCTCAGGTCCAGATGCCTCAGGTTGGATGGAGAGTTGAGAACGGAAGCAAGCAGGTGACAGCTGCCTTTTTCCAGGTGACAAGACCTAAGACTAGGAAACAGAAGCAGGAGGAAGACGTGAGGGCAAGCAAAACATAACGCTTGCTGAGTTTCGTATGCTGTCATGAATTATAATTATAAACTAGCCCTGCAAGCAGGACTGAATGGGCCCTCGCACAACATATTGATTCCACAAATTTCATCGCTTTCCATATGTATGTGCAAATTTCGGTGAGTTTTCGAGCATATTCAGGCCTTTAAATTGGCCATTTTCATCCTAACCCTAAACAAAAAAAAACGCCAGACTTTGCTACCCCGCACAGGTCAGGCCCGTTCATGAAAACTCACCAATTTGATAACATCTCATATGTCTCATGAAGAGTCTCACCAATTTTGAGGAGGATCCAACTAACTGCCTCGGCACAATAGTCTCAAATGTGAACGCTGGTTGTCGACTAAAATGGCATGTTTTTCAACATTCAATCCAAAATATCCGATTTCCTGTTGGGTTTGGAATATTGGTGCAAGAGACTTAATGAAGCAGTTTTGCACAACGTATCGACTCCCCAAATTTCCCCGCTCTGCGTTGAAAAAAACCTAAAAGGAGAGGCCTTTTTTAAAGATTCTAGATTCTGAGCCATTTTGTGACATTTTTTTGTAAAGTTGCAAAATTATCGAAATTTACGCGAAGCCGCATATATGTGCAAATTTTGGCGATTTTTTGGGTGAGTTTTTGAGCATGTTAAGACCTCCAAATGGACCATTTTCATTTGCCATGAATAAGGAATAATAATAATAACCAGCCCTGCAAGCAGGACTGAACGGGCACTGGAAGTAAGGCGCAACTCGGACGTCTAGCAGACTGTGACGGCACGCAGGTCGGGGTGGTGGCAGATCGTCCCCCTTGAAGGGGAAACGATATCGTCATCGCACACACCATATAACTGTTTGCATTAGTCTAACACATATATAGTCTAACACATACATATGGTACAGGTTTTCGTAGGCACCGTCTAACTGTTTGCATTAGGCTAACACACGTAATATAATTAATCAGGAAATAGTATCATTTTCATATTTACGGTAGGACTACACTACTAATATAAAAATAAATAGCACACCATAGTTTAATGAGAAGAAATAGAAGAGATACACAATGCCGTCTTATCACAAGAGTGACGCACCAACTCGGGTAATCTGCTCTCCCAGCAAACTCCAAAGACAAAGCGCTTTGTCCTAAAACAAGTACAACCAGCCTGGACAGCAAAGTTGATAGCGGGCGTCCCAATCCGCGCACGAACCTAAGCCGCCCAAAACCGGCCACAGCGGGGGTGGCCCAAAAGCAACGCCCAGAAACGCCTTCGACAAGACCCGCGTCAGCAAAGACTTCAAAAAGACTGGACACTGAGATAAGACAGATTTCTTCTGCTCGGAAACATGTAGCCTTGTTTTGGATCCAGAATTGTCCCTCCGTCGTCTGTTTTTGCCTTGTTTTTGACCATTGTCGACGAATAAATTGTCAACCTGTTTTCGGCGAGTGTTCTTCAAGCTTTTGAAACATGGAGTCAGTGTGCAAAGGGTTAACACAGGAACGCGCGGAGTTTGGCTTCCTCCTGGCCTGGCACTCGGGGGCGTCGAGCGGCGGAGCACATTTCCGTTCTGTTGCCGGCCTCCCCGTGCGGTTTGGGCTGGGAGGACTAAATTCCTTCACCCTCTAATCGTATATTGAGAACCGGTTGGTGCTCGGGCCCTAACAATAATAATAATAATCCTTTACATTACAATAGGGCCTTCGCGCCTGTTGGTACACGGGCCCTAATTATTTTTAAAGATGAATAGAAAAACAGCAAATCACAAAACCCAATGACAAATCTGAAAACTAATCGTTTCATTGATATGATGCATTGTATTTCCGTGTGATGATGTCACAAACAGAACACTCATGTGCTAGCTGTGATGGTCTTCATTTGTTATTGATATCGTCAACATGGACGTTTGTCTCATACGACCACATTGAGTGAATGGGTCCTTTTGCAAATAACAGCAGTGATTCTATTTATTGGTCGACCAGAACCACAGAAGATAATGAAGAGGAAGAGCTCCATACCGGAGGACTTGTAAGCTGCAGTGTGGACTGGCCAGTCCTTTCGAAAGGATCTCCAACACCTCATCTGTCAGATTGTTGTTGCTCAGGTCCAGATGCCTCAGGTTGGATGGAGAGCTGAGAACGGAAGCCAGCGGGAGACAGCTGCCTTTGTCCAGGCCACAATCCCTTAGACTGGAGAACACAGGCAGGAGGAAGACGTTAGCCAAACATAACGCCTGCTGACTTTACTATGGTGCTTTGAATAATAATCATAAATTTTATTTCAAGATGCAAAACAAACCGACACAAAAAAATAGAAGCGCAAAACTCAATGACAAATTTGAAAACTGTTCGTTTTATCGATATTAAAGGGTATTACAACACCTGGGGAAATGCTAATATTCCATCATTTATCCATAAACGCATGCCTTTTGAATTCCTATCATGCCACTTCGTGCAATTACACACATCGCAACACAAAGAAAATGATAGAAATTTGGATCAATTGTCAAGCTAAGAGGACCCGCCCCCGAGATCCCGGAAATCTAGCATATTGTGTGCGTGACGTCACAACAAGGAAACAACCGGCTCAGTGCTTAGTACTGAATGGCAGCGATGATGGCGGACAATTTTGTTTCTAGTTGCAGCGACGAGCCCGACGTAACGAACATTCTTCTAATGGTGGAGTTATGAACCTTTATTCAATTAATCAATTTGAGCCCAAATGAAAGCCAATGCAGCCTAATGAAACGATCACTGAAGGGAGCAATCACACTGATGAAACACCGGCAACAGATCGTGTGGGAAACAACGAATGGTTTGTTTTGCATTTCTTTTTGTGAAGCTGATACACTGTGACCGCAAAGTAATGTATAGAATGATTATCATTTATTGTGCTATCATATGTTAGGTTTTGTGTTGGGTTTTTCCTAGTGTGACTCGTCCCTGTGATTACCCATTGATTTCACCTGTTTTGCCTGCTCCTAGTGAGTCCTCCTGTATTACCCAGCTGTTCCTCGTTGTCTCGTTACCCCTTGTCTGTATGTGTGTATATAAGCACCCAGTTTCTTTTCACTCCTTGTTGCGTCATTGTCAATGTCAGAGTCTATGTCAATGTCAATCTCCACGTTCATGTCATCATTTTTCCCCAGTTCCTCTTCCTGCTAGGAAACTAAGTTTATTAGTTAGCCTGACTTTTGTGTGTTAAGTTTTTGGATCACCACAGCCTTTGTTTTGTACGTTGTTTTTGCTGGCTTGAGTTAAATCATTTTTGCACCATCTATCTGCCTCGCCTCCCTTTCCCTGCATTTGGGTCCACACACCACCTGCCTGCTCGGTTTACCTGACAGAATGACGCAACCTAATATGGACCCAGCGGGAAACCTCCGACCCACCAGCCCTGCTCCTCACCTGTTTTTGGATTCAGATTTCTCTGATTGTGAAGAAAGCCCTGAATTAATTAACCTTCTTTCCGACACCGATCCCGACCCAGATTTTGATTTCATGCCTTTTTTTTTCACCCTCTCGTTTTTTTTTTCCAGGCTTCCCTCATTCCATGCCACCCAGTCTGTCCATGAACACTGTCCAAAAGCCTCGGCGTGCTCGTCCACGCCGACGTCGTGGACACGTCTCCGCTTCCCGAGGCTACTGCGCCGGCTCCCCGCAGTCAAATGCCCGCGCCGGCTCCCCGCAGTCAAGTGCCCGTGCCAGCTTCCCGCAGTCAAGTGCCCGCGCCGGCTTCCCGCAGTCAAGTGCCCGCGCCGACTCCCCCCAGTCCTGTACGACCACGCTGCTGTCGCGCCAGCAGACTCCTGCGACCAGGCTGCTGTCACGCCAGCAGACGCCGACAACTCCGCTGCTGTCCCGCCAGCTGATGCCGACGACTCCGCTGCTGTCCCACCAGCAGATTCCGAAGTTCCTGACCCTCTCCCCAACAATGCTACTCCCGGCTTCCTGCCATGGCTTGGCGGCATGGACGACCGAGCACTACTTCGTCTGGGAAGCCCGCCTGATCGGCCTGTGCGGTCGCCCAACGTCTGGCGCCCCGGGCGCCCTCCCGATCAACCCGTGCGGTCGGCCCATGTCTGGCGCCCAGGACGCCCGCCTGACTAGCTTTGATGGGCTGATGTTGCTCCCTCCTCCGGGCCCCTTTCTGCCCGCCATGTTTGGGACTTTGTTTTTCTTGGGGACGTCTGTGATCCGTCCGTTTGGGGGGGGGGGGGTTGTGTTGGGTTTTTCCTAGTGTGACTTGTCCCTCCGATTTCCCATTCAATTCACCTGTTGTGCCTGCTCCTAGTGAGTCCTCCTGTATTACCCAGCTGTTCCTCGTTGTCTCGTTACCTTGTCTGCATGTGTGTATATAAGCACCCAGTTTCTTTTCACTCCTTGTTGCGTCATTGTCAATGTCAGAGTCTATGTCAATGTCAATCTCCACGTTCATGTCAGCATTTTTCCTCAGTTCCTCGTCCTCCATGGAAAGTAAGTTTATTACTTAGCCTGACCTCGCCTCCCTTTCCCTGCATTTGTGGCCACACACCACCTGCCTGCCCGGTTTATCTGACATTATGAATTTTCACTCTGCCAACAGACACAAATATGAATGGGATTAGAGGATTTGTTCTATATATTTTACGAGCGATAATTTATACATGTGTCCAGTCCTATATCCAATGCGTAATATGTATTTTATTAAAAGAGTACTCACTCTGGCCATTTCCCTCCTTTGCCTAGCCTGGGGTAGTGGGGTGGTCTCATCAGAGCCAGTCATCGTCCTCTTTCTTGATATCTTGGGACATTTAGGTTGCTGCGCGTGTATGGTAGGCACCGCATCTGCTTTCAGCAGCAATTTCTTAGCAAAACCTGATTTCATTTGCCCATAGTTCGAATAGCTTTCAGGTGTAAAATGCGCACCACACAAAACCGTGCCGGAGGCCGGGTCTGCAAAATTAGCCCTCTTAGCACGGACGAACTTTACTCATTATCTGCATAGTCCAGGGGCGGACTGGGACTAAAAAGCAGCCCTGGACTTTGACTCAGCCCAGCCCACAAGAATTGCTATACGAAGGGAAACACAGACCCCATAGGGGGGTCCGACACCAATCTGGTGTCTTACAAGTGTAATCAGTTGATTGCAGTCAGGTGCTGCTTGTTTTAGCAGAAACATCATTGGTTAAACTGTCGGTACTCGATCGGTTGAAACAAAAACCAGGCCCCACAGCGGCCCATGAGGACCGGTTTGGAGACCCCTGCCATAATTAATCTTGCCATACAAATAATAAATTTCAATGAAAATACAATAAACATTTCAAGACAGATCCTGTATACATAACCTTCATTGGAAAGTATTAACCAGAAAACAAAACGATATATATATGAATAAAAATATATATCATATCAATTTAACTACCTAAACTTTAAAGTAAAACCATTCATTTTATTTATATTTTGTTATACTTCTTCTGAATTAATATTGCAGCTGCGTGTGCGTACGTTGTTTTACCGCTAAAATATTTTTTTCTAAGAAGAGTGATAGTTGGACTAGCATACTGTAACTTGACACGATTGCAAACAGGGACATGGACTAGCTGGCACTAACCCTTTAATTGTCATTTATTCCATGTAAAATGTAGCTACCTGGTGGATAACAATTGCCAGTATGCCAAGCAAGTGACCCTCTTCATCCCTTTTTACTTGCCCTGCGCTTGTCTGGGGAACTTCCACCTGATTATCATTACCCCCTCCCTCTTCTTTTCTCTCTTCCTGCACTGGCTGCTCGTCAGAGCGGCTGCCGCTCCCCCTCTCACCGTCGCCGGGGGCTGGGCTGCTGTTACCCGACGTGGCCGTTGCAGCCAGACTGCTGCTTGCGAAAATATTTGTCAACTTTTGTTATTTAATGCTTCGCTCTCCAGTTTCTTTAATTTTTTTCTCCCTAACCTTCTCCGCGCCACCCTTCTCTTTTCTTTTTTTGCCACCACCATCCATATTATGCATTAACGCTCCTTGCTATTTTGCTTCCACAAAGAACCAATGAAGGCTACTCTGTGCTTTCTTCGTTCTTCTATCAAACTGGCGATGAACAGCCAGACGCATTGCTGCCACCTGTCGGATTGGATGCGAACTGTAGATAATCAGAGGCAAAGGGGGGATAAAAACAGTGATGTATAATGAATGGCGGCCTCCGGCCGTCCAGGGCACTGGTTGTTCTGTGATCCTCCAGAACCTACAGATTACCAGTCCGCCCCTGGTGTAGTCCAGCTCTTTTTCTCGCGTCCGGAAAATCATGGGTACTACACTGCGACAAATGGCTATTTGTACACCACATAGCATGACAGGTTTGAACCACTTTAGCGATTTTTTGCTAAAACACGAACGCAACTCTCTCGTTGATAAACAATGATGGCACATGCCTCGACCTTTTGTTTCCTTGTTATGACGTCTCCGCCCCATTCGGCTGTTTCCGGAATACTTTCGGAAATGTTCGTAATTTTCGATCTAATTTCGATAATTGGCCATGAATGTGATTTATTTTTTTGTTAACTTTATTAATATTTGTTATCTTGCCACATAACGGTTCTATTGATATCTTACAGCTCCTTAGTATTATAATACCCTTTAAAGTGTATGTCAACACCTGGGGAAATGCTAATATTCCATCATTTATCCATAAACGAATGCCTCTTGGATTCATATCATGTCACTTCGTGTAATTACACACATCGCAACACCAAGAAAATGAGAGAAATTTGGGTCAATTTCAAGCTAAAAAGACCCGCCCCCGAGATCCCAGAAATCTGGCAGATTGTGGGCGTGACATCAAATCAAGGAAACAACCGGCTCAGTGCTTTAGTACTGAATGGCGGCGATGATGGCGGACAATTACGTTTCTAGTTGCAGCGACGAATCCGACGTAACGAACATTCTTCTAATGGTGACGAGGAGAGTTATGAACCTTTCTTTGGTGTTTTGGGTTATCAGTTTGAGCCCAAACGAAAGCCAATACAGCCTAATGAAAGGATCATTGAGGGGAGCAGCCACACTGATGAAACCCCGACAACAGTTCGTGTGGGAAACACCAAATGGTATGTTTTGCATTTCTTTTTGTGAAGCTGATACACCGTGACCGCAGAATAAAGTAATGTATAGAATAATTATCATTTAATATGCTATCATCGGTTTCGCTCTGCCATCCGACACAAATATGAATGGGATTAGAGCAGGGGTCCCCGGTGTGATTTGGGTCTTTTTTTCACGGACCGGTGTCCCTCTTTTAAATTCAGTTGGACTCTCAATGTTATCCATTGGTGCTAAAAAACTATTTACATCACAAACATACATGTGCAACACGGAAATGGCGTAAATTTACGCTTAACGACACGGCGAAGTCGTTAAGTGAGAGGGCTACGTGCAGTTGTGTGCGCCAAACATGGCAAACGTAAGTTAATATTCCTTTCTTTAAAGAAAGTTTGTAGTGTGTACTTAGGAATCGCTGCATTCGCGGTCCTTTTTAACGTTACGCGCATGCCAACTTTGTCAGAACACCGGCAATGTGCGGCAGAAAAATACAGCAAATATAAAATAGCATTTGTTTTTAGCCCCGTCGTGTTAAGTGCAGGGAAAAAATACAACTCGCCCGCTGAATCAGTGGGAGGGCTGAGTTTGTTTCGTTGAGACGATATGGGAGAGTGAGAGAAGCTAGCATCAAGCTAGCGATGTTGGAAATTGTAGCAGTTTTCAGCGTGCTCCAAGCGATGTCGGGATATTCCGAAATGACTTCAATCCAGAACTTCGGTAGAGTTGTTGTCTCAAATGTACGTTTAAGTCGCCGTGATTTGCAATCTCTACAAGCTGATATTTCTGTTCCACAGACATGCTCGAATCACTCGATTTATTCACATACGGGTCACGAATTTTCTCCTTCGCAGTTCGTGGGTCTTTAGTGATTGGGAAGTAGCATAAATTTTGTTTTCTTTGAGGTTGTAGGCACATCTTCTGGCTCGTCAGGTTCCCGTTTCCCTGTAAAACTGCAAAATTAGCCCTCTTAGCACTGACAAACTTTACTCATTGTCTGCGTAGTCCAGCTCTTTTGCTCGCGTTCGGGAACTCATGGGTACTACATTGCGACAAATGGCTATTTGTAAACCACATAGCATGACAGGTTTGAACCATTTTAGCGTTTTTTTGATAAAACACGAACGCAACTCTCTCGTCGATAAACAACGATGGCAGCCGCCTCGACCTTTTGTTTCCTTGTTATGACATCTCCGCCACATTCGGCTGTTTCCGGAACACTTTCGGAAATGTTCGTCATTTTCGATCTATTTTCGATAATTGCTCATTAATGTGATTGATTTTTTTGTTAACTTTATCAATATTTGTTATCTTAGCACATAACGGTTCTATTGATGTCTCACACCCCCTTTGCGTTTTCATACCCTTTAAGCATTATTTTTCTAGTGATGAAGTCACAACCAGGAACGCTCATGTGCTAGCTGTGTCGCAGTTTTCATTTGTTTTGGATGTCGTCAACTAGGACATTCGTCTCGTACGAACACGTTGAGTGAGTGGCTCATTTTGCTCATAACAGGAGTGATTCTATTTATTGGTCGACCGTAACCACAGAAGATTATGAAGGCAAGGCAAACTTATTTATATAGCACAATTCAACACAAGGCAATTCAAAGTGCTTTACATCACATTAGGACTCTGGCTGCAGCATTCTGTACTAGCTGCTGCTTCCTGACTGATTTTTATATCAAGACCTGTAAATATACCGTTGCAATAGTCCAATCTGCTGAAAATGAATGCATGCATAAGTTTTTCCATGTCTTGTTGAGCCTCTTAATTCTGGCTTTATTTTTTAGGAGGTAATAAGCAGATTTATTGACGGACTCTAGATGGCTATCAAATTTTAGGTCTGAGTCAATAATTAAGGCAAGGTTTCTGACTTGATTTGTAGCTGTAAGTGACATTGTGCTAAGGTGCCTGCTTATCTTTGACCTTTCCTGTTTTGGCCCAAAAATGATCACTTCCACATTTAACTGGAGAAAATTATGGCACATCCATTTATTGATTTGATGAATGCATGAATGCAAATGGAAAGGAGGAGCTCCTTACATGAGGTCTTCTAAGGTGCAGTGTGGACTGGCCAGTCCTTTCGAGAGGATCTCCACCCCTTCGTCCGACAGATTGTTGTCGCTCAGGACCAGATGTCTCAGGTTGGACGGAGAGCTGAGAACAGAAGCCAGCGGGTGACAGCATCCTTTGTCAAGGCGACAACACCTCAGACTGGAGAACACAAGCAGGAAGGAGACGTGAGAGCAAGCCAAACATAACGCCTGCTGATTATAGTATGCTGCCTTGAATAATAAAAATGGATTTTATTTCAAGCTGGCAAATTAAGAAAAGGGCAAATTACAAAACCCAGTGACAAAACTACTCGTTTTATCAATATGATGCGTTGTATTTTCTAGTGATGTCACCAACAGGAACGCTCATGTGCTGGCTGTGATATTCTTTATTAGTTTTGGATGTCGTCAACAAGGATGTTTGTTTCGTTCGACCACATTGAGTGAATCGTTCTTTTTTGCTAATAATAGCAGAGATTCTATTGATTGGTCGACCGGAACCACAGAAGATTACCAACAGGAGGAGCTCCTTACGTGAGGGACTCTAAGATGCAGTTTGGGCTGGCCAGTCCTTTCGAGAGGATCTCCACCCCTTTGTCCGACAGTTCATTCACGCTCATGTCCAGATGCCTCAGGTTAGATGGAGAGCTGAGAACGGCAGCCAGCGGGCGACAGCTGTCTTTTTCAAGGTTACAAGTCCGTAGCCTGGAGAACACAGGCAGGAGGAAGACGTGAAAGCGAGCAAAATAAAATGCCTTCTGGTTTACGTATGCTGTCTTCAATCATAATTATACATTTTATTTAGGGCTGTTAAATTTACCACGTTAACGGGCGCTAATTTTTTTTTTTTTTATTAATCACTTTAAAATATTTGACGCAGTTAACGCACGCACGGAATGATCCGTTCATGCGTTGCCTCAAACAGTTTACAATGACATCGTTTTAGCACAATGAGAGCAAAAAGACTTTTGGACCACGTATTTTATTGGCTTAAGCTTTAACAGTCACGGTTGCCTAATTTCCCATCACGCATTTGGGAGAGCAAGAGACAATGTTTTCCTTAACACCTTAATTGAACACAACGCATATCTGATACCATTTGCAGCCACTACTGACAGTCATGGTTGCTCAGCTTCCCATAATGCATTTGGTCAGAGCAGGAGATGTTCTTTTTCTTAACATGCCTAATTAAACATAACACAGAACATACTGCGTACCATTTGCAGCCACCACTGACAGCCATGATTGCCCAACTTCCCATCATGCATTTGGACAAAACAGTTAAGTCGCTACAGTATCATTTAGTGAGAGCACAACAAAAATGTTATTCCCATCTCTCAGAGGAGACAATCTTTTCTTAACACGCCTAATTGAACCCAACGCAGAACATACTGTATACCATTTTCAGCCACCACTGACAGTCATGGTTGCCCAAATCCCCATCATGCATTTGGGCCGAACAGTTAAGTTGCTACATTATCATTTAGTGAAAGCACAACAAAATAAATCTTCCTGTCTCTCAAAAAAATAATGTTCACAAAAAGAAAAGCGCTCAATGCAAAGAGAACTGGCATTCCCAATCAGATAGCTATGCAAAATACACATAAATGTTAATAATGTGAATGCCATCTTGTGGATTTATTGTTATAATCTACAAATACAGTACTTATGTACCGTATGTTGAATGTATATATCCGTCTTGTGTCTTATCTTTCCATTCCAACAATAATTTACAGAAAAATATGGCATATTTTAGAGATGGTTTGAATTGCGATTAATTACGATTAATTATTTTTTTAAGCTGTGATTAACTCGATTAAAATTTTTAATCGTTTGACAGCCCTAATTTTATTTCAATATGACAAAAAAAGATAGCAAATTACAAAACTCAGTGACAAATGGATTGTATTTTCTAGTGATGATGTCACCAACAGGAACGCTCATGTCAAGGCTGTGATGGCCTTCATTTATTTTGGATGTCGTCAACAAGGACGTTCGTCTCGTACGACCACATTGAGTGAAAGGTTCATCTTGCCAATAATGCGTTAATCACAGCATAGAAATTAATTAATCATAATTAATTGCAATTCAAACCATCTCTAAAATATGCCATATTTTTCTGTATATTATTTTTCGAATGGAAAGATAAGACACAAGACGGACATAAACATTCAACATACTGTACATAAGTACTGTATTTGTTTATTATAACAATAAATCCACAAGATGGCATTCACATTATTCACATTCTTTCTGTGAAAGGGATTCACGGATTGAAAGACTTGTAATCCTTAAAGGATAAACGTGAGTTTGTATATTGTGACTAAATATTGCCATGTAGTGTATTTGTTGAGCTTTCAGTAAATGATACTGCAGTGACTTAACTGTTCTGCCCAAGTGCATGATGGGAAGTGGTGCAACCATGACTATGTGTGGTGGCTGCAAATGCTGTATCTTCTCTGCTTTGGGTACACGACAGGGTGTTAAGAAGAAGATCAACCCCTGTCGTTCTTCCCCTTGTCGCTTCCCACAATATTTATAGTTGCTGTAGGATAGATGACAAAGCTTTTGCCAATTAAAAGCACGGCCCCAATGAATGCCTGTATCTACTCCACTCACTTGACACTGTCCTTTATCTCTGTATATAAGCAAAATGGCGCCATTGTAGGCTGTTTGCGGCAATGCGTGAATGAGTTGTACCGCAAATGCATTAATTGCGATATTTTCACGTGATTGATTAAAAAAAATTAATTGCCGCCCGTTAATGTGATAAATTTGACAGCCCTATACAGTATTTAACAATTCAAAATGAATGCATTCATTTGGGATGAAATCCATAACTGATGCTACAACAATCTAACGATATGCTGGCAAGCGGGGTGGCCAGTGGGGTGGCCACCCCCTGGTGGCGCCACTGCACCCTTTTTGACTTCAAAACGGTGAATTTCGCCGAAAGGTGAGACATTTTCATGCCTGAGTGATTCTATTTATTGGTCGACCGGAATCACAGAACATTAAGAACAGGAGCAGCTTCTTACTCGAGGGATTCTAAGATGCAGTGTGGGCTTGCCAGTCCTTTCGAAAGGATCTCCACCCCTTTGTCCGTCAGATCGTTGGAGCTCAGGTTCAGATTCCTCAGGTTGGATGGAGAGCTGAGAACGGAAGCCAGCAGGTGACAACTGAGCTTGTCCAGGTAACAATTATGAAGACTGGAGAACACAGGAAGGAGGAAGACGTAAGAGCGAGCCAATCATGCGGCCTGCTGACCCAAGTATGCTATCTTGAATCATAATGATAAATTATATTTTTATATTAAACTTTCCCAGCGTTATTTCGTTGTGTAAAATGCTTTTATAATGATCATACAAATATGTAAATTGTTGCTGCTGCGTTGTTGTTTTTTTGCGTCACTTACAGTGCCTTGCAAAAGTATTCGGCCCCCTTGAATCTTGCAACCTTTCGCCACATTTCAGGCTTCAAACATAAAGATATGAAATGTAATTTTTTTTTTTATATACATACAGTGGGGAGAACAAGTATTTGATACATTGCCAATGGGTTTTCCCATTGGCAGTGTATCAAATACTTGTTCTCCCCACTGTATATCTGAAAGTATTTTCATTTGACTTCAACAAGGAGTGACACAAGAGCCAATAAAAAGTTGTTTAATGTCTGACTGCTTGTGTTGCCTCATGATTCACGAAAAATATGCTTTGCTTTAGAATTTTAATGTATCCCAGCCTTTAATGCATCGCGATGCATTGTCGAATCGAATCGTGACCCTCTGAATCAAATCGAATCGAATCGTGGCCCTCCGAATCATAATCGAGTCGAATCGTGAGGGCAGTGCCGATGCACACCTCTACTGGGAACTACTAGTAGACCAGCATTCTGAGAACGAAATGTTCTGTTAGGGCGGTATGGAACTAAAGCATCTGTGAGATAAGATGGCCCCAAACCATTAATGGTCTTAAATATAAGAAGGAGGATTTTAAATTTAATTCTAAACTCGACTGGAAGCCAGTGAGGGGCTTGGACCACAGGGGTGATGTGCTCTCTTCTATTAGTTCCTGTTAAAAGTCTTGCTGCTGCGTTCTGGACTAACTGAAGACCTTTAGGGAACTTTTAGGACAAGCTGCGAGTAAGGAGTTACAGTAATCCAATCTATATGTAACGCACGCATGAATTAACTTTTCTGCATCGTTTTTAGACAGAATATTTCTAATTTTGGTTAAGTTGTGAAGGTGAAAAAAGGCTGTTCTGCAGGTTTGTTTAATATGAGCTTTAAATGACAAGTCTGGGTCAATTAGAACTACTAGGTTTTTACCTGTGGTGCTGGAGGCTACACTCACTCTTCAGTGATAAGCAGTTGAAGATCAGGAATAATTCATGTTTCTACACGCCTTTGGTAGCGTTCTGTAGAGTCTGATCAATTACGAGCAGTTGAAAGGACAGAAAGGATTGTTTCTTTGGTCTTTGGTAGCAAACCACAAAGTGTTCCAAAAAATGTACAAACACGTCTTTGGGAGTGAATGCGTTCATTTAGTTTTGTTTTCAGATTTGTTGTTGGGTTCTGTGATATGCAATTGTGTTTAGATTTTTTTTTTTGCCCATTTTGTGATTTGCAGTTTTTTTGTTTTTGTTGAGTCATCATGTTTTGTGACTTGTTTTTGGATTTGCCATTGTGCTTTTGGATCTTTCACACTTTTTAAAGACTTTAGACCACGTACTCTGATTTTTGAGAAGCCTTGACCACCACCAACAGCTTATTGAGCCCCAAAGGTGATGGGTCGTATTTAGACAGTTTAAAGGACTCCATGGTTTCGTTGTTTGTCAGTAAGAAGAAGGCCAGGGCAGACCACATGTCATTTGGCATTAAATCCCAGTCAATATCGTCTGAATGTTCTTTCATCTGGAACTCCTTCAGTAAGGAGTCGTCCTTCAGCTCGTTTAGGCAGTAGAACAAATTGATGTTCTTCTCAGGAGGGTTCCGTTTAATTCTTTCCTTGATCAACTTGACTGACTCTGACTTGCTTTGCCTGCAGTCCAGAGGAGCCTTCAGCAGTTCCCCCACTAGTTCCTGGTTGCACGACAAGGAAAGGCCAAAGAGAAAGCGCAGGAAAAGGTCCAGATTTCCTTCGCTCTCAGAGGCTTTCTGGAGAGCTGACTGATGGACCTCTGTGATTGTCTTCTGCTTAGGAGGCATCAAAAAATCTTTCAGGGACCATTTTGAATCCTCCAGTACGTTGCTGTTGTCATGGAAGAGGCAAATCATCACGTGGAGTGCGGCCATATACTCCTGGATGGTCAGATGGACGAACTGAAACATCTTGCCCTGTTGGTTTCGTCTAAGCGGACGGACCTCCTTAAAAACCTCAGTGAATATTCCACTGTGTTTCGCCGCTCGGCAGTAATCAAAGCCGCTGTCCGCCAGGTCCTTCTCGTAGAAGATCTGTTGCTTTCTCATGGTGTGGTGAAAGGCCAGCTTTGCTAGTGCTTTCACGTAATGGATGTACTCTTTCGTCTGTTTCTTCTCGGACCTTTTCAGTTGGTTAAACGCATACTCTGAATACATGTCGGTCAGCGTTGTGGGAAGCTCGACCTCCTGCCCTTTGTCCAAATGATCCTGAAGAACTGTGGCAGTGAGCCAGCAGAAGATGGGCAGGTGGCACATGATGAAGATGGTGCGAGTTTTCCGGATGTGCTCAATGACACGCTCCTCATTTGGGAACTTTTTCCTGAAGTACTCCAGCCTCCGAGAATCGCTGAATCCTCTCACCTCTGTTTTGCTGTCAATGAGGTCGGAGGGGATATCGCTGGCCGTCGCGGGCCTCGTAGTGACCCAAACCCGGGTGCAAGGAAGAAGGTTCCTCTTGATGAGGTGCCCCAGGAGCACCTCCAGCGGGTAGGCCTTCTTCACATCCATGTCTACTTTCATCTGATTCTTCAAGTCCATTTTGAAGTTGCACTCGTCCAGTCCGTCAAAGACAAACAAGATCTTGATCCCGCTGCGTTCGTAGTCCCGCTTTCCGGACGTCTAAGTCTGCAAATATCTTGTTCAACGTCTCCTCACTCATGTGTCTGCTCTCGGAGATGTAGCATCGGATGAGCTTGGCTAGTGTAAATTTGTTTCCTTTGTCCGTGTTCAATTCGCGGAAAGTGAAGGGAAATATGAAGTGCAAGTCCTGGTTTTTATTCCCACTGGCCCAGTCGCACACTAACTTTTGAACCAGGAAGGTTTTCCCGATTCCCGCGAAGCCGACGGTGAGCAGCGTGCGTATCGGTCGCGGCTTCCCGTCATGGCTTTTGAAGATGTCGCACGGCAGGATAGACTTCTTAGCCGCGGTGGCACGCGTCTCCATCTGAAGGACCTCGTGTCGCTCGTCGGGGCTGACGTCGGCCCCGTAGGTGACGTCCAGCTCGGTGTAGACGTCCGCCAGAGGCTGCTGCTGCCAGCGCTCGGTGTTACCCTCGGGAACAAAGCTGTATAAACTCTTCAGGTTCTCTTGCAGGTCCGCCTTCAATCTGTCAATCAGATTATCATCATGGGCGGAGACAACGGCGCCTGCAAGAAAGAAGCGGTGTCCTGTTATGGACAAAATGACAATGACTCGGGAGCACAGCCACAGAAGATGAGAGGATGGAAAAGTCCCACCCTCACATCGTAAGCAATATTTGTAGACTCGCCAAAAACTGCGTCTGACATCAGGGGTGGAAGTGGAAAAACAGCTGTATAACGCGGAGCAAACTCCAGCCTGCAGTGCGTTAGCCGCGAGCAGGTGTAATGACAACTCTGATACTGGAGTAGAGCCTGTCAGTTTACCGAAAATTTACAGTTACCAAAATGGTTCATGATGGCAGATGTAAGTTCAACCTTGTCGGTAAATTCTGTCTTTTTAATGAAAGGAAAAACTAAAGTCTTTTCTGCCCACTTTGACTATGTGTTGTTCAGCTATGCTCATATACCTTTAACTAGAGATGTCCTGATCCCAATCGATCGGGTCCGATCACGTCATTTTCAAAGTATCGGAATCGGCAAAAAAAAAATATCGGCCATGCCCTTTTTTAATATATAGTGCCTTGCAAAAGTATTCGGCCCCCTTGAACCTTGCAACCTTTCGCCACATTTCAGGCTTCAAACATAAAGATATACAATTTTAATTTTTTGTCAAGAATCAACAACAAGTGGGACACACTCATGAAGTGGAACAAAATTTATTGGATAATTTAAACCTTTTTAGCAAATAAAAAACTGAAAAGTGGGGCGTGCAATATTATTCGGCCCCCTTGCGTTAATACTTTGTAGCGCCACCTTTTGCTCCAATTACAGCTGCAAGTCGCTTGGGGTATGTTTCTATCAGTTTTGCACATCGAGAGACTGACATTCTTGCCCATTCTTCCTTGCAAAACAGCTCGAGCTCAGTGAGGTTGGATGGAGAGTGTTTGTGAACAGCAGTCTTCAGCTCTTTCCACAGATTCTCCATTGGATTCAGGTCTGGACTTTGACTTGGCCATTCTAACACCTGGATACGTTTATTTTTGAACCATTCCATTGTAGATTTGGCTTTATGTTTTGGATCATTGTCCTTTTGGAAGATAAATCTCCGTCCCAGTCTCAGGTCTTGTGCAGATACCAACAGGTTTTCTTCCAGAATGTTCCTGTATTTGGCTGCATCCATCTTCCCGTCAATTTTAACCATCTTCCCTGTCCCTGCTGGAGAAAACCAGGCCCAAACCATGATGCTGCCACCACCATGTTTGACAGTGGGGATGGTGTGTTCAGGGTGATGAGCTGTGTTGCTTTTACGCCAAACATATCGTTTTGCATTGTGGCCAAAAAGTTCAATTTTGGTTTCATCTGACCAGAGCACCTTCTTCCACATGTTTGGTGTGTCTCCCAGGTGGCTTGTGGCAAACTTTAAACAAGACTTTTTATGGATATCTTTGAGAAATGGCTTTCTTCTTGCCACTCTTCCATAAAGGCCAGATTTGTGCAGTGTACGACTGATTGTTGTCCTATGGACAAACTCTCCCACCTCAGCTGTAGATCTCTGCAGTTCATCCAGAGTGATCATGGGCCTCTTGGCTGCATCTCTGATCAGTTTTCTCCTTGTTTGAGAAGAAAGTTTGGAAGAACGGCCGGGTCTTGGTAGATTTGCAGTGGTCTGATGCTCCTTCCATTTCAATATGATGGCTTGCACAGTGCTCCTTGAGATGTTTAAAGCTTGGGAAATCTTTTTGTATCCAAATCCGGCTTTAAACGTCTCCACAACAGTATCTCAGACCTGCCTGGTGTGTTCCTTGGTTTTCATAATGCTCTCTGCACTTTAAACAGAACCCTGAGACTATCACAGAGCAGGTGCGTTTATACGGAGACTTGATTACACACAGGTGGATTCTATTTATCATCATCGGTCATTTAGGACAACAATGGATCATTCGGAGATCCTCACTGAACTTCTGGAGTGAGTTTGCTGCACTGAAAGTAAATGGGCCGAATAATATTGCACGCCCCACTTTTCAGTTTTTTATTTGTTAAAAAAAGTTTAAATTATCCAATAAATGTTGTTCCACTTCACGATTGTGTCCCACTTGTTGTTGATTCTGACAAAAAAATTAAATTTCATATCTTTCTGTTTGAATCGTGAAATGTGGCGAAAGGTTGCAAGATTCAAGGGGGCCGAATACTTTTGCAAGGCACTGTATATTTTAATTAAATTGTTTTCTAATTGTATTTAACATTACAGACATGATATGTTACACTCATCCAGAGTCATTAATTTAGGTTTAAGGTAGGGTTATCAAAATTATCCCAGTAACGGCAGCAATTATTTTATTAAAAAATGTGTCACGTTAAAATATTTAATTCTATAAATATATGCGCTGCACGACCCTCTCACTCATTGTCGCGCACAACCTGTAATGACGCCGTTTTACCGATATAGACAGATAAAAGGCAGCGCAAAACAAGCTGAGTGAATTTTAGCAGCCTTTGAAGCCTTCCTTCAATCGGCATAACCTTGCAATCCCTCTCCCTGTGATTAGAAATATCATAGGAAGCAATGTGGGGAAGCAAGGTGGCAATAGATCTTTGTCTTAACACCTTATTTTTCAAAGCAGAGAAGATATATCCATTGGTAGCATGACGCACAGTCATGGTTTTACTTCCCATCATGGTTTCACTTCCCATCATGCGTTGGGGCATGCTGCAGTATCATTTACTGAAAGCTCAACAAATACACTAGATGGCAATATTTCGTCACAATACACAAAGTCACAAATCTTTCAATCCGTGGATCCCTCTCACAGAAAGAATGTTAAAAATGTAAAAGCCATCTTGAGGATTTATTGTCATAATAAACAAATACAGTACTCATGTACTGTATGTTGAATGTATATATTAGTCCGAGTTTTATTCATTTTTTTCTTAATGCATTGCCAAAATGTACATGATCAGGAAAAATTATCGGGAAGGATTGGAATTGAATTAGGAGCAAAAAAAAGCAATCGGATCGGGAAATATCGGGATCGGCAGATACTCAAACTAAAACGATCGGATCGGGAGCAAAAAAACATGATCGGAACAACCCTACCTTTAACTCATTTGCTCCCAACAACGTATAAATACATTCTATTTTTAATTGTTTCAGAGTCCCAAAGACGTATTTATACGTCTTTTACGTTATTTTTCACAAGAGACATCTCTTAGCGCCAAAGAACAAAGCTGAAAATCCAATTTAAAGCAATAAAACTGGCCACTGGAGGGGAGTAGCGCTTTTGGTAAGACCCGCAACCTGATTCAACGGCAATGAATGGTTGCATAATCTGAGGTATTTTCAAACAAGAATAACAAAAAAATGCTTGTCTTTATTAAATGATTCATTGAGTGAGTCCACTCAAATTCACTCTCACTTTGACGCTCACGCTGCCGAGAACAGCCTCTCACTTACACAATCAATAAGTTGACACAGCACACTTCAGACAGTGTACCAAGCTTAAGGATGATGAACACATTCTTGCCTTTGATTGTAGAGCTACCGAGGCTTCTCTGGCCTGAACAAAGCTACAAATCTGTCAATTATCATTAACGTTAAGTACCAAACGCCAGCTGCACTGGTAAATAAGAAAAACAGTTTGGTCGCACTGTTTAGCAGGAGAGAGACTGATTGCCTGGAACTCCCGACTCACCACTGTTCCAGCGATAGAGTCTGGCGACTGTTCCGCGGATCAAATTCCCAGGGTGGAGCAAGCCACAGCAAACAGACAGCAGAGTGGACCAATCAGCAATGGGCGGACGTGACGTTGGTATAGCGACAAGAAACTCTAGCGCGAGGACGTAAACAAACGAGGGCCGCGGCGAACGGAGACGTTAATTCAAAATGGCTAGCGCAAGACAGTTGCTGGGGTTTTAGCGACTCGATATGTTTTGGTAGGGCTGTCAAATTTATCGCATTAATGGGCGGTAATTTTTTTTTTTGATAAATCACGTCAAAATATTTGACGCAATTAACGCATGCACGTAATGACCCGTTCATGCGTTGCCGCAAACAGTTCACAATGACGCCGTTATAGCAACTAATATACAGTAGGGCAAAAAAGTATTTAGTCAACCACCAATTGTGCAAGTTCTCCTATATGTAAAGATTAGAAAGGCCTGTAATTGTCAACATTGGTAAACCTCAACCATGAGAGACAGAATGTGGGGGGGAAAAAAACACAAAATCACATTGTTTGATTTTTAAAGAATTTATTTCCAAATTAGAGTGGAAAATAAGTATTTGGTCACTTACAAACAAGCAAGATTGCAGGCTGTCAAAGAGGTCTAACTTCTTCTAACGACGTCTAACGAGGCGCCACTCGTTACCTGTATTAATGGCACCTGTTTTAACACATTATCGGTATAAAAGACACCTGTCCACAACTTCAGTCAGTCACACTCCAATCTCCACTATGGACAAGACAAAAGAGCTGTCGAAGGACACCAGAGACAAAATTGTAGACCTGCACCAGGCTGGGAAGACTGAATCTGCAACAGGTAAAACGCTTAAAGAAATCAACTGTGGGAGCAATTATTAGAAAATGGAAGACATACAAGACCACTGATAATCTCAAACGATCTGGGGCTCCATGCAAGATCTCACCCGTGGCGTCAAAATGATAACAAGAACGGTGAGCAAAAATCCCAGAACCACACGGGGGACCTAGTGAATGACCTACAGAGAGCTAGGACCACAGTAAAAAAGGCTACTATCAGTAACACAATGCACCGCTGGGGACTCAAATCCTGCACTGCCAGACGTGTTCCCCTGCTGAAGCCAGTACACGTCCAGGCCCGTCTGTGGTTCGTTAGAGAGCATGTGGATGATCAAGAAGAGGACTGGGAGAATGTGTTATGGTCAGATGAAACCAAAATAGAACTTTTTGGTAGAAACACAGGTTCTCGTGTTTGGAGGAGAAAGAATACTGAATTGCATTCAAAGAACACCATACCCACTGTGAAGCATGGAGGTGGAAACATCATGCTTTGAGGCTGTTTTTCTGCAAAGGGACCAGGACGACTGATCTGTGTAAAGGAAAGAATGAATGGGGCCATGTATCGAGAGATTTTGAGTGAAAATCTTCTTCCAACAGCAAGGGCATTGAAGATGAGACGTGGCTGGGTCTTTCAGCATGACAATGATCCCAAACACACAGCCAGGGCAACAAAGGAGTGGCTTCGTAAGAAGAATTTCAAGGTCCTGGAGTGGCCTAGCTAGTCTTCAGATCTCAACCCCATAGAAAATCTGCAGAGGGAGTTGAAAGTCCGTGTTGCCCAACGACAACCCCAAAACATCACTGCTTTAAAGGAGATCTGCAAGGAGGAATGGGCCAAAATACCAGCAACAGTGTATGAAAAGCTAGTGAGGAGTTACAGAAAACGTTTGGTCTCCGTTATTGCCAAAAAAAGGGTACATAACAAAGTATTGAGATGAACTTTGGGTATTGACCAAATGCTTATTTTCCACCATGATTTGCAAATACATTCTTTAAAAATCAATGAGATTTTCTGGGGTTTTTTTTCCATATTCTGTCTCTCACGGTTGAGGTTTACCCATGTTGACAATTACAGGCCTCTCTAATATTTTCAAGAGGGAGAACTTGCACAATTAGTGGTTGACTAAATACTTATTTGCCCCACTGTATTGTGCAGGCCTAGAACCAACCTTCTATTTTCACCATGTCGTTGCACAGCATTTCGGCCAAGTTGAGGTTATTGATCTTCTTCAGAACCTCGATGGTCTCATCCGGAGCGTTCTTGCCGTGCTTTTCCACCAGCGCGTTGACAATGTCCACCCGGTCGGCATGTTCACATACGCTTTGAGGCAGGTGCGTGCAAAACTTGAAGGACTTGAAGTCATCGTTCCCCAACTCCATCAGCGTTTTCAACAGCAGCTCCTTCCGCTCCTTGTCCAGAGCCATCGTTACTGCTTGGAGACGCTTCGGCGAGGCAACCGTTGATAGTGGCTGTACTGAGAGGAGGGAGGGAGGACGGTTAAAGTGCATATGACACAAGAAAGCATGTTTATTTAATAGTACACGGGGTATTTTACGGTCTTGAATGCATACATACATTACAAAGGCATAATGTAATATTTTCCCCCATCAGGCTTTTAGCTGTTTGTCATGACGTTTGGATGTCTTCCTTGGTCTACCAGTACACTTAAAGCTGTAATGTGAAGTAAGGTCGGCCAGCCATGTTTTTGAATAATATCAATGACTAAACAGTTGTAAGCATATTCTTTATTTTTAACGCAACCCTTCCAGATTCTTTGTTTAACCCATAGCAACGCCCTTGACAACGAAAATGCTTTTCTTCGGCAATCTTTGGAAATCTTCGGAAATTACATCACACCTAGACGTGCGAGGGAAGTCCGCCATAGAACAGTATTGTTTGTTGCATTGCTTCTCTGTCAGGAATACGCGGGCAGAGAGGTTGTGTGGACCCAAAAGCAGGAAAAAGGAAGCGAGGCAGAAGGACTGCAAAAGGTTTTAATTAATGCCAACAAAAAACAAAATACCCAAAAAACGACTGGGGTATCCAAAAACTCGTAACAAACAAAAGTCGGGCTAACAAATAAACTTACTTTCAAAGCAGGGCGAGTGACACGAGGAATTGGGGGGGGGGGGAACGCAGGCATGAATGTGGACCAGTACATTGACAATGACGCAACATGGAGTGACAAGAAATTGGGTGCTTATATATACCCTACCCACCGACGTCACAAAACCACGTGCTCGCTGTGTGGTTCCGCCCACTTGTCCGTCATTTTGTCTCTGTATTAGCATTGTTTTCAATTGATCGAGGAATTTAAAATGCATTTCATGGAAGACCCGGTGCTTTCTGATGCCGTAAACTCACTGGATGTGTTGCATAAAAGGCGTCATGTGGAAAAGCTTCGCTCTATACAGTCGCCAGATCCATATTTGATGCCCAAATCGATGTTTTTCGACCCACTGTCTTCGCCCTGTCTGCCTGACATCTGCTACGCTGATATTTACAATTATCTTGTCCACACAAAATCAGCCTATTCTCACGAAAATTTGAAAAACTTCAAGAGCTTGGAGGCTTATAAATACTTCGTTGCTGGTTGGGTGAAACAGGTCCTCGTCCACGAAAATTCGGCAGGAATCTATCTTGTGCTTGGAAAGGCGAGTTACGAAATTTTCAATTCAAAATCTTTTGTTATTGCTAACATCCACTGTCAAGTCTAATGTATTTCATGTCGTTTGTCAATGGAGTTAAGGCTTTTAATGTTTATATGGTTTAGCGATAGCACTCTCACTACATACATACGTGTATGTTGTCGGCGATTAGCCTAGCAATGATCTTAATTGTGGTTATTTGTCAGCCCCGTAGACGAGGCCAGTTTCTTTCACTTGGTACCAGCTAAATATTATTCAAAAAATAACGATGGTGGAAGAAAGGGAAGTCACAAACATCTTGAATTTGAAACTATGTCGTACTACGTCGTATGTTGTCGGCGATTAGCCTCGCAATGATCTTAATTGTGGTTATTTGTCAGCCCCGTAGACGAGGCCAGTTTCTTTCACTTGGTACCAGCTAAATATTATTCAAAAAATAACGATGGTGGAAGAAAGGGAACTCACAAACATCTTGAATTTGAAACTATGTCGTACTACGTCGTATGTTGTCGGCGATTAGCCTCGCAATGATCTTAATTGTGGTTATTTGTCAGCCCAAAACCCTCTAAGTATATCTTAAATGCATCTTACCGGATATAAAATGACTACTACATAGTCTGTGGTGATTTTTTGGTGCCCAGTTTTCACGTCGAATTGCAGCCGTCCATTTCGCTCTCCTCTTTGGATCCCTCGGAATACGGTAAAACTTCAAGTCTCTCCTTCCATCTTCTCTGTTAGTGCAACCAACAGCCACACACGCCTTCACCATTTTGATTATTAATGTTAAGGAGCAGAAAAACACGCCGTAAATAGGAGAAATGTACGTAGCCGTAACAGGTTAACACTATGTTTTGACGGACAAGTGGGCGGTACCATTCAGGAGAGCGGAGTTGTGACGTCACGTGGGTAGGGTCTATACACACACGCAGACAAGGGGTAACGAGACAATGAGGAACAGGTGAGCACAGGAGGATGCAGATTGGAGGACACACTAGGAGGCACAACAGGTGAAATCAATGGGCAATCACAGGGACAAGTCACACTAGGAGAAAACCAACACAAAACCTAACATTCTCGGTAAGATGCCACAGCGGTGTGTGGCAATATTTTGTTCTCACTCAAACGAAAAGTTGTATGAGTGGCCAAAGGATAGCAGGGCACGTAAATGGACATCTTTCGTTCGCACGAAGCGAATAAATTTCACGCCATCATCGAGTAGTGTTCTCTGCTGCAAACACTTCGAAGATGCCTGCTTCCTTAAGCGGTCTGCTTATGATCAAGGATTTGCCAAAAAGTAAGTGTGATTTTTGGATAGATGACTGATGACTTTGTCAAAGCATAGCTGCCTACTGTTGTGGAATGAACAGTATAAGCTAGCGACGTTAGCCGAAAGTTAACTCGTGGCAATCCCCGATCATAGTTGTTGTTGCGTTCGCTAGGTTAAAAAACTACATTTCCTCACGCCATTAGACGCCACTTCCTGCCGAGAGCTGTGCCGAGCTGTGTTCTTACTTTTTCATGAGAACTGCTCCATGTGTTAAAAAAGAGACAAGGTTGTCAGCACGTTGTGTGTTCGATACATTTGTAAACTAAAAGCTCATAACAAGACACTATGCACGATCCATTTAAGAGACGCTGGAGTAGGAGGCGAGGAGGGGATCGGCGAGAAGCAAAACTTTGCGGTCGAATGTGGCGGCAGTCCGCTATTATTTTGTTTTCTTATTGTTGCCACAATAAAGTGGAGAAAGCCATCGACGACTCATCTCCTTCTTTCCCCCCAACGTTTTTATATTATTATTTTATATGCACGACAGCTGCCGGATCTGCCAAAATGAACATGAAGTCTGATTATTTTTTTTTTTTAACAATGTCATCAGATAGACAAAAACATCAAATTATGTGCAAATGCCTGCATCTTCAAATCATGAAAATAATAACCGCCTATATCTTACCAATGTTGTAATCTCGATGGGTCTTGTATCCATTCCATGTCAGGTAGTCTAGGCACATTGTTTGCATCCTGATTAGCGTCTGGCTAATACATGTTAGGTCCAACATAAAATTCCAAGCTCCTCTTCTTCCTCCAACTCTTCAAAAACTTGGATCTCCTCCCTTGCGCTCGATCTATCGCTTATATCGCTGTTTGAATCATTGTTTGAAGGGCTTTGTATGGCGGCCGTCTGTATGGAGCTGCCATCGCTCTTCCCGGTGTGACATATCACTTCCGGGTTCGTCCCCCTTCAGGCTCGAAGTTCGGAAACGCGATTATTTTGTCAAATATACAACATATAAATTATTTTTTCATGCTTTATTTGTTGGACAATGTTTCATTACTTTACTTGTGACCCTATTTGGCATGTGAAGAAATTACTTCACATTACTGCTTCAACTCTAACAACCTTGCCATTCTGTTTGTACTTGGTCCAGCTGACTGTGAAACGCCCACATCTTTGGCAACCATACGTGTAGCGTTACATTCTTCAAAAAGTTTGATAATCCTGTCCTTGGTCTCAAGAGATATCTCTCTTGTTGGTCCGGCAGCCCTCCAAGGTGTGATAACTACACCGTTTTTAACTGCTGACTAACGAGCAGATCTAATCTGAGGCAGGGGCCCAATTGAGGGAAGGAAATTGACTGTATGTGTCTGTATTTTCTACTCAAATTGGAGTGATTCCATATTTTTTTCCCTGCACTTGTTCTATAAAAGTAACATTTACTGACCACCACAATGTTTTTATTCATTTATTTTAGTGTTTCTGAATGCCAAGGAGTTGGACTTTTGAACTAATTCATTATTTTTTTCAAGCTTTTAATCTGAGTTTGTTCTACATAATAAAATGTCTGAGTCAGTGCTCGTCCGAGACTGGTGATTCCATACTTTTTGCTAAGGGTTGTATTTACTCAACTTTTTGAATCCCGCGCCATGACAATTACTGACTTCCAGCCAGAGTCTAGAATTGAGGAAGAAGGCGGATATGACGTCAGAGAATGAGATCATCTTTACTATACAGCCATACACTATTGTATGCCGAAGGAATGCGGATTCAGATGATTTTGCACATTAATTTGTTTATTTTTCGCGTTGCGCCAGCCCAATGTGCTGCAGGCCTTTGTTGCTACAGCCAGGGGTGAAAGTGCACTGAAAAAAATGAATCAGGCAGGTTGTAAAGTTTACTAAAAGACAGTGTGCATTTTCAACAAGAAACCATCATGTTTCCAAGGTGAGCATGATTGATTCATGCAGTCTCTACATAAACATGAACAGTGAATGAGGAGCTTGATTAGATATTGTTGATGCAACATAACGTCAATGTGTCTTTCCAACTAATTGCAATAGTCTCATGATTTCTCGCGAGATTTAAAATAAGGATTGCCAACTCCCTGAATAAGTAAGGGACACCTCATTGGTACCATCACAATTGAATTATCATTTTGTATGTGAAAAGAGATTTTTTATTAGATGGGACTTTGAAAGGCAAAGGCCCAGCTAGTAAAATTCCTCAACTTTATTTTTATTTCTTTCTTTCATAATATTATTATCCACATTTTTTCGGCGCAGTGCAGACTCCAAACCGTTTGACCGACCGGCATCGGTTAAATATCAAAATGACCGGAATTCCATTCATTTTTAATGGCAAACATTTTCCCTTCATTTTCAATGACAGGAAAACATAGGTGGTTGTGATTTTTGACCACTTACCATTACAGCCCATTGACATTGAAGTGGCGCCTAAGTAAGTCAATACCACTGACAGCTATGTATGTCCATGCCATTGACTATCATGAATGTCACCACTATTGATGCCAATGTACTGGATTCCATTGAGGCATATATAAATTGATGCCATTGACAGCCATTTACGTTAAAATTAGGGCTGTCAAACGATGAAAATTTTTAATCGAGTGAATCACAGCTTAGAAATTAGTTCATCGTAATTAATCGCAA